>NC_090448.1:1113637149-1114262149 GCF_031143425.1 Pleurodeles waltl | reverse complement strand
GGAATCCCTCTGATTATCTGTCTAAAAGTGTGTTGTATTTATACAGATCTACAAGGTCCCCTGACATAAGTGTTATTCATAACAATAGATAACAGGCATGCTTGGGACGGCAATTAATATCAACAATCCCTCGAAAGTATAGAGAGGGAAAATCCCTAAGTGTGAATGCCTACTGTATGTTTGTCTTTTGTGCTTGATCTTGACGCCTTGGCGCAGTGACACTGATAATAGAACCCATAACAAGTGGCCTATCTATAAACAAGGCTGCCATTTTAAAGGAAATAAATAATTAAATGGACTAAGCCAGAGCAAGCTAAGTAGGTTAAAAGTCACTGGGTGATGGGGGCACGAGTTTACAAGCCTATGGCTAAGCTAACTCCTGTTAACCCGTTAAAACAAACTAGGATTCACTACAGGGGCTTGGGGGCGGGTAAGAGGGTGCTTGGGGGGGACAGGGACTGGGACAGTGGGAAGGAACAGGGAAAACTCTTGCAGGAAACGTTTCCTTGGGTGGGTGACCCCAACAGTCCCAACGTCCAGCTGTCCAACTTTGGTGGAGTTAAGAGCTTGCCTCCCCACAAAAGACAATACCTCCATGCACCGCATGACCTGCAGTTGCCAAGGCTTGTATGCGTCCTTCCAAGAAGTTCTTCTTGCACAGCACAGCTCAGGCCCCCAGCACTCCATCCTGCGACACACAGCTTCCAGAGTGGTTCCCCCGTGGCGTGGGATCCCTTTGTGTCATGCTGCGTGGGCCTCCATTTGCACCTTCTATGTCCCCATGCTTTGGGACTCCTAGGTGTGCTTCCTGGTCTTCTGAGGGCTCTCTGAGTTACTGAGAGCCCCCCTGCCTCCCCTTTCTGGGTAGAGGCCACCAGGTCCCTCCTGGTCCCGGGCAACGTCATTTTCCACTTACCGCAAGCTTTGCATGTGCCAAGGCTTGTTGGCGGAATCCAGCAATGCAAACCAGACTTTTGGGGTCATTCCTACATTGGCGGGCGGCTTGGCCGCTCCGCGGTCAAAAGACCGCAGAGGCCATTCAGACTTTCCCGCTGGGCCGGCGGGCGCCCGCCGGCCCAGCGGGAAAGGCTCTGCAACATTGAAGCCGGCTCCGTATGGAGCCAGCGGTGTTGCAGGGGTGTGACGGGTGCAGTTGCACCCGTCGCGATTTTCACTGTCTGCTATGCAGACAGTGAAAATCATGCTGGGGCCCTGTTAGGGGGCCCCTGCACTGCCCATGCCAATGGCATGGGCAGTGCAGGGGCCCCCAGGGGCCCCACGACACCCGTTCCCGCCATCCTGTTTCTGGCGGTGAAAACCGCCAGAAACAGGCTGGCGGGAAGGGGGTCGGAATCCCCATGGCGGCGCTGCTTGCAGCGCCGCCATGGAGGATTCTCCCAGCCGGGGGTAATCCGGCGGGAAACCGCCGGACCCGGCTGGGCGACCGCGGCTGCGGAATGCCAAATGAAGCACCGCCAGCCTGTTGGCGGTGCTTCCGGCGACCTCCACCCTGGCGGTCATAGACCGCCAGGGTTGGAATGAGGGCCTTTGTCTCCTCACCGGTGGTTCTTTTTTTGCACCTTCATCTGGGTTAGCAGGGGGTCCTGTTCGCCCTAGACTCTTCAGTGCTTCTTAGACTTGGTCCCCTTCTTCCACAGGTCTTCAGGCCCAGGAATCCATTGTTGATGTCATACAGTCTCTTCTGGTTCTTGCATAATCTTCTATCATGACTTCTTGTGTGTTTTGGGAAACTTACTGTGATTTACTCCTGTTTACCTGGGCTCTGGGGTCAGGTCTATTACTTACCTTTGGTGTTTTCTTACACTCCCAGCACCCCTCTACACACTACACTTGCCTAGGTGAGAAACCAACTTTCACATTCCACTATTTTAGTATATAGTTTGTATTCCCCCCAGGCCCATTGTAACCTATTGTGATTTTCACTATTTGGACTGTGTTCTGACTGTTTACTTACCTGTTTTTGGATACTAGTGTATATATTGTGTATATTACTTACCTCCTAAGGGAGTATAGTCTCTAAGGTAAATATAGTACCTTTATTTTTGTAACACTGAGTATTTTCTTTTAAGTGTGTGAGTACTGTGTGACTACAGTGGTATTGCAAGGGCTTTGCATATCTCTTAGTTCAGCCTTGGCTGATCAGCTAAAGCTACCCCTAGACAGCCAGGCTTCTAGACACTGACTACATTTAACTAATAAGGGATAACTGGACCTGGTATAAGGTGTAAGTACCTTTGGTACCCACTACAAACCAGGCCAGCCTCCTACAAAAGGTTTTTAATATGATTCACAAGTGCAACGGGTGATGAGTGGGGTCATGGTGGGTGAAATCATCAGAGTAGTTGTCCCAGGTGTAGGTAGTTCAGGTCCAGTATCCAAGGATCCAAGGGAAAATGGAAACGTAACAGTGGACAGACAACAGGGTGTGTCAGAGGCAGACAAGGGAGAATGTTCAGGAGAAGGTCACTTCCTGGCAGTGGTCTTGGTCTTGGCATCAAGTCCTGAGGGATGTCTGGATGGACATCCTTGCTTGCTTGGCGGTTTCTCAGCTACAGAGGGAGGGGTGCTGGAGGTCTATGGGTCCCCTGGCGGGGCCTCCATTCCTCTAGCTGCTGCAGATGTGGAGGGCTCTGTTGGAATGTGGCTAGTGGAAGGGGCCTGCTGGTGGGTGGAGGATGCACGCAGGATGGTGGTCAGTTCCTTGAGCACCCCTGCAATAGAGGCCGTGGTGGCATTGAGGGTCTGCCACTGCTGCATGGCCTCCTGGTGGTATTCCCCTGCAGCCTCTGGTTCTCCTGCACAGTTGCGAGGATCTGGTGATCTAGTGATTTAGGTGAATGGTGGAATGCTCCCAGGGCTTGGGAGATGGTCTCCTGGCCCGTCGTTTGGTGTGGATTCCCCATCCCTTGCACCACAGGTCCCAGCCACTACCCCGGTCCCCTGTGCCTGTGCCCCGGCACAGTGTGCCCACTCCTAGTTTCACTGGGACCTTTATCGTCCTGGGTGTGTGGCCTTGACTCTGGTCCCTGTACTGTGGTGCACACTGCTGACTGAAGTGTCCTTGGGACACAGGTTTGGGGATGAACGTAGGCTGTGCAGTAGTAGCCACATGGGTGGGGTACTCTGATTTGTCCAGGGTGGGGATGGTGGACTGTCCAGTTGTCCCAGATGGGCCAGGCAAGTTATCAATATCCACACATCCACTGGGGCCTTCATCCTGGGGGGGCTGTCTGTCTCTGGGATCCGCTGCCGGGTGTCAGTGCCACCGGGACCTGTGGATAGAAAGGGAGTGAGTTACATTGTGGAGATGTACTTATTTGTATCATTGTCTGATGCATGAAGTAGCTTGACATGCTTCCCAGTGCTGGCAATGACAGATGCAGCACTGCAGACATTGCTTGCGGGTGACAGATTGTGCCATTGCTTCCATTTTCTGTTGAGGGTAGTGGATAGCATTGGTGTCATTGCCATGTGTTGGAACGCAGTGGAAGCATCCAGTTGGTGTGGCATGTGTTGTGGTTTTCTCTGCAGGTGTTCCACTGTGAAGTGGGACTGCAATCTTTTGATGCGTAGGGAGTGATGCATTGTGGGAGTTGTGGTGCTTGGAGTTGTGATCGGTATCCATGCATTAGGGAGGGACTGTGTGGGGAATAGTTGCAGTGGGGTGGTGTGGCATGCAGGGGAGGGGTGTAGGGTGATTGGGTGGTGCAGAAGTGTGAGATTGGGTGGATTAGGGAGTGATGGGTGGTGAGGACGCATGCTGCACAGTAGTGTTGTCCACCTACCAGAGTAGAGACCCCCGATGATCCCAGTCAGGCCATCAGGATGCATGGTGTCCAAGACCTTCTCCTCCCATGATATTAACTCAGGGGGAGGAGGTGGGGGCCCACCGCCAGTCTTGTTGATGGCAATCTGGTGATGTGATGCCATGGAATGCACCTTTCCACTTCTTCCTGATGTCCTCCCTTGGGCATGGATGTGTGCCCACTGAGTTGATTCTGTCAACAATCCTCCTACATAACTCAATTTTCTTGGCTATCGAGGTTTGTTGGAACTGAGCTCCAAACAGTTGTGGCACTACCCTGACGATTTCATCTACTCAACTAATCATCTGTGAAAAGTGGATGCTTCTGACAGCACATGGTGGTTGTGTTATGGGTGGGGGTGTGTTGTGTTTGTAGAGCACAGTGTAGGGTGCTTGGTGGGGTGGGGGTGTTTGGGTGTGTGTGCTGGTGGTACCTGTAGTTTGTGTGCAGTGGTGGTGTGTGTATTGTGTTGTTGGTGTAGTTGTGTGGCGTGTGATGTGTAAGAAGTGTATTGGTGCCTATGGTATCGACGTGCAGTGTCCTCCGTTGGTGTGTTCCTCAATGTCTCTGTCAGTAGTTGTGGTTGCAAACAATTGTGGGGGGGTGTTATATAGCGCAGTGAACAAGTGTGTGTGGTGTGTATGTGTGTCAAGTGTGGAGTATTCAGACTGTCCAATGTAGTGTCGGGTTCTAGTGGAGGTGATTTTTAGGCGGTGGTGATTCACACAGCCAATGGTTTTCCCCTGTGCAAAGACTGCCGTGCTGATTTGTGGGTTGTCACATGGAGGGTGGGATGTTGTTGGAATGGCGGTGCAGTAGTGGGACCGCTCTCTCCCGCCCTCGGACGGCCTGGCAGTTTAGGATTTGTGCGGACTTCAGTTTGTGACTCGTAATATGGCGGTCACTGTACCGCCATCACTGGTGGTCTTTTGGCGGCCGCCAGTGTGGGGGTCTTGCCAAAAGACCGCCAAACTCATAATGAGGGCCTGAATGTCTCCCTCACACATAGATAATGCTTAGGTGAAGATTAACTTTAAGTTTAGTTCTTACTACAATCCAGGCCTCGACTTTAATTCCACCAGCAGCAAGGGGCCGCAGTAGGTGTCTTACTTCACTTTTGCGATTTTTGTGGGACCCATCTACATTGAAAGTACCTTAGGGCATGCAGATCACTCTCCTTAGTTTTCTTTTGGGCACTGGACCCACACAGCACTGGGAGTAGGCTGCTCTGGTACTTTAGATCAGTCACACCCCTTCAGTGTTGGCAGTCTCCTTCCCTCTCAGCAGCAGGTAGGCTTGATGGTGAATTAGGTCAGAGATTCAGCACCTTACACCAAGGTAAGATTATAGGTGATGTCTCTTTATATGTGGGAGATGGTGGTTTGATTGTAAAGCAGTCTTTTGAACACTCTGCAGAGCACTTCCTTCCTCGGTTGAAGAAGACTTGGGACAGGATAAACACTTTTGACAGTGTCTCCCACTTTTATAGATGTTAAGAAGACAGAGGATGTAGATTCACTGTCCACACTTTTAGTATCGAGTAGGGTTGGTTCGCTTTTCAGCTGTCACCTCCAGGCTCTCACCTAGACACAGCTTTTGTACAGTTATGCTTCTCATAACAATGTAATCTCCAGTTTGAGTACCAAGAACAAAGGCACAAACAGGTGTGAGCTTCCTGCATGTGTATGTTAAATGCATTACAGGTACGGTCAGTCCAATGAAAGTATGTTTGTATGCACCTCCAGGTCACAGAACACTAGACAGAGGACACAGGACACACTCATGTCAAGGGACAGGGCTAGACCTTCTCACACACACTAGACTGGAATAATCCTGGGCAAAAAATTGAATCCCAGTACACCAGATACTCACAGTCAGGGGCTCAGGACACCAGAATGTGAGTGTGTGCATGCAGGTGACACTCCCATCCCACGATGTCTCAAGGATGAGACTTTTTTCATCAGCATGTTAAATATGGATTTGGATGTGCATTCATAAGGAGTGATATAATTGGATTAATACTGTGTATGCCTTGTGTATCCGTCTTCCGCCTGGACAGCCAATATGCTGGAAAGATTGGAATGGTGACCCCATTCTTCCTCATTCTGGAATATTTAGAAAGCAGGAAAGAAAAATGTAGACAGAACATTGATGATTAAACGTATTTGACCCTGAGAACAGAGCCTCTGGGAATCCTGAGATAAGTAAAAAAAAAACACAACCCTGGGCCTGCTTAACAAAGCCTTGGATGCATAGATTGTTGTCTCACATGTGCAAAAAATGCTGGATAAGTAATTTCAAGGTTCTTAAAACCTTCCACTAATCCAAACAATTACTCCAGGGCGGTGTAACATTGCACATAAGTAAATCTTATCCATGTGATGTTAAGGGGGTGTTCCATGGTGCAGTTTGCTTCTGAAATTGTTAACACTTGCAAACCTAGAGGTTGGTGGTGTTCTCAATAGCCTTTCTGAACCCTTTATTCTGGAAATGGTCATAGGATTACATTTGTCAAAAGCAAGAGTATATATTATGGTGATGAGTAAGGGCTTTCTCCATCGGGGTTCTCCAAGGAAAAATAAAAACTAGTACAGTTGAACAGAAGGTGCTCATATCCAACACCAATCATGAAGTACAGTGCTCTTTTGCTCCCCCACTTGGTTGTGCACTATATAAATATTAATACATACATACATTCAAAAATACATGTAGACATAAATGATACATACATAAACAAAGAGGCACTTGAATATTTCACAATCTACAATGCAAAATCCTATACAATGAAGAATGTCCTTTTCCAAAGTGTTGGAGTAGGCCATTTCTTGCAGCCCCCACTCCTCCTCACCCAGATTTGTTCCTTCTGTTGCTGAACCAGTTTGTGTTGGCCTTAGGACTTTGCACACTTTTTATCTTCTGACAAGTAGTAAACAGCATATGCTTATTCCTTAAAAAATAGTACAATTGGCAACTCTCTAATTGGGTCATTTAATTAATTTGTATATCCCTAGTAAATGGTACTACATCTTCCCAGAGCTAGAAACAAAAAATGCTTCTAGAAGCACTCATTTTGCCACACTCTAAAGTATCCTTTTGAACCATGCATCAGGCCTGCAAGTTGAGCCTGTACTTCAGTTTTAAACTGCTATTTCAACATACCTTTAAGTCACCCCTAAGGTAGGCTCTAAATGCTCATAGGGTAGAGTCTCTTGTATTTAAAAAAGAGGACTACACTTGGCAAATATCCTGTCAGTTTTTCACTGTTGCAAGACCTATCTCTCCCACTGACTATCACTGGATTACCTTATTTTATGTAATAAGTGATACCTTTGGATTGGGAGAAGATGAAGATATGCTGTTTATACTCAAATTAATTGTAATTTAAAATCATCTTCAATGTTGAAATCAGATTTTAAGTCACAGTTCTGAAAATGCCACATTTCGAAAGTTGCCATTTTCTTGTCATTACCTTTTGTTCCTTCTGCCAGTGTTCTGGGTCACATGACTGCGAATGGCTCCATAGTTAGGGTTTGTGTATTCCTCCCAGACAGTGACACAAGGGACTAGATGTGGAAAAAATAGGCCATCCTGGCAGAATGGCTGGGGGTAGAGCTGTGCTCAGCCCCACTTGCACTTACATACAAAGGAATCTGACACAAATGAATCTGACACCAGGCCTATCCTGTCTTTTATCATCCCAGACCTCTTGGAGTGGGTATTATCACAAATTTCCAAATTTCATAGGCTGGCGCCAGGTATGAATATTAGATCTCCATAGTCACTGTACACTACACTGCTTGACCTGTGGACATTACAATAGAGGGATGCCCTGCTGATACCAGAGGACTGCCCTGCTGCTTGAGGTGTTTTTCGCTGTTGCAAGGCCTTTCCCTTCCACTGAATAACACAGGGTTACCTTATTACATTTAATAAGTTACAACTTTAGATTGGAAGCAGGCAGAGAATTACTGTTTGTACTCAAATAAATTCTAATTTAAAAACATCTTTAATGTTGAATTCACCCGGTGTAAATATTAGACATTGGGAGACTCTCAACATTACATTACTAGACCTGTGGATATTACAGTAGGAGGACTGCTCTATGATAACAGGATGCCCTGCTGCTACCAGAGGACTACCCTGCTGCTTGAGAGCTGCCTTGCTGTCTTAGAGAAAAGATTGGACCTGTTTATCTTTATTCCAGGCTAGCCTGATTGACTATAGGGGTCAGTTGACTGACCTCTTGTTTGAGCTATAGGGACAGAACAAGCTTTAGAGGCCTCCTTGAAAATGCCTATCTGGCCTTCTCCATTGAGTTCCTGATCCCTTAGAATTGCCTCCCAGATCCTAGACCCTTGACTGGCATCAGTCTGAATTCGGCTCAGGAAGAGAAGATTAAGGTGGTCATTACGACATTGGCGGTAAAAGGCACTTACCGCGGTGCAGAAGACCGCCAACACACCGCCGTGGCCGCGGAATTCCGCCACAGCTATTATGACCCACATCTCGGAATCCGCCAAAAGTCAGACACCCACACAAGTCCGCCACACCAAAGGTCAGTGATAAACTGGCGAAAACAAAACCGACACCGTCACGCCAACAGAAATACGCCCACACTATCACGACACACGAATCCATGCGACGGTCTGTCAACCACGGTATTCAATTGGCGGTACACACCGCTGCACTCAAAATACACACACTCCTACAAAACACAGCCACTTTGGACAATTCAAAATACACACACCTGAGACACATACATACACCACTCCCACACACTCATTACAATATAAAACAGACACCCACATCACCCACAAACCCCCACGACAAAAAAATCCGAAAGAAGGCCAGAGAGAGACACCACCAGCAAGAATAACAGCATCCACAGGCACACAACACCATCACCCACACAACTTCCATGCACCTCACACAACACACCACTACATATCACCACACTTATCACCACACACTCCACCCCACACATCACCTACACCACCCCATGGCACGGCAAAGACAGCCCAGGTTCTCGGAAGGGGAGCTCAGGGTCATGGTGGAGGAAATCATCCGGGTAGAGCCACAGCTATTCGGATCACAGGTGCAGCACACCTCCATAGCTAGGAAGATGGAGCTATGGCGAAGAATAGTGGACAGGGTCAACGCAGTGAGACAACACCCAAGAAATCAGGAGGACATCAGGAAGAGGTGGAACGACCTACGGGGGAAGGTGCGTTCCATGGTCTCAAGAAACCACCTCGCGGTTCAGCGGGCTGGCGGCGGCCCCCACCTCCTCCCCAACAACTAACAACATGGGAGGAGCAGGTCTTGGCGATTCTGCATCCTGAGGGCCTCGCAGGAGTAGGTGGAGGAATGGACTCTGGTAAGTCAAGGCTTTACTATTACATCCCCCAAACTACCTGCTTGCTATCACATACCCCCACCCTCACCCTCACCCCCAGCACCCCAACTCCTCACAAATGTCCCAACATCACAAACCACACATCCCAACACCAAGCCCTGCATGCAACTACAAAGCATGGACACCCATCACCAAAGCATGGCCACTGCACATACCCATACACCCCCCTAAACCATCATCACACAAGCTCCCACACAGGAATGCTAGCACTGGGGTACACGGTCGCCAACCCATTGCACACCTTTACAGACGCAGATGTAATAAACATCCTTTTATACCCCTGCAGGACCCCTACCCAACGTCACCGGAAAGGAGGGTCCACACATGTCCACACCACCAAAAGAAGAGGCCCACAGTGATGACAGCACCTCTGTCCAACTGGATCTAGATGACCAGCCCGGACCATCAGGGACCTCTGGACAGTCGGTTCCCCTCACACAGGCACAGGCCACCACAGACCTTCCCCCCTCTGGATACACCAGCACAGCACCCACCCAGCGGGCCCATACCTCCGTCCCCAGGACACGTCAATCAGCTGTGTGTCCACCACTACAGGGAACCCAGGCTAACCCACCACCCCAACAACAACAGGGACCTGGGGGCAGTGGTAGTGGGCACACGGTCCAGGGGACGGAGGGACTGGAACGCAGGGGAACTGGGAGGGCTGCAGTGCGACAGGGGGCGGACATGCCAAGGGAACCCACTCTCCACGAGGCCCTCTCCTCCATCATGGGAGCCTACCACCACTCCCAGGAGACAATGGCAACGGTACTGGCCAAGTTTCAGGAGACCCAGCGCATGCAGGATGAACAGTATATGGGCTTCAGGGAGGAACTCAGAACCATCAGCTCCTCCCTGGGCACCATCGTAGGGGTGCTGAAGGAACTACTCAACACCAGGAGGGACACTGTGGCACTACAAGGGGCCCCTGACACTAGCGTGGACGATGAACTGGCCACCACCTCCACCGGCGCTAGTGGACAGGACGCCCCGCCACAGGACCACCACACCAGCACCCCACCCCCTGCAGAGGGAGAACCACCCCGCAAACGGTCCCTGAGATCCAGGAACAAGACAGAGAACGATGCCCGCCAAGAAATGAGACCACCCTGATTGTCATCCTACTGTCCCACTTTGTCACCCTGTCCATAATTAAACTGCCCCAGCTCCACTTCCTATGATCATATGGGCAATGCACCTGTGAGACTAATAGACTGGACTCTGCCATGGACACTCCTCCGCCATCACCCCTCACCATTTCACTACCCCCTCCAATTTTGAGCATTTAAATAAACACACCTAAAGCACAAAATGATCTGGAGTCTGTCTGTGATTTCGAAATAGTGTATTAGCAATTACAGTGACAAAATGTTTTTTAAATAGTAATGTCAACATACCTATGTCACACAGCTCTAGTCCATGAGGAATCTAAGCAGATGTCACACAGTGGGACCCACATCTGTGAAACCGTAAGGGAAAGTGACAACTCAGTGACCATAGACTGGGTGAAAACGACAGACAGGAGAGAGGTAGTAGTGTTAAAGTACATGTAGTAGGCAGAAATGCATTCTTACCTGTGTCTCACTGGAAATATTGCTGGATCACTGAGTCCCTGTTGTGCATGTCTTCTTCCTCTGCTTCCTCCTCATCACTGTCCACAGGCTCCACAGCTGCAACAACACCGCCATCTGGACCATACTCCTGCAGAAAAGGCACCTGGTGTCGCAAAGCCAAGTTGGAAAGCATACAGCAGGCCACGATGATCTGGCACATCTTCTTTGGTGAGTAGAATAGGGATCCACCTGTCATATGGAGGCACCGCTCGATCACCCTCCTAGTTCGCCCATGGGCCTCATTGTAGCGTTCCTCTGCCCTGGTCCTGGCATTCCTCACTGGGGTCAGTAGCCATGACAGGTTGGGGTAACCAGAGTCACCTGCAAATGGTGAGGGGCAACTGTTAGACACACACTAACCTGGAGGGATAACCCCAGACCCAGACAACCATTCCCACTGACTTGCTTCCAGGTGCTCACCTAATAGCCACACACGGTGCCTCTGGAGTTGACCCATCACATAAGGGATGCTGCTATTCCGCAGGATGTAGGCGTCATGCACTGAGCCAGGGAACATGGCATTCACATGGGAGATGTACTGGTCTACCAAACATACCATCTGTACATTCATAGAATGATAACTCTTCCGGTTTCTGTACACCTGTTTACTCCTGTGGGGGGTGGAAACCAAAGCCACATGGGTACCATCAATGGCACCTATGATGTTGGGGATATGTCCCTGGGCATAGAACTCACCTTTAACTGTAGGCAAATCTTCCACCTGAGGGAAAACAATGTAGCTCTGCATGTGTTTCAGAAGGGCAGACAACACTCTGGACAATACGTTGGAAAACATAGGCTGGAACATCCCTGATGCCATGGCCACAGTTGTTTGAAAAGAGCCACTTGCAAGGAAATGGAGCACTGACAGAACCTGCACTTGAGGGGGGATTCCAGTGGGATGGCGGATTGCTGTCATCAGGTCTGGCTCCAACTGGGTACACAGTTCCTGGATTGTGCCACGGACAAGCCTGTAGGTGATTATCAAATGTCGCTCCTCCATTGTCGACAGGTCCACCAACGGTCGGTACACCGGAGGATGCCGCCATCTCCTCACATGTCCCAGCGGACAGTGCCTATGAAGGACAACAGCAAGCACAGAGTCAAACAACTCAGAGGTACGTACCCATGGTTTACCCAGAACACCAATCATACACAAAAGGTGGCCTGTATGTGTGTTGAGACTAGGCCTAGGTATGTGTGACGCAGTTGAAAATGAAGCCATGTGGGCCCCTGAAATGGCGGCTGCCTGACCTGTAACGTGGGACAATGGGATGTGAGGTAACTGCGCTGGCGTTGTACACCGTCGCGGTAGGCGGTCGAAGGCCACGGCGCAATGCTGCATTGGTTAACATTGGACCCTATGGGTCCCAGGAGCCAATGACGATGTACGCCGGCGGTGATGGCATGCACCGCCGCGGACGTGACCGCCATTTTCTATCTGTTCAATCACTCGATACCTGATCTTCGACAGGAGAGGACCTACACTGCAAGTACTGCTGTGACCTCGGTCTAGAAGAGACAATGGCTCGTGCGTCTGGGGAAAGGGCCCCTGCCTTCACATCGGAGGAGTTGGAGAAGCTCGTGGATGGGGTCCTCCCCCAGTACACACTACTCTACGGTCTTCCAGACAAACAGGTAAGTACACAGGGAGCATGTTGTATGGGCTATGCCTGTTTGGAGAGGGCTGGATGTAAGAAGGAAGGGGGCAGAGTGCTGCGTGCATGAAAGACGGTGAATGCATGTGCCACATGGCAAGGGTAGGGATGGGGGCCAATCACTTTGATGGTGGAGTTGGTAATTACTTCTCTTTTTCCCCTGTACATTTCATGTAAGTCAGCACCCACCAGAAGAAAGATATTTGGCGTGCCTTCGCCAAGGACGTCCGGACCCTGGGGGTCTACCACAGACGGAGCACCCACTGCTGTAAAAGACAGGAGGACATTCGCTGCTGGAGCAAGAAGACGGCGGAGGCCCAGGTGGGGATGGCCTCCCAACGTGGGAGGGGTGCCCGTCGCACCATGACCCCCCTGATGTTCAGGATCCTGCCGGTGGCCTACCCGGAGTAGGAGGGGCACTTGAGGGCATCACAGCAGTCACAAGGGGGTGAGTACACTCTCATTCTGCAGACTTTGCACGCAGTGGAGTTGTCTGGGTGGGGGAGGAGGGCTGTGGGTTTCCCTAGGCCAGGGCGAGTTCCGTAGGCAAGGCCCCTCCGTAAGGCAGCCCATGTGGCACCCCAGCCCACCTCTGGAGAGTGCCAAGTATAGCTATTCATGCCCCTGTGTCATCTATGTGTGCAGATGTCGTCCATAGCCTTGTAGGCCATTTCCCAGGAATTGAACAGCAGAGCCCAAGAGCACGGCATAGTGCAGGGGGCTTCTGTGTCTGTCTTGTCCGCCAATGGTAGCGGTAATCCATGCACTCAACATGTCTTTCTTCTGTCGTCGTCCCCCTTTTGTGGTCTCCCTGTTCTTGTGTGCATTAGCATCATCAGGCGGAGGAGCAGTGGCACCGGAGCACAAGGGAGCTGCATCCCACATGGCCCTGGAGGGTGAGACTACGGACTCGGAATTCACCAGTGGGACGGAGGGCGAGGGGAGCTTCATGGCGGGGACAGGAGCTGACACCAGCGACACGGACTCGTCCTCTGATGGGAGCTCCCTTGTGGTGGCGGCAACATCTGTGCTCCCCGCATCTACAGGTACAGCCGCCACCCCCCCTACCAGCACCACCCTTCCAGCAGCCCCTCAGCCTTCACCCCGTGCCCGCTCACCCAGGAGGGTGGGCATCACCTTCGCCCCAGGCACCTCAGGCCCTGCCCCAGTCACCCCTGCTGCCCTCAGTGAGGAGGCCATTGACCTCTTCAGGTCCCTCACTGTTGGGCAGTCTACCATTTTGAATGCCATCCAGGGTGTAGAAAGGCAGTTGCAACAAACTAATGCATTCCTGGAGGGCATTCATTCTGGTCAGGCGGCCCTTTACCGAGCTTTTCAAACTCTGGCCTCAGCACTGATGGCAGCCATTGTCCCCGTCTCTAGCCTCCCCCCTCCAACTTCCTCCACCCAGACCCAATCCCCTGTACCTCAGCCTATCCCAAGCACACCATCAGACCAGCCTGCACACACCTCAACACACAAGGGAAGCTCAGGCAAACATAAGCACCACACATCCCACAGGCACTCACGCAAGCATCACACACATGCAGACACACCAACATCCACTGCGTCCACTGTGTCCCCCTCCTCGTCGTCTCCCTCCTCCCTCCCAGTCTCGTCTACACTCACACCTGCATGCACTACCTCTACAGCCACTACGTCCCTCACCAGCACACCCACCAGCACACCCCACTCACGTGTAGTTACCACCCCCACTACCATTCACATGTCCCCTGTGTCCTCTCCCAGTGTGTCTGTGACGCCCCCTCCCAAGATACACAAACCCAGGCACACACCCACCCAACAGCCATCCACCTCACGACAGCCTCCAGCGCATGCACCTGCACCTAAAGTCACCAAACGTACACCTCCTACTACCACCACCTCTTCCTCCACTCCCAAACCCCCTCCAGCTACCCGTCCCAGTGTGTCTAAAAAACTTTTCCTGTCCAGCCTTGACCTTTTTCCCACACCTCCCCCACCCCATCCATCTCATAGGTCCCGAAGTAGCACCTCAGCCACAACATCTCCGGGACCAGTGGTGCCTGTAGTCACCGGTATGTGGAGTGCACCGGCCACCAGGACAGCCAGTGTGGCACGGAGCCACAGCACAGACAGTCCCCCACCTGTGAAGCATCAGAAGTTGGCCAGTGCCAGGCGGGAGAGGGGGAAGACTCCAGCCACCCAAGCCGCTCCCAGGGGTCCCGTTGGGAGTGTGGAGTCAGCTGTGACACCTTCCAAGGTGGGGAAGGGCCACAAGAAACCCGGCAAGTCTGGGAAGAGCTGCACGGCGGAGAAGACCGCCATCATCCCCGCTGCCCAGGTGGCCACCGCCAGCCCAGCTGCCCAGGAGGCCACCGCCAGCCCCAGCCCAGCTGCCCAGGAGGCCACCATCAGCCCCAGCCAAGCTGCCCCGGAGTCCACCACCAGCCCCAGCCCAGCTGCCCAGGAGGCCACCGCCAGCCCCAGCCCAGCTGCCCAGGAGTCCACCGCCAGCCCCAGCTCAGCTGCCCAGGAGGCCACCGCCAGCCACAGCACAGCTGCCCACCGCCAGCCCCAGCACAGCTGCCCAGGAGGCCACCGCCAGCCCCAGCACAGCTGCCCAGGAGGCCACCACCAGCCCCAGCACAGCTGCCCAGGAGGCCACCACCAGCCCGCTGATCCATGAGGGACCACCAGCACAAGCCCCGCTGGGCCATGAAGGACCGACAGCACAAGCCCTGCTGGGCCATGAAGGACCGCCAGCACGAGCACCGCTGGGCCATGAAGGACCGCCAGCACAAGCCCCGCTGGGCCATGAAGGACCGCCAACTCAAGCACCGCTGGGCCATGAAGGACCGCCAACTCAAGCACCACTGAACAGGGCACCGCAAACTTAAGCACCGCTGAATAGTGCACCGCCAACTCAAGCACCGCTGAACAGGGCACTGCCAACTCAAGCACCGCTGAACAGGGCACCGCCAACTCAAGCACCGCTAGCCCATGAGCGGCAGGGGCACCGATGCAACTGGGTCCGTCACGGGTGAGTGATGCACTCTGGGCACCAGTCCCCCTCCAGAACCAGAGTAGAGATCCATCCACTACCTCTGTCCTTCACAGGATGAAGCACACTGGGCACCAGTCCCCCTCCAGAACCAGTGGACACTGTTATCCACTTGAGAGACTGTGGCTTTGCACTCCCCAGGATATGGCAGTGGGCAACCCACCCACTGTAGAGACTTGAGAGACTGTGGCTTTGCACTCCCCAGGATTGAACAGTGGGTAAACCACCCACTGTATAGACTTGAGAGACCGTGGCTTTGCACTCCCCAGGATTGAACAGTGGGCAACCCACCCACTGGAGAGACTTGAGAGACTGTGGCTTTGCACTCCCCAGGATTGGACAGTGGGCAAGTGGCCCCCTCGTGGACTTGGCATTGTGCACTCAAGCGGCTGAGGTGCCCCCCTTTCCCTCCCCCTGAGGTGCCTGTTTTCTTGCTGTCTGATGCCCCTGCAGAGTTCTCTCCGTCATGGTCGGGGATCTTGTGTGGGCCTCGCCCATACCGTGTGGTCCCAGTGTTCCACGGACTTTCTTTGTGCAGTACCTGGACTACTATGCCTGGTATATATTTTGTACATTGTGTATATATATATATATTTCTGCCTACTTGTTTGTAATATATTCCGATGGTTACACTCATTTTCTTTGGTCTTTCCATTCTTCCGGGGGAGTTTGGGGGGTGTAACTGTGATGTATTGATATGCATTGGTGTGTGTGTTGTAGTGGGTGAGGGTGGGGGTGGGGGTGGGGATGGGGGTGTTGCATGTGTGTGTCCCTGTTTTTTGCCTCCCCCCTCCCCTGTGTCGTAGGTGCAGTACTCATCGTGGTCTTCGCCGCCGGCGTTCGTGCTCCTGGTAGAGGAGGAGGAAGACTATCGCAGGTAGGATTTGGAGTTCCGGTTCCATGGTGTCCTCGTTCCTCGTGGAGTGTGTAGAGGTGAGTGTTTTCTCTTTGAAATTGCTGTTTGCGCCGTGTTTTTATCCGCGGTGTATCCGCCCCGGAAAAGGAGGCGGATTGGCCAGTCATAATAGTGTGGGCGGTGCATTGTCTTCCGCCTGTCTGTTGGCGGTGACCGCCGCACTGTTTGTTTTTACCGCCGTGGCGGTCGGAGTGTTAAAGTGGCTGTCTTTGTTGGCGGTTTCCGCCACTGTCATAATTGCTATTTTTTTACCGCCGGCCTGTTGGCGGTCTTTCCGCCGCTTTAACACCATCCGCCAGGGTTGTAATGACCACCTAAATTCTGAATTTTGGGCACGTTGCAACTAGGAATGGGCACCTTTGAGCCGAGACTGTTTTGTCAGCGATAACTGTATACTGAAATTCCTTTAAATACCTGCTCTTCACACCACAGCAACCAATAGCCGTGACCTGCAACGACTGGCCTGCTCTTCATGCAACAACAACGACCACATGCAATGCCCTCACTGTTCCTCACAGTGTCCTCCAACCAAACGGAACTCTTTGTGTCAGATTTGAAAAGGACCCTTTTTTAGCTTGACTAACCTGTTCCCTGTATCTGACCTGTTCTCCTTCACAGCCGGACTGAACTTGTGACTTTCCACCAGTCTAGTGGGACAGGATGACCTCAAGTGGCACTTTGTGCTTTTAGGTGCAGTTTTCAGTAGAAACTCGGAAACTAAATATCTCGGGTTCTACTGATTCGATTTCTGTCATTCTAATATTGTTTTATTTATTAAAATTCACTCTGTTTTTTTCTAAACTGATTTGGGAATTTTCTTGTGTTATGTTTTCACTTTTGCACTGGTTGTGTGCTGAATAAATACTTTACACATTGTCTCTAAATTAGCCCAGCTTGCTTTGTGCCAAGCTACCGCAGGTTTAAGCACAAGTTAACTTAGTGGTTTTTATGGTTCAACCTGATAAGAACTGCGGTTGTTGCCTCAGTGGATCTTCTATGCCCCCCAGCTAATAACTCAAAACAAATCTTTTATCGAATTATACCTCGGAAGTTCTGACCGGTGCCTGTTTCCAGACAACCTGGAACGTTTTTTAAATTCCGGAAAGACACACATAATGTCCCCATTTGAGGTCATAAATATATCTGTGCGTGCAGATGTTTGCCTTTCCTGGTGAATCAGACCAGTAAGACTTAAGACCAACACCTTACCATTCACATTCTCAAATGTTCTGGCACATTGAATCCTCCAACCTCGACCTGCACACACCATCAAACATTTGATCAATACAACTGTTCTTTACTGTTTTATTTGCTTGTTTTTACAACATATACTGCATGACTAAATTGTTCATATATGCTTCAGCAAGGTTTTCCTTTCGTGTTTTTGTATACATTATGTTATACAAAATGAATGTTACTTAGATGTGGATGGAGCTGTAAAACGTCATCTACTTCTCCTTAATGAAGGTTTCATTAAACCTTTGCTAGATTCGTGAACTTGCACCCTTAGTTCAAGTAACCTGAGTACATTAAATTGTGTCATTGTAAAGAAAATACATCGCTATGAAAGGACAGAAATGTTTCTGAAGCGATATAATAAAATACAATATTATCACTGTAGTAGAAAAAAACTTCTACCAAACTGCAGTGGTCAATACATCTGTTATAACTGAGTTATTGAACAAAAACAACACAGCAAAGTTGAGAAAGTTTCCTGCATAAATAGTTATTTTAAAGAAATGTGTTTGCATTACGTTCTATGCAAGAAACATCTGTCCCACAGGAGAAGTTGACCAAACAATAAAAACATTTTAAAAGCAGAAGTTGTCCAATTCGCAAAACTATACTGTTAAAATTATTATTTCACACCACGCTAACATTTATACATTTGATTTTTTTCAGTAACATAACAGGATCGCTTTAGTATATTATTTTGACTTTGTTAAATCAGCCATCAACAAACTGAATAGCTCAAAAAAGACTCTCTTTCATTTCTAAAATATATCAGGATCCTGTGGGCAACTCTCCAGTTACCTCTCACCTGGACTACTGTAACTATCTACACTACGATCTGCCAACTTACTAAATAAGCATACTTCAAATAGCTCAGGCCAGAAGGAAAGAGTCCGTCTCTTAACTGGACAGATAAAGGCAACATACCGCACGCCCCAGGATCTGGAGTTCAAAAAATAAAATACATTTTGTAATAAACTAAAGTGTTACTTGAGGGGAGTGAGAACCCACCTCAGTTAATAATCATAATCATCCTTCTCACGACAAATCACAAAAGTCACTAAATAAACCTGTTCTCAGTCCCTTTGTAGCTATGGCACTGAGCACACAGGCTTACTTTGGAGACATTGTGCAAAGTATGTGTGCATTGCTCAAGCATTAATAAAGGGACAACACAACACAATAAAAATCCCAAACTAATTTAGAAAAAAGATAATATTTTAATGACTAAAATGACATCAACATTACAAAAATCAAATTAATAGAACTAGAGTTATGATTTTTTTAAAGTTTACATTTAAAAGTAGCATCAAAAGCCCCTAAGAGCTAACCAGGGACAACTGGTTGTGCTGTTCTTGTACAAGGGTAAGATTTAAGGCCAACTATGATTGAGCTCAGGTTAGATTCAAGGACTAAATCTATCCCTGTCACAGAATTACCTTCTCACTTAGAAACTATTATGGATCTAGAAAGTCTTCGGTAGAGCCAGGCAGCCTTTTGGATCTGAGAGAGGGCTCATCGGTGTTGGGGAGCTAGTGCATAAGGTCTCAGAGTAAATTTAAGGCTGCTCAGTGTTGGGCCTGGTGAAGCCATCGATGGAAGTTACCGGCTTTGTTAGGACACTGCTTGGCCTTGAGTACACTGAAGCCGTCGATTGGGTGCAGCCTGGCACCAAGTATGGGGAAGTTGTCAATTGGATTTTGCTTGGGGTTGACTCTGGAGAGGCTATTGACTAAGATTGTCAGTGTTAATACTCTGTGTAGAGACCGTTGCAGCTTTCAGTCAAGCAGGGAAGAGCACAGGCTGATAACAGTCAAGGCTCTAGGACCTTCTGAACAGTACTATGGGTTCAGGACTCACACCCCCAGAGGCCAGCAGAGGGGACCAGGTGAGGTCCAGTTGAGACTGATCGGTGGGAAAGCAGGAAAAGGCCTCTTGAAGTTAGTTGTAGTCATGTAGCTCAAATTCGACGTCAGATAACTTACCCATGGAGTCACTTTGGGGTCCTAGTTTCAAGACAAGCAGGTCTAGTCTTCCTTCGGGTTCTTCCGACAACAGGGAGTCTTTCTTATGGTTCTTCTCTGTCCAGGAGTCTTCTGAGGAGAGTACTGGGGATGCCACATTTATTCCCAGTGCCATCTAATAATTGGGGAAACCACTGGCCACACCCTAGCCAATGAGATGAGAGTTCTGAGAGGTGGCCCTGCCCATTTCTACAGCATTTCTTGTGTGTTTTACTCTAAACTTTCCCACAGTGCCCCTCTCTCCCTAAATCCAGGAAGGCAGGGTGATCTTCCCTTAGTACTAGAATCCTGGGTACACCCAGAGATGTGGCTATGATAATGGGCAAATCTTCCCTTATGGTCACTCTAAACCAGTTCAGGGGCAGCTCCCTCTCCCATTGCGATTGGAGACAAGCTGACTAAAGGGACAAAAGAAGGGGGCAGACCTGTTGTCAGGTTAATTTTCTTGTGACAGATTATGCCTCATTGAAGTGTAACTAGTCCTTGGGCACAGTGCCCAGGCCACCCTGTCCAGGAAAGGCCAACATGTTCCCACACCTAAGCCCTATGTGCTCTGTCAGGGAGCAATCCACATATTACCAAACTGAAGTCATCAGCAGTCAGGAGACAGTTGCATACTGGGAGAAGGACCTCCAGAGGTTTAGGTAGAGAAAGGAAATGTTTCTAGAAGTACCTTTTCCAGCATAGTTATTCAAAATTTCTAAAATGGGTCCTTGAATTATATTTTTGCTGCTTCCTAACCACAATTATTATTATTATAAAGTGTTATACTGTAATCTAGTGTTTTCCTATAGGGGAACTAATCTTGCCACAGTGAAAAGGGCTTTGGACCTTTTCGCTTTCAGGATATATGTGTAATATTAATTTCTACATGCCCTAATTTTAATACCATGCACCCTATCCTATTGGGTAATACAACCTGCCATATGGGTGACTTAGAAATATTTAAAAGGGTTGTTTAGACTTTTCAAAAGTGCAATTTCGACAAGTCAAATTGACAATTTAGAAACTGCATAGCCAGGCTGCAGTTGCAGGCCTGGAGACATGCTTTACAGTGCTACTGTACCAGGTGGCAGAATGAGTGTTGTATCCTATAAGTAGCATTTAATTAAGATGCTCTGGGTGCATTTAGTAAACTATACAATACATTTCATATGGCAATCAGGTTTATACCAACTTCAGCATGTTTTAAGAGAGTGCCCAGCACTTTACTATTGGTTAACAGCAGTAGAGAGTGCACAGCACTTTACTACTGGTTAGCAGTAGTAAAGTGTGCAGAATCCTAAAGCCAACAAAAACAGTTCAGGCAATATCTTGGAGAATACCACAAAAATATGGTAATTTACAACATATTCCTACTCTAATTGGGAGATACTTCACAACATTAAACAGCTTCTGTTGTGTCTGTCAGAATTTACAAAGGAATACACATTCCTATTGCAATTGTCGCTTATTTAAAAACCTGGTGCCAATTCCTATGGTCTTTGTCACACACTTCACAATTTAAAAGACCTTCCAGCTGCATTTTTCAGACAGTTGTCAGAACCTTATCAAGGGGATTGCAAGGAAAGAGACATCTGTGCAAGTAGATAGAGAATTGGTACAGATATGATTAAGTTCATATGACGGATTGGAGACAATGACAGTTGGTCCACTCAGACACCCAGGGAGTTAGATACAGTCCGCTCCGGGTCAAGGCCATTAGAACAAGTACATTGGTACAAGGCTTCCATAAAAGTTAACCAAACAGGCAAGATGGGGTCCGCAAATTCGTGTGTGTTCTATGGCTCCCACTATCAACAAATTTGTCCTTGGTCTGCACTCCACACCTTTGTTGTTTTCTAACTTTTATTTACGTTTCCCTATGTGCTACTGAGTATTCTACACTTTCCTTCTGCACTCAATGAATAAAAGAAGGCACAGCACCATAGTGGCCTTTGAGCTGATGGCGTCTGCATTACCCAGTCCTCTTGGGCTCCATATAATTTCTGTTACTTACAGAGCTCGTCTTTTCCAATTCATATATAGAATTCAGTAATTAATTAATGCCAGTGCACTTAACATTAAACATAAATGATATTATTCCTACTTTAATATAAATGTACTATTTGTTGTTTTTGGATTCCGCCAAGACCCTTAAAGCTACTTCTCACCACCTTTACCTGTGCAACTATTGAAGGGCCTATCTGTGGTGTCAGACGGAAGGTGCGTTCTGTTTTTTTCTCACTATCCTCACCCCAAATCCCCTGTTTCCAATGCAGGTCTTCTTTCTTGAGATAGTTATGCTACTCTGGCTCTTGAGGGAGGTTGGTGAAATACCCTCTGAATACAGTGTTCTGTACTCCCTCTCAGAAGGATCTCTGGCAATGGTTTTTAATGTCAAATTCCTTCATATTGAAGTTATCAGAGTGTTTACACTGTAAACCTCCTTCTTATTGTATTTGTAACAGAGTTCCTAATATAAAACATCTTCCTAAAGTGCGTTGCAAGAAGTTCACAATTTCATATCTCTTTCCGTTGGATTTACCAGAGAGTTTACAAGGCAAACCCAGTTCCTATCCTATTTGAAAATTTTGATTCAGGGTGTTCTAGGGAATCAGTAGTTACTGAGCCCAATTTGTCAATGGAGATATTTCTTCTTTCCTGCCCTGGAGCCTGTGAACCTTCCTCCTTCAAACTGGATTCCAAGTTCTCATTTAGTACTTTAACTTTAGAGCAATGAAACAAAGCAGTCCCAGCTGAATCAGGGAGGTGATGTTTGGTAGAAATTCAAAACAAAGAAAAAATAACAATAACTCTGTGTCCAGCCAATTCTTATGTAAAAATGAAAACTACTGTAATGAATACACAAATGAATACTACTCACATAATAACAAATAATTTCAAGATTTTAAATCCAATTACAAATAAAAATCCCTATCAAGGTGAATCACATAACCTAAAAAATAACACGGGGGAAACGAATGCAGAACATCTAGTTGGTTCCTTGATCTGTTTAGTACTACTTGAAAATTTGCGCACCAACAACCACTAACCCTTAGAAACAGCAATGCCACATATGTGGGCCCACTGCAACACGTAAAGCATTTCGCGATCAGCAAGGTTATGCCTGGAGACTTTGTGAGGTCATTCACAATGTAAAATGAGAGGCCCACCACCTCTATCACCATACCTAAAAATCAATAAAGTGAGCCTACTGACTTTAACATGGGCATAACCGTGAACATTTGGACTCTGCCAAGAGAGAACCATAAAACATTTTAGACATACTCATAGTATGACTTAAACATAAAGGCCCTCATTCTGAGTTTGGCTGGCGGCGGTTGCCGCCAGCCAAACGGGAACCGCCACTCTGGCTTTCCTGCTGGGCCGGCGGGCGACCGCCAAAAGAGTGCCCGCCAGCCCAGCGGGAAAGGCCCTGCAACAGTGAAGGCGGCTCCGAATGGAGCCGGCGGAGTTGCAGGGGTGCGACGGGTGCAGTAGCACCCGTCGCGATTTTCACTGTCTGCAATGCAGACAGTGAAAATCTCTCTGGGGCCCTGTTAGGGGGCCCCTGCACTGCCCATGCCAGTGGCATGGGCAGTGCAGGGGCCCCCAGGGGCCCCACGACACCCGTTCCCGCCATCCTGTTCCTGGCGGTTTTTACCGCCAGGACCAGGATGGCGGGAAGGGGGTTGGAATCCCCATGGCGGTGCTGCGCGCAGCGCCGCCATGGCGGATTCCTTGGGCCAGGGGTAAACCAGCAGGAAACCTCCGGTTGCCCTTTTCTGACCACGGCTTTACCGCTGCGGTCAGAATGGCCCAGGAAGCACCGCCAGCCTGTTGGCGGTGCTTCCGCGGTCCCCGGCCCTGGCGGTCATGGACCGCCAGGGTCGGAATGACCCCCTATATTTGTTAGAGAGTTCAATTCAATTCAGTCGTTTTTTTTATAGCACATGGCTACCCGAACCGGGACAACGAGCGCTAGTTGAACAACCACTCCAAGATCACCAATTTAGACTCCCCGTGATTCATAGATCAAAGAGATGGGTTTTGAGAAGTCTTCTAAAGATGAGTTCAGACTGCTGCTTCTGAATAGCTGTGGGGAGGCTATCTATAGACTAGGAGCCAGAAATTAAAAGGACTGGCCCCCACATCTAGCTCTTGTGACCTCTGGTACTGACAGAAGTCCTTGGGAGCTTGATCAAAGGAATCTTTCTAGAACTTAAGCAGACAATAGGTTCTGGATAATGATCAAACATCTCTCATGAACGTCCCAGTAAGTAATACACAAGGCCTTGAAACAAATCCTTTATTCCACCGGTAGCCAATGGAGTGCTTTTAGGGCTTCTTGGAGAGATTGGTGCTTGTGGATCTTATTCAGAATTCTTGCAGTTGCATTCTGGAGTACTTGGAGACAATTTGTTACATACTTTGGGCTTCTCAGAAATAGGGAGTTATCATACTCTAGGTGCGAATTGAACAGACCTTGCACCACAATTCACAAATTCACATTTTAAAATCCCTACCAAACTGTATTTGTCAGAGGGTTTACAATGAAAAGCTCCTTATTACAGTTCTTGGCAAGGATTTCACATTGTAAAACCCATTCTTACTGTATTTGAGAAATTCAGTTTAGGAAGTCAGAGGGTATTAACCCTAACTGTGTTAATGGGTCTCTTTCACGTCTGGTGCCCTAGGACCTTCATATTCTATACTCTCAAACCGGGGACCAAGGGCACCTTTTAGCACTTGTATTGAATGGTAACTATCCTGAGCAGCCCAGGTCTGATTCACAAAAGTAATGTGGGCTAGAACATAACAACATAGAAAGGCAAAATATCATCACTCAGTAAATCGAGTTTCAGTCATGCAGTATTTACAATGAGAGACCTACTGCATTTGTAAACATGTTAAAAAGTGAATAAAATAAACCTATTAACTTTAACATGAACATAAACATGACCATGTGGTCCTCGAGTAGAGAGCTCTATCAAACATTTTTGGCAGACTAAACATCTAGAGTGACTTGAGCATTAAGGGGCTGATTTTGACTTTGGCAGACAAAGGGTACTTCGTTAGGATGGAGGAGGACATTGTCTATGCCATCCTGATGGACTTCTGCTCACCAAATCTAATGTTGTCCATCAATTCCAGGGACAACTCTTAACATTAACAGAGACCGCTATAACTGTGATTCCTGTCAATTTTGTAAAGATTTAACGGATGGCTCCATCAGAGATGATGGCCACCCATCAAACATTTTTACAGATTTTCATTTTTCTAAAACAAACTCTCCACTAATGACCCCACAGCATTTGAGTTTTTTTTCATGGTGTGGGGGGGTCATTATGTTTTTTACTGTCCCTCACCGCAAGGTTTTGTCTGATTGTAACCAACAGTAAATAAAAAACAACTGATTGCCACCTCTATATTTGGCAGTTGGATGGATGACTAACCTCTGTACTCTGTCAGACCAGAGCCGAAGTATGGTGCATTCTCAATATACTAGGGTACTCCGTCAGGCTGGCAACATAGCCAGAATAGGCTCTTTTTAAACATAATTAAAGTCTACCAACCTCTATATCAGGCAGGTAGACCTTGGGTTTGGTGTTGAGTCTGTCACTTATGCAATGGAGTACCTTCTCAGGAAACACTAAATCATCCCCTAAATCTTCCTCTCAAGTTAACAAACATTTGACATGCATAGGCTTAAAAAAGAACCTCTGTACAAAATTACTTCCTATTGCATTTTTCAGAGCGTTCACTAAATAAAACCCATCCCTATTAAATTTGGAATTCAAATTCAAAATTTAAAGCTTCTTCATTTGGCGTTGTCATGTGATCACTATGTAAATCTTTTGCCTGTTTTATTTGACAAAGTATTCACCATGTAGAAACCTCTTCCTATTGCATTTGTCTGTATGTTCACAAGGTTAAATCTATGCCCATTTGTTTTGGGAAATTCCGTTTCAGAAAGTCCCAAGTGTCACTTCTGGTGTCCTCAGGGCTCTATAGTGTAGACCCTCAAATTGGAGAACAATACCCTTTTGGCACTTGTCTCTAATGGCAACTATTCAAAGCAGTCCTGGCCAGTCTCAGAAAGGTGTTGTGGGTTGGAAACTCATAATACAGCGACATACAACATTAATTCTCAAAAGATCAATGTCCTGCCAGTGCTTTTTCTTTAAAAACAGAAAATACATTATACACACACACACCAAAACACTAGATGCAAAATGACAAACTATTCAGGATTTCAGGCCAAATTACAAACTGGATACCCTTCTATCATGAGCTTGAAAATTAACGTGAGTACAAAACTTGTACCCTAAAACAAATTACAAGGGGCGACTAAGCCTGTAAATGTAACCTGTTGCTGTACTTGTACAAATCAGCAATGGTACTTTATGAATCTTTTGGAAAACATGAGTCTTTTCAACAATCAAAAATATCAATTCAACATACCTTGTCAAGTCATTCACTATAGAATAGTATATGCATCCACTGTTTGTCATCTATAACAATCCACAAAGCAAGCCTCTTGGCTTTAATATTAATATAATCAAGACCTTGTTGGCTCTATGTAGAGAGGTCTATCAAACGATTTATGCACACCCAAAGTATATTTTGAAATTAACATTAACTCTCCTTCCCCAGACATCAAACATAAAGTGATTTATGTACCAAATCCTTTCCTATTGCATTTGTCAGAGAACTGACAATGTATAACACATTTCTATTTTGTGTGTCAAATAGTTCAAAGCCTCTCCCTATGGTGTTTGCCATGCCACTAACTGAACTGTTTTTCAATCAAATGTGTGTAGAGAAGGAGATCAACATATGCGGAGAGTTACAGCCACTATTTTAGTACTACGTATTACTGCTCTTTTTCTGGTGATCACATAAGCCCTCACAGATGGCTGCACTGTCAAGCCAGGCCCAAAACTCAATGGCATTCCAAACAACACAAGGTCTTACAGAGGGCGTTAACCAAACCTTTGCCTTTCTATGGCAATCCGTGTAAATCCATGTTACAATATACTTGTCTACAGGCTTTAACATGGTGTAATAGTAAATCACCTGTAAAGATCCTCTGGCTTTAACGTAAGATCCCTGCAATAAATAATTCAAGCATACTGCCTTTCTCATTTCTTTTCAAAATGAAGAGATGAGATCTATGTCATCTGACATAATGTTTCCCACTGAACCGATCAGGCCAAAAGCATTGCTCACTGGTGTGTCACCATAACAAATTGCAGTCTACTATACTGAGAAAATTCTATGCAATACAAGCACTCTTTTTCAACAGACGCACACAATGTCTGACCAATCAAATCCAGTAGGAAGTAAGATTAGATCTGGTTGCATCAAAGCCACAATGTCAATTAAAGGCCACTCACGATTTTTGTTAAGTTGATCACTTAAAGTCCCAAGACCGTAAGACTTAAAACTATGAAGATACTGTTTACAATTGTTCTGGTGTTCCACTCTACTACTTCGCTCCCAAAACAAATAGTGCAGATCAGCTGCAGGAAGGGAGACAAGAGTTATTTCAGATCATCTGTGTCTGTCACTCTCCCCCAATTACCTGTTAAAAAATTCTAAAAGTAAAATCAACTTCTCCACAGAGCAAGCTCAAGAAGCATACATTTAAAATGTGTAGGCATTCTGTGCATTCACTGACTACAGAATTGTAGGCCTCAATATGAGCTAATTATTTCCTTTTTCATTTCCAGGGCTAGCCCTATGCTGCGACTGCTGATGATAGCTAATGGAACTGGTCACCAACATTACTACACCATTCAGAATCTCCATGCCTGATGATCAACCTGAAACTGTGTTTATTGTAGAGTAAAATACGTTTCAGGCCACTGCTCCGCCCTACCCCCCCCCATGATGAAATACCACTGCAGAAAGAAGTCTTCATGAAAGTATTCACATGTGCAATCCACAGCTTCTGCTGTACAATCTTGATGCTACTGATAGGAGAGTTAGTGGTTGAAGGCTGGCTTCCACAGAGTCAGTGGTGGAAGATTGCCTTCCACTGCTCTGGCAAAAGGGCATAGGAAATGTAGAGAAAGAACCTCAGCTCTTGCCTTGTGAAAGTTCCATTTACCCCTCCTCCACAACGCCCTTGCTACGAGTGGTCCAGCAATAATGATTGAACATGATAAAATCAGACAAGAAGGTAATGAGAATTAATTGTATGTAGTTGAAAAACATTATTATTTTACTGACTACACAAAGGTAGTGGTAACCCATTCGCAAACTGGAAGGGGTTCCCAACGACCAATTACCCTTTGTGAAACGTGACAAAAATATTTTTCATGTGCAGGCAGTGTTTATCAGACCACTACTCACTCCTAAAAAATATTTGTGAATCTTATTTTGTTTGTAAAACGCATCCTGCTTCCATTCAGGAACAAATATATTGTTTTATTTAAAAGCAATAACAGACATGGTCATCTGCTGACTCGAAGCCATCATCCCTGGGATGACGTCAATCATAACAGGTCGCAATTTGCAACCTACCTCATAAATATTTGTGTGGTAGGTCAAATTGCGACCCAGTATGATTCATTATTTTGTGAACTGACCTAATAGTACATAGCTTGGTTTGCAAAACACCATAGGATTCGTAAAAAGGTGGTTCACAAATTGCAACTATAATTTGTGATTTCTCTCTTAGTACATCTGACCCTATGTGCTTCAGTTCAAAATTAATCAAAAAATGGAACTATACATATCCTATTATGAATCCTCTATTTATTTTTTTGTAACTGCAACAGTGCGGTGCTGTGCTCTGTAGAGAGGCCGAGAACCCTCTGTCTGCCAGTAACTTGACTGGGGACACCCGCTCACGTTACCAGCTGTGACAAAACTGAGATATTGGGAAAACCTAAGGTAATATTTTTCAGCCACAGAGCCCGTTAATCCACAAAGCGTTACTGGGACTATGCTAAAGGGAAATCTATCTACTTAGCGAGATGAGATGATGCATTATGAAGATGAAACGCTTTAGGCATGTTAGTCAACGTATGAATAATTGTAGTCTGCGGCTATTTGGTATGTTTGGTTCCATAATTAGTAAACTCTGCCGATGCGTTCTTCAAATCAGGAGATTAAACAGCACAATAGAACTTTGCAACCGACCGAACACGCCTATTTACATTTAGGTGTCCGTTTTGTTGCCTGAATACACTTTACAATGTGTTGAAGTAATGTAGGCAGCTTATAACATCATTTGCTGGTGAGTGGAAAATATTGCTGTGTGCCTAGGGGGCACGTGGCAGACCATACAAACCACTAACATTGGGGGTCCGCACAGTGTGTCATTCAAAGTACACTGTTAGAGCAGTTAATGACTAAGGTTGTGTGAAATTCGCATGGGTTGCTTTCATGTAGTTATGGCAAAATTATGCGAAATGACACGTAATTATGTGAATACAGATCCATTCAGCAATATATGTTAGTCAAAATGCGCCCTTGTGTCAATTTTTGACATGCGGATGCAGTTCAACTTAAAATAGAGTGGAAAAAATAAAAGCACCTTGAGCAAGAGCTGCTCGCGTTCTGTTGTTTGCATGCAATTTACTGTAAATGCTTGATTTTGCAGTAAATAGTAGCACAAATGACATATAATTACACAACATGAAATAATGGCATCATTTTGGAAATTTCGTGTAACAAGCATAACGTGGATTTCCTGAAGTTATTTAAAACGTGCAAATGTAATTAAACTTTCACCCAGGCCTACTGGTAACCACTCTGTACCCCAATGAATGATTAAATGCAGCATTCCTATGGGGTCACAATAGAATTCATAATCCATTTGGCAGTAACTCCTCTTACTGTTATTTCAGAATAAAGATGGCACTTGAAATGCCACACAGGGAGCTTGGTCTTACACATCTGTATTCGTCTGCATGCAAGCGCAAGTTCAACATTCTAAACCTGAAATCCAGGCACCACACCCAAACACTTACGTCACGGTTTCCAGAGTCCATGAGGGACTAAAAAGGTCCGATCATTGCTACTCATAAAACACTACATCTCCCCCCTTGTTGAAGAAAACAAAATACAATTTTTAACAAACATATGTACATATATTACCACTTCTCCAAAGTCTCTTTGGATGTTTGACCAAATCCTCAGATTGTGCCAGCTGACGCTGGGAGGAGAGACGAGAAGCGTCCATGACTAACATTGGTCAACCAGTTTCATCTTTGACAATAGTAACTGGCGAATGTTGAGGCGGATGTCTAAAGTGCGAAGAATCTTGTGTGATGGACTTCCAAGGATGGAGAGCAGTCACCATGTGTCCCTTACTAATCCAACTTCAAATGGTTCAGCATCAAAGGGAGCATCAGATTCACATTTCCTCTTTTGTCACATCAGTACTCGAGCTTCTTCTTGGAATGTGATGCTCTTGGCACATCGACCCTTTGTCAGCACACACTTTGATGTTTTGTTTAGGATGCAAGTCTTTCTGATGAAGTTCACTACCTTCAGTAGATCTCCTGTTGATCCATTATGGTAACTTGCTTGCCATGGCTTTCCCAAAAATCAGTGTGGCAGAGCTTTCACCTGCTGTTGAATGAGGAGTTGATCTGTAAGCTTTAATAGTATTATTGAGAGCTGACATTAGATCAAGCTTCTCCAATTTTGCACACTGTGCGGTCTTTTTAAGGTTGCTCATGAAGCGTTCAACAACGCCATTTGCTTTTGGCCAAAAAGGTGTGATCTTCTGATCCTTCACGTTGAGTTGAGTAAGAAGGTCTTTGAATTCTGAACTGTTGAAAGGTGGACCATTGTTAGACTTGAAAATGATGGGAACATCCCTTAATGCAAAGATTCCATCTAATCTTTCGATGACCTTTTCTTTAGTTATCAATAAAAAATATTCGACAAGTGGAAAATGAAAGTATTCATTGATAACTACCATCAGGTGATGTCCATTGTCAAGATGACCAAAGAATTCCACAGCAGATCTCTACCATACACGTTTCAATAAGTCTAACATATTCAAGAGATGTGGAGTGATTTTAGGAGACAAATAATTGCACAAATGACAGGCCTTCAACTCTTTTTTGACTCATCAAGATGGAGAAACCAAACTCAGTCTCAACAAGCTTGTTTAGTAACAACAATTCCAAGATGTCCTTCGTGAGCCACTTCAATTACTTGTTGTCGCAAACTCTCTGGTATGACAATTCTTGAACCTTGTAAAACAATACTTTTTTGGGTATCTGAGAGTTCTCTTTTACATTCTTGGACATCAGATGTTTACTGTCACATGTGAGAGATTGAGCATGCTGTATCCAGGATTAATGTTTAATGTTATCTTTTAGTGTCAGCTTGTCACTTTTTTTGCTTGGGGCAGTGATAATTTGTTCCAGAGAAACATCAGCAGGGGTATTTGACTATGCAGTGAAGTTAATGTAGGGTTGAGCCACTTTAGAAGGGGTACCATGACACTGCACTGGCACTCGTGAAAAGTAGTCAGCATGGTTTTGATCCTTCCCTGGTCAATGCATGGCAGTGTTGTCATATTCCTGTAGTAGCAAACCTCAATGTTCAGCTCTGGGGGTATCTTGAGTTTTGGATTGCCAAGGATGGTACATAATGCTTGATCATCAGTTACAAAACTGAAAGGTTTTCCTTATCAGAAGACATGGAAATGTTCACAAGCCTCTACAACTGCTAAACTTTCATTTTCAGGTTGTGAATAGGCACGGTCAGTTTGTGACAAACTTCTGCTTACATATGGAACAATATGCAGTTGAGCATTTGAGTGTCCATCACGTTGGGCAACGATCACACCCAGCCCGACTGGGCTTGCATCAACAACAACCTCCGTGTTAAGCTTTGGATCAAAGTAGACCATTTCATTGGCATTCTCAGTTGCATGCTTGATTTTCTTGAAGCTCTGGTCACATTCATGTTACTAGTAAAATGTAATATTTTTTCTTTTGTTAAATCTCTTAATGGAGCACTTACTGTGGCAAAGTCACAGATCTATTGAGAACAGTAACTGGCAATGCCAAGAAATGAACGCAACATGGTAACATCTTGAGGGGGATTGGTGCCTTATAAAGCTTGTACTTTAGCTGGATCCAGCATCATGCCCCATTAGAAAAGATATGGCCAACACATTTGAGTTTTGTTTTGTGGAACTCACACCTCTCTGCATTCAAGATTTAACCTGCATCAGCAAGTAGTCAACAAACTTGTGTATGAGTTTTATCATGTTCCTTTCATTTTACCCCATTGTAAATGTAAGCATTTGTGGCAGGCTGTATTATACATTGAATGACATCTTGAAACAGTTCTGCAGCTGATGAAACACCAAAACCTAATTTTTCTTTCTGAACAAACCAATGTGAGTAGAAAATGTAGTAATGTTTCTGCAATCTTCTTCAGTCTCCAACTATTGGTATCCTTTGTTCAGATCAAGGTAAGAGAAGACTTCAGCATCATTCAACTACGCGATCATGCCGGCAATGTATGGAGTAGGATGTCATTCTCTTTCAATTGTCTTGTTAGCTTTACACATATCAACACAGGTGTGTATATCACTTTCACTGTCCTTTTGAAGTACTGCCATGTTAAAAAGTGGGTCTTTATATGGCAGAGGTGTGCACTCTTTCGAATTAGAGACCACAACCCTAGTCAGGATAAGTCACGTACATTCCCTAAATTATCCTGTGCTCACTCTCTGGTAGCTTGGCGCAGAGCAGGTAATTTAAGAGGGAATGCATAAAGTATTTGTGCACTTGCGAGGGACTGGTGCAAAACCAAAATCCAGGTTGACTGCAATGGAGGGTATGCCGGCTACAGAACCCATGCAGGGTGCGTTCAACAGTACCAGTAACAGCATGTAGAAAGTAGTGTTGAACATGTCCTTACAGTGAAAGATTCTTGAAAACAATTTTCACTGTAGAAAGGCTTGCTGCAACCACAGGGAGCCTATAGGCTTTTGACTTTTAATAAATGCTAAATTTGGATTGTCAACAGCTAAAGACATACTTCTTCCACTCTTTTACATTGCAATTTATAATGCTCTTTAACAGTAAGGTCAGATTTTAAAATATTATTTTAGGAATGTCACTTTAAAAAAGTTGCCATTTTTCTCCCTAAAGTTTCTGGGACCTTTCTAGAGGTTTCCAGCTGACAGGGTTGGTGATGGCTCTCTCACTGGAAAATGTGAAATGGAGCCAGACAGTGCACAAAAAATCCTCGGAGTAGAGGAGAGCTGGACTTCCTGACAGGATGCCTGGGTGGAGTTGGGCCGTGACCTGACTGAACTGGCGGATGATGGGGCAATATCATTGACACCTGGAAAGGTAAGCCACCTGATGCCCTGATGAACTAAGGACTCTGCAGCTTACCCCGGGACTAGATGAGTCTCGCTAAGACCAGTGGTGCTGCCCACCTTACAACTCCTGAGGACCAGCTGGGGAAGAACTTGGCCATGAAAAAGATGGCCAGGAGGTCTAGGGGTGGTGCAGAGCAGAGGAGGAGGAGGATTGTACAGCTACCCTTTGGAAACTTCTGTTGGTTAGAGCTTGACATCTTGGGTACAATGAGCCCAAGATTGTTGAACTAGGCCCAGAGAGGCCAAAGTTACAGCATTTTAAAGTTCCTGACATTTGACATTTTGAATGGAAAAATAAAGCACATGGAGCTCTATAGCATTTCTGAAAGATACCACCCGGTCGGCCATTCCCGGGGGCGGTAGAGGGGTTGGGAGGGGTGTTCATCAAAAGATGAATTAATTATATTTGCCCATACTCATTCTTGGTCCGGGGACACCATCACCTGGGTGACAGCTGGTCCCAGGACCCCATCCCCGGACCCAGAATAAAGGTCAAACAGGCCCAGCCACACGCTGCAACTCCTGCAACTCCCACTGAGACTTGGAGTGGGAAACAGGCTACTCTTGCTGGGGAACAGCAAAGTAAGTGCCGGATACTACTCATCATACCCAAGGTGCGAGAGCAGGGAGCCAGCGGGGCAGCTGAGAGTGGGTTCCCCGAACTGCCCCCAATCACCCTACCTGCATCTGGGTGCCTAGGGTGCTTGGGTACACAGGAATGGAAAGAAAGAAGGAAAATGGAAAAATCCAAAGATGTGCAGCTCCCGGGAGACTAGCCTGTGATAATAACTAGTGCTTCATGGGCTGGAGCACCCTATAATGCACTGTGATAATCTGTTTTCACTTTTGTCTTTCCTTGTGGTGTTACTGCAAGGCAAGAGTTGCAGACACAGTTCAAATTATTACATTATGGTGTCCCAGCCTTTTTCTAATTCATGTGTTGAATAAAGATGTTGTGATGCTTTTTTTTAGAAACAGACAAAGGTGTTAAGTCATTAAATAAAGAGACATGGGGACATTTCGACTAATATTTGACATATACTCACATCTAGTACAATACTTACACTCAGAATTCTGTTAGTAAAAAGTCAGTTACCAGAGAAATAGCATAATAATATAAGGATTACCATCATGCATTATAATGCTGTGCGTTTGAAGTCTCCTGATTGATTACGAGGCCAAATTCTTTCCCCAGAAAGGCTGTAACCCCCACCCCCAATATGCTAGGACATAAGATAGAATCGAAATAAACTGTACCTGAATACCTTGTGGTCCCAGTGACAATCACAGATCTTAGAGTTCACTTCACTCAAAGAAAAAGTCTAATAATAAAAATATCCTATCTCTATTGTCAAACCTACTCCACTAACTGGCATCTATAACATTAATCTCCTCCATGCATAATAGGTAATTAAACTGCCATTTCACGATTAGCGGCCTCACAAACCATCCACAATTCTACTTGCCATTCTAAACAATGTAAGAATCTCTCCTTCAACCTTCTCCTTTATCTTTCAAGTGGATGTAGTCCCCACACTCCAACATCTGAGACTCCTAGAAAGTGCTTCTCCTTCATGCTGCAAAGCAATTGCTCTAGGCCTTTAGGTACAAAACACACACTGGAAAACTGAAACAAACTTTAGATAGTGATACCCAAGAAGATATCTGGCAAATTGCAAAGGATGCACAACCATGCAGCCTATGTCATATTTGGCCTAAGACACAATCATTCAAATCGTGTCTGCTCATAGGATACTCAACTGACCTAAATAAATAGTAATATCTTTTTATGACACCTTCTCCAGTCCACCCATCTATTAAGAGCTAATGGCCAGGCCTGTTATTTTGTGTTATGTTAATAGTAGCTTGTATTGCTCACACAAATCACACCCAAAGGTGTATCTCTGCACTTTCGAGATGCAGAGCAAACAAACTAGTTAGAACAGCCAGCCTTTCAGCAGTTTTTCAAATCTAGCAAAGTCTGTGCCGGAGCAAATGTGAAAAGGTAGCTTATTCCAGTGAAAAAGGGCTAAGTTAAGGAAAACACAGGTCGACAAATCGTGAAGTGAGGAAGAAGCAGGCACCGAGAAAGGCTTTATCCATGAATCTATGATGACTAGTGGGGCGACAGGAGCTGAGGCTCCTTTATAGATAAGTTGGGCTCTTGTCAGCCAGCGACTGATGCATGAAACAACAAAGTTTAAACAAGGTGTGCTTTATGACCAAAAGCCAGTGCAGAGCTCTTAGAATAGGAGCAGATGGAGTACCGGGAGGAAGAATACAAACCCAATGAGTGGCTATGTTTTACATTACCTCCAGTTTGGAAAGAAGTGCTTCAGTTGCTGCCACCATCAGGGCATTGCCATAGCCAAAACAGCTAATGGTCAAAGCTTGAAAAAGAGTTTTCCTAGAACTTAAGGAGAGCTACGGAAATACCTTCTTGAGCAGGTGTATGGTAGCAAAACATGTACCACAGACAGAGGATACATGATCTTTCATGGAGAGGGTCTCTTCAAGTATAATGCTGAGATGTTTAACTGTTCTCCTTGGACAAAGAGCAAGATCCAATTTGGATGGCCACCACTCTGTGGACCATAGCTTCTTTGCCTTCCAAAACAACAAAACATTGTTTTTCTTTGCCATTCAGCTCTAGGCAATTGTACATCTTTCAAGCAGCTATTTTCTTTCTGCAGTTGGTGAATCTCAATTTGTCAAGATCTTGCCCAAACGTGATAACTAAGTGGGTGTCATCTGAATAGGATGAGATCTCAAAGCCGTAGGATTTGACCATTTGAGCAAACTGAGGAATGTGGACCACATGGATGTTAAATTATGTGAGGATCAGGGAAGACACCTGGGGAACCCTGTTGATGACAAGTGTAGTACAAGACTCAAAAGAGTCTAAGGAGATTGTCTGTCTGAGTTTGTTTAAAAAAAAAAAAAACATTTGAGCCTATGCAATGCTTTACCATGGATGCCTGCCTTGTAAAGCCTACGAACCAAGATGGTGTGAGAATCAGTATCAAAGGAAGCTGATAAATCAAGCAAAACCAGCCTTGTGGGATTGCTAGTGTCTAGAGAAAAGCTCATTGAATCAGTCACAGTCATCAGTACATAGTGCTTAGAAAGCTCTAAAACCGGATCAATAGGAGTCTAGTATACCATGTTCCTCCATTGAGGTAGAGAGCTGTTTGTTTACCAGACCTTCTAATGTCTTGCCTAATAGGGGAAAGAGCGAAATGGACCACTAGTTGGTAAGGACCTTTGGGTTCACATTGGTGTGTTTCATATTCAACAGATGACTATCCCCACCATAAGACGAGTTGCATGAGGTTGGCCTACCTGAAGCGCCTGGGAGTCTTCTTGCCCAAGTTGAAATAATTTGGTTGCATGTCTCTCCACCTACATGTAATCTGTCACTGGAATCCTCTGGTCTGAAAGCTCTCCCTTCAGTTGATCTGATTGTAATATATGAGTCACTGTATCTAGGACCCAAATGAAGGGCATATGCTTAAATCCGACCATTAACATTTTATTGTTTCTGTACTCATTCCAGTTTTCTAACCTGGCACACTGACCTGCGAGCTGCTCATCAAAATGGCGTAAAGTGATCAACTGCGCAATACCCTTTATCAAGCAAGAGTCTAATTTATAGTGCTTTGAGGTAGAGATGCGCAGCATTTAGAAAAAAAACTCTAAATAAATTAATGGATTTAATGATTAGACAAGTGCAGTTCATTAGTTACAAAATCATGCTGTCCAACGTTCGTGTTAGAACCAACATTACTTGACTGCAACACGAATAATTAGGTATCAGCGTTTGTAAACAATTTATCATACACAAAACCAAGAGGACACGAACAGTCACGAATATCAAGGTCAGATTGCTTCAATGTCCTGAGGTATATGGAGTCGAAATGTATGTCTGAAATGTGTGTTTATTGATCATTTCAAGATTAATATATAAAAAGGAAAATCGTTCTTTATGAATTGTACCATACGAATGCCTAGATTCTTTTTTATGTACTTTAATTTTAATATCGACGACTCACGACCAAGCATTGCGACTATCACACATAGAAGTATTTTAAAAGTAACAATAATCTACAGATTCTTATTTTAGAATCTAAGCTTTTAGTTCCCTTTACAATTGTGGAGGGCGAGCGACATGAACATTGTCTTGTGTTTTTTAAAGAGTGATTGTCTAACTTGTCATTCAAAACCTAGGTCTTCCTAGAACAGGTCATTGTAGCAAAGAGACATGTGATTGATAAACCGCACTGTCTTGCTATTTATGCAAATGTGTTACAGAAAGGATCCAAATTAAGTATTGATGCATTTTGATGCTTCTCTTCATCTTGTTAAACCGTCAATCAATGAGCCCATGATTGTTAAGAATTGTTCATCAAGGAATCTTTGTCTTCATGAAAAACAGCCACCGGGCAGCTCTTTGAAACTGAGTTAATCATGCCAATAATTCCCAAGTGTTTCTTAGCTGGTCGCTCTGCAGAGTCATAGTGCTATATTTTCACCATATTGAGGAGAAGTAACGCCGGAAGGTGTTCTTATATTCCTTTTTTCCACCCTGATTGGAACGCCACAGGGTGTAAACCTTTTGTCAACATGCTGTTATAGATTTTAGCAGATCCAGTCTGGGTACAGTGCTCTGTGTTTATGAATTTATCTGATAACTGTGCAATGGAGAACAGTACATCACAAGAATGGGATCTTGAAATGGCTAGGTTTTGACACTCCATCAACTTTGTGAAACTTCTCCATGGTCACAATCTTTGAAACGGTCAGGTAATAAAAACAAGCAAATTATAAATAGGTATGTGTGCGGAATTTGTATAGCATAACCTTGGCCATGAAGACAGCAGAACATTGTAGAGGGTCGAGGACAAGCATAGAGTCAATGTCTTAAAAGATGCCTTCAAGTCTTTCCTAAATTTGATGCGCTGGGGCAGTCCTTATGGATGCTGGGATGTTCTTCCAGACCCGCTCAGACAAAACTTCCAACACCAGGAACAGGTTCATCACATGCATGATTAAAGTGGCCACCTAAAGAAAACTTAGCTGCCGCAAGCAAAATGTGGACAAGACTGAAGTGGTCGCCTTCAGGAAGGATGCCTTGCCATGGCACTCCACAAGGTGGCTAAAAGACCTCGAATCCTCCACCCTGCCTTGACGCCTTACTCACAAGCAAGAATTCTCAGAATCATAGACAACAAAGTGGATATGGCTGTCCATCTCAATTCCGTAGCTTAGTCCTGCTTCAACTTCCTAAGGATGCTGAAGAAAATCTTCAAGTGGCTACCAGACAACACCAGGAAACTATACTATAGGGACACACATATGCAGGGATAACCAGCCAGATCATAAAAAAACCTCAGACAATTCAAAATGCAGCAGTAGGACTAGTCCTCAACCTCCCACACTGATCCCACATCACACCACACCTCAGGGAACTCCTTAGGGAACACCCTTAGCTCCAAGATACATAGTGCTCTCAACACAGGTCATGATTACTTGAATAGCCACATTAATTTCTACCAAACTTTCAGACACCTCTGCTCTGCCATTCTCTCACAAGCACACTCCCGGAGCATACACGAACGCAGAGCAGGGTGTCATGCCTTCTCATACCTAGCTCCTAAAGCTTGGAATGACCTCCCACAAAAAACTCAAAGCCTCGTCTCTTCTTGACTTCTGCATGAAGCTGAAGATATTGCTCTTCAAGTAAGCACTCCACGGTTGCCCTCACACACCTTCTACATAGCACCTGGTGACAAGAGCACTATTAAAAACACTGACAAAATAGCATAACATAACAGATTCTGGGTGCCTTTTTTTCTTTTTTGTCACACTTCCTGGTCTCCAGTCTGAAGGTGACCTGGCTGCGGATGTGCCAAGAGTCACTAGAGATGGTGAACTTGTCTGAAAGATAAGCAGGGGTGCTTGTCATGATGGCTTTGTAAATAATGCAGATGTTTTGAAAATAGTGCTGACCAGCAAGGGGAACCACTGAGTTTCTATTATGGTGGGTATGATGTGGTCATATTTCTTTTGGTCCCAGATGAGACGTACTACAGCATGTAGGGTGCCCTTTATGGGTGCCATTGTGGACTCCAGGAGGCCATGGAGTAGAGTGTTACCACCAATTAGTTTCACTTTCTTTAGAAGAGAGAACCAGTACAATGGGCGTCTTTGGTTTTGTTTTGGAGCAGCTTAGCATTCCGTTAAATTTGGTGTTTAAACAAAAAACTTCATGTCATTCAGCCAGGTTTGTACTAGTTCTAACTTGTTAACCTTGGCAAATAACAGGAATTCTGTCTTGGATGGGTTGATGTGAATGTTGTGTGGATGTGGTACAGCTAGTTTTTAAGGCATTAGATAGCAGGAGCAGAAGAATCTTTCTGATAAAGTAGTGTATCACTGGCATATTGGTGAATTTCAGATGTTTGTATCTGTGAGTAGAGTCCCATGGGTCTCCATGTAGAGGTTGAAGATGACAGGAGACATTCTGGCTACCTAATGGATTCCTTTGATAATAGCAAACTTTTAGGACCTGAAGGCACCCATCTGAACAAAGGCCCTCATTACAACCCTGGCGGTCGGTGTTAAAGCGGCGGTAAAAAAAATGGAATCACGACGTGGCGGAAACCGCCAACATAGACAGCCACTTTAACACTCCGACCGCCACGGCGGTACAAACAAACAGCATGGCGGTCACTGCCAACAGACAGGCAGAAGACAATGTACCACCCACAGTATCATGAGAGGCCAATCTGCCACCTTTTCCGGGGCGGATTCACTGCAAACAAAAACACGGAGGAAACAGGAATTGGAAGGGGAAACGCTCAGCTCTACACACCCCACGAGGAACCAGGACACCATGGAGCCGGATCTCCATATTCTACCAGCCATTGTCTTCCTGCCCCTCTACCAGGAGCATGAATACCGGCAGCAAAGACCACCACTGTGAGTACTGCACCTACGACACAGAGGAGGGAAAAGAGAGTGACACACACACGCAACACCCAACACCCCCGCCCCCACCATCACCCACTACAACACACACACAAATACATGTTGATACATTACATTTACACCCCCGACCCCCCTTGGAAGAATGCAAGGGTAAATGATTGTAAATATTGTAATCAATAAAAATCCAGTACTCAAAAATATATTTACACTATAAACAAATATATACACCAAGAATTAAAGTCCATGTACTGCACATACATAGTCTGTGGACTACTGGGCCCAAAATGCATGGGCGAGGTCCACACAAGATACCCGATCAAAACGGAGAGAACACTGTAGGGGCATCAGATCGAAATAAAATAGGCACTCAGGGGGAACGGAAGGGGGGGCACTTCAGCCGGATGAGTGCACGACGCCAGATCCATGAGGGGGCTCCATGCCCATTGATGTATCTTGGGGAGTGCAAAGCCACAGTCTCACAAGTCTTTACAGTGGGTGGTTTGCCCACTGCTGCATCCTGGGGAGTGCAAAGCTACAGTCTCACAAGTCTTTACAGTGGGTGGTTTGCCCACTGCTGCTTCCTGGGGAGTGCAAAGCCACAGTCTCACAAGTCTTTACAGTGGGTGGTTTGCCCACTGCTGCATCCTGGGGAGTGCAAAGCCACAGTCTCACAAGTCTGTACAGTGGGTGGTTTGGCCACTGCTGCGTCCTGGGGAGTGCAAAGCCACAGTCTCACAAGTGAATAACAGTCTCCACTGGTTCTGGAGGGGGCTTTGTGCCCAGAGTGCTTCATCCCGCCAAGGACAGAGGTAGTGGATGCCTTTTTCCACTGGTTCTGGAGGGGGCTTTGTGCCCAGAGTGCTTCATCCTGCCAAGGACTGAGGTAGTGGATGCATTTCTTCACTGGTTCTGGAGGGGGCTTTGTGCCCAGAGGGCTTCATCCTTCCAAGGACTGAGGTAGTGGATGCCTTTCTCCACTTGTTCTGGAGGTGGCTTTGTGCCCAGAGTGCTTCATCCTGCCAAGGACTGAGGTAGTGGATGTGAATCTCCACTCATGGTGGGCCTACATGGAAGCTGTCGAGGCCCCTGAAACTGACCACCAGCTTCGAACGACTGACCACTGGGGATGGCAGCCATGTCTGCGTTGGTGCCACTGGCACATGATGTGGTGTGGCCGCTGGCGGTGCTTGTGGCGGCCTCAGTAGCGGCAGTGCTTGCGGCGCTCATTGGCCTGCGGTGCTGGTGGGTGGCTCAGTGGGCGTGCTGGTGGCGGCGGTGTCCTGGGAAGCGGTGCTGGTGGCGGTGGTGTCCTTGGCAGCAGTGCTAGGGGTGGCAGTGTCCTTGGCAGTGGTGCTGGTGGTGGCGGTGTCTTGGGATGCAGTGCTGGTGGAGGCGGTGTCCTTGGCAGCGGTGCTGGTGGCGGCGGTGTCCTTGGCAGCGGTGCTGGTGGAGGCGGTGTCCTCGGACGCGGTGCTGGTGGCGGCAGTGTCCTTGACAGCGGTGCTGGTGGCGGTGGTGTCATTGGCAGTGGTGCTGGTGGCGGTCTTGTCCGCCATGCGGGTTGGTGGCGACTTCACCTTTCTATCTGTGTCCTTCCCCCCCTTGGATGGTGGCGCAGCTGTCTTGCCGGTCACAACTGTTGTCCTGGGAGAGCCCTTGGTGGCAGGTGTTTTGCCCTTCTCCCTCCGGGCTGTGGCCAACTTCTTATGTTTCTGAGGTGAGGGACTGTCCGTGGGCTGGCTCCTTGGCACACTGGCTGCCCTGCTGCTTGGCGCACTCCAGAAGCTGGTTACTGCTGGCACCACTGTTCCCGATGATGTGGTGGCTGAGGTGCTGGGTTGGGACCTGGAAAGGTGTGACCTAGGGGACGGAAGGGGTGGGGGAGATAAGGGGAAGAGGTCAAGGTTTGACAGGAAATGCTTTTAGACACACTGGGACGGGTAGATGGAGGGGGTTTGGGAGTGGAGGAAGAGGTAGTGGTTGTAGGAGGTGTACGTTTGCTGACTTTGGGTGAAGGTGCATGGACTGGAGGCTGTCGTGAGGTGGATGGCTGTTGGGTGGGTGTGTGACTGCGTTTGTGTACCTTGGGAGGTGGGCTCACAGACACACTGGGAGAGGACACAGGGGATGTGTGAATGGTAGTGGGGGTGGTTAGTGAACGTGAGCGGTGTGTGGTGATGGGCGTGCTGGTGATGGACGTAGTGGCTGAAGATGTAGTGCATGCAGGTGTGATTGGAGACGTGACAGGGAGGGAGGAGGGGGACACAGTGGAGGCAGTGGATGTTGGTATGTGTGCATGTGTATGATGCTTGTGTGAGTGCCTGTTGGATGTGTGGTGCTTATGTTTGCCAGAGCTACCCTTGTGTATTGAGGTGTGTGCATTCTGGTCTGCTGGTGTTCTTGGGATAGACTGAGGTACAGGGGATTTGGTCTGGGTGGGGAAAGTTGGAGGGGGGAGGCTGGACACAGGGACATCCCTGTGTCCAGCCATCAGTGATGAGGCCAGAGTCTGGAATGCTCGCTGTTGGGCTGCCTGACCAGAATGAATGCCCTCCAGGTATGCATTGGTCTGTTGCAACTGCCTCTCTACACCCTGGATGGCATTCAGAATGGTAGACTGCCCAACAGTGAGGGATCTGAGGAGGTCAATGGCCTCCTCAGTGAGGGCAGCAGGGCTGACAGGGGCAGGGGCCGAGGTGCCTGGGGCGAAGAAGATGCCCACCCTCCTGGGAGAGCGGCCACGGGGCACACGCTGAGGGGCTGCTGGGAGGGCGCCGCTGTTAGGGGGGGTGGCGGCTGTACCTGTAGATGCGGGGGCACAGAGGGGCCTGCCACTGCAAGGGAGCTTCCATCAGAGGAGGAGTCCGTGTCGCTGGTCTCAGCTCCTGTCCCCGCCATGGAGCTCCCCTTGCCCTCCGTCCCACTGGTGTCTTCAGACTCCGTTTTCTCACCCTCCAGGGCCATGTGGGATGCAGATCCCTCCTGCTCCAGTGCCACTGCTCCTCCGCCTGACGATGCTATTGCACACAAGAACAGGTAGACCACAAAAAGGTGGGGGGAACAGAAGACAGACATGTTCAGTGCATGCAATACCGCTACAGTTGGTGGACACTACAGACACAGCAGCCCTCTGCACTATGCCATGCACTTAGAGTTCCCTAAATAATCACAGGGACATGGGGTACAAGGACTATGCCCGATTGCTGCACACATGGAAGTCACAGGAGCCTGACTAGGTGTAGTTGGCTCTTAACACTGGTGGGCTGGGGTGCTACATTGCCTGCCTTACGAAGGGACCTCCCCCACCCAGACACCTCCAATGCGTGCTTATTCAGCTGAATGAGAGTGTACACACACCCTTGTGGCTGCTGTGATGCTCTCAAGCGCCCATCCAACTCCAGGTACGCCACGGCCAGGATCCGGAACATCAGGGGGGTCATGGTGCGACGGGCACCCTTCCCACGTTGGGAGGCTATCCCCAGCTGGGCCTCCGCCGTCTTCTTGCTCCAGCGGCGAATGTCCTCCCATCTTTTATGGCAGTGGTTGCTCCGCCTGTGCTGGACCCCCAGGGTCCGGACTTCCTTGGCGATGGCATGCCAAATATCCTTCTTCTGGTGGGCGCTGACCTACAGGACTAGTACAGGTGAAAAGGAGAAGATATAACTGTCCCAACCGTCACAGTCATTGGCCCACGTTCCTTTCCTTGCCATGATGCACATACACTCACCCTTGTTTCATGCACGCCTCATTCTCCCCCCATCTTCCATACACACCACTCCACACAGGCATTGCCCATACAGCATGCTCACAGTTTACTTACCTGCTTGCCTGGAGGACCGTAGAGTAGCGTGCACTGGGGGAGGACCCCATCCTCTAGTTTCTCCAACTCCTCTGTGGTGAAGGCAGGGGCCCTTTCCCCAGACACATGAGCCATTGTCTCTTCCAGACTGAGGTCACAGCAGCACTTGCAGTGTAGGTCCCCTCCTGTCAAAGATCAGGTATCAAGTGAGTGAACAGATATAAAATGGCGGTCACGTCCGCAGCGGTGCATACCGTCACCGCCGGCGTACATCGTCATTGGCTCCTGGGACCCATAGGGCCCAATGTTAACAAATGCAGGATTGCGCCGCGGTCTTCGACCGCCTACCGCAACGGTGTAAAACGCCAGCGCAGTTACCTCATATCCCATTGTCCCAACTTACAGGTCAGGCAGCCTCCATTTCAGGGGGCCACATGGCATTATTTTTAAATGCGTCACACATATCTAGGCCTTGCATACACACTAAGACAGGCACATAGCGGATTGAAGAATGTGTGCAATTAAGTTATGTTTTCTTACCTCAGTGTTGGCTGAACCTCTGCTCGCTGTTCTCCTCCATAGAGCACGTCCGCTGGGGCAGGTGAGGAGATGGCGGCATCATCCGGTGTACAGACCACTGTTGGACCTGTCAACAATGGAAGAGCTACATGTAATTGTCACCTACAGACTGGACCGTGCCACAATCCATGAACTGTGTGCCCAGTTGGAGCCGGACCTGATGTCAGCTATCCGCCATCCCACAGGGATACCCCCTTCTAGTGCAGGTGCTGTCAGTACTCCATTTCCTGGCAAGTGAGTCTTTTCAGACGACAGTGGCCATAGCATCAGGGATGTCCCAGCCTATGTTCTCCAAAGTGTTGTCCAGAGTGTTGTCTGCCCTGCTGAAAAACATGCGCAGCTACATCGTGTTCCCTCAGGTGGAGGATTTGCCTACAGTGAAAGGTGATTTCTATGCTTTGGGATATATCCCCAACATCATAGGTGCCATTGATGGGACACATGTGGCCTTGGTCCCCCCCGCAGGAGTGAACAGGTGTACAGAAACCAGAAGAGTTGCCATTCAATGAATGTGCAGATGGTCTGTTTGGCCGACCAGTACATCTCCCATGTGAATGTCAAGTTTCCTGGCTCAGTGCATGACGCATACATTCTGAGGAATAGCAGCATCCCTTATGTGATGGGGCAACTCCAGAGGCACCGTGTGTGGCTATTAGGTGAGGACATGGACCCTATACAGTGTGACTAGGTTTCTGGGTATGGGGTTGTCCCTAAGGGTTAGTGTGTGTCTAACAGTTGTCACTCGACATTTGCAGGTGCCTCTGGCTACCCCAACCTGTCATGGCTACTGACCCCAGTGAGGAATCCCAGGACAAGGGCAGAGGAACGCTACAATGAGGCACATGGGCGAACTAGGAGGGTTATAGAGAGGACCTTCGGCCTCCTGAAGGCCAGGTTCAGGTGCCTACCTATGACGGGTGGTTCCCTATTCTACTCACCAAAGAAGGTGTGCCAGATCATCGTGGCCTGCTGTATGCTGCACAGCCTGGCTTTGCGATGACAGGTGCCTTTTCTGCAGGAGGATGGTCCTGAAGGAGGTCTTGTGGCAGCTGTGGAGCCTGTGGAGCCTGTGGACAGTGAAGACGAGGAAGCAGAAGAAGAGGATATCGACAACAGCAACATGGTGATTCATCAATACTTCCAGTGAGACACAGGTAAGAAGACATCACTGCCTGCTGCATCTGATACACTTGTTCTACCTCTCATCTGTCTGTCACTTTCACCCAGTGTATGGACCCTGATTTGTCACTTTCCCTTTCGATTTCACATATGTGGGTCCCACTGTGTGACCTCTGCTATGTTTCCTCATGGACTAGAGCTGTGTGACATAGCTATGTTGACAATACAATGGATATTACTTTTTCCTCATTTATTGCAAATACAGCGGAGGTGGTGGGCAGTTCATCGTCCAGGCTAGTGTCAGGGGCCCCTTGTTGTGCCACAGTGTCCCTCCTGGTGTTCATGAGTTCCTTCAGCACCCCTACAATGGTGCCCAAGGTGGTATTGATGGATTTGAGTTCCTCCCTGAACCCCAACTACTGTTCCTCCTGCATCTGCTGGGTCTCCTGAAACTTGGCCAGTACCATTGCCATCGTCTCCTGGGAATGGTGGTAGGCTCCCATGATGTTGGAGAGGGCCTCATGGAGAGTAGGTTCCCTAGGCCTGTCCTCCCCCTGTCGCACAGCAGCCCTCCCACTTCCTTTGTGTTCCTGTGCCTCTGTCCCCTGAACTTTGTGCCCACTGCCCCCAGGTCCCTGCTGTTCTTGGGGTGGTGGGTTAGCCTGGGTTCCCTGTAGTGGTGGACACACTGCTGCTTGACGTGTCCTGGGGACAGAGGTATGGGCCCGCTGGGCGGGTGCTGTGCTGGTGTTTCCAGAGGGGGGAGGCTCTGTGGTGGCTTGTGCCAGTGTGAGGGGAACCGACTGTCCCAAGGTCCCAGATGGGCCGGGGTGGTCATCTAGATCCAGTTGGACAGAGTTGCTGTCATCACTGTGGTCCTCTTCTGTGGGTGGAGTGGACATGTCTTGAACCTCCTGTCTGGTGACATTGGGTAGAGGTCCTGCAGGGGTGTAAAGGCATAGTTTTAGTATCTGTGTTTGCCACGGTGTGCAATGGGTGGGTGACCCTGTACCCCAGTGCTTGCATTCCTGTGTAGGACCTTGTGTGCTAATTGTTTAGGGGTCTGTGTGGGTATGTGCAGTGGACATGCATTGGTGATGGGTGTCCATGCTTTGTCGTTGCATGCAGGGCCTGGTGTTGGGATGTGTGGTTTGTGATAGTGAGACATCTGTGAGGAGTTGGAGCGATGGGGGTGAGGGTGGGGCTATGTGATAGCATGCAGGTAGGGTGGGGAATGAAGTAGTGAAAGATTTGACTTACCAGAGTCCATTCCTCCAGCTACTCCTGCAAGGCCCTCAGGATGCAGTATAGCCAAGACCTGCTCCTCCCATGTTGTTAGTTGTGTGGGAGGAGGTGGGGGTCCACCGCCAGTCCTCTGAACCGCGATGTGGTGTCTTGAGACCACCGAACGCACCTTCTCCCGTAGGTCGTTCCACCTCTTCCTGATGTCATCCAGTGTTCTTGCTGTCCCTCTGCCTTGACCCTGTCCACGATTCTGCCTCATAGCTCCATCTTCCTAGCTATGCTGGTGTGCTGCACCTGTGATCCGAATAGCTGTGGCTCTACCCGGATGATTTCCTCCACCATGACCCTGAGCTCCTCCTCAGAAAACCTGGGATCTCTTTGCGGTGCCATGGGGGGGTGTGGGTGATGTATGAGGTGGTGTGTGTTGTGATGTGTGGGGTGATGTTTAGGGGTGTGTGGTGTTTTGTGCGTGGATGTGTATGTATGATGGTGTTGTGTGCCTCTGTATGGTGGTGTTGTCTTTGCTGTGCTGTCTCTCTGGCCTTCGTCAATATTTTAGGTAGTAAGGGTTTGTGGGTGATGTGGGCGGGTGTTTTTTAATGGTGTGGGTGTGTGGGAGTGGTGTGTGTATGTGTATCAGGTGTGTGTATTTGGAATTGTCCAATGTGGTTGTGTTTTGTAAATGTGTGTGTATCGCCAATGGTTTACCGCGGTTGAAAGACCGCTGCGTGGATTCATGGGTCGTGATAGTGTGGGCGTATTCCTGTTGGCGTGACGGTGGAGATTTTGTTATTGCCAGTTTATCACTGACCTTTGGTGTGGCGGACTTGTGTGGGTGTCTGGATTTTGGCGGATTCCGAGCTGTGGGTCATAATAGCTGTGGCGGAATTCCGCGGCGGTGGGTTGGCGGTCTTCTGCATGGCAGTAAGCAGCATTTACTGCCAATGTTGTAATGAGGGCCAAAGTGCTGTTGACTGGAAAGGTAAGATGATCACAGTGAAGGACACAGTCAGTAAATCCCATTCAAACTTCCATTGTATGGATGAGGTTTGGGTGATCAACAGTGTTGAAGCCACAGCAATATCAGGAGGCACAGATCATCTTTAACAGTGGTTGGAAAGGTGTCATCTATGATGTGTCAGATAGCAGTATCCATGTTACAGTATGATATTGTAGGAAGTTGGCTCTGTATGTGCTATTTCAAAGTAAGTAATAGCATGCACAGAGTCCAAGGGTTCCCCTTAGAGGTAAGATAGTGGCAAAAAGAGATAATACTAATGCTCTATTTTGTGGTAGTGTGGTCGAGCAGTAGGCTTATCAAAGGAGTAGTGTTAAGCATTTGTTGTACATACACATAGACAATAAATGAGGTACACACACTCAGAGACAAATCCAGCCAATAGGTTTTGTTATAGAAAAATATATTTTCTTAGTTTATTTTAAGAACCACAGGTTCACATTTTACATGTAATATCTCATTTGAAAGGTATTGCAGGTAAGTACTCTAGGAACTTTGAATCATTACTTTAGCATGTATACTTTTTACATAAAACACAATAAGCTGTTTTAAAAGTGGACACAGTGCAATTTTCACAGTTCCTGGGGGAGGTAAGTTTTTGTTAGTTTGGACAGGTAAGTAAATCACTTACAAGTCTCAGGTTTGGGTCCAAGGTAGCCCACCGTTGGGGGTTCAGAGCAACCCCAAAGTTATCACACCAGCAGCTCAGGGCCGGTCAGGTGCAAAGGTCAAAGAGGTGCCCAAAACACATAGGCTTCAATGGAGAGAAGGGGGTGCCCTGGTTCCAGTCTGCTAGCAGGTAAGTACCCGCGTCTTCGGAGGGCAGACCAGGGGGGTTTTGTAGGGCACCGGGGGGGACACAAGTCAGCACGAAAAGTACACCCTCAGCAGCGCGGGGGCGGCCGGGTGCAGTGTGCAAACACGCGTCGGGTTTTCAATGGAAGTCAATGAGAGATCAAGGGATCTCTTCAGCGTCGCAGGCAGGCAAGGGGGGGCTCCTCGGGGTAGCCACCACCTGGGCAAGGGAGAGGGCCTCCTGGGGGTCACTCCTGCACAGAAGTTCCGTTTCTTTAGGGGCTGGGGGCTGCGGGTGCAGGGTCTTTCCCAGCCGTCGGGAAATGGAGTTCAGACAGTCGCGGTCAGGGGGAGCCTGGGGATTCCCTCTGCAGGCGTCGCTGTGGGGGCTCAGGGGGGACAACTTTGGTTACTCACAGTCGTAGAGTCGCCGGAGGGTCCTCCCTGAGTTGGTTGTTCTCCACCAGTCGAGTCGGGGTCGCCGGGTGCAGTGTTGCAAGTCTCACGCTTCTTGCGGGGAGTTGCAGGGGTCTTTAAATCTGCTCCTTGTAACAAAGTTGCAGTTCTTTTGGAGCAGTGCCGCTGTCCTCGGGAGTTTCTTGTCTTTTTCGAAGCAGGGCAGTCCTCAGAGGATTCAGAGGTCGCTGGTCCCTTGGAAAGCGTCGCTGGAGCAGGTTTCTTTGGAAGGCAGGAGACAGGCCGGTAAGTCTGGGGCCAAGGCAGTTGGTGTCTTCTGTTCTTCCTCTGCAGGGGTTTGTCAGCTCAGCAGTCCTTCTTCTTGTTAGTTGCAGGAATCTGTTTTTCTAGGTTCAGGGGAGCCCTTAAGTACTAAATTTAAGGGCGTGTTTAGGTCTGGGGGGTTAGTAGCCAATGGCTACTAGCCCTGAGGGTGAGTACACCCTCTTTGTGCCTCCTCCCAAGGGGAGGGGGTCACATCCCTAATCCTATTGGGGGAATCCTCCATCTGCAAGATGGAGGATTTCTAAAAGTTAGAGTCACTTCAGCTCAGGACACCTTAGGGGCTGTCCTGACTGGCCAGTGACTCCTCCTTGTTGTTTTCTTTGTTTCCTCCAGCCTTGCCGCCAAAAGTGGGGGCCGTGGCCGGAGGGGGCGGGCAACTCCACTAAGCTGGAGTGTCCTGCGGTGCTGTGACAAAGGGGTGAGCCTTTGAGGCTCACCGCCAGGTGTTACAGCTCCTGCCTGGGGGAGGTGTTAGCATCTCCACCCAGTGCAGGCTTTGTTACTGGCCTCAGAGTGACAAAGGCACTCTCCCCATGGGGCCAGCAACATGTCTCTAGTGTGGCAGGCTGCTGGAACCAGTCAGCCTACACAGATAGTCGGTTAGGTTTCAGGGGGCACCTCTAAGGTGCCCTCTGTGGTGTATTTTACAATAAAATGTACACTGGCATCAGTGTGCATTTATTGTGCTGAGAAGTATGATACCAAACTTCCCAGTTTTCAGTGTAGCCATTATGGTGCTGTGGAGTTCGTGTAAAACAGACTCCCAGACCATATACTCTTATGGCTACCCTGCACTTACAATGTCTAAGGTTTTGCTTAGACACTGTAGGGGCACAGTGCTCATGCACTGGTGCCCTCACCTATGGTATAGTGCACCCTGCCTTAGGGCTGTAAGGCCTGCTAGAGGGGTGTCTTACCTATACTGCATAGGCAGTGAGAGGCTGGCATGGCACCCTGAGGGGAGTGCCATGTCGAATTACTCATTTTGTTCTCACTAGCACACACAAGCTGGTAAGCAGGGTGTCTGTGCTGAGTGAGGGGTCTCTAGGGTGGCATAATGCATGCTGCAGCCCTTAGAGACCTTCCCTGGCATCAGGGCCCTTGGTACCAGAGGTACCAGTTACAAGGGACTTATCTGGATGCCAGGGTGTGCCAATTGTGGAATCAATGGTACATTTTAGGTGAAAGAACACTGGTGCTGGGGCCTGGTTAGCAGGGTCCCAGCACACTTCTCAGTCAATTCAGCATCAGTATCAGGCAAAAAGTGGGGGGTAACTGCAACAGGGAGCAATTTCTTTACAGATATGGAGCCAGAATGGTAGTCCTGTAAGATGGAGACCAAGGGGGAAAAATGTTAGTTGTTGACTGTGACCACAACCTTGGTACTCTGTGCATTCCACATGTAATGTCCACAGCAATGAATCTAATATACTATGCGCATTCAGCACTGCTTGCCCATTGTCCTACTACTGGCTTATTGTGTAGTTACTGTTTTGCACTGCTTGTATTTCTGTTTTTATCGGGATCTAAACACACTTTGTAGACTTCAGTAATGTGTGTTTAGAGTGAGTAATTTGATCATTCCTGCCATATTTACAGCCTTGCTTGGATGACCAATCCATCTTTTACTGATGGCCAAAAACACATTGGCAACACAGTGAGGTGTCAACCACATTCTGGCACTCTGCACTATTTGTAAGATGTACGCCACTCAAGTAATATCTCCAGGAAGAGGTTTGATAATCAGTCTGCCTGTAGCCATGTGTGCCTAACGACCTACTGTTGTAGTTTGTGCATTTACTGTTTTGTTTTGTTTGAATTGATGTGTTTTTCCAGATTCTGTTGTCTTTTGAACAGATAATTGGGTTGGTTGGTCCTCTATTTTCCCCCCAAGACTCTCTCCATAGAGCAACACCTTCTCTGTTTCCATATTCAGAGTATTTACTGGTTTCCTTGTACTGACAGGTCTCCTTGGTTTTAATATGATCACCCAAACCTCTCTGCTTGGTTTAGCCCTCTCGTTTGAACCAGTCATTCCTCTTGAACTGGTTGCTGACGCACACAGAGAGGCCTAAGATGCAAGAAAAGACATTATGCAACCTGCAAGTAGCATGTTCAGAAAGAGCCGCAGTGAAAGACCCAAAAATCAATCACCCTGAAGATGTTTGCCTAATGGCCTACTATTTGTTTATTCTGAATGTACTGATTTATGTTGCCCAGGATACTCTCTTTTCTAGATTTTGAACCTTTAAAGGACATATTCATCTGTTATCAGTCTGAAGCAAAGAAATCTATGTGAAATAATTCTAGAAATGTTTATTTTTTTGGGTTGACCTCTTTTTCAACCCAAAGTACTTTCCTATTAGGCACCACCTCTGAATTTTCCCTAACGCCAGTCTCCTTGGTGGTCACATGCCTAGCACAATCCTCTATGATTGGTCTACCTCCAAACTTAACCCTTACAACCCAAACTCCAACGGCATCTGTACCAAGCATCCACAGAACGAGTGTAGAGGTTAAGTGTGACTTTAGTGGGGACTTCACTGTCTGTCCTGGAAAGGTCAGATAAAACATGGGCAGTTTCCCTGCATGTAGGAATTTCCTAAACCTTTTCTGTCACTTAATTCCTCTCAACTAGAAATGACTCCTCTTATAACATCATACCACAATCAATATTATTATACCAATAATAATTATATAATAATTATAATATATTATATATGTATGTTATATTATTATAATAATTATAATAATAATTATTATTATTATTACTCCTGCCATTCCCAAATACACCCTCTTTTGATCTAACCATTCTGTATTAACTCTATAGATCATGGCCCATGCCTGCTTAAGAACAGACCATATTCCAGGCGCAATTCTGTTTTGCTCCATGTAAGGCGTGTGGTTGGGGTCAAGCCTTTCAGGTGAGGAAAAGAGATATTACAACTTAGGTTTGCACTTAATTCTCTTTTTATTTCCTTCACAGGTGAAATAATCACTATTCTTTAAGTAGAATGATTTAGATTTGTTTGGCTTTGTCTTCTTTCCACAGGGAATGCAGCTTGCAGAGCGGAGACCCCCAGTTGAAGAGAAGAGTGCACAGGAAAGTGTAAGTGGTATTGGTAGCCCGGTTGCTTTATGGTTAATGTTTTCTTATTCTTGTCACTACTTCTTTTAGGTTGCCTTTTCCCTATTTGCTTCTGTCATTCCTTAAGATGCTGTAATGTAGTTTTCATCGTAATTCAAAATCCTCAAAGTCATTTTGGCACATCCAATGGCAAAAACATTGCAAAAGAATAATGTTAAATTCTTCTCTAAACATTGTTCTATACCCTCGTCAGTCAAGGGGCTGCTTGATTATTTAATGCTAGCACGTTAATAAGAATAACAAAAAAATATATTTTCACTCTGGCCCTCTTTTTGTGTGAGGCCACTGGGTTTCCTCTCCACCCTTCCACCACCAACCACGCCAGTGTGTACTCAGCTGGTGTCCAAGATGCTGTGAGAAGGCACAACGGGTTTGGGCACTTCCTCCTCTCCTTATGGTGTGTCTAATGAGCTTGATCTGCAGGTGTTGTTCTGACTCCTTCATGAGTCGTGTCATCATCCTGCTGGTCGTCTGCCTCTTTTTCTTTTCCTGTCTCAGGTCACACCTCCTCCAGTTTGTCCTCTTCTTCTTCACTTCCTCCTTCTAGGTCAACACCCTAGAGGAGAAACTGAAGCCTTTCTTATGTCACTCTTTTCTTTTTGTTCTTCTCTACCTTTTGTCTTTCCCCTCTTTTGGACCTGGCCCTTTTTGCAGGGTCTCCCCCAGATTTTTGCCTTCTGTTGGTGAAACCGTTTTTGTTGGCATTAGGACTCTGGGCACTTTACCAATGCTAACCAGTGCTAAAGTACTTGTGCTCTCGCCTTCAAGCATGGTAAAATTGGCTTATCCAATTTGGCACATTTAATTTGCCTGTAAGTCCCTAGTAAATGGTACTACATGTACCCAGGACCTTTAAATTAAATGTTACTAGTGAGTCTGCAAAGCACACAATGTTCATGGATGAATCATATGCATACAAATATTTCACCAATATTAAATACTAATAATGTTAAATAAAATTCCATAAAAGAATAAGGGGGTCATTACGACCCTGGCGGACGGCGGAGAAGCGGCGGTGAGACCGCCAACAGGCTGGCTGTCAAATTTTTGCAATTATGACCATGGCGGTTACCGCCATGGTCATCCGCCGCTTCTCCGTTCCGCCCGCTGGAGACCGCCGGCCGTATTTGGACCCGGCTGACCGCCATGGATTTCATGCGGTTTGGAAACGCCATGAAATCCATGGCGGTAAGCACTATCAGTGCCAGGGAATCCCCCACCCCGACTCCCTCCCCTACACCCCCCACCACCCCTGCAACCCCCCAAAGTTGGCAGGACCCCCCACCCCACCCCGACCCCCAACATAACATCACTCATTCACACACGACACGCACGCAGGCACCACCAACACACATACACGCATACACACCGACATACATGCCAACATCCACACACACAGTCAGACACGCACACCCACATTGAAACATACACATCCATACAGACATACCTACAGACATATACGCACTCATTCCCAAACACACAACACCCCCGCAAGCATACACGCACTCACACACCCCCTCTACATACACACACGCACACCCCCATGCACGCACACAACACACGACACCCCCCCACCCCCTCCCCTAATGGACGATCGACTTACCTGGTCCGTCGATCCTCTGGGAGGGGACGGGATCCATGGGGGCTGCTCCGCCCACACCACACCATCAACAGAACACCGCCACGCCGAATCACAGGACGGATTCGGTGGGCGATGGTCTGTTGACGTGGTGGTGGAAGTGGAGCAACCTCCACTTCCCCGCCGACCGCCAGTATGGCGCCAGTATGGCTGTTGGCGGCTCTCCGTCAGAAAAAGGACGGAGAGCTGCCAACAGTCATAATACGCCGAGCGGAAAACCGCCACCACTGCCGGTCTTCAGCACGGTGGTCCCTCGGCGGTCTTGACAAAAGACCGCCGAGGTCAAAATGACCCCCTAAGTCTTTAAACAGTGTGTAATTAGTTTCTGGAGAAATGGAGCATTTTTATGTATACACCAATAATATATTCATCAATATAGCAAAGCAACAAAGATAATTTTTAGTGTTTGTATAGAAACACACAGCCTAGAACTTCCTTTTTAATACTTATTAGTCACCCCTCATAGACTTATAGAGAAGGGTGCAGTGTAATTAAAATATGGTACATGCATGTTTAAGTTTTATATGTCTTGGTAGTGAAAAACTCATAAAATCATTTTTTTCTGTTGTAATGCATATCTTTATCACTGGGTAGCAATAGGTTACCTTATTACATTTAATAAGTTCTAACTTTGGATTGGGAGCAGACAGAGATATGCTGTTTACACTTAAAAGAATTGTAATTTAAACCCCTCTCTAAAGGTAGAGCCAGATTTTAAATTACAAATCTGAAAATGTCCTGTTTAGACAGTTTTTAAAACCATTTTTTATTAACATGAAGGGAATACAGATCTTGGCAATTAGAATCATGAACCAAAAGACAAGACTCATACAAGGGTAATAGTGGGAATGACGTTATACTGACCAGTCACAGATCAGTATAACGTCAGTCCCAATATGTGCACCCATCTGAGTACAAACAATCTGTCATAGTATGAAGGAACTCAAACACATGAATAGGGAGTGAAACAGTGCTTGGATTGAAAAGTATTCACCATCAGGGATGAGGGCAGATGGACAATTTAACTGGGAGATGATGCCATGGAGAAGGAATAATAGACTCAGCGCATCTAATGAAGATGAAGCAGAGCAGTAGGGGCTTGGATGAATGTGGTAGGTGAGAGTGGGAGATCCCCCTAATTCGGCCCCCCTTGGCCATACTTCTTCATTGTCCGGGGTACCTTGGTCTAACCCTTTCTAACAGTCATGCATCCCAATACCACATGAAGAAAGTCTGTGTTTCCGGAAATTACATTGACAAGTGGCTCCATTGCGAGTGCAAAATGTAAGGGGGAAAGGGAGCAGACTTGTCTGGTCCCTCTATCCATTGGGAACATTGAGGAGATCAGGCGACCCAGCCAGACCCTAAATCGAAATAAAATAATCTTGTGTACACGTGGAGGTATTCGCCAATACCTAGTGCGGGCAGCACCTGGTTGAGTTAGTCCCACTCCAGGGTATCAAAGGCTTTTTCCTGGTCCAGTATGAGGCAAATCCCACAGGGGAACTGACGTGGGGCTTGGTCCATTAGGTGGAAGAGGTGGCAAATATTCTGGAGGTGATTCCCCCGGGAACAAAGCTGTTTTGATCTGGATGACTAGGGCTGGTAAGATCTGGGCATATCATTAAGACAGTACTTTTCCCAGGATTTCATAGTTGAGTCAAGTAAGGAGATGGAATGATAGGACCTGAGGGGGTCGGGTCTCGTTCTAGCTTCAAGAGTGAGTTAATTCCGACACACCCCTCAAAGGTACAATAATAGATCATCTGCATATAAGAATATGCAGAAGGGGTAATGGGTCTTTTAGAAAGTTGGCATTTTCTGGCCTTACCAATGCTGCCTTCCGTCAGTGATGGGTCACATGACTGTGAATGGCTCTGCTGCTGGGACTGTGTATTGCTTCCACTGTGGACAGTATAGGCCATTCTAGCTGGATGACTGGAAGGTCCTATAACCAGCCCCACGTACATTTCAAATGGCTTTCCCTCCTGAGCACACAGAGAAATCTGACACCAAGCCTGTCCTATCTTTTCTTACTCCAGACACTTTTGAATCTTGACAGGGGAAGCAGATGTGCGGTAGTGTTAGGCCCAACATATTTGGTGTGTTTTTCCCTAACCTTTTGTCTTCAGACCTCCTGTCTTTACTGACTTTGTTTTGGCTGGTCTTAGGATACTGCACACTTTACCACTGCTTGTCAGTGCTAAAGTCCTTGTGCTCTTTCCCTAAAATGTGGTAACATTTACTTATCTCCAATTGACATGTTCAATGTACTTATATGTCCCTAGTAAAATACACTGCATGCGCCCAGGGCATGTAAATTAAATGCTTGTAGTTGGCCTGCAGCCCTGATTGTGCCACCCACTTGAGTGGCCCTTTCAACATGTCTCAGGTCTGCTATTGCAGAGCCTGTGTGTGCAGTTTTGACCTGTCATTTCGACCTGGCAAAGTAAATCTTTCACAAATTATATTAATAATAAATGCAATTGATTTTTTGTAAATATATACAAAGACTAAACAAACTTCACAATAATTGATGATATTTTTGGAGTGCAGCCCTGGTACGTCCTCTACTTAGAACATGTAGGTAAATCTAAAAGACTAAGGGACTGATTTAAGGAAAGTGGTAATGCACCCAATGCAGCGCCACTTTCCTTGCACCCTTTAGCGCCCCCCTAATGCCACCATGTGTGGTGCACCATGGCGGTATTTTGGGAACCAGCATCAACATTTCTTTATGCTAGTTCTGAGCTATGCAGGATTAGCATAAAAAATTTGATGCTAATCCTGCAAAGCCCATTGGGGCCCATTGTAAGCAATGGTGTGCTCCTTTTAATGCTTGCTCTGAGCAGGTGTTGAAAGTGCTGAAAAAACGAATGCAAAGAAATCTCTTAGATTTCTTTGCACCATTTTTCTGGCGCCTGTATGAAAGTACCATCTTGCCTGACAGGTTACCCCCATTTTTATTTGTGTGTCAGTTTGTTTTTGCCTGTCTCACTGGGATCCTGCTAGCCAGGACCCCAGTGCTCATAGTTGTGGCCTGAATGTGTTCCCTGGGTGGTGCCTAACTGTGTCACTGAGGCTCTGCTAACCTGAACCTCAGTGCTTATGCTCTCTCTGCTTTTAAAATTGTCACTGCAGGCTAGTGACCATTTTTACCAATTCTGATTGGCAGACTGGAACACCCTTTTAATTCCCTGGTATATGGTATCTAAGTACCCAGGGTATTTGGGTTCCAGGAGATCCCTATGGGCTGCAGCAATTCTTTTGCCACCCAAAGGGAGCTCAGACAATTCTTACACAGGACTGCCACTGCAGCCTGAGTGAAATAAAGTCCACGTTATTTCACAGCCATTTTACACTGCACTTAAGTAACTTATAAGTCACCTACATGTCTAACCTTCACTTGGTGAAGGTTAGGTGCAAAGTTACTAAGTGTGAGGGCACATAGTTCAGGGCAATTTCCCAGACTTTGTGAGTGCAGGGACACCATTACACACGTGCACTACATATAGGTCAATACCTCTATGTAGCTTCACAATGGTAACTCCGAATATGGCCATGTAACATGTCATGGAATTGTCCCCCCATGCCAAATCTGGTATTGGGGCGTCAATCCCATGCATCCCCGGGGCTCCAGCATGGACCCCGGGTACTGCCAAACCAGCTCTCTGGGGTTTTCACTGCAGCTACCGCTGCTGCCACCCACAGACAGGCTGCTGCCCTCCTGGAGTCTGGACAGCCCAGTCCCAGGAAGGCAGAACAAAGGATTTCCTCTGAGAGAGGGTGTTACACCCTCTCCCTTTGGAAATAGGTGTTAAGGGCCTGAGAGGAGTAGCCTCTCCTGGCCTCTGGGAATGCTTTCATACCAGTCTACACCGGTTCAGGGATCCATCAGCCCCTGCTCTGGGGCGAAACTGGACAAAGGAATGTGGAGTGACCACTCCCCTGTCCATCACCACCCCAGGGGTGGTGCCCAGAGCTCCTCCGGTGTGTCCCAGACCTTTGCCATCTTGAATGCAGAGGTGTGAGGGCACAATGGAGGCCTCTGAGTGGCCAGTGCCAGCAGGTGACATCAGAGACCCCTCCTGATAGGTGCTTACCTGACTAGGTGGCCAATCCTCCTCTGAGGGCTATTTACGGTCTCTCCTGTGGGCTTCTCTTCAGATAACATTTGCAAGAGCTCTCCAGAGTTCCTTTGCGTCTCCCTCTTCGACTTCTGCCAAGGATCGACCTCTGACTGCTCCAGGACGCCTGCAAAACTGCAACAAAGTAGCAAGAAGACTACCAGCGACATTGTAGCTCCTAATCCTGCCGGCTTTCTCGACTGTTTCCTGATAGTGCATGCTCTGGGGGCTGTCTGCCTTCACCCTGCACTGGAAGCCAAGAAGAAATCTCCTGTGGGTTGATGGAATCTTCCCCTTGCTAACGCAGGCACCAAACTTCAGCTTCACCGGTCCTCTGGGTCTCCTCTCATTGTGACTAGCGTGGTCCCTGGAACACAGGAGCTGGATCCAAGTGACCCTAACAGTCCAGTGGTCCATCTGTCCAAATTTGGTGGAGGTAAGTCCTTGCCTCCCCACGCCAGACAGTAATCTTGTGTTCTGCGTGAACTGCAGCTGCTAGAGCTTCTATGAACTCTTGCAAGGAATCCTTCGTGCACAGCACAGCCCAGGTCCCCAGCACTCCGTCCTGCATTGCTCAACTCACTGAGTTGACCACCGGCTTCAAGGGACCCTCCTTTGTAGTGTTGAGACGACCGCCGTGCTCAGTTTTCTTGAACCCATGTTCAAGTACTTCTGCCAGTGCTGCCTGCTTCTGCATGGGCTCTCTGTATTGCTGAGTGCCCCCTCAGTCTCCTCCTCCAAGGGGCAATCTCCTGGTCCTTCCTGGGACCGGGCAGCACCCATTTTCTTCAACCACGACCTTTGCAGCTATCAAGGTTTGTTTGCAGTCATTCTGCATGGAAACAACTCTGCATCCTCCAGCACGCATTGAGGCATCTTCTGTGCAAAGGAGAAGTTCCTGGCATCTTCTGTTGTTGCAGAATCATCAGCTTCATCCACCTGGAGGCAGTCATTTTGCAACTTCATCCGGGATTTAGTGGGCTCCTGCCCCCCTGGACAAGTTCGTGACTCTTGGACATGGTCCCCTTCCTTTGCAGGTCCTCAGGTCCAGGAATACGTCTTCAGTGCTTTGCAGTCTGTTGTGGTCTTTGCAGAATCTCCTATCACAACTTTAGTTTGTTTCTGGGGAAGTAGGGTAACTTTACTCCTACTTTTCAGGGTCTTGGGGTGGGGTATCTTGGACACCCTCAGTGTTTTCTTACACTCCCAGAGACCCTCTACACACTACACTAGGCCTGGGGTCCCTAAGTGGTTTGCATTCCACATTCTTAGTATATGGTTTGTGTTGCCGCTAGGCCTATTGCATCCTATTGTATTCTACAGTGTTTGCACTACTTTTCTAACTGTTTACTTACCTGATTTTGGTTTGTGTATATATTTTGTGTTTTTTACTTACCGCCTAAGGGAGTATATCCTCTAAGATATTTTGGGCACATTGTCACTAAAATAAAGTACCTTTATTTTTAGTAACTCTGAGTTTTGTGATTCTTGTGATATAGGGGGTCATTCCGACCCGCCGGGGACCGCGGATGCACCGCCAACAGGCTGGCGGTGCATCCATGGGCATTCTGACCGCGGCGGTACAGCCGCGGTCAGAAACGGGAAACCGGCGGTGTCCCGCCGGTTTCCCGCTGCCCAGGGGAATCCTCCACGGCGGCGCTGCTTGCAGCGCCGCCATGGGGATTCCGACCCCCTTACCGCCATCCTGTTCCTGGCGGTTTTCGCTGCCAGGAACAGGATGGCGGTAACGGGTGTCGTGGGGCCCCTGGGGGCCCCTGTAGTGCCCATGCCAATGGCATGGGCACTGCAGGGGCCCCCTAACAGGGCCCCACTAAGATTTTCAGTGTCTGCCAAGCAGACACTGAAAATCGCGACGGGTGCCACTGCACCCGTCGCACACCTTCAACTCCGCCGGCTCCATTCGGAGCCGGCTTCCTCGTTGAAGGCGCTTTCCAGCTGGGCTGGCGGGCGGCCTTCTGGCGGTCGCCCGCCAGCCCAGCGGGAAAGCCAGAATGGCCGCCGCGGTCAATTGGCGGCTCCCGCCGGCCCTGCGGTTACCGCGGCCGGCGGGAGTCAGAATGACCCCCATAGTGCTATATGATATAAGTGGTATAGTAGGAGCGTTGCATGTCTCCTAGTTCAGCCTAAGCTGCTCTGCTATAGCTACCTCTATCAGCCTAAGATGCTAGAACACTACTAATCTTCTAATAAGGGATAACTGGACCTGGCACAAGGTGTAAATACCATCAGGTACCCACTATAAGCCAGGCCAGCCTCCTACAGCGCCCCCAACAGGGGAACGCCCCCTTTGCATACATTATGCCTGGCACAGGCATAATGTAGCACAAACGGGCATAAAGTGGTGCAATGCATGCATTGCACCACGTTGTAAATTTGGCACAGCGATTTTGGCCTTGTTGGGCCACACTAACGTAAAAAAAATGATGCTAGTGTTGTGCAAGGAGACGCTAGGGGCTCTTACATCTGCGCCTAAATCTGGCAGCCGGACAGTCAGGCAGACCCATGAGACACAACCTTCAGGCCCACAGGCATCCAATTAAAAAATAAAAATAAAATCAGCACTATTAATATGAGTGAAACAGTGAGGTCCAGTGCTTCAACTGTTGCTTTATTGAAGTCTTGATTGATCATCGAAGAATTGTTGATTTTATGGAAAGAATTGGAAGAGGAGATTTACTCGATTTAAACAGAATTAAGCAAGCAGATGGAGGCAGCTCATTGGAGCACAATGCTTGATGGCATCACAAAAAAATTGGACTCATTCACAAAAGAGATTCATCAAAGGAAGAAAATGTAATGTGAAGCAGGTCACTGCCCGATTTACGGGCAGTGATCTGCACGACGGGTGCTCCTGCACCCGCCTCACAGTGGCATTGACGACAGCTCCATGTGGAGCCGTCGGTAATGTCCCGGCCCTGCATTCTGCTGGGCGGGCTGGCGGAAACAGTCTTTCCGCCCACCAGCCCAGTAGAATGTCCATTATACAGCCGGCGGGATCTCAAGGGGGCTGGCGGTCTGTGAAAAGACCGCCAGCATGAACACAGCGGTGTTCCCGCCGTGTCCATAATGACCCCCTTAGTCTTTTAAAGTAAACCTTTTGTCAATTCTAAACCTTCCTTTAAAATACATATAGGTCACTGCTACAGTGGGCCCAAGACAGCCCCAAGGGAAGGGTGCAGTGTATTTAAAAGCTGGACATTCACTTTTAAGTTTTACAAGTCCTGATGGTGAAAAACTTTTAACTTTGTTTTCACCACTGCAAGGCCAATCTCTTCCATAGGTTAACATTGATATCATCTTAGTACATTTTATAAGCATGATTTCTGAATGAGAAAAGATAACTCCCCCATGCTTAGTTTCTCTGAAATTACAATTTATAATCCTAACTGATAGTGAAGTTGGATTTTAAATTGCAATTCTGAAAATGACACTTTTAGAAAGTTGGCATTTTCTTGCCTTAGCCATTTGGTGTATACAGTCTGTCTCTGATCACATGTCTGGGGTGGGGACAGATGGGCTTTGTACATCCCCCTTAGACATGTCCACACAAAGGGAGCTTAGGTGTGACATGATGGGTCATCTTGGCAGGATGGGACAGCGAAGATGGACACCTGAATAGGCTATGTTCTGTGCACACACAAAGGACTGCATTCCCCCTGCACTACGTCTGGAGCCAGGGAAGGAAGGGCAGTGCATATGTGCACTTCAAAGGCATGTCCTTTAAGTACCCCCCATATCAAAGGCATCACTGGGTATAAGAAGAGGACCTCAGACACCTCCACTTCAGTACACTCTTGGAACTGTGGGCTGCTCTGCTGCTGAAGAACTGGCACTCTGCTGGACTGCAGTCTGCTAGACTCCTGCTTTGCTATGCTGACCTGTTGCCTGCTGCCCTCTTGCCTGGGAGTGAGATGAAGTGGACCTGCACATCTCCAACCCAGAACCTAGAGTGACTACAAGTTTTAGTTGGCTGGCATTCTGATATGACATCTCAGGGACTTCCACCAACCCTGTTTCCACACCTGGCCTCTGCCATCTTTGAGTCTATCCTGCTAAGTGGTGCCACCCCAGTTCTGGACCCTTGGAAGAGGGCCTAAGACGCTTCCCAGGGGAGCCAACGCATCTTCTCTGGTGAGCAGTGCATCCCCGAGGGGAACAAATGCATCTCCTAGGCTGAGCAGCGTAACCTTGAGTAGAACTACTGCATTGCTGCATAGGTTGGACCCGGGGCAACAGACTCGCACCCTGGGTTAGGCGAATCGCCTTTGGAACTGCTGCTCCATGATCCTTTCCCGAAGCAATTCTTCGCATCCCTCATTGAAAGCACGTTTGATGATGTCACTAAAGCTCAGCATCACAGCTCCACAGCTCATTGGAACAAAAGTATCACATCAGCTACACAACTCATCCTGCCACCGTCCTTCACATCACAAACCCTGTTAACGAGATTCTTAACGTCAATGCAACAGGACCTCGCACCGCAGCCTTGGCACATCTCAGAACCAATGCATCATTTTGCCTGCATGATACCTCTTTGACTCAGACCCATCCAACACTCCGCAATCAGGATTAGGTACTTTTTCAGCATGCCTAACTGTGTCCTTGTAGCCGGCCCATGCTCCATCATGGTTGTCCTGAACTTTTAACTTTGTCCCGGCCAAGTGTTTTTTGCTTGAAGGTGTCTTTCTGCACAAACACAATCCTGCATGCAATGCAGGCACCCTTGCCTGCATTTGCACTAGGCTGCCAAAATGACACCAGTGGAGGAGGGGGGGGGAGGAATGCACTATATGCCATAGATACATTGCATTCCTGTCCTTTCCATGTGATGCAGGGCAGTGCAGCAAGGTAAGTTGTTGTGCTGCCATGCACCACAAAAACATAAATATGCCCCTAGCTGTTTTTCCTACCACTATTTGTAGAGGAAATATAATGCCAGTTTTGAACTGAACATACCCTCTCATGGCTTCCTTAGAAATGCATAGCTCCACATCAAAAAATAAATCGAGACCAACCAATCCTCTCGCACTATAGTCAAGGACCTGTATTGTACTCATCTTAATAAACCATGGGCCATATTTATACAGCCCTTGCACTGCTGTTGCTTCACTTTTTGTGATGAACAGCTGCCTAAACCTTTAAATTATATTTATGAGGCCACACAAAGTCACTTTGTGTGACTTTGAATGACCTCATAAATTTGGAGTAAGGCAAGACAGCACAAATTGCTAAGTTGCCTTACTCTGCTTCAGGGAGGCGTTCCGCGGGCATTGTGGGAGTATTCCCAAGCAAACACCCATGGATTTTGACGCATCCCTAGATTTACAAGACCTTATAAATCTGAGGATGCCCGAATACCTTACGCCTTCCCAGGGGAGGTGCAATGAAGAGAAATATCACTTTGTCTTCTCATTTTTGCTCTTTCTGTGAGTGCTACATTCTGTAGCACACATAGAAAGAGGAAAAAGCCTCACAGGATTGTTTTTATGCAAGGAGTCCCTTCCCGCACAAAAACAATCCTGCATGCAATGGTGAACCATGGTGGTGATGAATAGAAGAGATATCTGCCTTCCTCAATCTCCCAGCCTTAACTATTTGATTCAAACATGATTGGAAGCTTTTTGTAATGTAATATGCACTCACTTAGGAATGCTGTGCAACATATTGTGTTCACATTTATGTTTTCTTCAGGTTAATGTTTGTGATCTGCACTGCAAAGCACTTATTTTACTGGCAAATCTATTTCTCTCAGCTTCAATCTGCCCTGGACATTGAGTTATGATTAATCGGTTTGCTAAAAAAAATATTAAGCTTGTATTAACAAGATACTACACCAGCATCTTCGAAATTAAGGGGCTCATTTCAGAAAAGTGGCGCTGCACCCGGTGCAGCACCACTTTCCTTGCTCCCCCCCTTAGCGCCCTCCTACTACCATCATATGTGCGTCATATTTAACATACGGTGCACCATGGCCCAGGGTAGGGGACAATAGCATCAGAATTCCTGACGCTATTGATGTACTCTGCAAGAATAGCGCTACACTTTTGGTGCTACTCCTGCACAGTACAGAGGGGCTCATTGTATTCAATGGCATGCCCTGCTCTAAGCAGGGATTAAAAGTGCTGAAAAAATGGCTCAAGGAAATCTTGTAGATTTCCTTGTGTCATTTTTTTGCCCCCCCAAATGGGGGAACGCCCCCCCATGCATACATTATGCCTGGCACAGGCATAATGTGGCACAAGGGTTTACAAAGTGGCACAATGCATGCACTGCACAACTTTAAAAATATGGCGTGTTTAAAAAGCCACTTTAGCGCCGCCATAACGTAAAAAAAATGATGCTATGGCGGCGCTAAGGTGGCGCTAGGGCCTCTTAAATCAGGCTCTCAAAATATTTGGCTTACTCAAAACATGTTATACTAATCTTAATATGTCGTAAATTATCATTTTTAGTGCATGGATCTCACCTATGCCTGTTTTACTTTGTGCATTAAAGATAGTATGCCTGATCTTATGATTAGGACATTGGTGCCATTTTAATTTTTTAATTAAAATGTTTTTCATTATTGCCTTCCTTTCCTATACTTCCAAATGACCATACCGCAATCTATGTGCTTTCACACACTTACATTAGGCATAACGTGAATGTGTGACATGCAAGTTTTAAATGTCAGCAAAGTGTTTTTGAATTACTTGCCCACACGCCAATCACTCATAAAAAATATCTACTGGTCTAACCTCACTGCCATAGCACACACACAAGGGATGCAAAGGGATGTGTAGCTTGAGTACCTTCACAACTGTTTCCTGAATCTGGCCCAATTTATTAGAATTAGGCGTAACTCGTGTAATTCCATATAGCATAATCACGTAGAGTTACCGAGGAATTCTGCGATGTTACGTAGAATTATGCAAGAAGATTAATTCTGTGATTAGAGCGCAAATGCCCCCCTCTTGTCCAATATGGATTCAAGAATGCATTTTGGGGTAAGAAATAGAGCTAACTGCAGCAGAACACAAATAGCACTCTCTCCAAAATGGACACCAGAATGCATTTTGCACTAAGAAACTGCTCTAAATGCATGATGCATTATTTCTTGGTACAAAAACGCGAGAGTGATGTTTGCAGTAAGATATGGCACTAAATACGACAGAACACGTATAGCCAGCTGGCGCTCGCTAAATGTTCTATTAGGGTAGAATTTTCCCTAACTTAATACCAAAATTTAGTGCTATTTCCTTAGTACAAAATGCACCCTCACGTTCCAAAATGGACGCAAAAATGCATTTTGAGCTAAGAAATATTGCTAAATGCAACAGAACAAAAATAGCAAGCAGTCACTTGTACTCGCTAAATGTGGATTTTTCCTGCAAATCAATCCTAATTACACCGGGAGAAGTGATTGCATAATTATCGTTAGTTTCATGTCAAAGAGTAATGCAGACTTACCGATATTACTCCAATTACTCCGGCCTAATTGAATTTCCACCCAGGCCTATCTGTAATATGACAGCTGCTGAAAAATTGGCAAATGTCCCATGCTAAATCTTTTTTCTCCACCTCCTCTTGTGGAAACAGTTGTTATGTTATGTGTATTTGTATAGCGCAAAACTCACCCAGGAGGGTATCCTGGCACTAAAGCAATGTGTTTGTGAGAGCTAAGCCACATCTGTCTCTGCTGTCGGAAACACCGTTTCTGACACTAGACAACTGGCTGACAATGGCATACCCTTTTCTGCTCAGGGTTGGCCTTCTTAGCCGTGCCAGCTGTGTCTTTTCCAGTAATCCAAGAGTGTCAAGGATCTTTATTTTACATTTTCCTAAAGTAAATTCCCACATTTGGATATTAAGGTTAGAGAATGTAAAAAAGTACAGGCACAAAGCCACGATTTCATGCCAGCATGACACAGTAAATCAGACACTCCTGTTTATTTTGCAGACATTCCTGCAACTTATGATTTTATAGTAGGCTTCAGCTGAGGGTAGAACAGATGGATCTTCCACTACCCAAGCCACATGGTGGGCCACCCTCTAGTTGTGTGTCCGAATTTTGTAAATAATGTTTAAGAAATTATATAAATTTCGGATGTTATTTATACAGGATATTATGGTACCATGCCCATCCACCAAACCATAAATGAGGCCCCTAGATTTCTTTCCCTTTTCAATACCATTGAGCATGGAAAACTCACCAAGATATAAACTTGATGAAAAATATTGTGCATTTAGTTATAAGCATATTTATGCCACAACTATGCAACAAATGTGATTTGCATTCCACAGGTTATGTTTGACTCGGCTGTGTTCTCATAGTAATAAAATGCACAGAAAATTGTTTTTTAGGTTAAGGCAAAGGTGAATAGGAAACTTCAGCTTTTGCGAAAAGTGAAAATTGAGAGCTGAATGGTCACAATACTTTACAGGCAAAAATAAGGGCCTGATTACAACTTTGGAGGAGGTGTTAATCCGTCCCAAAAGTGACGGTAAAGTGACGGATATACCACCAGCCGTATTACGAGTCCATTATATCCTATGGAACTCGTAATACGGCTGGTGGTATATCCGTCACATTTGGGACGGATTAACACCCCCTCCAAAGTTGTAATCAGGCCCATAGTCTTTTCTAACTTCTAATTATGACATGTTTATTCTGGGTACATATAAAGGTGTTTCTTTCAGCACAAAAAATATCCTTCTTGCAACGCAGGTACCCTAGCACCATGGTCCAAGAGTCCTTGCTTTGGTGCTTGGCAGCCGCTAGTGCCAATACAGACGAACAGCAGAAATACACCATATCTTAGTAGATATAGCACATTCCTGCCCTCTCCATTTTTTGCAGCACAGCAAGTTGTCCTGCTGCATTGCACTACGTCAAATATCGATAAATCTGGCCCTAAATGCCTAATAAGGCACTTGGACTGAAGGAAGACAGCCAAGATTCACCTCACCTGTTAGGCGATGATAAACCTTAGTGACTTCCTCTTACATAAAATGTTCCAATTTGCGGTGCAGTTACTGGCGGAAAGACTTCAAAGTGTGTTATTCTGCTACAGTTCATAATAGTGCCCCTCATCATAGTGCAAGGCCTTTTAAGTGTTATGATGATGAGGGTGACTGTGTAGTGCTTGGTTAAGCCAGCAGGAGGGGGCGGGCAGGAGTTGGCCTCACACTGGATGGCATCAGGACTTGTTTGAGCATGCTCTTCTCTCACACAGTTCTGCAGTACCAAATACAAGATGCAGTCTATGAGTGTTTCTCCTAGTTCGAAGTGTATCATGCAAAATAACTATTACGCCATCACAATCTGTAGGGAATATACATGGAGTCATAGCACACTGCAGCTTCAATTAGTCACTGATGCAACACTCACACAACTGTTGTAGGATTGGGTCCATCAAGTAGTGGACAATTGAGTCTGTATCTGAATAGTTGCTGTTCTCTACTGGCTGTTCGAAGTCAATGACTTGACATCAACTTCACAAGCTCCTGCAACCAGCTCAGCCTTGCCATGGTGTGTGGATTTTGCAGCATGCACATGTGTCTCTGGGGGAGTTACATTTTGTTAGAAATTGGGTTTTTGGTTGACTGAGGTATGCTCCCTGGTCAAGTAAAACCCACAATCCTAGTCAGGGTAAGCAGCAATCACAATCCTAATCAGGGTAAGGTACAGGCCAAATCCTAAATCAGTCTTTGCTCACCCTCTGGTAGCTTGGCACAGAGCAATCAGGCTTAACTCAGAGGCAGTGTGTAAAGTATTTGTGCAACACTTCAAACAGTAAAACAGTGAAAACACCACACAAACTCACAAAAAGATTGCAAACCAGGTTAGAAATATAGATCTGAATTTAATTAACAAAATAAGACCAAAACAACAAACATTCAGTAAGTAGAACTGAAGACATTGAATTTTGAAGTTTTTAAGAAAAATAGTGCTAAGAAGCGTAAAACACCAACTGTGGATGTCTGGTCACACCAGACTGAGAAAACGTCACAGTTCAGTCACAGCTCAAAATCCAAAACCACAAGTTCAGGGCGACTGCAATGAAGCACGGGCTGGTTAGGGTGACTCAGTTAGACCCCCTGAATCCCCTGACCCCCTTAAATCCTCTTTGCGGAGGTTTTAGTGAATCCCAAACAAAGATGCACCATGCAGCCGAGGTAATGTGCCAGTACCCAGATGTGGCGAGGCTGTGGTGCGATGTCCTCTGGTGTCAATGTTGAGGATCTCATTGTCGGGGTTGCGATGTGAAGGCTGGTTTCATGAATACATTGAGCAGTCGAGACAGTGTGTCAGTACCAATAAGTGGTAGAGCGGCGATGCAGAATTTTGACTTTGCCGTTGAGGCTTCCGTCAATAGGAAATGCATGAAGCTGCCCCGGGGATAGCTTCAGGCACAGGGGGTTCCAAAGGCAACTCATCAGTCCCAATATGTGATTTGCTGTGGTGATGCAAGTCTACAGCAACAGGTACAATCCAAGCAGCAATGTGCCCGTTCTGCTTGAGGATGCTCCGCCCAGCCCAAGAAATGCATTGGTTCTGTCTGGGAATGTTCCACTCAGCAGAGAGGATACACCGGTTCCATTGGCAAGAATCTTAGGTCCACCTCCAAGAGTCAAGGCCTGACGTGGCACCACTTAGCAGCTTAGATGCACAGATGGTAGAGGCAGGGTGCAGGAGCCAGGTGGTTGGAAGTATTTTATGTCCCTGAGACTTCGAATCAGTAAGCCTTTCAACTAGCCATTGGAGTCGGTCTGAGTTTAGGATTCAAGTGATGTAAGCTCAGTCCTTCGCACCCAGGCAGAGAGCAGTAGGCAGCAGGTCAGCACAGCAAAGTAGGAGTCCAGAAGAGTGGCAGTCCATCAGCTGCACAGTAGCCCTTCTTCCTGGCAGAGTATCCACAGTTCCAGAAGTGTACTTAAGTGGTGGTGTCTGAGGTCCAGTACTTATACACAATGGTGTCTTTGAAGTTCTGGGTGACTTCAAGGACAGGACTTTGGAGTGCATAGATGTCCTCCCTTTCTGTTCTGCCCTGGCTCCAGACTCACTACAAGGGGGTATGCAGCTCTTTTTGAGGGGCAGGACACCACCTATTCAAATGCAAGTGAGGATGGATCTAGCTCCTCCTTCCCACCCTGCCCAGGATGGCCCATTAAGTCACACCTAAGCTCCCAGTGTGTGTGACTGTCTAGAAGAAATGCACAAAGCCGAACTGTCAACTTCCCCAAGCATGTGAGAAGAGACAGGCTGCAGGCTCCTAATCGTAGGGCAACAGCATGCCAACTTTCTAAAAGTGGCACTTTCAGAACTACAATTTAAATTCCGACTTCACTATAGGTTAGGATTTAACATTGTGATTCCAGAGACACTAGACTTAAAGAGGTTATCTGTTCCCAATTGGAAACTACACTTATAAAACATAATAAGGTATTTCCAATGAAAAACAAATTTAAGAGTGTTTCACTACCTAGACATGCATGTAAAACCTAAAGTACATGCCCTGCCTTTTATATACATTGCACCCTGCCCACTGGGCTGCTCAGGGCCTGCCCTAGAGGTGACATATTTATAAAAAGGGAAGGTTTGGATATGGCAAAGGGTTTATTTTGCCAGGTTGAATAGCTGTTTGAGACTGAGCGCACAGGCTCTGCAATGGCAGGCCTGTGACATGGTTAGAGGGCTATTTAAGTGGGTAGCTGTTGGAAAGTCATCTCTTTGCCCTGTTCACCCCAACTTTTGTTGCTGACTGGTACTGATGGTAACTGACTCTGACTGTTCCCTGGGCTCTGTTAGCCAGACACAGCCCAGTACTATGTTAAAACACACACTTGTAGTAGAGTACACTAGGTATTAGGGTACCCTTCCAATTGGCCTGACAGACCCTGTAAGACCCTAGTATATAGTTGGGCAAGGGGTACAATATGCCTATAAGTCCCTAGTATATAATAGGGCATGGAGATTAGATGTCCAGTAGAATTTCTGCACTTGCCTGTGTGCACTGCTGTGTGCTTTCTGTCTTTTTAAATGCCTTGCAGCCTATCTCTAAAAGTTAAATTCTTACCATTTGCACAACAGACCCTATAGGTTCCTAGTAGGTAATATGCAAAGAGATACCAACTACCTATAAGACCCTAGTACATAATAGGGCATGGAAGTAGAAGCCCAGCAGAATTTCTACCCTTTGCATTGGGCACTGCTGGGGTTTTTCTGTCATTCTTAAATGCAGCCTGACACTGCAGACTGCATTTGAATAGAAATTGTGTCCCAATTCGAGTCTGGTGCTATGGGCACTTTAAAAGTGATACTCTACCTTATTTCACATATTAGGTATCTCAGGGTCTCCCATAGTTGTCCCAGCAGTGGGTGGTCATGTAACTATAAGCAGGGTCCCTATTAAAGATGTTATTTATACCCATGTGACGGAAAAAAACTTCTCATTTAATTTTTCCTCCATTGTAGATCCTGGGCTCCATAGGCTAACATTTCAATATTATATTTTATTGTAAATATAGGGGGGGAAGCATAGACAAGTCATTAAGAGTTAAAAGATTTGTTTTGATAAATCCATCAATTAGCCATTGGTGAATGTATCATAACTTGTACAGAAAAAAAGTTATAAGGATTTTCTTTCTGTAAATCATAATCCAGAATGCTGAAGGTCTCCCCTGGTTGGTCAGTGCTAATAGGATTAGCAGACCTGCTTCACTAAGTGATATGTGGCTGTCCAGGGGAGAGGCTATCTGGTGAAGAGGCTATTTGGGGCTACACAGGAATGTCAGAGCAGGGAGATGGGTGATAAAACATACAGCCTCAAAGGAGAGCAGTACAGGTAGGGAATGCCAATCACCTAACCCTCTCCTTTTGGCACCCCTCAGCCAGATACCAGGCTTAAGGAAGGAACTTGCAGATGTTAGGAGGAAGAGAGCTGTGGAAATGCCCCTTTACCTAGTGCTCAATCAATCAATAAATCAATCAATTTGTAAAGCGCGCTACATACCCGTGAGGGTTTCATGGCGCTGGCGGGGGGAGGGTGCTGCTACTGCTCGAAGAGCCAAGTCTTGAGTAGTTTTCCTGAAGGAAAGAAGGTCCTGGGTCTGTCGTATATCCGGCGGGAGGGTGTTCCAGGTCTTGACGGCAAGGTACGAGAATGATCTGCCGCCGGGAGATTTGCGTCGGATGCGGGGGACGGAGGCGAGGTTAGCGGAGCGGAGATGCCGGGTGGGGGTGTAGAAGCTAAGGGGGTCATTCCAACCCTGGCGGTCGGTGTTAAAGCGGCGGCCAACCCGCAACAGGCAGGCGGTGTAAAAAATTGAATTCTGACCCTGGCGGAAACCGCCAACAGAGACCGCCACTTTAACACTCCGACCGCCACGGAGGGACAAACAAACAGCACGGCGGTCACCGCCAACAGACAGACGGGAGACAATGTACCGCCCACCCTATCACAACCCACCAATCCGCCACCTTTTCCGGGGCGGTAGCCCCGCCGATAAAAACACGGCGGAAACAGACATTACGAACGGAAAACGCTCACCTCTACACACTCCACGAGGAATCTGGACAGCATGGAACCCGAACTACACATCCTACCAGCTATTGTCTTCCTGCTCCTCTACCAGGAGCACGAACGCCGGCGCAGAAGACACCGGTGAGTACTGCACCTACGACACAGGGGAGGGGGGACGCAAAACATTACGGGCACACACATACGCGACACACCCACCCTCACCCTCACCCACAACTACATACACATCAATGCAGAGCAACAACTCAGAGTGACACCCCCCCCAAACCCCCTGGAAGAATGCAAAGACAAAATAAAATGTTCATGAATCTTGAAGTATATTGAACGGCTAAGTTAAAAAATATATCCAACATCCATACCTATATATACAAATGTAAATTGTCCTGTGCAAATTGGGTATCAGCCATTGTTCGTGGGCCAATGGGCCTAAACACATGGGCAAAGCCCACACACGATACCCGAATCCATTGGAGAGAACACTGCAGGGGCATCAGATAGCAAAACTACAGGCACCTCAGAGGGAAGGGAAGGGGGGGCACCTCAGCCAGATGAGTCCACGACGCCAGATCCACGAGGGGCCTCCATGCCCACTGTTCAATCCTGGGGAGTGCAAAGCCACAGTCTCACAAGTCTCTACAGTGGGTGGATTGCCCACTGTGACATCTTGGGGAGTGCAAAGCCACAGTCTCACAAGTGTCTACAGTGGGTGGATTGCCCACTGTGCCATCTTGGGGAGTGCAAAGCCACAGTCTCACAAGTCTCTACAGTGGGTGGATTGCCCACTGTGCCATCCTGGGGAGTGCAAAGCCACAGTCAATCAAGTGGATTACAGACTCCACTGGTTCTGGAGGAGGCATGGTGCCCAGAGTGCTTCGTGCAGCCCTGGCCGACACAGATCCTGCCCTGCCCCTTATGCCAATGGGCCAGCGGTGCATGAGACTGCGGTGCCCTGTCCAGCGGTGCTTGACTTGAAGGGCCCAGCGGAGCGGTGCTTGACTTGAAGGGCCCAGCGGAGCGGTGCAAAGACGGCGGGGCCCAGCGGAGCGGTGCTTGACTTGAAGGGCCCAGCGGAGCGGTGCAGAGACGGCGGTGCCCAGCGGAGCGGTGCAGAGACGGCGGTGCCCAGCGGAGCGGTGCAGAGACGGCGGTGCCCAGCGGAGCGGTGCTTGACTTGAAGGGCCCAGCGGAGCGGTGCAGAGACGGCAGGGCCTAGCGGAGCGGTGCTTGACTTGAAGGGCCCAGCGGAGCGGTGCAGAGACGGCGGTGCCCAGCGGAGCGGTGCTTGACTTGAAGGGCCCAGCGGAGCGGTGCAGAGACGGCAGTGCCCAGCGGAGCGGTGCTTGACTTGAAGGGCCCAGCGGAGCGGTGCTTGACTTGAAGGGCCCAGCGGAGCGGTGCAGAGACGGCGGGGCCCAGCGGAGCGGTGCTTGACTTGAAGGGCCCAGCGGAGCGGTGCAGAGACGGCAGTGCCCAGCGGAGCGGTGCTTGACTTGAAGGGCCCAGAGGAGCGGTACAGAGATGGCGGGGCCCAGCGGAGCGGTGCTTGACTTGAAGGGCCCAGCGGAGCGGTGCTTGACTTGAAGGGCCCAGCGGAGTGGTGCTTGACTTGAAGGGCCCAGCAGAGCGGTGCTTGACTTGAAGGGCCCAGCGGAGCCGTGCAGAGACGGCGGGGCCCAGCGGAGCGGTGCTTGACTTGAAGGGCCCAGCGGAGCGGTGCAGAGACGGCGGTGCCCAGCGGAGCGGTGCTTGACTTGAAGGGCCCAGCGGAGCGGTGCAGAGACGGCGGTGCCCAGCGGAGCGGTGCTTGACTTGAAGGGCCCAGCGGAGCGGTGCTTGACTTGAAGGGCCCTGTTCAGCGGTTCTTGAGACGGCGGTGCCCTGTTCAGCAGTGCTTGTCTTGAAGGGCCCTGTTCAGCGGTTCTTGAGACGGCGGTGCCCTGTTCAGCGGTGCTTGTCTTGAAGGGCCCTGTTCAGCGGATCTTGAGACGGCGGTGCCCTGTTCAGCGGTGCTTGTCTTGAAGGGCCCTGTTCAGCGGTTCTTGAGACGGCGGTGCCCTGTTCAGCGGTGCTTGACTTGAAGGGCCCTGTTCAGCAGTGCTTGACTTGAAGGGCCCTGTTCAGCGGTGCTTGTCTTGAAGGGCCCTGTTCAGCGGTTCTTGAGACGGCGGTGCCCTGTTCAGCGGTGCTTGTCTTGAAGGGCCCTGTTCAGCGGTTCTTGAGACGGCGGTGCCCTGTTCAGCGGTGCTTGACTTGAAGGGCCCTGTTCAGCGGTGCTTGACTTGAAGGGCCCTGTTCAGCGGTGCTTGTCTTGAAGGGCCCTGTTCAGTGGTTCAGGAGACGGCGGTGCCCTGTTTAGCGGTGCTTGACATGTGTCTCCAGGGCACCAGATCCTGCCATGACATGGATCTCACTCGCCACCCGACATGTGGCTGCCGTGCCCTTCGTGCACATCCGTCTTCTCGCTTGCGGGGCCCTCCTGTGCTGCCGTCCCGGGCCCGTGGGTGTCCTCCTTCACCCCTGGAATGGGGCTGGTGGGGCCCTCCTGGGCAGCTCGCCTGCTGCCGGACTTGTCGGGCGTGCTGCCCTTGCCACCCTTCCCTGCTCGTCTGTGGCCCTTTCCTCCCTTTGTCGGTGTGCCAGGTGGCACCCCACTTCCTGACGGTGCCAGGGTAGTGCCCTTGGAGCCTGCTGTCTCTGGCCTCTCGCGCCGGGCACTGGCTTTTTTGGTTTTCTTTCCAGGGGGTGGGCTGGCTGTATCTTTACTGCTAGCCGAAGTAGCTGGCCTTGAAGGTGTTGGACTCCAAAATCCTTGGACTATTGTCCTTGTAGGTCCAGGTTTTGTGGTGGCTGAGGTGCTGGTTGGAGTCTTATGAGATGGAGGGGGTGGGTCAGGTGATGGAAAGAGGTTAATTTTGGACAGGAAAAACTTTTTAGGAGCAGTGGGAAGGGTAGGTGTAGTGGGTATGTGAGTGGAGGAAGAGGATGTGGTTGTAGGTGAGTCAAGTCTGGTGTCTTTGGGTGCAGGTGCTTGTGCTGGAGGCTGTCGTGAGGTGGATGGCTGTTGGGTGGGTGGCTGCGTGTGTTTGTGTGGTTTGGAAGAGGGGGTGACAGACACACTGGGACAGGACACAGGGGACGTGTAAATGGTAGTGGGGGTGGTGACTGCACGTGTGCGGAGTGTTCTGGTGGGTGTGCTGGTGATGGACGTAGTGGCTGATGATGTTGTGCATGCAAGTGTGAGTGGAGACGTCACAAGGAGGGAGGAGGGAGACGAGGAGGAGGGGGACACAGAGGAGGCCGTGGCTGTTGGCATGTCTGCATGTGGCTGTTGCTTGGGTGAATGCTTGTGTGATGTGTGGTGCTTACGCCTGGATGAGCTTCCCTTGGGTGTTGAGGTGTGTGCAGGCTGGTCTGTAGGTGTGTCTGGGATAGGCAGAGGTACAGGGGAGTGGGACTGGGTTGAGGAAGTTGGAGGAGGGAGGCAGGAGACAGGGACAATGGCTGCCGTCAGTGCTGAGGCCAGAGCGTTGAACGATCGCTGATGGGCAGCCTGACCCGAATGAATGCCCTCCAGGTATGCATTACTCCGGTGCACCTCCCTTTCTACACCCTGGATGGCATTCAAAAGGGTAGACTGCCCAACAATGAGCGTCCGCAGGAGGTCAATGACCTCCTCACTGAGGGCAGCAGGGGTAACTGGGGCAGGGCCTGAGGTGCCTGGGGCGAAGGAGATGCCCACCTTCCTGGGTGAGCGGGCACGGGGCGAAGGCTGAGGGGCTGCTGGGAGGGCGGAGCTGGTGCGCTGTGTGGCGGCTGTACCTGTTGTTGCGGTGGGCACGGATGTTGCCGCCACCACAAGGGAGCTCCCTTCCGAGGACGTGTCTGTGTCGCTGGTGTCACCACGTGTCCCCGCTGTGGAGCTCCCCTCACCCTCCGTCTCACTGGTGAACTCCGAGTCAGTTGCATGGCCCTCCATGGCCATGTGAGATGCAGCTCCCTCGTGCTCCGATGCCACTTCTCCTCCGCCTGATGATGCTAATGCACACATGAACAGGAAGACCACAAAAAAAAGGGGGAGGGGAGAAATAAAGACATGTTGAGTGCATGCATTGGCGACACAGTTGGTGGAGAGGACAGACACAGAAGCCCCCTGCACTACGCCGCGCACTTGGGGTACACTACTCAATCCGTGGGACATGGCCTACAAGCCTATGGATGACAAATCCACACATAGGTGACACAGGGCCATGATTAGCTGTACTAGGCAATCTACAGAGGTGGGGGGCGGGGGCACAGGGCCATGCCTAACGGAGGGGCCTAGCCTACGGAAATCGCCCTGGCCTAGGGTTAGCCACAGCCCTCCTCCCCCACCCAGACACCTCCACTGCGCCCAAAGTCAGCAGAATGTATTTTTACTCACCCCCTTGTGTCTGCTGTGATGTCCTCACGCGCCCATCCAAATCGGGGTAGGCCACCGCCAGGATCCGGGACATCTGGGGGGTCAATTGACGAGTGCCACCCCTCCTACGTTGGGAGGCAATCCCCAGCAGAGCCTCCGCGGTCTTCCTGCTCCCGCGGCGGATGTCCTCCCACCTCTTGCGGCAGTGGGTGCCCCGTCTGTTGTGGACCCCCAGGGTCCGGACGTCCTTGGCGATGGCACGCCAAATGTCGATTTTATGATGGGCGCTGACCTATGTGACATGTACAGGGGGAGAAAAATAAACAATCATTTTCTGCATGCTCGATGTGAGTGGCCCCCCATCCCCACCCTTGCCATGTGGCACATGCTCTCATCTGTCGTTTGATGCATGCCTCATTCGCTCCCCTCCCCACCATTGTTCATTCACCCCACTCAACCCAGGCATTGGCCACTAAGCATGCTCCCAGTGTACTTACCTGTTGGTCTGGAGGACCATAGAGTAGCGCATACTGGGGGAGGACCCCATCCACGAGTTTCTCCAATTCTTCAGAAGTGAAGGCAGGGGCCCTTTCCCCAGTCGCAGCAGCCATTGTCTCTTCCAGACCGGGGTCACAGCAGCACTTGCAGTATAGGTCCTCTCCTGTGGATGATCAGGTATCGAGTGATTAAGCAGTTAGAAAATGGCGGTCACTCCCGCGGCGGTGCGTACCGCAGCAGTGCGTACCATGGCCGCCGGCGCACATCGTCATTGGCTCCTGAGACCCATAGGGTTCAATGTTAACCAATGCGGCTTTGCGCCGCGGTCTTCGACCGCCTCCCGCCACGGTGTGCCACGCCAGCGCATTGACCTCACATCCCACTGTCGCACTTCACAGATCAGGCAGCCGCCATTTCAAGGGCCCACATGGCTTAAAATCTACTGCGTCACACATACCTAGGCCTTGCATCAACACTCATACAAGCCATTCAATGCATTGAGAATCGTGTACTGTGCAAGCTGTGGGAACGTACCTGTGGGTAGATTGACTCTGTGCTCCATGTTGTCCTTCCTAGGCACCGTCCGCTGGGACTTGCGAGGAGATGGAGGAATCTTCCAGTGTACAGACCGCTGGTGGACCTGTCGACAATGGAAGAAAGACATGTCATACTGACATACAGGCTTGACAGAGCCACTATACAGGAACTGTGTGCCCAACTGGAGCCAGACCTGATGTCACCCATCCGCCAACCCACAGGGATTCCCCCTCTAGTGCAGGTTCTGTCAGTACTCCATTTCTTGGCAAGTGGGCCATTCCAAACTACAGTGGCCATTTCATCAGGGATGTCACAGCCTATGTTTTCCAAGGTGTTGTCCAGAGTGTTGTCTGCCCTGTTGAAATACATGCGGAGCTACATTGTTTTCCCTGAGGTGGGCGATTTGGCTACGGTGAAGGGTGATTTCTATGCGCTTGGACATATTCCCAACATCATTGGTGCAATTGATGGGACACATGTTGCTTTGGTCCCCCCCAGCACGAGTGAACAGGTGTACAGGAACAGAAAAAGTTATCATTCCATGAATGTCCAGGTGGTCTGTTTGGCTGACCAGTACATCTCCCATGTAAATGCCAAGTTCCCTGGGTCAGGGCATGATGCGTACATCATGCGAAATAGCAGCATCCCTTACCTGATGGAACTACTTCAGAGACACTGTGTGTGGCTAATTGGTGACTCTGGTTACCCTAACCTGCCATGGCTACTGACCCCAGTGAGGAATCCCAGGACAAGGGCAGAGGAACGGTACAATGAGGCCCATGGGCGGACTAGGAGGGTGATCGAGCAGACCTTCGGCCTCCTGAAGGCCAGGTTTAGGTGCCTCCATATGACAGGTGGATCCCTAATGTACTCACCAAAGAAGGTGTGCCATATCATCTTGGCCTGCTGTATGCTTCACAACCTGGCTTTGCGCCACCAGGTGCCTTTCCTGCAGGAGGATGGTCCAGATGGTGGTGTTGTGGCAGCTGTGGAGCCTGCGGAGAGTGAAGAGGAGGAAGAGGACGACACAGACAACAGGGACAGAGTAATACAGCAGTATTTTCAATAACATACAGGTAAGAATCAACACCGGAATTTACATTTACTTAAAGTCGCCTGCCTCTCTACTGTCTGAGTTTCCACCCAGTGTATGTTCACTGAGTTGTGTCTTTCCCTTCCAATTTCAGAGATGTGGGCCCCACTCCGTGACCTCTGCTTTGTTTCCCCATGGACTACAGCTGTGTGACAGTGGTATGTTGTCATCACAATGTAACTGGACATTTTGGCACGGTTCTGTGTAATACATTTGTTCAAAAATACAGGCAGACTCCAGATTATTTTTGTGCAATAAGTGTGTTTATTAAAGTGTAAAATTTAGGGAAATGGTTGCAATTCGGTGATGGGTGATGGTGGAGGAATGTCCATGGCAGAGTCCAGATTTTCAGTCTCACAGGTGCATTGTCCATATGCCTGTGGAAGGTGGCGCAGGGGCAGTTTAAGGTTGGACAGGGTGACAATGTGGGACAGTGGGACGACAATCAGGGGGTATCCTTTCCTGGCGGGGGTCTTGGCATCCTACTCTGTCTTCTTCCTAGATCTCAGGCACCGCTTGCGGGGTGGTTCTCCTTCTGCAGGGGGTGGGGTTCTGGTGGCCTGTTCTTGTGTCGGGGCCTCCTGTCCACTAGCGCCGGCGGAGGTGGTAGCCTGTTCTTGGTCCATGCTAGTGACAGGGGCCCTTTGTGGTGCCACATGGTCCCGCAATGTGCTGACAATCTGATTGAGAGCCAGAACGATGGTGCCCATTGCGGAACTGATGCTTCTGAGTTCTTCCCGGAACCCCATAAACTGTTCCTCCTGCAGTACCTGGAGCTCCTGGAACCAACCTGGCCAGGACCGTCGCCATCGTCTCCTGGGAGCGGTGGTATGCTCCCATGATGGAGGAGAGGGCCTCGTGGAGAGTGGGTTCCCTGGGCCTGTCCCCCCCTGTCGCACAGCAGCCCTCCCAGTTCCCCTGTTTCCCTGGGCCTCTGTCCCCTGGACCGTGTGCCCACTACCACTGCCCCCAGGTCCCTGTTATTGTTGGGGTGGTGGGTTAACCTCGGTGCCTTGTAGTGGTGGACACACCGCTGATTGACGTGTCCTGTAGACAGAGGCATGGGCCCGCTGGGTGGGTGCTGTGCTGGTGTTCCCAAAGGGGGGTAGGTCTGCTGTGGCCTGTGGCTGTCTGAGGGGAACCGACTGACCCAAGGTCCCCGATGGGCCGGGCTGGTCATCTGGGTCCAGGGAGACAGAGCTGCTGTCATCACTGTGGGCCTCTTCTGGGGGTGGAATGGACATTTCTGGACCCTCCTGGGCGGTGTCGTGGCGTTCGGGTCCTGCAGGGGTATAAGAGTATGGTTATTGCTTCTGTGTGTGCCATAGCGTGCAATGGGTGGGTGCCCGTGTACCCCAGTGCTGGCATTCCCTTGTGGGGGCTGTTGTGACGGTGGTTTGGGGGGGGTATGTGCAGTGGGCATGCTTAGGTGACGGGTGTCCATGGTTTGTGGTCGCATGCAGGGCTTGGTGTTGGGATGGGTGGGTTGTGATGGTGAGACATTAGCAAGGAGGATGTGTGATGGGGTGGGGGTGGAGGGCGGGGTATGATTTGGCATGCCGGTGGGTGGGGGGGATGAAGTAGTTGAGATTCGACTTACCAGAGTCCATTCCTCCGCCTACTCCTGCGAGGCCCTCAGGATGCAGGATCGCCAAGACCTGTTCCTCCCATGTTGTAAATTCTGGGGGTTGAGGTGGGGGTCCGCCGCCAGTCCGCTGCACCGCGATGTTGTGCCTTGATACCATGGAACGCACCTTCCCCCGTAGGTCGTTCCACCGCTTCCTGATTTCGTCCCGATTTCGTGGATGCTGTCCCACAGCGTTGACCCTGTCCACTATTCTTTGCCATAGCTCCATCTTCCTGGCAATGGTGGTGTGCTGCACCTGTGCCCCGAAGAGCTGGGGCTCTACCCAAACTATTTCCTCCACCATGACCCTGAGTTCAGCGTCTGAAAACCTGGGGTGTCTTTGGGGTGCCATGGGGTGGTGTGGATGAGGTGTGGGGTGGCGTTTGTGGTGATGAGTGTGGTGCGTGTGGTGGTGTGTGGTGTTTTGTGCGTGGATGTTGTGTGGGTGATGGTGTTGTGTGCCTCTGTGTTGTGGGATTGTCTATTCTGTGCTCTCTCTCTGGCCATCGTCAATAATTTTGGGTTGTAGGGGTTTGTGGGTGATGTGGGTGTGTGTTTTATATTGTGTTGGGTGTGTGGGAGTGGTGTTAGTATGTGTATCAGGTGTGTGTGTTTCAAAATGACCAATGTGGCAGTATTTTGGAGCTGTGTGTGTATTTTGACCGCAGTGGTGTGTACCGCCAATGGAATACCGCGGTTGAAAGACCGCCGCGTGGATTCGTGGGTCGGAATGGAATGGGCGTATTTCTGTTGGCGTGACGGTGGAGGTTTGGTCATCGCCAGTTTTTCGCTGCCCGTTGGTGTGGCGGACTTTTGTGGATGTCGGGTTTTTGGCGGTCTGCCTGTTGCGGGTCAGAATGACCGTGGCGGTTTCCCGTGGCAGTGCCGGTGTTATGGCGGTCTTCTGACCGGCGGTAAGCGCCTTTTACCGCCGAGGTCAGAATGACCACCTAAGTCTGTTGTTCAGGTATGATGGTCCGGTGTTGTGGAGTGCCTTGTGTGTGTGGGTGAGGAGCTTGAAGGTGATCCTCTTGTTGACGGGGAGCCAGTGAAGGTCTCTTAGGTGGGGGGTGATGTGGCAGTGGCGAGGGATGTTGAGGATGAGTCGGCGGAGGCGTTTTGGATGTTTTGGAGGCGTTGGAGGAGTTTGGATGAGATACTGGTGTAGAGGGCGTTGCCGTAGTCGAGTCTGCTGCTGATGAGGGCCTGGGTTACTGTTTTTCTTGTTTCTGTTGGGATCCATTTGTAAACTCTGCGAAGCATGTGGAGGGTGTTGTAGCAGGAGGAGGAGATGGCGCTGACCTGCTTTGACATGGAAAGTGAGGAGTCGAGGGTGAAGCCGAGGTTTCGTGCGCTGTCGGTGGATGTCGGTGGGGGACCCAGCGTGGACGGCCACCACGAGTTGTCCCAGGCGGAGGGGGTGCGCCCAAGGATGAGGACCTCTGTTTTGTCTGAGTTCAGTTTTAGCCGGCTGTCTCTCATCCAGTCGGCGATGGCTTTTAGTCCCTCATGGAGGTTGGTTTTGGTGGTGTGCGGGTCCTTGGTGAGGGAGAGGATGAGTTGGGTGTCGTCGGCGTAGGAGATGATGTTGAGGTTGTGCTGACGGGCCACTTGTGCGAGGGGGGCCATGTAGATGTTGAATAGCGTCGGGCTAAGGGATGAGCCCTGGGGTATGTGGACTCCCTGCAGCTACAGGTTAACAGAGCTTCACCTGCATCATCTCCAGCAAGAGTTCCCAGGCTAGACTGCATCCAGTGGGCCTTTTAAGGAATTGGCCAGGTGCATTGTGGGAATTGTGGTCCTTCTTTCCAATGACCATCCAGGAGATTGCAGACCCTTGGATTTGTGTTCTGGACCCTGTGAACCTGCAAGGAGGACTTCAGGAAATACCTCCTGAAGTTTGGAGAAGTTTTGAGAATTTTGGTAAAGTTGGCCCTTTGTGTTTCTAAGCACTAGAAAATGTTTATTCTTTAAAAGTTCATATATCCAGTTCACTACATTGGATTTTTGGTGTCTATTTACTCATAAAAGTATAACTTATTTTTATAAATTGGTATGGGATTTTTATTGTGTGTTGTGTCTCACTTATTTACTGTATTGGTGTTTTTGAATGCTTTACACTCTTGTCTTCTAAGTTAGGCCTACCTGCTTGGTTACGGCTACCAAGGGTTAAGCAAGGGGGTAATTTACTGAGACCTTTACTGAACCTATATTTGGTTAGTGGCCTTGGTGCCAGGGATAGGTTCATACTTACCACTTTCAATAACCCACTTTCCACTAGTGGTAGAGTCCGTGCTGCAGGCCCAGTAGTAGCTGGCTCTGGGTATATGTAGTACCACTTTACTAGGGACTTATAGGTAAATTAAATATGCCATTTAGGGATAAGCCAGAATTGCCATGTTTCTAGGAGAGAGCACAAGCACTTTAGCACTGTTTAGAAGCAGAGTCCTAAGGCCAGCAAAAACAAATTCAGCACAAAGGAGAGGAGGCAGGAAAAGGGCAGGTCCAACACATGGCATGCCTTCCCCTCCTGCTTCCAGTGAAACCTTAAAGTGGTTAACCTTCTGACTCCTTCCAGATGAGCCACTCATCATCACCCAGATTTGCTACTGCATGTGCGCTCACCCTGCATTTCACAGTACACATTGCAAAACTGTGGAGACGGGACCTGCAACAAGCCACTGGAGAGGAAAAAGTGTATCCTTCTTGCACTGTGCACCTCTACATACCAGAAGTGAGCATATTATCCATCATTACTCCCATGTCCCTTCATTAGTTGTAAAAATGTAATGTCACATTATCAAGATACATAAGCTGCTCCTAGGTCCTATCTGGAGGCTCAGGGGGTGACTTAAACCCATGCTACTGATACGAGTCAATAGGCTAGTGGGAGCCACTACATAGCAAAGGGTCAGTTACATGTCCACTTCTTTAGTATGCTTGGAGGCCTGGATGGTGAAGCACCTTTACAGGACCTGTGCTCAATACAAGCCCTCCTCCTACACAGGCTCTCAGGGATCTGCAAAGAGGAAACTAGTCAGCACAGACTTGCAGATGCACATTATTCCATCTTTATCAGATCAGGCAAAACACACACATACATGGTTTCTCACATAACACCCAGCACTTTAAATTAACCACATACGCTGATAATATTTTGTTATTTATAACAATAACTTATTCTTCACTTCTTGCTTTTTTGTCCAAAGTTGCATCTTATGCTTTAATTCCTGGCTATACATTGAATCTTGATAAATGTGAAATCTTATCCTTGAATAAGTTTATTTTTAAACAGGATATTTCCCCTCCTAACTTCAAATGGCAACTTAAACACTTTAAATACCTCGGGTTTCATTTCACCTAGTCCCTTAATACTTCCATTTCCATTGATATTGACACCTGCATTCATAAAATCACCTCATGAAGCAGTAGATGCCACCCTCTGCCCTTATCTTGGTGGGGATGACTCAACACTAGGGGTGGCCTATGAATTCCTCTCTGCCAGCAGAGTTTGCAGAGTTTTGCCCAGGAGTTCTGAAAAACTCCACTGAGCGGAGTTTTTCCTCTCTTGCGGCTCGCCAACGTTAGGTTGGTGAGTGCGAGTGAAAAAAATCCCACTCTAGACCACCTCTAGCGGGATTGCTCAACGCAGGCGGTCACAGTGGTTCACTGCTACTCACATTGAGAAACTTGCTACTTGCGTTGAGGAAGCTGCCCCTCGAGGAGAAAATCTACTTGAGTGGCAGAAAGAAGCAGTGCGCTCTTACGCTGTGTATGGTGTAGTTTGTGCTGATTTTACAGCACAGCATAAACTCCAGGTCCTAAAAATTAGCGTGAGCATCACAACTTACTGCCCTCTGCCACTCATGGAACTCCACAGAGCACTGCAAGTTTTTCGGTTCTTCGAGGAGCTCTGGGTAGCAGAACTCCGAGAGCTCCACCCAGGCCTACTCAACACCATTAAGATGATGATGGTTCCCATTATTCTGTTCACTATTTAGAACATTCCTCAAAATATTCCTGTTAAATCATACAAGAAAATGTACCTAATATTATCTTCTTTTCTCATAAATAACAAAAAGCCCTGCATGGCTTTACTTAAACTAAAGTGTCCCAAGGCTGAAGGCAGAGAGAATTTTCCTGATTTAGCTAACTATCATAAAGCATTCCTATTAAAACAATATGTGCATTGGATTAAGCCTTCCTTATCATACACACCATTATGGGTAGATTTGGAGCACATGTTCTTATCGCCATTCATATTTCATGAGTTCTTAACTTTCATGAGAAACACACAAAAAGTCTCCACTCCAAACTTCAGGAATACCTGTAAATTATTGGTTTCTGTTAGTTCATACTCACTCACAGATGTACGATCCTTTTTAGAATCTACCATCTGGCATAATCACTATATAGAAATAAAAACAGACCTATTTATTGTCCAGTTTGGAGGACCAAGGGATAGGTTGGGTTTATCAATTATATAACCAAGACTAGTCTTTTCTTTCTCAATGGCTCAGATACTCTTTGGTTTACCACTCACTTTTCATTATAGATTTATAACTCTACAGAACATCTTTTCTCAAGCAGATACTCACTTTAAAATTCTCTGTCCACCTACGCTAGTTCCACATACTAGTTTCACTGACCTTTAACATACAAATCCAAAGGCCTCTCTCATTTACTCACTTTTGCAATGTACCTCTAATGATAGACCCAAATCCAGTATTGAACTAGCAAGGGAAAGTGATCACTTTACGTATTTACTACCTGGCAACATATTTGGAAAAGGTTTCTGGGCTGCTAACAAGACACAAACACGTTTTTCATATACAATAGACTTTTTCTAACACCAACATTGTTACATAAGATTAGCCTGGACTCTCCGGATACTTGTTGGGCGTGTTCTACACAACATGCTGACTTGAAACAATTGTTATTTACATGCATCTTTGTTTCTGCCTTGTAGGTACAAATATGGGATCAAATTAACTCCATATTTCGTTCCAGCAAACCCTGTTCCATTTCCAATGTATTTCTAGGAAGCATATCTGATGCATGTGCAAATGTTTCATTTCGTGTGAAAATACCAGACCTCTTGTTAGCAATTGCTTCACAGCATTCTACGCACTTGTCATCAAAAGCACAGTGGTACACAGTCTGCTGTAATCATAAATTAGATACTGCTTATATGCATCCTTTCTCTCTTGTGTTAAAATGAGCAGACCTTTTGACGCCAATTAGGCAGTTTCATGATAACTCTGCAAAATCATTGTTTGCCCCTTTACCCAGTGCTCAAGAAGTCAAGTGCTCAAGAAGTGGTTTAACCTCTCTGCATTCCTATTTTGATTGTATTATTTTCTCTATATATTATGTACCACTTGTTATATATTTTATTGTTATCCTCTGCTTACAATGAGACACTTGTTTGTTTTACGTGATCCATGTACCCACTCCCTCTTTTATTTTCTTCCCATTACTCAATTGATTTTTGTTATCCAAATATAGGGGGTTATTACAACTTTGGAGGAGGTGTTAATCCGTCCCAAAAGTGATGGTAAAGTGACGGATATACCACCAGCCGTATTACGAGTCCATTATATCCTATATATATATTTTATAACCCCCATAATGTCTTTTTTGGGATTCCTATGATTGTATCATTCTTTCCATAAGAAGCGTTTTCTTTAAAACTTAAAAATAATGAATGCAGCGGTTTTCCTACACTCCTGAGAAAACTAGTTAACTAATTATTTTCTCATATTATCAGTCTCCAGCAGCATGTTCAGGTCCTTGAAAATATAATTAGAGGATGCTACAGCATGTTTAAAATTAAAGTATGATTTCTACAAACTGTCTTCTCAATGTATGTTTTAAACCTGCTCTTTAGAACTCTATTCATCCCTGATTGTTAGTAGCCAGAATCTGTACACAGTATCTAAGAAATGCAGCAATCTTTCCCTTGTAACATGTGGCGTTTATTTACAACCCGTTCACCGTAACAGCCAACACCTAACAAATTGGTTGCACATGCGATGACTATTTTCATGAACTCTTAAAGTCTAGCTATATTTATTGTTCAAGAAGAAGAACAAGTTTTCTATCTTCAGCACTAGAGTCCCTTAGTGGAAGTCCTTCCTTGTCACAAAATTCATCTTGACCTCTCTCCAAAGTAAAATATTGTGGCTAACAGTGCCCCGGTATGACGAGTTTAGAGGAGAAATGTAGGACGGGTATGCTGGCTCCCAGGTGGCGGCTCCCCTCGATGCAGGTCAGGCAGGTGTCTTCCGGAGACACCAGACCGGACTGTAGGCACCATGCAGGGGCGTAACCAAACTGGAAGGGGCCTCCCTGCACAGAAAATGGAGGGGGAGGGCCCTCCGGACTCACTCAGGCCAGGTGCTATGCTGAGGGAGCCCCTGGAGCTTGGGGGGCACCCACTCTGCGGGGGCTGCGGGGCCTTTGTTACACCCCTGGCACCATGGCACAGCCATTTTTATGCCGTGCCATGAGAATCTACAACTCCCATTTTCCAAAACCTTGGGTATCCTATTATAAGTCTAGCATTTTAGGTCCGGCCTGCAAGGAGCACACATGCGCTGTTCCTTGGCAATGCATTGAATCTCAAAGGGGGCTTTTAGCCCATCCACTACTTACCATTCATTGGCATTATAATCATTCTTCTTTGCTGTTTTCAAATTCGTCAGGTCATGTGGGACGTCACTTTCTTCTCTCTCTGAAGTGCATGGACCAAGTACAGATTAAGGGGGTCATTCCGACTTTGGCGGGCGGCGGAGGCCGCCCGCCAAAGTAAACCCGTCGGAAGACCGCTCCCCGGTCAACAGACCGCGACGGTCATTCCGACTTTCCCGCTGGGCCGGCGGGCGACCGCCAGAAGGCCGCCCGCCGGCCCAGTGGGAAAGCCCCTTCAACAATGAAGCCGGCTCCGAATGGAGCCAGCGGAGTTGAAGGGGTGCGACGGGTGCAGTGGCACCCGTCGCGATTTTCAGTGTCTGCAAGGCAGACACTGAAAATCTTAATGGGGCCCTGTTAGGGGGCCCCTGCACTGCCCATGCCAGTGGCATGAGCAGTGCAGGGGCCCCCAGGGGCCCCACAACACCGTTCCCGCCATCCTGTTCCTGGCGGTAACAACCGCCAGGAACAGGATGGCGGGAAGGGGGTCGGAATCCCCATGGCGGCGCTGCAAGCAGCGCCGCCATGGAGGATTCCTTTGGGCAGGGGTAAACCGGCGGTTTCCGCCCTTTTCTGATCGCGGCTTTACCGCCGCGGTCAGAATTGCCCATGTAGCACCGCCAGCCTGTTGGCGGTGCTACCTCCGGCCTCCATCCTGGCGGTCTATGACCGCCAGGGTCGGAATGAGGCCTTAAGTTGTTTTAATTACTGTTAGTCTGCTTGTCATTTAGGTTCCATTCTTCTTTCGTCCATTAATTGCTGTCATCTGTATGTGTCCGGTGTTTCAATAGAGGATATCGGAGGCTGGGGCTTTCCTTCTACTCCTCTTGAAGCTATCATGTCCGACGTTCATGCTTGAATATAACTCGATCACAAAGTTAGAATGATTTGAAATTGGAATGCTCTCTAGGCACATACAGGAGAGCAGCGTCCTGCAGCATGCATGCCTCCTACAAGCACTCTGCGCATACTTAGCAGAAAGGTTCCTGTAGGAAAGTACCATCTTGCCTGGCATGTTACCCCCATTTTCACTGTATGTATGTTTATTTTTGCCTATGTGTCACTGGGATCCTGCCAGGCAGGACCCCAGTGCTCATAATTTATGCCCTGTATGTGTTCCCTGTGTGGTGCCAAACTGTATCACTGAGGCTCTGCTAACCAGAACCTCAGTGTTTATGCTCTCTCTCTGCTTTAAAATTGTCACTGCAGACTAGTGACTCATTTTATCCAGTTCTAATTGGCACACTGGAACACCCTTATAATTCCCTTGTATATGGTACCTAGGTACCCAGGGTTACTGGGGTTCCAGGAGATCCCTATGGGCTGCAGCATTTCTTTTGCCACCCATAGGGAGCTCAGACAATTCTTACACAGGCCTGCCACTGCAGCCTGAGTGAAATAACGTCCACGTTATTTCACAGCCATTTTTCACTGCACATAAGTAACTTATAAGTCACATATATGCCTAACCCTCACTTGGTGAAGGTTAGGTGCCAAGTTACTTAGGGGGTAATTCCAAGTTTGGCGGGCGGTGGTTGCCGCCCGCCAAACTTCCCCCGTCAAAAGACCGCTCCGCGGTCAGAAGACCGCGGGGGCCATTTCGACTTTCCCACTGGGCCGGCGGGCGCCCGCCAAGGGAGCGCCCGCCGGCCCAGCGGGAAAGGCCCTGCAACACAGGAGCCGGCTCCGAATGGAGCCGGCGGTGTTGCTGGGGTGCGACGGGTGCAGTTGCACCCGTCGCAATTTTCACTGTCTGCTAAGCAGACAGTGAAAATTATGCTGGGGCCCTGTTAGGGGGCCCCACGACACCCGTTCCCGCCATCCTGTTCCTGGCGGTAAAAACCGGCCAGAAACAGGATGGCGGGAAGGGGGTCAGAATCTCCATGGCGGCGCTGCTTTATTCAGCCCAGCCAGGGGTAATCCGGCGGGAAACCGCTGGATCCCCTTTTCTGACCGCGGCTTTACCGCCGCGGTCAGAATGGGCAGGAAAGCACCGCCAGCCTGTTGGCGGTGCTTTCCGTCGGTCACGGCCCTGGCGGTTTTTACCGCCAGGGTCGGAATGACCCCCTTAGTGTGTGGGCACCCTGGCACTAGCCAAGGTGCCCCCACATTGTTCAGGGCAAATTCCCCGGACTTTGTGAGTGCGGGGACTCCATTACACGTGTGCACTACATATAGGTCACTACCTATATGTAGCGTCACAATGGTAACTCCGAACATGGCCATGTAACATGTCTAGGATCAAAGAATTGTCACCCCAATACCATTCTGATATTGGGGGGACAATTCCATGCATCCCGGGTCTCTAGCACAGAACCTGGGTACTGCCAAACTGCCTTTCCGGGGTCTCTACTGTAGCTGCTGCGGCTGCCAACCCCTCAGACAGGTTTCTGCCCCCCTGGGGCCTGGGCAGCCCAGTCCCAGGAAGGCAGAACAAAGGATTTCCTCTGAGAGGGTGTTACACTCTCTCCCTTTGGAAATAGGTGTGAAGGGCTGGGGAGGAGTAGCCTCCCCCAGCCTCTGGAAATGCTTTGAAGGGCACAGATGGTGCCCATCTCTGCATAAGCCAGTCTACACTGGTTCAAGGATCCCCTAGCCCTGCTCTGGCACAAAACTGGACAAAGGAAAGGGGAGTGACCACTCCCCTGACCCGCACCTCCCAGAAGAGGTGCCCAGAGCTCCTCCAGTGTGTCCCAGACCTCTGCCATCTTGGATTCAGAGGTGTTGGGGCACAATGGACAGCTCTGAGTGGCCAGTGCCAGCAGGTGACGTCAGAGACCCCTCCTGATAGGTGCTTACCTCTCTTAATAGCCAAGCCTCCTTTCTCAGTAGCCAAACCTCCTTTTTGGGCTATTTAGGCTCTCTCCTCTGGGCTATTCCTCAGATAACGAATGCAAGAGCTCACCAGAGTTCCTCTGCACTTCTCTCTTCAACTTCTGCCAAGTCCAAGTTATCGACCGCTGACTACTCCAGGCCACCTGCAAAACCACAACAAAGTAGCAAGACGACTACCAGCAACATTGTAGCGCCTCATCCTGCCAGCTTTCTCGACTGTTTCCTGGTGGTGCATGCTCTGAGGGCTGTCTGCCTTCACCCTCCACTGGAGGCCAAGAAGAAATCTCCAGTGGGTCAACGGAATCTTCCCCCTGCCAACGCAGGCACCAAACTTCTGCATCACCGTTCCTCTGGGTCCCCTCTCATCCTGACGAGCTTGGTCCCTGGAACACAGGAGCTGGGTCCAAGTGTCTCCCACAGTCCAGTGGCCCTTCTGTCCAAATTTGGTGGAGGTAAGTCCTTGCCTCCCCACGCCAGACAGCAAACCTGTGTACTGCATGATTTGCAGCTGCTCCGGCTTCTGTGCACTTTTCTAGGACTTCCTTTGTGCATAGCCTAGCCTGGGTCCCCAGCACTCCATCCTGCATTGCTCAACTCGCTGAGTTGGACTCCGACGTCGTGGGACCCTCCTTTGAGACTCTGAGTCGACCGCTGTCCTCAGGTCTTCTAAGTGCCTGTTCCAGTACTTCTGCGGGTGCTGTAGAGATCTAAATAGAGAGCTTCAAAAATTTACCTGTAGGATGGATATTCCTCAAGTATCATGTCACTATAAATATCAATAACCATAAATTTGTATGTCAAAACTAACAATGACTCATGGATGAACGATTGAGCTGGACATCAGACTGAATAACAAGAGAAAGAGTTCTAACAACAAAATATGAATTTATTAGGTGATTGTACAAAATACTAAAAACACAAGGCCTAATACAAGAAGAAAAATGACATATTGCCTAACTCAGTCATTCCACATACATACCAAACGAAAGACAACCAAGATAAGAAATACAAAAACAGGATGTACAGAGGGAGGACTCTAGTAGTCCTGATATAATATGAATTAAACGATTACAAAAATAAAGCCAAAGAAGGCATTCTGTTACATAGCAATAAAAAGATTTGAAAGAATACAAATCTAACAAGATTACTATGGCAATCTACAATCCAATACAGGGAAGATCTATGACTAAGGAAAAATGTTAATAATGCTAAAATCTCGAATGAGATACAGTAGGAACCTGTAGCCTACTCGCGTTTCGGTGTTCCTCTAATATTGAGGTCACCTTCATCAGGGCAGTTCCCAATGTTATAGTCTGTTGCTGGTACAATCCTAACCGCCGAACATCCTGGTCATTTCTTGTGCCAAATTCCGGATGTGTGTCGAAAATATATACATGATATCTAATGAAAAAAAATATATACAAATAGAATTTATAATCCGGAAATCTCTAGTTCTAGTTTTTTTTTTAAATACGTTTTAATCTTCTTATTTGCTTATACAGACCTATGGTCAATCTTTGCAATACGATACATTACACCAGTTGTAGACAAGTCATGCATGAATGAATTAACTCTCCAATGAGGATAGTGCCGTACGGATAATTAATAACATGCAACAACGAAAATATTGGAAAAATAAAAAATGAAAATAAGAGATAGAAACTTGGGCTAGTGAATAGATGATAAATAAAGTAAATAATTACTTGCTGTGTGGGGATACCGTACCCCATACTGATTTCTTCCCCTGATTCCGAGCTTGTAGAAAATACACCCATGTGAATTGTGAATTTAGTTGGGATAAAATAATATTTTTTATGGTGCCTGTTACAGTAGTCTGGTGTAATAACTAATATAAAGATGTTCCATTTTCAAAAATATATACAACAGGATGTCTTTTGTTGTTTGAAGGGTTTACAGTTCTAATGGAGAAAAAAGGCTCTAGTCAACATTGGAAAAACCAAAGGCCTATGCAAAAATGCGACTGCCTGCTTCTGTGGGGGCTCTCTGAGTTGCTGAGTGCCCCCTCTGTCTCCTCCTCCAAGGGGCGACATCCTGGTCCTTCCTGGGCTCCAGCAGCACCCAAAATCCTCAACCGCGACTCTTGCAGCTAGCAAGGATTGTTTGCGGTCTTTCTGTGTGGGAACACGTTTGCATCCTCCAGCACGCCGTGGGACATCTTCTTTCAAAAGGAGAAGTTCCTGGCACCTTCCGTTGTTGCAGAATCTTTGGCTTCTTCCACCCAGAGGCAGACCCTTTGCACCTTCATCTGAGGTTTAGTGGGCTCCTGCCCCCCCTGGATACTTGCGTGACTCTTTGACTTGGTCCCCTTCCTTTACAGGTCCTCCGGTCCAGGAATCCGTCTTCAGTGCTTTGGTAGCAGTTGTGGTTCTTGCAGAATCCCCTATCACGACTATACTGTCTTTCTGGAGTAGTAGGGTAACTTTACTCCTACTTTTCAGGGACTTGGGGTGGGGTATTTTGGACAACCTTACTGTTTTCTCACAGTCCCAGCGACCCTCTACAACCTTCCATAGGCCTGGGGTCCATTTGTGATTTGCATTCCACTTTTGGATTATATGGTTTGTGTTGCCCCTAGGCCTATGTCTACCTATTGCAACCTATTGTGATTCTACATTGTTTGCACTACTTCTCTTACTGTTACATACCTGTTTTGGGTTTGTGTACATATAATTTGTGTATATTATTTACCTCCTAAGTGAGGGTATCCTCTGAGATACTTTTGGCATATTGTCACTAAAACAAAGTACCTTTATTTTTAGTAACTCTTAGTATTGTGTTTTCTTGTGATATTGTGCTATATGATATAAATGGTATAGTAGGAGCTTTGCATGTCTCCTACTTCATCCTAAGCTGCTTTGCCATAGCTACCTCTAACAGCCTAGGCTGCTACAAACACCTCTATTCTACTAATTAGAGATAACTGGACCTGGCACAGGGTGTACGTACCACAAGGTACCCACTATAAGCCAGGCCATCCTCCTACAGTTCCTCCTCCCAGGGGAGCAGGAGTACCAAGCCTCTGATACCCAAGGCACACATATGAAAACCTGTAGATGGAGGTTCATAAAACGTCAGGCAGGTTAGATCCTTCTTGGGGATTCGCCCAGAGGGAAAGGATGTGACATCGATGTACCCTGCAGTGGGCTTCTCTGGGGCAAGGGGAGCACTGCCTTTTTAATAACATTTACCAGCCAGCGCCTCCGATGTGTGGCAGCCATTCTCCCTTCCTAGGCAATGCTCCTCGGTGCTTCCATCCCATATACGCTTCCCTTTAATTTAGAAATCACTCGCTCTGCCACCCTGGCACAATACTCCACAGTAGTTACGTGCAAACTCTTCAAGAGCACGAGTGTGACTGGGAATAAAGCTGGAGTGTCAACAACTACTGCCCACTGTTGCTAGTGTTGTAAGAACAGGCTAGCCAAGGGCAGTGGCGACGTCAACGAGGAGGCAGCAGTGCAAAGGAACAAGGAGAATAGTTTGCGTTGCATGAACCGGTGTACTGCTCTGACAGAGAGCTCATCCTAGTGATTTTTCTCTCTTTTTTGTAATATCAGAAATCTTTTGATGTCTTTTCTCCCAGACGTTACAGCCTCTGTACGAAGAGGAGTGGGTAGATCACGTCTTCACTCCAGCAGGCTGACCCTTCCCCACCCCTCGCCCCTTGACAACAGTTTCTAAGAAAGGAGCATGGAGGGCGGAGGGCGGTTTTGCACAAATGCAATGTTAAACTCGCCCACCACTCTTCAACCCCGCATCGCTTCTCATCAAAGCATGTTACCACCAGATTGCACCAATAACAGCTCGGGTCATTCATGCAACAGCGGTCATTCAGTAGCCGGAAGAGAGGGTGTGGCATAACGATCCGCGCTGCCGGCTTTCGCACGATGGCCAACAGTTCGTATTTGCCCGGAAAGTCCTAGTTTTTTCATCAGCTGTCCGGCAGATTTCGGGAAATTTAACTCGTGTCCCGAATTTGAGAGAAGGTTGACTGACAACGGTGGCAGGTGCCTTTTTATGTTATCCGAATCAGAGATAGTTAGCAGCTGCTACAAAACAATGTAATTTGACTAACAGGCTTGATAGTGGCTTTAAAAATTGCATTGTAGTTTGGTTTTTAGTACCTCTACTGTAATTGTATGTTGCTGAGCACTGTCATTCTACGTGCTCGGTTTAAGTACAATTATTGTTCTTTTTCTATTTTTATGAAATGTACCTGTTTTTTACTTTACAGTTCTGGTCACCCTAGGCTTTGGGACTGGAAAACTAGGTTCCAGTCCCAGCGCGTCAACTGAACAAACTGTGATTCTGGTCACATCACTTAAACTCACGGTGCATAAAACATGCAAAACGAAAATGAAGAAGTCCTGTTGAAAAATAATTTGTGCTCGTGTAAAGCGCCAAGTGCTACAATTAGGACTGAGTTGGCACTATATAAAACAGCTGGACAAAATAAAGAGAGTTTACTATCTGTGTGAGTGAGCAAGGCTGTGTCTGAGAACATGAAACTCCACGCTCACCCTGCTGCAGGAGGCCACATGCAGAACGGTGTCATTAATCAAATACAAATAATAATACACACCGCTCCTCACAGGAAAATTCAACCCAATCTCCCAATCATTACATCCGTATTTTATCATTTCAGGTGGGTAGGACCGGCTCCTGCATCCATGTTCCTGAGTCCTAGACTTGCATTGCGTCAAGCACTGCTGAGTTTACTGTAAAAAACCCTTCTCCTTTCCATGCACCCTGCCATTCTTCTCTGGCCCCACTAGGGGCCAGATGTAGCAAAGGGTTTTACCCATTCTGTGTCTATGGGAAAATTAGTTGGTACATATGGCCCTAGGTTTGGTATTTGCACAGACGAGATTTAAGAAAGAGGTAATGCATTAGCACCATGAAAGCCGACTTTAGAACTGGAGTTCAAGTCCCGGCAATGGCTCGGCATCCTATGATTTTGAGCACATCGCTTGATGTCCCCATGACGGTAAACATTATTGCCGGCTTGTGTAATGTAACTGGTGGTCATGTAAAGTGCCTACGTAGAAGGCGCCGATGCCCTTGCACAGAGTTTGAGTTATACAAACACTGCAAAAAAAAGAATTAAAAAAACCAATTGGCCTTGCCTATGCAAGATCTATTGGATTTGCCTTTTTTTTTTTTTTTAGCCATGTTGTACAGCATGGCTAAAAGTACCAAATACGTGCTATGATGTGGTCAACGGTGGCAGCTGTACAGCGCATTTTTTTTTACTTTCAACCATGTTGCACAGCAGCACGCATCTGTTCCACACGGCAAAGAAACATTTTTATACCCACGCTACAAAGCAGCTTATCCACTTATAACATGGCTAAACATATTTGACAAAGCCAATAGATCTCATATTGGCGAGACCTATTGGCTTTGCCAATGCTTATTTAAAGACCGACGTGGTCTCCTATTGGACACATCCCCTGTCCTGCGCCCACTTTTGCCCCATTCTAACTTGAGGTATCTATGGAACGTGAGCACCACTCACAGCCCCGCACCCGCTGCCCGTCTCATTGCACTCACTGCATATATTTCGATCAGCTATATTTTTCAACTGCACAGTATAAATACTAGTAATGCTGCCCATATTCAAAATTGTATTAACGGCAAGCAAAATGTATCTTCCTTGCTTATTGCTATAGAGCACTATGACGCTTTCCCGGGCCTCTTCACCCTACATAAAACTAATGCAATTATTACTCAAATACGTGAGGTCTTGATACGTTTTCAAAGATGTTTACTTTTGATTGAGAAAATCCAGAAGTGGACATGTTTTTTTCCTCCACAAGTGACAGGCATGCCATTTCTCACGCAGGGGAGTGTTAGAAACACAGTAACCTAGCAACACAGGCCGTTCTATCTCGTGCAAATTAGGGATGGGGTTCCTGCTTTTATGCCATGTCTCTCCTAGCAGTAACGCCTCGGAGTGGCAGCAACACATTGGAGAAAATCACACATTTTAATTATGTTTACAAGTGAAACTCTGCTGAAAAGCATTTCAGATGTAACAGTAATTGATATCTGATGCTGCACTGCCAGGTGTCACACTATGTATGCTACAAGATTCATGCCATTTTTTGAGCACACTTATTTTCAAATTCCACAGCACGCTTGGTGTCGCAGTAGCTATAGCTCTGGCGGTACCGTTTCACCTTCCTTATGATAATTCATACATGAGTTTTAGTTTAACTAGGATGATCAAGGAGTGCATGTGTGCGCGCGCACATGTGTGCGTGTGTGTAAATATATTTCTATCAATGCCCTGACAAAATACAAAGGATAAAGCGAGGTTATAATTAGTACTTGTAATAATATGACTTGTCATTAAAAAAAAAATCCTTAGATATTTAGATGGGTATTGTAGTTAGGTGAAAATGTCAGTTAAAACATACAGTTTTAAACAAACAAAAACACTGAAATTGAGCAGTTATAGCTACCTCAAGTAACTGTAATTTGTACCTTAAATTAACTAGAACTGTGTTAATCAATTATGTAATTTCAGCTATTGCAGTAATGTTATTAACAATGGCATTAAAAATGTCATGAGTAATATACTATGTGAGGTCATTAGAAGTACATAGCAAGGTTTTTCAGTGAATTTCTATGGCCATGACCAGCATGAGGTTGAGTGCACGGCCTGTCTGTAGGCACCTCCCGCACATGCCCAACCCCTTGAGAGTAGCCAAACCCCACCACGAATGTGAGGCATGGGGTTGGTGCAGGGCCTGGCCAAACCCCGGTGGGCAAAAAATGCTGTTGTTTTAAGTAAGGAGACCTACTGGCTTTGTGAAAGGATCAAACAACTAAAATATAAAAAGCAATGGGCAAAGCGCTTTTAAATAAATACATGAACGTTTTTTAAACATCTTTAGGTTATAAAGAACAGCCAAGGAACCAACCACAAAGGGGCCCTGCACTCCAGCTGAAGAGCCTACAACTCAGCTTGGAACGTCTCCTGGGGTCAACTGTATCAATCAATCAATCAATCAAGAAATTTGTATAGCGCGCTACTCACCCGGAGGGTCTCAAGGCGCTGGGGGAGGGGGGACCGCTACTGCTCGAACAGCCAGGTCTTGAGTTGCTTCCTGAAGGAGAGGTGGTCTTGGGTCAGGCGGAGGTGGATGGGGAGGGAGTTCCAAGTCTTGGCTGCCAGGTAGGAAAAGGATCTTCCTCCCATGGTGGCTTTTCTAATGCGTGGCACGGCGGCGAGGGCGTGGCTGGTTGATCGTAGCTGGCGGGTGGGAGTGTAGAAGGTCAGGCGGTTGTTGAGGTACCTGGGGCACAGGTCGTGGAGGGCCTTGTGTGCGTGGGTGAGGAGACGGAACGTGATTCTCTTGCTGACGGGGAGCCAGTGCAAGTCTCTCAGGTGTCCGGAGATGTGGCTGTGACGGGGGATGTCAAGGATGAGGCGTGCGGAGGCGTTCTGGATGCGTTGGAGTCTTTTCTGTAGTTTGGCCGTGGTTCCGGTGTAGAGGGTGTTACCGTAGTCCAGTCGGCTGGTGACGAGTGCCTGGGTGACCGTCTTCCTGGTTTCGGTGGGGATCCATCGGAAGATCTTTCGGAGCATGCGTAGGATGTTGAAGCATGATGATGAGACGGCGTTGACTTGTCTGGTCATCGAGAGGGAGGAGTCCAGGATGAAGCCCAGGTTGCGTGCGTGGTCGTTGGTTTGGGTGCGCTGCCCAGGGCAGGGGGCCACCAGGAGTCGTCCCAGGCAGAGGGCGATGATCCAAGGATGAGGACTTCCGTCTTGTCTGAGTTCAGTTTCAGGCGGCTGTTCATCATCCACTCGGCTACGTCTTTCATCCCTTCGTGCAGGTTGGTTCTGGCGGTGGCTGGGTCGTTGGTGAGGGAGAGGATCAGCTGGGTGTCGTCGGCGTAGGAGATGATGTTGAGGTTGTGTTGGCGTGCGATGGCTGCGAGGGGGCTCATGTAGACGTTGAAGAGGGTGGGGCAGAGTGATGATCCTTGTGGTACGCCGCAGCTGACTTCGGTGGTCTCGGATCTGAACGGGGGGAGGCGGACTCTCTGGGTTCTTCCGGCGAGGAACGAGATGATCCACTCTAGTGCCTTCTCTTGGATTCCGATGTTGCTGAGGCGCTGCACTAGGGTGCGGTGGCAGACAGTGTCGAACGCTGCGGAGAGGTCCAGGAGGATGAGGGCCGCTGTCTCCCTGTTGTCGAGCAGGGCTCGGATGTCGTCGGTGGCTGCGATGAGGGCGGTCTTGGTGCTGTGGTTGGCTCGGAAGCCGGACTGCGAGTGGTCGAGGGATCCATTAGTCTCGAGGAAGGCGGCTAGCTGTCTGTTGACGGTCCTCTCGATGACTTTGGCAGGAAACAGGAGGAGCGAGATGGGGTGGTAGTTCTTGAGGTCGGTGGGGTCTGCTGATGGTTTCTTCAGGAGGGCGCTGAGTTCGGCATGTTTCCAGCTCTCCGGGAAGGTGGCGGTGTTGAAGGAGCAGTTGATGATGTCCCGGAGATGGGGTGCAATGACTGAGTCGGCTTTGTTGAAGATGTGGTGGGGGCATGGGTCGGTTGGAGAACCGGAATGGATGGTGTTCATCATCTGGATGGTGTCTTCGGTGCTGACCGGGGTCCAGGCGCGGAGGGTGGTGTTGGGGGGTGTCGGTTTGGTGGTTGGGTTCGTGGTCTGTGCGCCGAAGCTGTTGTGTATGTCGGCGATCTTGCGGTGAAAGAACGAGGCGAGTGAGTCGCAGAGGTCTTGTGAGGGAGTGATGTCGTTGTTTCCGGCGCTGGGGTTGGAGAGCTCTTTGACGATGCTGAAGAGTTCCTTGCTGTTGTGTGCGTTGTTGTCTAGTCGTTCTTTGAATGCTGTCTTCTTGGTGGTGTGGATCAGCTGGTGGTGTTTGCGGGAGGCATGCTTGAGGGCGGTCATGTTGTCTGTGGTCGGGTTTTTTCGCCAGGCTTTCTCGAGGGTGCGGCAGTTCTTGGAGTTCTTGAGGTCGTTGTTGAACCAGGAGGCTTTCTTGCTGTTGGGCCTGGTGGGATGGGTTTTCAGAGGTGCAAGGTTGTCAGCGCAGTTGGTGATCCACTGTGTGAGGTTGTTGGCTGCTTGGTTGGGGTCCGCTGAGCTGGCGGGAGGGTTCTGGCTCAGTGATGTGGAGAGCTTGTCGGTGGTGATCTTGTTCCAGCTCCTGCGGGGAGCCTGTTGTGGGTGGTGGTGAGTCGTGGTTCTTCTGAAGCTGAAGTGGACGCAACTGTGGTCTGTCCAGTGGAGTCCGGTGGAGTGGCTGAAGGAGATGTACTTGCTGGAGGAGAAGACTGGGTCAAGCGTGTGTCCGGCGTAGTGGGTGGGGGTGTTCACCAGTTGCTTGAGTCCGAGGTTGGCGAGGTTGTCCAGCAGGGTGGTGGTGTTGTTGTCGTTGTTGTTCTCCAGGTGGAAGTTGAGGTCCCCTAGGAGGATGTAGTCAGCGGAGGGGAGGGCGTGTGGGCTGATGAAGTCTGCGATGTCTTCGCTGAATTGTGTGCGGGGTCCTGGGGGTCTGTAGATGAGGGTGCCTCTGAGTGTGGTCTTGGGGTCAGTGTGTATCTGGAAGTGGAGATGTTCGGCGGCTGTGAGGGTGTCGTCGGAGTTGGTCGTGATGCGGATGGTGTTCTTGTGGACGATGGCGATGCCTCCTCCTGTCTGGTTGACGCGGTCCCTCTGGGTGATCTTGTATCCGTCTGGGATGGCGATGGCGATGTCGGGCGCTGAGGTGGCGTTCATCCAGGTTTCTGTGAGGAAGGCGACGTCTGGGTGCGTCTCGGGGTGGCTCTGCAGCAGCCGGGGATCCGGCCGGTGTTGATTGCGATGAGAGTGGCAGCGTTGTAGGTCTTGCGGGTGGGCTGGCCTCTGCGGGGGCCAGGGGTCTGGCGCTGAGCGCGCGCCAGGCGCGGATGGGCGCAGATGGGCTTGCCTTAGGCGCGCCTTCGGCGCGCCAGCTGCGCGGCCTCCATATGAGTGGGAGAGGGAGGGAGGAGCAGCTGGGAGGTGGGAGCAGGGCGGCCAATGGGGTGCGAGAGGGGCGGGGCTACGGGACGGGGCGGCGGGAAACGGGCGGCGAGGGGGAGACGCGGTGCGCAGGGAAACAGAGATTTAGGACCACAAACTGGGCAGAAAAAGGTGAGGGGAGCAGTACAAGGCAGCAAAAGGAAACAGGAATAAAGCAGCGGTCAGCGGTCTCACAGGGGCTGCGTGGCGGTGAGGGGAGCGACCTGCCTGGTAAACAGGGTCAGAGGTCGCTATAACACTGTTAGAAATGCGGTTTCTGTTTGGCTAGGATATGCAGCAAAGCCGGCCAGAATCCACCACTGTAGTCAGGGTAGGGGAGCTACACATCCAAAACAACCCCTGCTCACCCCCTTGATTGCTTGGTCAGAGCAGTAAGGCTTATCCCAGAGGAAATGTGAAAGGTGTTTGCGCAACACACTCACTCCAGTGACACAGTAAACACACCGCAGAAGAGTCCCCACACAATGTTATATACAAATCTCAAATACATTTTACATAAACCATGGAGCAAAACCACATAAAACATTATTACTTTGCCAATTAGACAATTGTCAAACATCACGATGAGTGCAAATAAAATAAATATTCCCACGTTCCACAGGTCATCAAAAGCTCACCTCCTAAGGCATTCAAGGCAGATCCTGAAAATATGCACGACACCCTAACTAGGCAAAAACGACATATCATATTACATCTGATCCTGAAATACAGTATAAACACCAAAGGCATAAAATATCATGGTGAAATGCGGAACATCAAGCAATCTCCTACAAAATACATTCTACACCAAGACCACCATGCATCTGTGCTTTTAGGTCATACAGTAGGTGGGAATCCACCACATCAAGTACAGGAGCTCCTGTGCTCCTGCTACGGTAATTACTGTCATTACGGTAATGACGGGCTCAGCAGGAATGGGACCTCTGTCGAGGATGCCCTCCATCCTGCGAGCCACTACTCCACAAGCACTATGTCCCAGAGAGAAGGCGTGGCACAGCTCCAACAGCTCGCTCCCTTACACATATCTTCCTTGGTCCTGGGTCCTGGTGTGAGAGCCAATGTAGGTGAGTGGAGCTCCGCCTCTCCCAGGGCTCCAACAATGGGAGTGGGTGCCTGCTTATGGCCTGGGGCACTAGGTTGTAAGTGCTTGCAGAGAACTGATCTCTTCTTCATCCCAGACCCTCCTCGCAGGGGGGAACAACACAGCACTCTCGCTGTCGCCCTAGAAGGCTAACAAAGCCTCAGGAGACACCAGTAGCGCCCACTGTGCTGAGTCCTCCTGGTCACAAGAATGTAGCACTCAGCATGCGCTACTCATGGTCCCCCCGCTGCTCCCAGGCACAGCAAAGCACTCCAAATGTGCCGGAGAGACAGCAATGAGGTGCTCCAGTAAAAATGGTAGTGCTCACCAGGTGCCATAGTTGCAGGGCCAGGGACAACAGTGGAACCACAGAAATACTAGTCTGGCCCCTGCGGGATCACTTGGGGTGCACAGAAACAAAGTACCAGCAGCAGGCCAGCACATCAGGGTCCTTGGGTTGAAGTGACAGTCTTTCTTGTGACCCAGCAGGCCACAGGTCAGCAAAACAAGCAGGTAAGTCCTAATGGCGGTTCCTCCTAGCAGTCTACCAGCTCCTTCTGGCAGTGTGCCGAACCTGCAGCATCTAGTTACAAGTGTGCGCAGTGTTTAAAAACATGGGGTACAACCCTTGTACTTATACCCAAAATTTCCTCGATCTAGTGGGCACTTCAAAAGAAATTCACAACAAAGCTCGCGGTTAGCGTAAAATGGCGCTCCCGGGGACCAGGAGGGATCTGGTGACCTCTACCCAGGAGGGGGAGGCAGAGGGGGCTCTCAGCAACTCAGAGAAGCCTCAGAAGACCATGCAGCATGCACAGGACTCCCACAGCATGAGGATAAAGGAGGTACAAATGGAGGCCCACGCAGCACGACACAAAGGATTCCCACGCTGCCGGAGAACCACTCAGGAAGCTGTGCGTCGGAGGATGGAGTGCCTGGGGCCTAAGCTGTACTGTGCATGAAGAACTTTTTGGAAGGTTGCACACAAGCCTTGGCAACTGTAGGAGGCTTGCCTGGTTTGTAGTGGGCACCTAAGGTACTTACACCTTATACCAGGTCCAGTTATCTCTTATTAGTGAAATGTAGGCAGTGTTCTAGCAGCTTAGGCTATCTAGAGGTAGCTGTAGCAGAGCAGCTTAGGCTGCACTAGGAGACATGCAAAGATCCTGCAATACCACTATTGTTACACAGTACTAATACACACTAAAAGACAATACTCAGGCGGTCATTCTGACCGCGACGGGCGGCAGTCGCCGCCCGCCATGCGGTCACCGCCAAATGGCCGCTCCGCGGTCAGGAGTCCGCGGATGCCATTCCGGCTTTCCCGCTGGGCCGGCGGGCGACTGCCAAAAGGGCGCCCGCCGGCCCAGCGGGAAAGCCCCTGCAACATAGAAGCCGGTTCCGAATGGAGCCGGCGGTGTTGCAGGGGTGCGACGGGTGCAGTAGCACCCGTCGCGATTTTCACTGTCTGCAAAGCAGACAGTGAAAATCTTCATGGGGCCCTGTTAGGGGGCCCCTGCACTGCCCATGCCAGTGGCATGGGCAGTGAGGGGCCCCTAGGGGCCCCACGACACCCTTTCCTGGCATCCTGTTCCTGGCGGTAAGAACCGCCAGAAACAGGGTGGCGGGAAGGGGGTCGGAATCCCCATGGCAGCGCTGCAAGCAGCGCCGCCATGGACGATTCCCTGGGCCAGGGGAAAACCGGTGGGAAACCGCCGGTTCCCCTTTTCTGACCGCGGCTTTACCGCCGCAGTCAGAATGGCCCTGGAAGCACCGCCAGCCTGTTGGCGGTGCTTCCGTGGTCCCCGGCCCTGGCGGTCATGGACCGCCAGGGTCGGAATGACCCCCTCAGTGTTACCAAAAATAAAGATACTTTGGCCGTCATTCTGACCGCGGCGGGTGGCGGTCACCGCCCGCCATGCGGTCACCGCCGAATGACCGCCCCGCGGCCATTCCAACTTTCCCGCTGGGCCGGCGGGCGACCGCCAAAAGGCCGCCCGCCGGCCCAGCGGGAAAGCCCCTGCAACGAGGAAGCCAGCTCCGAATGGAGCCGGCAGAGTTGCAGGGGTGCGACGGGTGCAGTGGCACCCTTCGCGATTTTCAGTGTCTGCTAAGCAGACAGTGAAAATCTTTGTGGGGCCCTGTTAGGGGGCCCCTGCACTGCCCATGCCAGTGGCATGGGCAGTGCAGGGCCCCCCAGGGGCCCCACAACACCCGTTCCCACCATCCTGGTTCTGGCAGTGAAAACCGCCAGAAACAGAGTGGCGGGAAGGGGGTCGGAATCCCCATGGCGGCGCTGCAAGCAGCGCCGCCATGGAGGATTCCCTGGGCCAGGGGAAAACCGGCGGGAAACCGCCGGTTCCCCTTTTCTGACCGCAGCTTTACCGCCACGGTCAGAATAGCCCTGGAAGCACCGCCAGCCTGTTGGCGGTGCTTCTGCGGTCCCCGGCCCTGGCGGTCATGGACCGCCAGGGTCGGAATGACCCCCTTTATTTTAGTGACACAAGGCCAAAAATATCTTAGAGGCCATACGCCTTCTGGAGGCAAGTATTATACACAATATATACACTAGTAACTAAAATCAGGTGAGCAAACAGTCATAGAATAGTGAAAACAGTAGAAAATACAATAGATTGTAATGGGCCTACGGGCACACACCACACAAACCATATACTAAAGTAGTGTAATGCGAATGTGGAATTCTCCCGTAGGCAAGAGTAGTGTGTAGAGGGGCACTGGGAGTGTAGGAAAACACCAAAGGTAAGTAAAGTACCCCACCCCAGAGCCCAGGAAAGCAGGAGTAAAGTACAGCAAGTTTCCTCAGGACACACTACAAGTCGTGATAAAGGATTTTGCAAGAACAAAGCAAGACTGCAAGTAAGAAATTATGAATTCCTGGACCTGAAGACCTGTCGAGAGAGGAGACAAAGGGGGTCATTCCGACCCTGGCGGTCCATGACCGCCAGGGCTGGGGACCACGGAAGCACCGCCAACAGGCTGGCGGTGCTTCCAGGGCCATTCTGACCGCGGCGGTAAAGCCGCGGTCAGAAAAGGGGAACCGGCGATTTCCTGCCGGTTTTCCCCTGGCCAAGGGAATCCTCTATGGCGGCGCTGCAAGGGATTCCGACCCCCTTCCCGCCACCCTGTTTCTGGCGGTTTTTACCGCCAGGAACAGGATGGCGGGAACGGGTGTCGTGGGGCCCCTGGGGGCCCCATGAAGATTTTCACTGTCTGCTTTGCAGACAGTGAAAATCGCGACGGGTGCTACTGCACCCGTCGCACCCCTGCAACACCGCCGGCTCCATTCGGAGCCGGCTTCTATGTTGCTAGGGCTTTCCCGCTGGGCCGGCGGGCGCCCTTTTGGCGGTCGCCCGCCGGCCCAGCGGGAAAGCCAGAATGGCATCCGCGGTCTCCTGACCGCGGAGTGGCCATTTGGCGGTGACCGCATGGCGGGCGGCGACCGCCGCCCGCCGCGGTCAGAATGACCGCCCAAGTCCAGAAGTCAGAGAAGAGTCCAGGAAGGACAGGAGCCCCTGCCAACCTAGAAGAAGGTGCAAAAGTGGATTCTCCGGTCAGAAGAAAAGTACAGAAGAGCACCAAAGAAGATGGCTGTGGGTTGCCTGTGTAGTGCAGGAGATGTCCCACATCAAGTTTTTGGATGCAGGCTGTTTGCGTCACTGGATTCGGCCAACAAGCCTTGGTTCAAGCAAGTACATAGTTTGCATCAAAAAGGAGCTGCCTGGACCAAGGAGGGACCTGGGGGTCTCAAATCGAACTGAGGAGACTGGGGGCTCTCAGCACTTCAGAGAGCCCTAAGAAGACCAGGCAGGACCCATGGGAGTCCCAGAACACAGGGACAAAGAAGATGCAAAGTGTGGTCATCGCAGCATTACACTGGAAGGTCCCACGCCCCCAGAGAACAACTGAGGGAGCTGTGCATTGCAGGATGGAGTGCTGGGGACCTGAGCTATGCTGTACATGAAGAACGTTTGGAAGAAGTGCACAGAAGCCCAAGTAGCTGCAGAAGATGCAGTCCACAGGGGTACTGTCACAGCATGGGAAGGCAAGCTCTTACCTCCTCCAAATTTGTACAGCTGGACCTTTGGACAATCTGGATCACTTCGGTCCACCACCTGTCTTCGAGGGAGCATGCTCGTCATCAGGAGAGGAGTCCCAGAGTACCGATTTGTCTCGTAGAAGGGTGACTGCAGAAACAGGGAAGTGACTCCGTCACTCCACAGGAGATTCCTTCAGTTCTTCTGGAGCAGGGTGAAGACAGGTAGCCCTCAGAGCATGCACACCTTGGAAAATGTTGCAAATGCTGGTTGGAGCTGAAGTTGCAGGTCACAGGAGTCGTCCTGGATACTTAGTTGCAGTTACAGCGGTTCCTGGAGCAGTCTGTGGTTGATCCGATGGTCAGAAGCTGAAGCAGAGGATGCAGAGGAGACCTGGAGGAATCTTGCAAATCGAATCTGAGGAAACATCCAGAGGAGAGACCCTAAATAGCCCTGAGAAGGGTATTGGCTACCTACCTAGGTATGCACCTATTAGGAGGGGTAACTGATGTCACCTGCTGGCACTGGCCACTCAGAAGTCTCCAGAGGGTCCCCACACCTTAGAATACAAGATGGCTAACACCAGGGACACTCTGGAGGAGCTCTGGGCTCCACCCCTGGGGTGGTGATGGACAGGGGAGTGGTCATTCCCCTTTCCTTTGTCCAGTTTCACGCCAGAGCAGGGACTGGGGGTCCCTGAACCAGTGTAGACTGAATTAAGCAAGGAGGGCACCGTTTGGGCCCTTCAAAGCATTTCCAGAGGCTCTGCGAGGCTACCCCTCCCATGCTTGTAACACCTTTTTCCAATGGGAGAAGGTGTAACACCCCTTTCCTAAAGGACATCCATTGTTCTGCCTTCCTGGGATTGAGCTGCTCAATCCCCAGGAGGGCAGAAAACCTGTCTGTGAGATGGAAGCTGCTGGGGCTGCAGTGGAAACATCAGAGAGCTGGTTTGGCAGTACTGGTGTCCATAGTGGAGCTCCCAGAGTGCATGGGATTTGGCTCCCCAATACCAGATTTGGATTGGGTCAAGTCCATGATCTTAGACACCTCACATGTCCATATCCGGAGTTACCATTGTGAAGCTACATATATGTATTGACATATATGCAGTGCACCCCTGCAATGGTGTCCCAGCACTCACGAAGTATTGGGAATTGCAGGTGGTGGTGCTTGCGGCGGTGTCTGCGGTGGTGTCTGCGGCGGGGATGCTGCCATTGCTGGGCATGGTGCAGGTGCTGGTAGTGGTGGAGGGAGACACCAGGCCGTCTCCTGCAGCCTTGGACGGCTGCCCGCTGGAGATGATGCTGCTGACAGTTGTTGTGGCAGCGGCAGTGCAGGTGGCGGTGCAGTTGGCGGTGCAGGTGGCGGTGCAGATGGCGGTGCAGGTGGCGTTGCCTGCGGCGGTGCTTGCCACGGTACAGGTTGCAGGGCTGTCGGTACTGATGGTGGGCACTAGTCTCTCACCTGGAGCCTCCGAGGCCTGAAGTGCCTTGCCTTGGGTTTTCTTCCCCTTCCCCACCTTGGCAGATGCTGCTGAGACCTTGGCACTAGCAGCTTGAGTTTTGGAGGAGGCCTTGCTGGGTGGGTCGTGCTTCTTGACCGTGCTGCATGCTGGCCCCTTCTTCACCTTCGCAGGTGGCGGAATGGGTTGGTCATTTGCAGGTGTCAGCGGCACACTGGCTGCCCTGATGGGTGACCCCTTTGATCCGCTGGACTTGCAGGTACCAAGGTGTACGCCGACTTCGGGCCTGAGGTGCTGGCCTGGGATCTGGACACCCTGGCCCGAGGAGAAGGACGGGGGGGGGGAGGCGTAGGAAAGAGGTCAATGTTTGCCAGGAAAAGTTTTTTAGAAACACTGGGACGGTGTAGGAAGGTAGCCTCTTTCTAGCCTTGTTACCCCCACTTTTGGCCTGTGTGTGAGTATATGTAAGGGTGTTTTTACTGTCTCACTGGGATCCTGCTAGCCAGGACCCCAGTGCTCATAGTGAAAACCCTATTTGTCAGTGTGTTTTATATGTCTTACTGGGACCCTGCTAGCCAGGGCCCCAGTGTTCATAAGTTTGTGGCCTGAATGTGTTCCCTGTGTGGTGCCTGACTGTGTCACTGAGGCTCTGCTAAGCAGAACCTCAGTGCTTATGCTCTCTCTGTCTTTAAAATTGTCACTGCACGCTAGTGACCATTTTCACCAAATCAAATTGGCACACTGGAACAGCCTTATAATTCCCTAGTATATTGTACCTAGGTACCCAGGGTATTGGGGTTCCAGGAGATCCCTGTGGGCTGCAGCATTTCTTTTGCCACCCATAGGGAGCGCAGACAATTCTTACACAGGACTGCCACTGCAGCCTGAGTGAAATAATGTCTACGTTATTTCACAGCCATTTTACACTGCACTTAAGTAACTTATAAGTCACCTATATGTCTAACCTTCATTTACTGAAGGCTAGGTGCAAAGTTACTGTGTGTGAGGGCACCCTTGCACTAGCAAAGTTGCCCCCACATTGTTCAGGGCAATTCCCCCCGACTTTGTGAGTGCGGGGACACCATTACACGCATGCACTACATACAGGTCAATACCTATATGTAGCTTCACAATGTTAACTCTGAATATGGCCATGTAACATGTCTAAGATCATGGAATTGTCCCCCCATGCCAAATCTGGTATTGGGGTGCCAATCAGATGCATCCCCGGGGCTCCAGCATGGACCCCGGGTACTGCCAAACTAGCTCTCTGGGGTTTTCACTGCAGCATCCGCTGCTGCCAACCCACAGACAGGCTTCTGCCCTCCTGGGGTCTGGGCAGCCCTGTCTCAGGAAGGCAGAACAAAGGATTTCCTCTGAGACAGGGTGTTACACACTCTCCCTTTGGAAATAGGTGTTAAGGGCTGGGGAGGAGTAGCCTCCCCCAGCCTCTGGAAATGCTTTGAAGGGCACAGATGGTGACCTCCTTGCAAAAGCCAGTCTACACTGGTTCAGGGTTCCACCAGCCCCTTCTCTGGTGCGAAACCGGACAAAGGAAGGTGGAGTGACCACTCCCCTGTCCATCACCACCCCAGGGGTGGTGCCCAGAGCTCCTCCAGTGTGTCCCAGACCTCTGCCATCTTGAATGCAGAGGTGTGAGGGCACAATGGAGGCCTCTGAGTGGCCAGTGCCAGCAGGTGACGTCAGAGACCCCTCCTGATAGGTGCTTACCTGGTTAGGTGGCCAATCCTCATCTGAGGGCTATTTAGGGTCTCTCCTGTGGGTTTCTCGTCAGATAACGAATGCAAGAGCTCACCAGAGTTCCTCTGCATCTCCCTCTTTGACTTCTGCCAAGGATCGACCGCTGACTGCTCCAGGACGCCTGCAAAACCGCAACAAAGTAGCAAGACGACTACCAGCAACATTGTAGCACCTAATCCTGCTGGCTTTCTTGACTGTTTCTTGGTGGTGCATGCTCTGAGGGCTGTCTGCCTTCACCCTGCACTGGAAACCAAGAAGAAATCTCCTGTGGGTCGACGGAATCTTCCCCCTGCTAACGCAGGCACCAAACATCTGCATCACCGGTCCTCTGGATCCCCTCTCATCTTGACGAGCGTGGTTCCTGGAACACAGGACCGTGATCCAAGTGACCCCGACAGTCCAGTGGTTCTTCTGTCCAAATTTGGTGGAGGTAAGTCCTTGCCTTCCCACGACAGACAGTAATCCTGTGTACTGCGTGATCTGCAGCTGCTAGTGCTGCTTTGCTCAACTCGCTGAGTTACCTTTGTAGTGTTGAGATGACCGCCGTGCTCAGATTTCTTGAACGCCTGTTCAAGTGCTTCTGCGGGTGCTGCCTGATTCTGCGTGGGCTCTCTGTTCTGCTCAGTGCCCCCTCTGTATCCTCCTCCAAGGGGCGACCTCCTGCCCCCTGGGCACTTTTGTGACTCTTGGACTTGGTCCCATTCCTTTACAGGTCCTAAGGTCCAGGAATCCATCTTCAGTGCTTTGCAGTCAGATGTCGTCTTTGCAGAATCTCCTATCACGACTTTAGTGTGTTTCTGGGGAAGTAGGGTCACTTTACTCCTACGTTTCAGGGTCTTGGGGTGGGGTATCTTGGACACCCTTATGCCCATATTTATACTTTTTCAGCGATGCATTTGCGCCACTTTTTGACGCAAAAACCGCGCAAACGTACAAAATACAATTGTATTTTGAAAGTTTGCGCCTCTTCTGCGTCAAAAAATTACTCAAATGCGGCACTAAAAAAGTATAAATATGGGCCCTAGTGTTTTCTAACACTCCCACCGACCCTCTACACACTACACTAGGCCTGGGGTCCCTAAGTTGTTCACATTCCACTTTCTTAGTTTGTGTTGCCCCTAGGCCTATTGCATCATATAGTATTCTACAGTGTTTGCACTACTTTTCTAACTGTTTACTTACCTGATTTTGGGGTGTGTGTGTTTATTTTCTGTATTTTACTTACCTCCTAAGGGAGTATATCCTCTGAGATATTTCTGCCACATTGCCATTAAAATAAAGTACCTTTTTTTAGTAACTCTGAGTATTGTGATTCTTATGATATAGTGCTATATGATATAAGTGGTACAGTAGGAGATTTTCATGTCTCCTAGTTCAGCCTAAGCTGCTCTGCTATAGCTACCTCTATCAGCCTAAGCTGCTAGAACACTACTAATCTACTAATAAGGGATAACTGGACCTGGCACAAGGTGTAAGTACCATCAGTTACCCACTATAAGCCAGGCCAGCCTCCTACAGGCGGGAAGATGGAGAGGGTTTGGGAGTGGAGGAAGAGGGAGTGGTTGTAGGAGGTGTACGTCTGCTGAGTTTGGGTGAAGGTGCATGGGCTGGATGCTGTTGTGAGGTGGATGGCTGTTGGGTGGGTGGGTGCTTGCGTTTGTGTACTTTGGGAGGAGAGGTCACAGACACACTGGGAGAGGACACAGGGGATGTGTGCATGGTTGTGGGGGTGGCAACTGCCAGTGAGGGGTGTGTTGTGATGGGTGTGCTGGTGATGGAGGTAGTGGATGAAGATGTAGTGCATGCAGGTGTGAGTGTAGACACTACTGGGAGGGAGGTGGACGAGGAGGAGGAGGGAGGCACGGTGGAGGCAGTGGATGTTGGTGTGTTTGCATGAGCATGGTGCTTGTGTGAGTGCCTGTGAGATGAAGTGTGGTGCTTATGTTTGTCTGAGACACTTTTGTGTGGTGTTTCGGGTGCATGCTGGTCTGAAGGTGTGCTTGGGATAGGCTGAGGTAGAGGGGATTGGGTCTGGGTAATGGAAGTTGGAGGGGGATGCTGGACACAGGGACAATGGCTGCCATCAGTGCTGAGGCCAGAGCCTGAAATGCTCTCTGTTGGGCCGCCATGCTAGAGTGAATGCCCCCCAGGTATGCATTTGTTTGTTGCAAATGCCTCTCGACACCCTGGATGGCATTCAGAATGGTTGCCTGCCCAACAGTGAGGGATCTCAGGTGGTCAATAGCCTCCTCACTGAGGGCAGAAGGGCTGACTGGGGCAGGGCCTGAGGTGCCTGGGGCGAAGGAGATGCCCACCCTCCTCGGTAAGCGGGCACGGGAAACACGCTGAGGGGCTGCTGGGAGGGCAGTGCTGGTAGGGGGGTGGTGGCTGAACCTGTTGTTGGGGTGGCCACAGAGGTGTCCACCACTGCCAGGGAGCTTCCATCTGAGGAGGAGTCGCTGTCAGTGGTCTCCCCTCCTGTCCCTGTCGTGGAGCTCCGCTCGCCCTCCATCCCACTGGTGCCTTCACCCTCGGTGGATTCGGACTCCAGGCCTATGTGGGATGCAGCTCCCTCTGTCGCCGGTGCCTCTGCTCCTCTGCCAGATGATGCTAATGGACACAAGGACAGGGCGACAAAACAAAAAGGGGGGGGAGAGACAGAGGATACACTTGGTCAATGCAAGCAACACTACTACTGTTGGCATACACAGCACACAGGGAGCCGCCCTATGCACTAGGCCATGCCCAACCATTTACTGAGACAGTCTCCAGTCCATGGGGTACAATGCCTAATGCCAGCATCTGCACACCTGAAACCCAACGGACCCTGCACAGTAGTAGATGGCCACTTACACCACTGGGGCAGGAGTGCGCTAGAGCCTGCCCAACAAGGGACCTACCCTGCCATGATCGCCCTGCCCTAGAGGCACCCACAGCCCACATCCCCCACCCAACTACCTCCTAAAGCGCGCAAAGTCAGCTTTCAGAATCTGTACTCACCTCCCTGTGGCTTCTGTGATGCCCTTAAGCACCCATCAAACTCCGGATAGGCCACCGTCAGGATGTGGATCATCAGGGGGGCCATGGTGCAACGGGTACCCTTTCCACGTTGGGAGGCCAGCCCCAGCTGGGCCTCCGCCGTTTTCTTGGTCCATCGGCGCAGGTCCTCCCATCCCTTGCGGCAATGGGTGCTCCGCCTGTGATAGACCCCCAAGGTAGGCACCTCCTTGGCGAAGGCACGCCAAATACCCTTTTTCTGGTGGGCGCTGACCTGGAGGGAAAAGACAGCATAAAAGGAATTTACTCACCCGTCCGGACCGGCATACTCATTGTCCACCAGTTCCCACCCATGGCCTCATGCACATACACTGCCCACCTCTCATGCAGCACTCAGGCCAGTACGCCTCAGCACCCCCAACATGTGGCTTACATTCACACCACCCCAAACATGCATTGCCCACACATCATGCTCACAGTGTACTGACCTGTTTGTGTGGAGGACCGTAGAGTAATGTGCACTGGGGTAGGACCCCATCCACCAGTTTCTCCAACTCCTCCGCAGTGAAGGCAGGGGCCCTTTCCCCAGACACATGAGCCATTGTCGCTTCCAGACACAGGTCACAGCAGCACTTGCTGTGTAGGTCCCCTCCTGTTGAAGGTCAGGTAGCAAGTGAGTGAATAGTTAGAAAATGGCGGTGACGTCTGCGGCGGTGCATACCGTCACCACCGGCGTACATCGACATTGGCTCCTGGAACCCATAGGGCCTAATAATAACCAATGTGAATCTGTGCAGCGGTCATCGACCACCTACCGCAACAGCGCACAACGGCAGCAAAATTTTCTCATTTTCACTTGTCCCTCCTCACAGGTCAGGCATCCGCCATTTCAGGGGGGCACAGGGCATGGCACCTAACTGCATCACAGCAGACATTGGCACATCAACTGCCTCTCGAGTTCACATACTTTGTCTGTAAAGTAAACAAATCAACTTTAGTGCAATAAATGTGGAAATATGACCCTCTGCTCACAGTTCTCTTCCATAGGCTTCAACCGCTGAGGCAGCATATGAGATGGTGGCATCCTCCAGTGTACAGACCCCTGGTGGACCTGTCGACAATGGAGGACAGACACATTATTATCACATACAGACTTGATTGTGCCACAATCCAAGAACTGTGTGTCCAATCTGAGCCAGACCTGATGTCATGAATCCGCCAGCCCACAGGTATCCCCCCTCTAGTGCAGGTCCTGTCAGTGCTTCATTTCCTGGCAAGTGGTTCCTTTCAAACTACAGTGGCCAAGGCATCAGGGATGCTCAGCCAATGTTCTCCAACGTGTTGACCAGAGTGTTGTCTGCCCTGCTGAAACACATGCGCAGCTACATCGTGTTCCCCCAGGTAGATGAATGGGCCACAGTGAAGGCTGACTTTTATGCCCTGGGACATATCCCCAACATCACTGGTGCCATTGATGGTACACATGTGGCATTTGTCCCCCGCCGGAGAAATGAACAGGTTTACAGGAATAGAAAAAACTATCACTCGATGAATGTGCAAATGGTGTGTTTGACTGACCAGTACATCTCCCATGTGAATGCCAAATATCCTGGCTCTGTGCATGATGCCTTTATTTTGAGGAATAGCAGCATCCTATATGTAATGGGCCAACTCCAGAGGCACCGGGTGTGGCTAATAGGTGAGCAAAAGGTCCCCACTGAGTATCAGTTTGTGTCTGGGTATGGGATTGCCTCTAAGGGTGAGTGTGTGGCTAACAGGTATCCCTCGATATTTGCAGGTGACTCTGGTTACCCCAACCTCTCATGGCTACTGACCCCAGTGAGGAATGCCAGGACAAGGGCAGAGGAACGTTACAATGAGGCACATGGGCGTACAAGGAGGATAATTGAGAGAACCTTCGGCCTCCTGAAGGCCAGGTTCCGGTGCCTCCATCTGACAGGTGGCTCCCTGTACTACTCACCGAAGAAGGTGTGCCAGATCATCGTTGCATGTTGCATGTTGCACAACCTGGCCTTGGGATGACAGGTGCCTTTTCTGCAGGAGGGTGTGCCTGGAGATGGTCTTGTGACAGCGGCGGAGCCTGTGGACAGTGAGGAAGAGGAGGCAGAGGAAGAAGATGTTGAGAACAGAACCAATATAATTCAGCAGTACTTCCAGTGACACACAGGTAAGACACTGTAAGTTCACTTAACATTTCAGTAATTTGTTGGACATTGTACATGGAAGCCTCTTACCCTATGTCTATGGCCACTGACTGTTCCCTTCAGATCTGTGTGCCCCATTCTGGCTCCTGCTATATGTACTGCTGCCCACCAGAGGTCATCCTGTAGTATATTTCACTGAACATATATGTTGCCATGCTTTGGAAATGTTGTACTAATATATTTGAGATTCATTACACTGACTCCAGTATGGTATTTGTTTCAAGGGTGTTTATTTATGTGCCAATAAGTATAGGGGTATGTGCAAGGGGCTGGGGTGATGGTGGAGGAATCTCCAGTTAGAGTCCAGTCTCTTGGTATCACAGGTGCATTGTCCAAGGGGGCATAGGAAGGGGCGCAATGGCAGTTCAAGGTGGACAGGGTAACAGAGTGGGACAGAAGGGTGACAATCAGGAGAGTCCTATTTCCTGGTAGGGGTCTTGGCAATATTCTCTGGCTTCTGCCTGGATCGCATGGATCATTTGCGGGGTGGTTTTCCTTCTGCAGGGGGTGGGGTGCTGGTGGCCTGTTGTTCCTGTGGCGGTGCCTCCTGTCCACTAGCGCTGGCGGAGGTGGAAGGCTGTTCCTCGGTTTGGCTAGTGTCAGGCGCCCTTTGTTGTGCCACTCCCTCCTTCATGGTCTTGCCCATGTCAGCCAGCAACCCTGCAATGGTGACCAAGATGGTGTAGATTTTTGTTAGGTCCTCCCTGATCCCCAGATACTGTCCCTCCTGCAGACGCTGGGTCTCCTGCAACTTTGCAAGTACCTGGCCCATGGTCTCCTGGGAGTGGTGGTATGCACCCAGGATGTTTGAGAGTGCCTCGTGGAGAGTGGGTTCCCTGGGCCTGTCCTCCCCTGTTGCACAGCAGTCCCCCCAGCTTCCCTGTTGTCCTGTGCCTCTGTCCCCTGAACCGTGTGCCCACTGCCACTGACCCCAGGTCCCTGATCGTTCTGGGTTTGTGGGGTTGCCTGGGGTCCCTGTAGTGGTGGACACACTGCTGATTGACATGTCCTGGGGTCAGTGGCATGGGCCTGCTGGGTGGGTACTGTGCTGGTGTTTCCTGAGAGGGGTGGCTCTGTGGTGGTTTGGGACCGTGGCAGGGGAACCGACTGCCCAGAGGCCCCTGATGGGCAAGGTTGGTCATCCTGATCCAGGCGTGCAGAGCTGCTGTCGTCACTGTGGGCCTCTTCAGTGGGGGGACTGGATGTAGCTGCCACCTCCTCTCCGGTGATGTTGAGTAGGGGTCCTGTTGGGATGCAAATGCATTGTTAATGTATCTGCGTGTGCCATCTTGTACATGGCTGTGTTTCCCTGTATGATTGTGCTTTCCCTGTTGGCTTGGCCTTGTGTGGATGGTGAATTTTTAGGCTGGCTGAGTCTCCCTACTGGGCTTGCTTTGGTGATGGGTGTTCATGCAGGTCTGTGAGTCGTGTCCATGCATTGTTGTTGCATGCAGGGCTTGGTATTGGGGTGGGTGGGTTGTGAGGTGATGGAGTGATGAGAGTGAGGGTAAGGGTGGGGGTATGTAATGGCATGCAGGTAGGGTGGGGGATGTAGTAGTAAAGATTTGACTTACCAGAGTCCAGTCCTCCTGCTACTCCTGCGAGGCCCTCAGGATGCATGATTGCCAAGACTTGCTCCTCCCATGTTGTTAGTTGTGGGGGAGGAGGTGGGGGTCCATCGCTAGTCCTCTGTACAGCAATATGATGTCTTGCAACGACGGAACGCACCTTCCCCTGTAGGTCGTTCCACCTTTTCCTGATGTCATCCCTAGTTTTGGGGTGCTGTCCCATGCCATTGACCCTGTCCACGACTCTCCGTCATAGCTCCATCTTCCTTGCAATGGAGGTCTGCTGCACCTGTGATCCGAATAGCTGTGGCTCTATCTGGATGATTTCCTCCACCATGACCCTGAGCTCCTTCTCTGAGAACCTGAGGTATCTTTGGGGTGAGTGATATGTGTGAGGATGTGTGAGGATATGTGGGGTGATGTGTGGGGTGATGTGTTGTGGTGTATGCTGTGATGTGCGTGAATGGTGTATGGGTGAGGGTGTTCTATGCCTCTGATTGAGTGGGTGCTCCTTGCTTGTCTCTCTGTGCTTGGTCTCTTTTTTTTGCTGTATGGGGTTGTGGGTAATGTGGGTGGGTGTTTTATACTGGATTGGGTGTGTGGGTGTGGTGTGTGTATGTGTGTCAGGTGTGTGTATTTTGAATTGTTCAATGCAGTGTAGTGTAGTATGTGTGTGTGTATTTTGAGCGAGGCAGTATGTAACGCCAATGGTTTACCGCGATTGAAAGACTGCTGCGGTGATTCGTGGGTCGTGATACTGTGGGCGTATTCCTGTTGGCATAATAGTGTGGGTTTTGCTATCGCCAGTTTATCACTGACCTTTGGTCTGGCGGACTTGTGTGGGTGTTTGTATTGTGGCGGATTTCTATGTGTGGGTCATAATACCCGTAGCGGAATACCGCCGCAGTCACGGTATGTTGGTGGCCGTCAGCATGGCGGTAGGTGGCATTTACTACCAGGGGCCTTAGTGCAGTGAAGCATGGGTGTGAAATAGTATGTTCACTATTTCACTTAGGCTGCAGTGGCAGTCCTGAAGAAAGGTTTGCATGAGCTCCTTATGGGTGGCGAAAGAAATGCTGCAGCCCATAAGGATCTCCTGGAACCGCAATGCCCTGGGTACCTAGGTAACATATACTAGGGACTTATGAGGGGGTCCTGTGTGTCAATCAGAAGTGGAATCTGGAGTCAGTAAACTATAGTGACAACTTTGGTAAGTAGAGCGAGCATAAGCACTGGAGTTCTGGTTAGCAGAACTTCAGTGACAAAGTTAAGAATACTGACAACACACATAGGCCACAAACTATGAGCAGTGGGGTCCTGGTTAGCAGGATCCCAGTGAGACAGTAAAAGCACACTGTCAATCACTCACAAACAGGCCGAAAATTGGAGTAACCATGCTAGAAAGAGGCTACTTTCTCACAGCAACTGCAAGTCACGCGGTGCAAATGAGTACTGTCTTGCATGAGGAGGCAAACTCTTCACTCCACCAAAATTGTACACCTGGACGTTGGGACTACCGGAGTCACTTTAGGCTACCACCCTTGTCACTGGTACCACGCCTGTTGTCTGGAGAGGTGACCCAAGTCACTGGTCATCGCTGCAGAGAGGTGCCTGCTGAAGCAGAGAAGTGCCTCCGTCACTCCACTGGAGATTCCTTTGGTTCTTCTGGTGCAGGCTTAAGACAGGCAGTCTTCGGAGGATGCACAACCTGGAAACTATTGCAGTTGCTGGTAGGAGCTGAAGATACAATCTTGCAGAAGACATCTTAGCTTCTTTGTAGCAGTTTTGTAGAGTTCCTGGAGCAGTCAGCAGATGATCCGTCGGTAGAAGATGAAGTAAAGGATGCAGAGGATTCTTGCTGGAGTCTTACAATCCGAATCTGAAGAAACAACCAGAGGAGAGACCCTAAATTGCCTGAGAGGGGGATTGGTCACCTATCCGGGTAAGCACCTATCAGGAGGGGTCTCTGACGTCACCTACTGGCACTGGCCACTCAGATGCTTCCACTTGCGCACACTTAAAATGGCGTCCCCGCATTCACGAAGTCGGGGAAAGTGGGTCTGGACAATGTAGGGGCACCTCTGCTAGTGCAGGGGTGCCCTCACACACAGGTACTTTGCACCCAGCCTTCAGGGTTGGAAGACTTGATATATGGGTGACTTATAAGTGACCTGGTGCAATGAAAATGGCTGTGAAATAGTACATGCACTATTTCACACAGGCTGCAATGGCAGTCCTGTAGAAGCCTTTGTATGGGCTCCTTATGGGTGGCAAAGGAAATGCTGCAGCTCATAAGGATCCCCTGGGACCCCAATGCCCTGAGTACCTATGTACCCTATACTAGGGACTTATAAGGGGGGTCCAGTATGTCAATTTGGAGTGAAATATTGAGTCACTAGTATGTAGTGACAAATTTAGAAACAGAGAGAGCATGAGCACTGGAGTTCTGATTAGCAGGACTCCAGTGACAATTTAGAAAATAGTGAAACACACTGACAAGCAGGCCATAAACCATAGGCACTAGGGTCCTGACTAGCAGGATCCCAGTGACACAGTCAACAACACACTGACATCAGGCAGAAATTGGGGGTAACATGCCAAAAAGAGGGTACTTTCCTACACTAAGTGGACAACAAATTGGTATCTGGTGGCTGCCTGATGAGCTAAGAATCAAGGCCTCTGAGAATATTCATTTTACTCATAAATTACATGCAAGGTTAGATTGGGTAGTATGCACTGGGGTGCTCAAATCAGCCATATGCCAAACGACATAGCTGAGTAAACATCTGTAACCTGCTGGATTTGGAACTGACTTGGGGGTAGCATACCCGCTTCCATGCCTACATAGAAATATAGCTGATGTGGTTGCAAGATCCAGTGATTAAAGTAGAATTGAAATTGGCTATTCAAAATTATTATCATGTCAATGGAGGTACAGAATCCTCCCTGGCATTAGAACGGTAAGTCTTTAAAGTCAGGACACGTGGCGCATGTATAAAGGCAAGTCTGAAATGATCAGAGCAGATATAAAGAACTTTAAAGATAGCCGAGGTAGTAGACTTCTCGATAGGAGAGGCTTAAACAAGAGAGAGTCAACTATGCTGACCTCTCAGAGGGTCTCCAACAATGGACCTTGTTAGACCAAGCAAAACTAATTATAAATGGAAGGGGAAAGAGCTGTTTGACTATTAGCATAGATAATCAAGTTACAGCCCTCACGTAGTCTGATACTAGCCATTCACAAACAAAAGGCAATACAAGTTTATACACAGGAGTAAATAAAAACAGCATTCAGATACTATTTCATGAACTTGTTTGTAGGCACTGCCCCAAGAAGAGGAAGCCATAGCACACTTCCTAGAAGGGATATTTCTTCCACAGCTCACTAAACAACACCGTAAAAAGCTGGGAGCCCCTATCAATGAACAAGAAATAAAGCAACCTATTAGCACCGCATCCAGGGGAAAAAACAGGAATTGACGGTCTGCTGGTTGTTTTACGTGACATACCAATCATTCTTAGTGCCCACATTACTTACATTATATAGCACAAGTAAGGACGACAAGCCTATTTGAGACATCAAGGGAGGCAGTGTTGACATTTAGATTGAAACTGGGCAGATTTCTTCTAAACTTAGCAACGTTTAGGCCATAGTTAGTATTGAGTACAAACTACAAAATATTAAGTACAATTCTAGCAGAAAGGCTTCCACCTCTGATCTCAGGCCTCATACATACAGAACAAAACTGATTGGTCCCACATACGAATGTCTCCCTCAGTCTGAGACAAATTTACCAAACTCAAGAGGTTGCCTATGCAATCTGGCCCAACTCTCCACCTGCTTGGTACTTGACTTTAAACAGGTGTTCAATATTGTAAAACGGGCATTTGTGTGTGTGTGTGTGTGTGTGTGCAAGTGCATGTGTGTGTGTGAATATGTTCACTGAAAAAAAGGTTTAAGTAACATTATAGTTAGGTGAATTTCCAATTAACTACTAGGGTGGGTGGTAAACTCCGCTTCTCATTTTTCACATTGACAACTAGGGGTGAGTGGTAAACTCTGCTCCACCAGAGAAGTTTATGGAGGTTTGCTGCTCAGTGCTCTGCTTGGACTGCGAGTGGACTTACCAGCAAGAAGTGCACACATTGGATGAGCGTGTAACCCACACACCTGACACACATCCATAACCCCATTAAACACCCCTAGACATACCCCACAATCCTTTGCAACGAAACCAGGCGAAGAAGACGGAGAGCACCAGAGGCAGGCACCGAACACCAGCATACACAAGACGCACACTGACCCACAAAGGAGCACCCTCACCGCGTTCCCAGCCCTGACACCATTTACCACACTCACCATGTCACCCCCCAAACATCCACGCTTCACAGAAAGGGAGTTAAGGACCATGGTGGATGAGATCCTGAAGGTGGAGCCACAAATATTCGGGCCGAGGTGCAGCACACACCCATTCCAAGGAAGATGGAGCTATGGCAGACCATTGTGAACAGGGTCAATGCAGTGGGACACCATCCACGCACCCGGGACGTCATCCGGAAGAGATGGAACGACCTGCGGGGGAAGGTCAGGGGCATGGCATCAAAGTACCACGTTGCAGTCCAGAAGACTGGGGGAGGACTGCCACCAATACCACCAGAATACACAGACTGGGAGGTAAAGGTACTGGCCATCCTAAACCCTGAGGGACTCACTGGACTCACTGGAGGAATGGACTTGGGTATGTCATCAACATATACCCCATATACACCATACCTGTAATGCATGCACCACCCCACCCCACCCCACCCACACCAACACCCCACCCCACCCAGGTAATAGCCACTGAATCCACCCTCGCATGACCACAAACCCACTAACTGGCCCACATCCCTCCTCCTGTGCACAGCCACCTACCCCTGCAAGTACCCACAATGGAACAACACCCCCCACCAAAATGCAACCCCACAGTCGATGCTAAATGCAGTGTCAACCTCACAAAGACACCCTATAAGGCCACTGAAAGTAACCCCAGCACAAAATAGCCCAGTCCTGTTCACCTCAAACGTTCATGCAGCTATAACAGACATGTCTATGTCCCCTAACAGGCACCACCACCCATGCCACCCTAATGGACGGGACAAGGAGTGCCAGTGCCCCCCAGGGAGACAGAGACACCTCACCGAACACTGGTGAAGGATCCCTGGACACTGATGAGCAGGCAGGCCCCTCACACAGTCCTGGACTGTCACCATGCAGCAGCCCCACCCAGGAAACCACTGTCACCTCTACCACCCAGTGAAGACCAGCAGCCCAGGGCAAGCATCCCCACACCAGTATATCCAGGCCACAGACTGATGGAACACAGGTACAGGGGCCACGGTTTCCCACTCCCAACATGCAAGAAGGTGAGGGCCTCAGTACAAGTGACACTGCCAGACCTGTGCAGGGGACACAGGCACAGGGGGCTAGGGCAAGTGCAAGGGTGGCATTGGACCAGGGGGGAGGCCACAGGATGTATACAGCAGCCCAGGACGTATTATCAGAGGTATTGGGGGCCTACCAGCATACCTATGACATGTTGTCACAGATAGTGTCCACCCTGAAGCACAGTCAGAGGATGCAGCAGGAACACCACCAACAGGCCATGGAGCAGTGGAAACAGCACAACTTTACAATGGCCACCAGAGCAGGAGCTATGGTACAAACCCAGTCTGAGACCCACACAGAACAGGAGGCCCCCACTACAGCACCGGACACCCACCATGAGATTACACCATCAGCAGAAACATCCCAGGAACTACCCTCACAGGAAACCCAAGGGCCTACCATGTCATCCCCTGAAGATCAACAGCAGGTGCCAAAACGGACCCTCTGGCCAAGAAATGGCACTGGAACCCCAGCAAAAAACAAGGCCCCCTTCAAGAAGTAACTCAGCAACAATCTGCACAGCAACCATCCCACTCAATCAGCCACCACACATTGCTAAGAGACAATATGAACTAATGTAAGAAAAGATGGACCCATCAGTACTACCAACAAAGCTGCCACCATGTTGGCTTTGAGGACACCCACCCCTTACGACTTGCCATCACTTTAAATAGCACTATTCACTCCCTGCAACCAATAAAACACATATCACACCTGGAACACTGTCCCCTGTGTTAAATTGTGAACAAAGTAGATGCAACTGGCTGATAACTACTTTATTGTCAAATCTGTGCATGAAGGGAGTACTGTGTGCCTAAATGTGGGCCCTAAGTAAATGCAGAAAATATCAATCTGTACCATGCAGAACTGGACCATGTTTCACCTATCATTATCAACCCCCATATGTGACTGAGCACACTGACAGTATGTGTTACAAACCATAATGTCAGCCCAAAGTCCCACACAGTTACTGGAAGTAGAGTTGTATCAGTTGGGTCCTGGTATTGACATCTTCCGCTTCCTCATCATCACCATCACTCTCCTCCTCTCTCTGAGGTAGCTGGTCAGGACATACAGCACCCTCCACCTCCAAGAGGGGGATAGAATGTCTCACTGCCACGTTGTGCAGCATGTAGCAGGCCACCACTATTCTACACATCTTTTCAGGCCCATAGGCCAGGGAACCCCCAGAGTTATGCAGACAACAAAATCTAGCCTTCAGGAGACCTATTGTGCGCTCTATCACCCTCCTAGTACGTCCATGGGCCTCATTGTAATTCCTCCCTGCATCCGTCCTGGGATTCCTCACTGTGTCAGGAGCCAACGCAAGTTTGGATAGCCAGAATCACCTAGAAAAAGGTGCAATACAGAGTAGTCATTGTTAAGCCCCTTAGTCAGACAGTCTGCCTGTCTGCTATGTGTCAGTTAGTGACAGACACACTTACCTATGATCCACCTTCTGTCCTTTTGGAGTTGTTCCATCCTCTGTGGCACACTACTGTTCCTCAACACGAAGGAATCATGGACTGAACCTGGGAACATGGCATTCACATGTGAGATGTACTGGTCTGCTGTACATACCAACTGGATGTTCATGGAGTGTAAGTTATTTCTGTTTCTGTACACCTGTTCACTGACTCTTGGGGGGATGACCGGTGTGTGGGTGCCATCAATGGCACCTATTACATGGGGTATGTTGGCAAAGGCATAGAATTCAGACTTGATGGCAGGGAGGTCAGTACTTTGTGGAAACCTCACATAGGACTACAGGTGTTGTACAAATGCATTTAGAAATCTTGTCAGTACTGTGCTGAACCTTGGCTGTGAAAATCCAGCACCCTTGCACACTGTCACTTAAAATGAGCCCGTGGCCAGGAAATAGAGTGCAGAGAGCACCTGCACTTCAGTAGGGATGGCATGCTGATTACCATTTCCCAAAGTTAGTGCAGGATCAAGTAAAGCACAAAGTTCCTGAATTGTTGGAGTGTGAGTCTGTAATTGATTATGATCTGACCCTCCACCATGGTCCTCATATCTACAAGTGGTCTGTACACTGATGGTGCCCTTCCTCGCCACAAGGGTCGGTACCTACGGGGGGTATCAAAAAGGTGTGATGAACACACATACATAGGCACACATTGTCATCAATTGTGCACTGCATAGTTCATTGTAGTGACTCAACATTAACTGCTTCTTGACAGATCTGCATCTACACCACAATGAGGGAACAGAGTTTTTCATGTGTGGTATATTACGGAATGGTCACATGCTTAAGTGCTTCATGTGGCTATTAGGGCCTGCATTGTGCAAATTTATATTTATAGATGCGTAGTTACTGCCAAAATGTCTGCCCGCTGTAATCCAGGCCTTTTGTTGTGGAAGTGACTTCATACCATTTGCGGTTGACATCACAGCGTAAGGCGGTGTTTACCGGCGTTCGCACCGTCATTGGTTAACATGGATGCCAATGGGGAATCCTGCCGTATCATGATCACTGCCGGTGCACACCGTCGCGGTACGTACGCAATTTCGTCATCTATTATTCACTTGACGCCCTGATCTCGTGCGGACAGGTACTCCACTGTGTGTACTGCTGTGGCCTGCCTCTGGCAATGGATGTGGCTCGTGTTGCAGGGCAAAGGGCCCCGGCCTTCACTCAGGAGGAACTGGAGAAGCTAGTGGACGGGGTCCTACCCCAGTACGGAAAACTGTATGGGCGGCCAGAGGTACAGGTGAGTCTGGGTTTGGGGGGCACTGTTTGGGTGTAATTGATGGTGTTGAATGGACATATGTGTGCACCTCTGAGCCTGCATGGGCCGTGGTGCATGGCATGCTGCGTGTGTATGGTCTGTAAGTTTGAGAGTACTGTCCGTCCCATAGTGGACAATTAGCCAGCTGTACCTATCTTGCAAGTGCCTGAGGGTCTACAACCGGCAGAGCACCCACTGCAAAAAGAGGTGGGAGGACCTGCGGCACTGGGCGCGTAAGATCTGTGAAGCCCAGCTGGGGAAGTCCTCCCAACGAGGAAGGGGTGCCCGTCGGGCACTGACCCTCCTCATGCGACGTATCCTGGCGGTGGTGTACCCAGACCGGGATGGGCGCTTGAAGGCTGCACAGCAGTCACAAGGGGGTGAGTACTCATGTCACAAACTTCAGTCTGGAAGGATGTCTTTGTGTGCATTAGGGTTCATGCTGCTTAGAGGCAGGGACTCTGACTGGTGTCCATGTACATTATGGTCCCCAAAGGGTGTAGGGGTATCTTTTTCAGGTCTCCCACACATCACCTCCTTAGGTAGTCCAGGGGATGGGTGTAGAGCAGTATTCTGGTCAGTAGTCAAGGGCATGGCCATGGGCTTAGTGAACGGTGCTGGCTCTTGGGTGTGTCTTCTAGGTGGGTGTATGTCTGGCCATTATGTACCTCCATTCAGCAATTTACAAGTGTCTCTCCTGTTTTGTCTCCCCATCCCTGTTTTCTTGTGTTGGTTTGGTACAGCAGCAACATATGGCGAGGGAGCTGAGGCACCGGCAAGTGGGGAAGCAGCGGCCCACGGATCCTCGCAGGCAGAGACATCCGACTCCCAGGGGAACAGTGGGTAGGAGGGCGAGGGGAGTTGCACAGGGGAGGCAACTACCACTGGAGGTAGTGACTCCGAGACCTCCTCCCATGGGGCTCCCCGGTGGTGGCGGACCTTAGTGGCAACACCACTACAGTGACATCTTCCGCCACCCCCCCCATTCCATCACCGCCCTCCCTTCTGCTCCCCACTGAGTTGCCCGTGCACTCTCACCCAGAAAGGTGGGCATCTCCTTCGCCCCAGGTACCTCCTTCCCTGCCCCAGCCAGCCCTGCTGCCCTCACAGAGGAGGCTATTGACCTCCTGAGAACCATCTCTGTATGGCAGGCAACCATTGTCAATGCCATCCAGGGACTAGCATCACAGGTGCAGCAGACAAATGCCTATCTGGATGGCATTCATGGTGCCGTGCCTGCCCCACAGAGATCTTTTCAGGCTCTGGCCTCCTCTTGGACGGCAATCAGTTTCCCTGGCCATTCTGTCCCCCCTCCAACCTCCTTTACCCCTTCCAGCACCCCACTCCCTTCACCCGTCCAAAGCACACATTCAGACACGCAGTCAAGCACATCAACACACAAGAAGCACACTTCTAAACACAAGCACCACACCTCCCACCACAAGCATTTACACAGCCAACAGGCACATGCACACACAACAACATCCACTTCCCCCAGTGTGCTCACCTCTTCCGCCTCCCTGTCTGTCCCCTCTACATCCACACCCTCATGCACTGCACCTTCAGTCACTTGTGCTGCTCCTCTTAATGCACTCACCACAATAGCAGACATCCATACATGCACCCCATACACCACACCTGCACTCCCCACAACTACTGTAGTTGACACATGCAGCACACTCACCAGACTTGCAGACACCCACACAACATACATCCACACTAGCTGCCTGTCTTCTCCCACTGTGTCCACCCCTCCTCCAAAAACACACAAACGCACCAAGACACCCACCCATCACACATCTACCACACCACAGCATATTGTCCAGTAACCTGCACCCACTACACGCACCCCTACACCACATACATCCATTGCCTCTGCCTCCACTCACATGCCCACATCCAGGACCACCCCAATTGCTCAAAAAAAACTTTTCCTCTACCATGCAGACCTCTTCCAACCCACTGGCCCACCCCTTCTTGTCCCCAAGCGTGCTCACCTCCTTGCCCTTTCCACTCCTTCCACTTCACAGCTCACCCCTGTCCGCCCTTCACATTCCTGTGCCCCTTCCCCAGAGAAAAAAAGGCCCGGGCAGAGCTTAGTTCATCTGGCTCCACCCGCTCAAAACAACCCCCCTTCAAAGGACAAGCCCACCCTCCCTCCACCTTCCAAACGAAAGTCAAAGGCCCACCCCCGTCGCAAGTCCCCACCCCCACCACCCCTACCCCTGTTCCATGAGGTGTCTGGATGCCCCTTTGTTGCCCCATTAGGTGGAGTACTGTGCACTTTTGGGAGTCAGGTTGGGTCTGTTGTGGTCCATGGCACTTGTAGCTTTACAGACTAGCCATTGGCCCTGTTTGGAGTATTTGGCTTTGTGAGCTTTCATGAAATATTTCTGTGTGGCCTGTGTTTTGGTGGTACACTGTTGTACCCTGGTCTTTCGTAACATTGTTTATGGGTGTGGGGCATTTGTATGTACTATGGTCAAGTTGGATTTGCCTTGTGTCGGGTAAGTACCTCTTGCTGTGGGGTGTATGACTTGTGCTGCTATGAAGGGTTGGGGGCGTTTCAGGGTGAGTGGAGTGCGTGGGTATGTAACTATGCCCTTTCCACCCTTGTTTCGTAGGTTGCGGTTCTTACCGTCGTCGTCAGCGGTCTTGGTCGTGGAGGTATATGGCAAGGAGCAGGGCTGGCATGATCTGCAGCTCTCTATCCATGTCTGCTTTGGCGTGTTGCGAGGGCCTTCGGTGAGTGTTTCATTGGATTTGGTTCATTTCCACCTGGCTTTGAGTGGCGGTGGACTGTTGGTTCATTATTTGATGGGCGGGTTGGGCCTTTCCGTCGGCCTGTGGATGGACTCAGCCGTCGTCGGCGGCAGTCCTCTACTGGTGGTGGGTGGTTTTTGGGATGCCTGTCTTTCGTTTGGTTCATTATTTAGCAGTCCGGCCCGATCCTCTGTTGGCGGTTATTACCGCCACCACGGGCGGCGCGGAATGGACTGCTGTGTTCATAATGAGGTCCCATGTCCCCTATTTGGACCGTACTCCCCCGAGCCCTCTGCTTCCGAGAAGCATAGTTGTTGTTGTGGGACCTCCTTCTCGTGGACTGGTTCTGAGCACTAGGCTGATCGGTCCAGAGATGATGGTGAGGTATGGTGTCCCTCACAACTCGTCCAAAACATAGCTGGCTGGGAGCAATGCCGGTGGTGGCGTGTGGTGTGACTCTATATTCTCACAAGAAGATGTAAATGGCACTCTCAATGTTCTGCGATTCAGTCACGGCAATGCGGATAGTCTTGGATAATTTTTTTACAAACCGTTCCACTTCACCGTTGGCCTGGGGCCACCTGGGCGTGACTTGGCGGTGGACAGTGTTCCTGGACTTTAAAAGCTCAGCCCACTTATGGCTGTTGAACGGGGGCCCTTTATCTGTGCGCAGTTCTCCAAAGAGGCCATGGCAACTTCTCAATTTTTGGAAGGACTACATGAGCGGCAGTAGAGGGAACCAACTCGACCTCAGGGTACCAAGAATAGTTGTCCATCACCACCAGCATGTAGGACTCGTTGGGGAGGCTTCCAAAGTTGGCACTCGCCATTTGCCACGTGGTGGTGGGACCATCTTCCATGATGACAGGAGCAGGGGGTTCAGGAGCGCCACTGGCTTGGCAGACCAGACAACTTTTGACGGTGTCTTCCACCTGTTGGTCAAGCCCCGGGAACCAAACTTTGCTTCTCAGCCTATTTTTGATTTAACGATGCCTTGATGAGTCCCATGTGCCAACTGCACCGCTCTGGGCCCGAGACACGCAGGAAGCACCAGCCGGGGTCCACACAACAGGCAGCCATCCTCGCTCGCTGAAAGCTTGTGCCTCACGTGGAATAACACCTGGAGCATCGTTTTGGCCTCTTCAGTACGAAAACTGGCAGGATGTTGTAGCGGCCTCCAGTCGTCAGAGCGCACAGCCTCGATGTCCATCAGCAGGCAATCTTCTTGCTTGGTTGCCTCCACTATTTCGTGGAGGGGGATAGGCAATGGTCTAGCCCTATCAACTATCAGTCGCACATACTCCTCCGTCTCCAAGGTTTTCTCCGCTTCTTGAGGAGTAGCAGGGCGTGCGTGGCACGATAGAAAGCCTGCTGGGTTTTTGGAACCCGGTTGGTACTCCACATGGAAGTCAAACTCCTGCGGCTGCAGGATCCACTTTGAAATCCACGGGGGTAGTTTCGAGGACAAGCCTTTGAATAGTGGGAGTAGTGGTTTGTGGTCTGTCACCACTGTGAATGCTTTGCCGTAAAGATATAAGTGAAAGTGCCGGCACCCCAGTGGATGGCTATAGCTTCACGCTCAATCTGGGAGTACCGCTGCTCCGTTGGTGTCAAAGTTCTTCTGGCAAAAGCAATGGGAGCCCACGTCCCGAAGTCCTGCATTTGCGCGAGCACAGCCCCTAGCCCAGTGGGACTGGCATTGACAGACAGACAGGGATGGTCGACTTTGGTGAGGTTTCTCGAAGGTCCAGGGACGTCCAATATATTTTGCATGAAACGGCCACAGTATGTGACAATGCCCATGAAACTCCTGACCCAGGACACTGAGGTAGGAGCTGGAGCTTCTTGAATGTCTCTCACTTTGGCCGGATCCGGGCCGATCCCTTGTTGAGAGAAGCGGTACCCCAAAAAACTGATGCTGTCTTTCAGAAATTCGCACTTCTCGCAACGCAGCACCATGGTCCCACAGCCAGAGGAACACCGCGCGTAGGCGGACTAGGTGGCTCTCGAGTGTGGGGGCGTGCACGAGAATGTCATCGCTTACATTCAGCACACCCTTTAGTTCTCAGAGCACCCCTTTGATAGTATGTTGAAAGATTTCAGCAGCGCTCGATATACCAAAGTTCAGGCATGTATACCTCCAGAGGCTTGTGTGGGTGGAGAATGTCGTGATTGGTCTGGAATCGGGGTGTAGTACCATCTGATGGTAACTGGACCGGAGGTCCATGTTCGAGAACCACTTGGAGCCTGATAGTTCCCCTGTTATGCTGTCAATCATTGGGGTGAGACGCCTTTCCCTCTTGATGGCTTGGTTGGGTAAACGCATATCCACGCAGATGCGGACGCCGTCTGGCTGCTTGGGTTTCTTCATGACGACAATCCGGGACACCCACGGTGTGGGGCCGGACACTTTCTCACTGTTTCCAGCTCTCTGTAGGAGTAACAGCTCTTGTTCCACCTTAGAACGCAGGTGAAAGGCTACTTGCCGCTGTCGAAGTGCGACAGGGGCTACCGACTCTTCGATGAGTAGTCGAAGGGGTGGCCCTTTTAGGCAGCCAATGCAGCTAAAGAGGGCGTCAAACTCTTTGGTGAGATCTTCCAGGCAGCTGGTGTGGACACTGAAGGCAAATTGGACTAGGCCGAGGCTCTGAGCAGTCTGACAGCCTAGCAAGAAACCAGACCCTTCTTGTGACATGTATATTTTTATGGCGAGTTTCGTTCCCTCGTGTCCAACCTCTGTGGTGAAGGTTCCCATGATTTGTAGTGGCTGAGCATTTCCAAAAGCATAGATGAGCACACTGGTTGGCCTGAGCAGGGGACGTGTTGTGAGGCTGTGGTACATCTCGGCAGCCGTGAGGTTGATAGAGGTGCCCATGTCAAACAGTGCTGGAATGTACTGGTTCACCCGGGTGACTTGGCAGGTAGGTAGGTGTCGACTATGGGCTGCCCTGTGATCAAGCGCTCTTATCACAAGGACTACCTGCTGGTCGTCATCCATGTCGCTGCCTGATGAGGTGGTAGGAAAAGCTGTCACTGCTTTGACGGTCTTTTTGACAGTGGGTTGTCGACCGGCACACTTTCGCAAAGTGGTTGATCTTGCCACAAGCGCTACAAGTTTTTCCACGGGCAGGGCACACTCCTGAGTGGGGTAGGGCACCACCACACTATTTACATTGTCTGTCCTTTTGTCTTGCTCCCGGTTGCACTGTTTTGTTCTTGGGGCCGCTGATGACTACGGCATTTACTGGCTCGGTCTTCACTTGGACATGTGCTGCCTGCTCCATATGGGTGGCCCGTGCTTTAGACAGTTCCTCGGAACGCCCAAGTGTAAAGATGTCCCTCATTCTCATGATGGGTTCCTGTAGAATGCGTTCGCGGAGCTTTGAAGAAGTACATCCCTGGATGAACTGGGCCCTGACTTCGTCTTCCTCATCTGGTAAGGTACACGTGCTGGCCAGCTCTTTAAGGCACGTGTAGAAGACGTCTACGGACTCCTCTGTTGTTTGGCGCGCTTGGCGTAGAAGGAAGCGTTCATAGTCGTGATTGGCATATGGCTCAAAATGCGCAGATGGCGTCCTTCAATGTGGCGTACATGTGGGGGGTGGCCTGGATTACTGATTTGGATATCTTGTGTATGTCAGCGCCACCAAGGTGCAGCAGTAATGGTCGTTTTTGCTCATCTTTGATATCCAGCGCCTCAAAGTAGGTCTCCAGCTGTTCCATCCAGGCTTTCCACCTTGCAGCCTGCGTGGGAGGAGCCCCAGTGATGGTGAAGGATTCAAGGGCCGGGATGCTGACCATGTCATTAGGTGCCGCAGACAGCTGTGGACTGGCTTGAGGGGGGTCCTCCTTGGCGGGTAGGTTAGCCCGCTTCGGAGGGTGGCAGTCCTGGGCCCCTCAAGAAATGTCTGGGGCTCGTCTGTCATGACAGGGTAAAGAGCACGCAGCTGTGAGTAATTATGCAGAAGGGCAAGTTCATGCAGGGAGGTGCCACTCCCCACGGGCACTGATCTGTGTCCTTAAGGGCCCAGCAGGATGAGGAGCGGGGTGCAAACGCAGTACCTGGAGGTGCAGCACAAGCTTATGTGGGTCTTCACCGTGCTGGTATAAGCGCAGCACTCCGTGCTGTGGAAGCTGCCAGTGCGTGCTACCGCCTGGTGAGAGTGAGGTTAGCTGGGGGGGCCTTCAGGGTGAGGCCGCTGCGGAGGCAGAAGGTCCGCTCCTGCGATGGACCAGGTAGCGCTGGAGGGGGGAGGGCCCGGGGTGGGCCTTGCCATCACGGGGTGGTCCAGCGACAGAGATCGCATCACTGCCGAAGACATCCGGCCGTGCTGTAGCCCGGCAACCGGGATGCGCTGGCAACAGGGGGAAGGAGCCGGTATCTGTGAGCCGCATCTGCGGCGAGGTCGTCGCACGGTGGCGATCGGCAAAGCAGCAGCAGAGGCGTTCAGGGTGGGTGAGCCACCTCGTCGCCAATGTAGTGTCAGCCAAAAGGACGACACAGGGCCCAGTTGCAGACTGATAAAGAGCTTAATTGCATTGTGGTGAAATGCTCTAACTCTTTTCTAACTAACTTTCCCGCCGCCCCCTTCACTACTTAAACCCTCGCTCTACGTCACAGCTGGCGCGTCCCACGCGTGTTCCGTGGGGAGGAGTCACCAGGTTGACCCCTTCCTGATCTCACACCTATGGGCTTGCCCATATCTCAGGCGATCCCTACAGGCAGGGTGAGGGCGGGAAACACACGGAACAACGACTCCTAAACCACGAAGTCGTGGAAAACAAAAGCAAAACAATGGTTTCGTTTTCCACGACTTCCTGGTTTTCGTGCCTTAACCACGCATGTGTGAACCACGTACATGCGTGGTTAAGGCACAGAAGAAGGGAGCTGACGCGGTGAAGGAGGAGGTAAGTTGGGCTGTTTTTTGGGGGGTGGGGTGGCGTGGGGGGCTCGGGGTGATTAGGGTTTGGTGGGTTGGGGGGATCAGGGTGTTTTAGGTTTTAGGGGAGGGGGGTTGGGGTTGTGGTAATTTTGAGGGTGGGGGGTTGGGGTGGCTATGGGGGTAGGGGTCGGGGTAATTTTTACGGGTGGGGGCTAGGGGGGAAGCATGCTGTATCCGTGCATGCTGATCACTAATGCCTTTACCAGGAATGCCTTTACAATGAAAAATCGTTGTCAAGGCATTCGTGGTAAAGGCATTAGTGATACCAACGAGTTTGTTATTCCAAACTCGTTGTTGAGCCATGGGTGCTTGAAGCACTTGTGGTTTCAACATATAACCGAAGCTGAGGTACAATGCAGAGATTTACCACCCTTCAGGTGAGAGCTGGGAATAGCTCAGCAACTGTGATTCCTTAATACCCCATTTAGTTATTTCGATTTGCCCAATCTCAAGAGCTGTTCAATACGTTCTGGGACATCTTACCCTGGCTCTGGGTACACGGCTACTGCATGGCCCTCAGCAGTCATCCTCAGTGGGAAAACAACCATTGGAAGGCGGGCCACGTCCGAGTGTTGGATGGTGAGTGAAGGCAGACGCCTGCTCTGCCACTCGGCTCCGAGCGATGAGCCATGTCTGATGACAGGTGTCCCTCTGCCTTCCTTCTCTGGCTCCCAGGACCAGATCGTGCATGAGGGCATGCGCTTCCTCTGTGTCCCCACTCAGACACCAAGCAATGAATCGTGCCTGACAGCAGGGGCACACTGACTCAGTCCTTTCAAAGAATCCACCTTCACAACGGTATTTTCCACCCACAAGGTCAGAGACGCCTCGAGGATGCGATACACGGAGTTCGATTTAGAAATATAGCACGATTGTAACAAAAGGGGTGGGTAACGCTTGTTTTATTGCTGCTAAAATTAATGTTTTCTTTTATTGGTGCTGGATGAGAAAGCTATGTGGGCTAATGAGCCTGCTTCAGGGCAGCCATGCAATGTGTATTTTAAGACATATATTTATTTTCTTCATTCAATACTTTTCCCACAATAATCCCCTGATAGCCTTCCAAACACTATTGAGTGACTGGGACCTTCCTAGAGGTCAGTTCCTGCTTGACAATACCAAACTGAATGTTCCGACGCACCTATGGTTCATTGGGTAATGTACACTGGATGATAGCTTGGCTTTACAGGTCCATGTTAGAATATACAGAAGTATCTGCAGTCCCTGAGGGATAGATGAGAAGATGCTACTGATGGAGCCTATAATAATAAAGAATGCCAGAGGGCCCGTGAATATCTAAAGAAAGTATTCTGCAATGCCCATTTCACATATATTCAAGTCAATATACTGCATAGGGCGCACTTCACCTCAGAAAGAATTAATTTTGTTGACACACTCGGAGAAGAAAGTTGAGAACTGATTTAAAAGATCTTGCAGTCAGTTATCGGCAAACGTTAATGTGTGGTCTGAAATGCTGCTCACTTAGGGGAGTCGTTAATGCAGTCAGCTAAAAATTAAATAATCTCATTGGTATATAGAAGGAAGAGGGAGGGGGAAGTACACAGCTCTATCACACACTCTCTGGATTGGATATCGCTCTGTTGATTCACCACATCTTCGCTAACTGACTTGGATGGAGGTCTAACAGTGTAGTTTAATTAGCACAGACAGCCATCCATCTGGCACACCACAAGATTTCAGTGCCTCATAAGGCGGCTCACAGAACCTAACAGAACCTAATCAAAAGCCGTACTCAAGTCAGTGAAAACCACATTGAGGTGACCATGGTTTAAGGTACACATATAGAATTTAAAAAAACAAATGGTGATTGGTGCTTCCTCTAGTTCTAAACTCTGCTTGAAGGTCTGTTCTAAAATCCAGTCCTGTAATTGTTTTAACACCTGTTTACATAAAATCTTTTGGAAATTATCAAGTAGACTGATTCATCTGTAATTGGCCATATTTTGTTTACTACCTTTTTGTAAATAAATCCCCCTCCCTTCTATGTCTACAGTATGTGAGCCTCTGCTAAAATGGATTAGATAAGTTTTTAACATATGGTACTCAGATCACTGTTTATGATCTATATAGATCACCCGGAATTTTTTCTGTCTCTGGAGCATTCCACGCTTTTAGACTCATAATAGCTTTGTTTGTGTCCTTTAGTGAAAAATCGAAACGATTTAATGGGCTGAGATGCATTACGTTTGTTATGGATAGGTCTACTTCTCGGGTCTCTGGGTAAATTGTGCCATTAAGCTCTGAAGACAGGTTAAGAGAATGGTTCTCTCAAACCTGTGTCGTAACATAAAACTCCGTTCAACTAGCAATTTTTAAGCTTCCAAGGGCTACCATGTGCCAAAATGACCAACTATTATCTCTGTTGATCATCTTTTAGCATGTTCTGCCAGTTTCCATCATGCCATTCCCTCCGGCTTTTACCTAAAGTTGCTTTGTATGCTCTTCTAGCTTGTACGATTTTATCTCTGATACAGCCTCTGATCACTGTCATTACATTTAACTTTGTCTACCTGCAATCCTTTGAATACCATGGAAGATGTATTTTTATTGATGCTGACGCTAATGTGGCCCAACGAGGCCAAAATCGCTGCACCAGATTTACAAAGTGGTGCAATGCATGTATTGCGCCACTTTGTAACCCCTTGCACCGCATTATGCCTGCACCAGGCATAATGTATGCAAAGGGGGGGCAGAAAAAATGCAGCAAAGATATCTAAAAGATTTCTTTGCTCCATTTTTTTCGGCAGCAGAGCAGGCGATAAAAAGGGGTACACCATTGGTTACAATGGGCCCCTATGTACTGGTCAGGGTTAGCACCAACATTTTGGCACTAACCCTGAACAGTACATCAATAGCATCCAAAATTGACGCTATTGCACATGGTGGTGCTAGAGGGTCACTAAGGGGCGCAAGGAAAGTGGCGCTGGACTGGGTGCAGTGTCACTTTTCTTAAATCTGCCCCATAGTTTCTTATTGAATCAAACAACAGTAGATGAATAGTAGCTTTTAGAATATTGTTTTCCAAGAATTCTGAAAAGGCTCAAGGACTACTAGCACAGTTGTGTAAATATTTGCTGGGGTATCAGAATCATTTGCAATTTTTGGCCACTTAGAAGATTTACTTTTGCTTCAAATTGAAGCCAGATAAGATTCTTTAGTGGAAACTCATGGGGTCCCTATTACAATAAGCGCTACAGGAAAAATAATCTCAAAGCAATTGAAGAAGCGTAGGCCTACAGACCACCAGCTATTTTCACCTGCATCCTAGCATCAACTGACGCAGCACTTTATACCAAGACTCCTGAACAGATGACATACACAACACTTTAAGCTTCCATTGCATGGCATAAGCAGGATTGTGTGCTGTTGAGATGGCAAAACAGCAGCATGAGTTATGACAGGCCCCCTACTTTGTCAGAGATAGGGCATGGTGCCCACTGTCTCACTGTTCAATGATATCCATGCTGTGGAATTACGGCTATCGGTGCCGATTCGATATACTATAATCAATTTTACTCTTGCTGGGGGCCCGTATTGAACATATATGCTCCATTGTTATCTGAGTGGCAGAAGCCATTCAAAGCTCACAGCCCTTTTTCCAAAGTCTAGGTTATTAGTTTTATGGCTACAGCAGACAATCATTTGATGGGCCACCACCAGTGTGGGAGTGCCCGACTTTTCCCATCCTACTATGTGGCAGTATCTAACCTCTGCATAGGCTTGTATGCCATATTTAAATCGCCCATCGATAGTACGTCTGAGCATAGTACGATCCAAGAATGTGTCTGATGAGTATAATATGGGAGATTCTTTGTTTGTTGGAACATTAAAATTATATATTTCTCTGTTAACATAATTGATGTAATATAGTACCTTGGAGGTGGATTTATAAGCAGCCCTATATCTCGTAAACCCATATTAAAATGTTTGATCTTACATCTTAGCGATCTTTTTATCTAGATCAAAAGAACAACAGAAGATCTGCCTACCCTAGAGGGTGTGACTCTAATACTGTACATTACGTATCCTGATCTGTGAAGAAGACCCATTGCCCATGGTTCCTGAAATGTACAGATATGGTAACCATCAACAAATTCCCACAAAGGTGGGTCATTTAGGGTCTGATTTAGAGTTTGGCAGGGAGAGAGGGTTACTCCATCACAAAAGTGATAGATATCCCGTCTGCCATACTACAATTCTGTTATAGCCAATGGAACTTCTAATACAGCGGATGGACATCTTTCACATTTGTGATGGAGCAACCTGTCCGCCAAACTCTAGAACATGCCCTTAGTTTGAATTTTAATCGAGCTACATTTCTGAATATCAGACACAGGTGGCAGGTACCATCAGATCGCTCTTCGTTGCTCTTCTAGCAAAAGTTAAGGCATCTAGCTGTTCCATGTTCTGTTCTAGACCCCTTGTGAGGCAGAACTGTCATCAGTTTTGGACCCGATCCCCTTAGCATTTAATAGACTCCTAGGACTATTATCCGGTTCCTTAGTTTATGCCTTATAGGGTCATCCCTATTTGCATATCTGCCATCTCTGGTAAGGGACAAATAGTTAGCTTGGTATGAGTCACCATCACTCGGTATGTTTGATAGGGGGTTAGATTGGGGACTGGATTTATTCTCAAATCCCTGCATATGGGTTATCTATTTTCACCGGGTTCTGTAACAACCACCTTGGTTTTACTTAGGATGGTAGACTCCTCTCTTTTGAGTAATACCTTTGTAGTTCGTGTGGTGAGTGGGACACCTGTGTTAGGGCAATCAGGGGTAATAATTGTGGTAATAAGGGGTAGAATTAAGGCATGATTCCAGGACAAATCTTTAGACTTCTCTTATAGCTCAGAGTGCTTGGTGCCTAAAGCATGCACCATACCTTTCAATTCGACAAACTGCCTTCTCAAACCCCCAACTGTGTCAATAATGCTCACTAGTCTATATGATCCCACTTCAGGTGTTCGTGTTTGTTTGTTGGCCGTACTTCCGGGATTAGTCAGCCATGTTTGTATCACTGACACAAGTTTTGAAACTACTTTAGATTTATGGAGAATTTCGACCGAGAAAGGCTCCGACTTTGTACGCGATTTTACTTACTTATATAGAGGCTTTGTAGGCTAAAGAGCCTGTTTGGAGGCTCATTTTACATTAAGAGATACGACCTCTTCAATGAGGCCATCGATCTCATTTAACTGGCAATTTTCTGCTGTGTGCTTAGCAAATTTCTTTGCTTTCTCTATCTCTGTAAACTGTCAGATACTTTTCGTTTCTCATTGTTATTTGGCCTGCTCTTTAAAGATTAACGTTTGATTAAAGGTACTTTACCCCACAGAGAACAAAATACAGCTGATTTTTCTTTATTATCATTATATATACACACTTTATTCAGTACTTATACCATAAAGGTGCAACACAAAAATAAAGTATAGTTACGTATATTAAATCACCATCATATGAAAATCTTCACACATTAAACAACATAAAGTGCAACTCATGATAAACAGTTTAATTAAAAAAATACAAAATCATAATAAGTCAGAACATAGTAGCAAATAAGGGCTCTTAATATCTAACACAGCTCCAATGTAGTTTGAGCACACAGGACAGCGCAGCATCTTTTCAATAGGCTCCTTTCTCCTTACACAGCACTAACTCTTACAGAGGAGCATTGATAAATGTTGCTTGACTTTACCTTGAAAAAACAAAAGGCAAGAGCTGTTTGGCAAAACAGGAACAGTCGGTTCAATTAAACATTATGGCCTGGAAAACAGTTACAGAAATGGGTTCGAGGACTGTCTCAAAGGACAATTGATCCGAGAGATGTTTTATACATTTTTCTGGGTACCATAAAAAAAAATCAGCATTCCTTTCTTAGGTAGGGAATGTGGGCCGCTGTCTTGGAGATATAAATAAGGTCCAGATCAAGTGTGAGTGGAGCTCCGTAGAATTCTGTGGAGCTATCTAAAAACTCTGAAATTCCGTGAAGTTCCACATGCGGCAGAATGACGCCCAGTCCTAGTGTTGAACATAAGCCAATTTAATTAGTGTCAGAGGTGTAACTGGCAAGACCCCAACTAGAAGTGGAACAATGAACTAAATAAAACCTGTAATTATTGTTCAATAGAGGAAAACATTTATCTTCAAAATTGCTGTTTTCCTACTTTATAGATTTAATAAGTAAGAAAAGCTTCATGAGGTGAGAACGTGAAATGACGTTTCAAACTGACAACTTTAATCGGATTCTGTGCCAACAGTAAAGAAGGCACCTGAATTATGGAACTGCAAATTTATCGTATTGATTAGTAATAGTAAGCAAAACATTTTCAGATGCTAAAGGCGCCACTTCACAGTACCCGCACGTGCCCCTTCTTCCTCTTTCTCACCTTGGAGATTCACTAGCAGTCAGAGCTCCACCAGACTGCTCTGACAGCAGAACTGAGATGAACCAAGTGAACACTTCTGGTGCTGCGCCTTGCGCACAGTTTTGCATGTGAATCCGTCCACCTTCTCGACTGCAGACATAGCCGACATGGCTGCGGCTGTGAGGGAGGCTCAGTCACCGGCAGGGGGCAGTGCTCAAAAGCTGATGTCCACCCTATTCTCTTTGTAGCTTCTCAACCAGGGCATGCCATAGGATACGTCCATGTCTGACCGATGGTTGCTAGCTTTGGCCCTGCTGGAACCTCCTGACCTGAAACTGTTTGTCAGTGCGGCATGGCTCGCCCCTCCAGGTATCCGCTCCTGCCCTTTCACGTTAGTCCCCAACCCCATGCCCAGTTTACAACCACCACAGGCCGGGCCCAGGGCACGAGTACACCCACAACCGACAACACTGCAGACTCGGTAGAGCCCATGATGTAGGCATAGAGAGCGGACTAGCTCCTTGTTCTGTAGCCACTGCTCTCCCTTGCAAAGGCACCATCTTTAATAAGTCAATGATTAAAAGCAGAAACTGACAAAACAGTATAGTAAATTAATCCCTGCCCAAACTGTATTAGTTCTGTGAGACTCTGGCATGCCTATGCTGGTTCTCCTTTGGACAGCACAGCGCCTGGAATTCGCCCATTGCCACCTTGTCCATTTAAAACTGCTTCTGATTAGATAATAGCTGCTGTCCCTCACACTCCAGGCCCGGCACCTTCTGCGGTTGGGAGAGGTGAGTGAGAGGGCGTAGAGTGATTGCTCTTGCCCCCTCATCCCAGCCTCGTGCTTCCTGCTGTGGTTGTAACACTGGGGACGTCAGTAGGAAGCGGGGAGGGGGTGGGAAGCAGAGACAGCTATGACGTAGTCCAGTGGTCTTCAAACATTTTAATGCCGAGCCCCCCCAGTTGAAAAATAAAAATCATTGTGCTCCCCTCAGAATATTTCACAATTATTTTAGAAAGATGCCAATGTTTAAATATATCTTAACCTGTTTAAACATTGCAGTTAAGTACTGTTACCCTTTTAAAACTGTAATAACATGCTTCTGCTTAAAACAAAGGCATGTTATCTGAATAATACTTCTTTTGGCCAGAGTTTGGCGCCCCCCCTGGGATCACTTGAGGCCCCCCTAGGGGGGCCCGCCCCCCAGTTTGAAGACCTCTGACATAGTCAGTAGTTCGGGCCCGGTGTCTTCATAGAGACTCCTACATTGGAGGGCCACCATCTTGCAGTATATGGCCATACATCTAAAGACCTGGTCAGTGGTGCGCATATTGCTTCAAAAGCCTGCTTGAAGTTTTGATACGGCCTCATTCTCTTCTATCCAATTCTTCAATTTGTTTAGGATTTGCTTACCTTCTGAATAACATTATTGACCTGTTTTTAGGGGTGAGTACCTAGAATCCTTTATATATACTGGTACAAACTAGTTGGAATCTCTGCCCCTTAACGATTGCATTTGACAATGTATTAAATTATGTGACGAAGTTCTCCGAATCCACATGAAATAGGTGTCCCAAGGCCCCATCTGGTCCTTCCGACTTCCCCATTTGCACTTCGCGTCTCTGCTCATTCAATACTTAGTGACTGTGAGCATGCCTGTAAACCAAGACCTTCTGGGGAACATTCTCCTACAGCCAAACCCAGAGAAGAATCAAATAACTCAGAAAAATGCTTATATCATGTCTCAGGGTGAATAGAGTTAGACTGAAAATGTCTAGAATTCTGGCCCCCATTGGCTCCAGGCACCCAAATCTCCTAATATCCCTAGAGTTCCCTGCCTCATATAACTCCTCCCAGATCTGTTTTTCCTAGCTGCCACAAACGTTTGCCTGGACCTGCTTGTGTTTTCCTTTGTGACCTAATGAACACAGAATTCACGCCCTTCAGAGCTAAGCAAAACTCTAAATGTTTATGCTATATGACTTCTTGATTTGGTTACATTTTAAGGACATGTCATTCTCAACCAGGGAAGTTGAATAGGGTGAATCAAGGGTTCTAAGATGAATTATATGCTGTGATTGGTCAGTATCCAGAAGGAGCTCTGTAGGAGGCTGGCCTGGCTTATAGTGGGTACCTTGTGGTACTTACACCTTGTGCCAGGTCCAGTTATCCCCTATTAGTAGATTAGTAATGTTCTAGCAGCTTAAGCTGATAGAGGTAGCTATAGCAGAGCTGAACTAGGTGACATGCAAAGCTCAAAACCCTGGGTACCTAGGTACCATATACTAGGGAATTATAAGGGTGTTCCAGTGTGCCAATCAGAATTGGTAAAATGAGTCACTAGCCTGCAGTGACAATTTTAAAAGCAGAGAGAGCATAAACACTGAGGTTCTGGTTAGCAGAGCCTCAGTGCTAAAGTTAGGCACCACACAGGAAACACATACAGGGCACAACTTATGAGCACTGGGGTCCTGGCAGCAGGATCCCAGTGATACAGGCAAAAACAAACATACATTTAAGTAAAAAATGGGGGTAACATGCCAGGCAAGATGGTACTTTCCTACCAGCTCCTCATCTCTAATTGGTGAGGGACGACTCCTATCTGTAAGTCAATCCACAATTGACACTGCCAGGTCTTTATTCGAGGAAGTATTGCAAACAATGAGTGGGGGAGGGAGGATAGGGTGGTCTAAATATAAACTGCTTTTGAGTACCTACAGGAGGGTGTTTTCATAACTCCAGTCCCACAAGCCCTTCCAGCATTTTCGGGTCCTTTAATCTAATCTCGATAAAGTCATGGATCCTCCCATTGGAAGAAGGACCTTGGAATCTTTTGGTGTGTAAAATATCTGAACGGTTTACGGAATAATAATTCCATACAGATCTTATGTAATGAGTACATTTGTCTACTAATAATTCCTCATCCTCTTTCGACCCATTAGCTAAATTTGAAAGCTTAGTAATAACAAAACAGGATATAGGGGGTCATTACGACCCTGGCGGTCGGTGGTAAAGCAGCGGTAAGACCGCAAACAGGCCGGCAGAAAAAAAATGGAATTATGACCGCTGCGGTTACCGTCGCGGTCAACCGCCACTTCACCATTCCGACCGCCATGGCGGTGAAGACCGCTGGGCTGGAGATTGCGGTCTCCAGCACAGCGGTCGTCACTAGACCGCCAACGGTATCAGGACCCTGCATACCGCCATGGATCTCGGGTGATTGGGCACCGCCATGAGATCCATGGCGGTAGGCACTATCAGTGCCAGGGAATTCCTTCCCTGGCACTGATAGGGGTCTCCCCTCCTCTCACACCCCCCCACCCTCCTGCCACTCCCCAAAGGTGACACAACCCCCCTCCCCACCCCGACCCCGAACATGCACATATACACACCCCTAGGCGCACACACCCCCAACATGCACATATACACCCTGAAAACACATACCCGCACACATACAAACAGACATGCACACCATCCGACCCGCACACATTTCCCATACACACAACACCCCCCGCACACATACACTCACTCACTCACCCCCTCTACAATCTCACATGCACACCCCCATGCACGCACACAACACCCCTCCACCACCTTCCCTAACGGACGATCAACTTACCTTGTCCGTTGATCCTCCGGGAGAGGATGGGATCCATGGGGGCAGCTCCGCCGACATAACATCATTACCAGAACACCGCCACACCGAATCATGGGATGTGATTCAGTGGGCGGTGTTCTGTTGACGTGGCGGTGGAGGTTGAGCAACCTCCACTTTCCCACCGTCCGCCAGTATGGCGCTGGCGGCTTTCTGTAAAAAAAAGGACGGCGGCCTGCCAGCGGTTATAATACGCGGCGCGGAAGACCGCCACCACTGGCGGTCTTCAGCACAGCGATACCTCGGCGGTCTTGCGAAAAGACCGCCGAGGTCGTAATGACCCCCTTAGTCTCTTATTATAGTTATCTTGAACCCCTGAAATTGCACCCTTTTGCTGTAGGTGTAAGGGAGGAGAACCCATTCTAAAATGATCCCTCCTACCTTTGCTTACATGAGTGGTTTCAACGAGTGGAGCATGTAATGTTCTTACAGGAAGAGGGAATTCCTGTGGAGGTAGTTTTAAAGGGCGCACCTCAGGATTTAATTGGCGTTCCAGATTTGCATTATAGGAGATAGATTGGCCAGATGTAACGTTCTATTTTTCCTCTTGTTTTGTTCTGCTATCAACGTAGTAAATGCACAGTTAGACAGAAAAGTCGTGACCTTGCCGCTGGACAATGTTTAAGTTTCTTGAGCTCTACCGACACAGTCACCAACTGTGCCCCTAACTCAGGTATCTCATTCTGCAATCTCTTAACCAATGTTATCACTTTAAACATATTCACAACACCATCAGACCCAGATCTTGTAGTACCAACATGCTGTCCCCAGGATCATCATCACATTACACAAGCTTCCCTCTCATCTCCCCTCTCCACCCCTTCAGTATCATTACCCCGTTGTGTATCTGCAAGCACTGGATCAGTGCTATTTTTTCCTCCACCTTACTTTATTTTGTGCATTACACAGCATTAGTCCCCCCCCAGAAGAGACTCAACCACCTCGACGAATGTCAATGTCCTCCAGCACTGTATTAGCTATAGGGCTGGTTTCAGTCTCACAAGAGGCAACCATGGAACTTTTCTTATTTTTCCCAGGATGGGCTCAGTCGCTTTGCTCTTACCTATTTGAACAGGACTGGTGTCCAAGCGGATGGCCTCCAGGTGAAGCACTATATCTTCAGTCTTGATGAGCAATGTCGGCCCCTACTCCCCTGGGGCAGCAAGGCAGTCTGGAACCCAGAGTCCTGCAAAAGAATGGCTTCTGATGAACCATGCCGCGGGAGGTGGTGAGCTCTTATGAAGCATGTGGAGCTGGTGAAAATATAATGCACAAATAGTATTTGAATCCAATAAGAGAGCCAGAACCTAAAGGGATGGCCCTGACCTACCTTTTCTTGTCTTTGATGGGTGAAGACAGGCTGGCCCACATACATCGCACACAGCAGGAGTGATGAAAGCACTCTACAGCATTAAGGGCCTGATTACAACTTTGGAGGAGGTGTTAATCCGTCCCAAAAGTGACGGATATACCACCAGCCGTATTACGAGTTCCATAGGATATAATGGACTCGTAATACGGCTGGTGGTATATCCGTCACTTTACCGTCACTTTTGGGACGGATTAACACCTCCTACAAAGTTGCAATCAGGCCCTAAATCACTACAAAAGCACACTGCCTCCACCCCCTTCTTCCTGCAGCATTTGATTCTGGGGCCTGAAGTCCCCCTGCTGGCAGTCATTTGTCTCTCGAACAGTGGGGGTGACGAAGCACTTTATTGCACAAGAGACCAGAAAGGCCCGCCTCTCCCTTCCCATCCTTCCTTTCTTTTGCATGGGATTCTGGATCTTGAAATTCCCCAGTTGGCTGCCTTTCGTGCAACACGCAGCAGGAGTGGTAAACGTGCTTTGTATTGCAAAGTCACTGGAAGGGCTCATCTTCATTCCCCACGTCCTTCCTGCAGCATGGTAGTGTCTGACTTGAAGTCTCTTTTTTTACAGTCCTTTGTGTCCATAGTCAATTATGGCCACTAAAGGTCTCGGCAGACAAAGAGAGAAAGGTCATATTTGTCCAATGTGCGCCGTACATTATCAATAATTTTCATAGCAGTGGTTTCAGTGCTATATTCTTTGCAGAAACCAGATTGGTAAGGTACCATGAGTTTGTAGTCATTGATAAAGGATATGAGCAGTTCTGAGATACAGGTTTTGATCACCTTGCATATTCAAGGGAAGTTCACGCCAAGTTAATAACTATTAGGTTGATTTGTGTCTGTCTGGAGCTTTTTAGTAATTTTAATGGGGTCTGGGAAAATCGAATTTCACGGAGGAGGGTCGTTTAGACTGTAACAAACTGCCTCAATATAGTAAAGTTATTTTCTATCATAATTGCTGACAGAATTTCATCATAATAACAGGTGGGATCCAAAACTGACTATCTTTAGTAGCTGTCTTTCTGTTACAGGTAGGACATTGTCCCAGCTAAGATGAAAAATGGAAGAGTGGATTGCTTGATATTTATGATGAAATGTTGCAGAATTTATTGATTTTTGATGGAGGAGAATTTGGTGAGAACAAACTTTTAGAACATGTGACCGAGGACAAGATAGGATTTTGAATTGACTGTAGTTTGTGTGAAAAATGGCCCAGTGGTGCAATTTGTAGATGTTATTACGAGATAGACAATAGGCAGGCCCTTACCAGGAGGGGTAAAGTACCTTAAATTAGTAGTTCTTTAAGTGTATTTAATGTTTTCGGGCATTTAGTTTGTCCAGGACGTAAAAGAGAGTATATTTGCCTTGACTTTTTGCTGTTATTTGCTTCTGCTTGCCGTCAGTGTAGAAAGCGGTCTTTCTTTTTTGCGAAATGTCTTTGTTTGGGGACACTATATTAGAAGGAAGAAGAAAAGAACCAAGTTGCCAAGCTTTTTTTAAATACATTGTGGTTTGTCATGGTTTTTAAGAGCACAGGGAGGGTGCTCCAGATCTTGTGGGAGAGGTGGTAGCTTGCTCTTCAGATACAGAATTCTAAACAAACATTAGGAAATGAAAGTGAATGGCTAGAAGTTAACTGATATTTGTACAGAGGAAAGTAAATGAGATCCTGCCTTGCAGAAAATTGGAGTGACTGAGATAACAGTGATGGCAGATACAAGTGCTTTGGGATACTACGTTTTTGTGTATTCATTTCAAATAGAGTTTAGTTAGTTAAGGGATGATGTTAAAGGTTTTTCTGATATGCCATTTTTTAGTGACAAATTATTTATGCAAATTAGTAATTTTAATGATGCATATGACCGTTACCGATGATTTAATTATTTTTTGCTTCAAACAATATGATTATCTCATGTAGAAATGAGGTTAATAATGTAATGGAGTTGTGCTGCATTTAAATGTGTGACACCTTTTTTTTAAAATGAATGCAGCTTTTGGTGTTTTGTTCTTTCTGCTCCTGCTCATCCTCCCCTCCCAACTAGTTACTCGCTGAAGGTCTTCACTCCCTTCAGTTTCTGCTGAACATGGGGACAAATTACATGAATGTACAATAATGATTGAGAGCATGTATTGTGAACAAAACTTTCATTGTGTATCTAAAGTATCATTTTGAAAGATTCCTGTTGCAAGTTCCAGTGACGACATGTAGAAGAACACAATTCTATGAACTTTTATTAAGAAAATGTTTCATATTAAGTTGTAAATCACCAGAGTACAGTTGCTGAGGAAGCAAGCGGACGATTTCTCTTACCTTAAGAAATGAGTTATTGTTATGGAAAATATCTTTGATTTGGCATATCGACTTAAACATGAACGGTCCATGCTGAGTTTGCTGTTGTATTAATTAATATGCATACATTGAGTATAGAATCCCCTGGTTTTTATAGGATCTGGGGTGATTTTTCATTTTCCTCCTGAAACTCTGTCTGGGTAATTTGAGACTTTTCCTTACTTTGGATGCTGTCAGTACTTCTTATTGGTTTGACACTTAGAATTTAGATTTATGAACAAAGGGATTTTCAATTCTGATTTATGATTCTGTATTCTGTATTTGAGACTTTATAGCAAGAATATGCAATTTTCTTTGTAATGCTCATTTTGATGATTCTGAATTAAGGGCCAGATGTAGAAAGCTTTTTGCATGGTGCAAACTGCGAAAATCGCAGTTTGCGCCATGCAAAAAGCCTTTTGCGATGCACATTCACAATTTGCGAGTCGGTACCAACTCGCAAGTTGTGAATGCGACTCGCAAATAGGAAGGGGTTTTCCCTTCCTATTTGCGACTCGCATCGCTATGCTAAATTGCTTTGTGACCGCGAATGCGGTCGCAAAGCAATTCGCAGTTACCACCAGTGTCACACTGGTGGTAACCCATTCGCAAAAGGGAAGGGCTCCCCATGAGACCCCTTCCCCTTTGTGAATGTTGCCAATAAGTGTTTTTCAGAGTAGGCAGTGGTCCAATGGACCACCCCTGTGAGTGCAGGGACTCGCTATGGGGTCGCAAAATGCGACCCACCTCATTAATATTAATGAGGTGGGTCTTTGCGACCCCATAGCGACTAGCAGTCGGTGTCTGAGACACCGTACTGCAACCGACTTGCAATTTCCGATTCGCAAAATCAGACTTTGCTACATCTGGCCCTAAACCTTTAGGACTTAATTTTGATCTTGTAATCAGTTTCCGAGAGGTATCAGTTACTAATTGTGATCTACACTGCTAAATTTATATGTTAAGCATCTTGCCACTAGATCAATGGGAGGGCTTGTGGTGCTCAAACTCCTGAGTTAAATGTTGGGGTTCATTCATAGTTGGGGTTTGAGAGACTATTGAGGTTCGGCTCCCATAGTTATGTGGGATGATAAGAACATGCCTATGACCAGACTGACAGAAGCAATTCAAAACGTTTCAATCTGTGAGATGAGGTACCAAATGAAAAGTTTGTACATGACCTCTCATAAAAATATTTTAACATTTTGGAACAAAATGTAGTACGGCTGTATACCTACATCTTTAACATGCCCCAATCCACCATTGTTTATCTCTGCACAAAGATGCCCAATAACACACACATGCAGCCATGGACAAGAAGCAGTCGCCTTCCTGCAAATGGTCCTGAAATATGGGTTAACAGAAGACACTTGGGGCCTCATTACTAGTTTGGCGGTCCCATGACCGCTGGACCCAGCCTGGAGCATATTGCGACCCCCAGGATCCCCTTATAGAAAAGCACTGGGAGCCCGCTGCTGTGTTTGCACCTGGCCGCCCCTGTGCTGCTGAGGGTGTGTGTTTGGTGCTGACCTGTGGCCCCCCAGTGCTCACCTAAACTCCCCAGATCTACCCTCCAAAGTCGCAGGTACTTGCCTGCTAGCAGATCTGCTTCTGAGTACCCCCAGTCGACATAGGATCCAATTATAAATCTAAACTCAACTATTACCTCTGCACCCGGCCGGCCCCTTGTTGCTGGTGGTATAAGCTTGGGGTCATCCTAATCCCTGACCAGTGGACATCCATCCTCAAAACTACACTAAAACTCCCCCCCCCCCAACCGGACTGTTCTGCAAGTTGCACTGTCAAATTTTTGAAGTGAAAAGTGTTACTTTCCTGTAAACCGTTGTCTTTGCCAAATCTAAACAAAGTGCTATTGATGCATATGTTCCATACTTACTTGCAAATGTACTTAACTGCAACAATATCCTTTTGGTTATAGAAATAAAGTAACAAAATATATTTTTCTAATACAAATACATTGGCCTGGAGTTAGTCATTGAATGTGTGCCTCATTTTTGACTGTGTGTGTGCAACAAATGCTTTACTCTATCCTCTGATAAGCCTAACTGCTCACCCACACTACCACAAAAGAGAACATTAGTATTATCTACTTTAGCCCCTGTTAAGCCTTTGGGGAGCCTCTGGACACTGTGCACACAGTATCTCATTTTTATATAGTATATACATAGCCAGCTTCCCACACCAAGTGAGGATGAGCTTGATGAGGGTGAAGCTCAGAGACATCAGAGATGATCTCATCAATCAGTACTTCACCTAACTTAGGGAACGTGATCTGATTTAATTAAAGTGAAACATTGGGCTATTGGTGAGGTTGGAAATGCCAGATAAGATTCTTATAATTACCATCAAATAGGTCGTAAGTGGCTCCAAAGTCCTTTACTCTGATATGTGTACAGCTTGTTACATGGAGTTGTGTACATACATGTTATTGACATAGTTTAATGTTTACACAATGCACAATCAAAGTCACATTTCTATATATGAATTGGCTATGTAATGCAAATGTATCAATGTGGCCTATACCTTATGTTTGTCAATTATTGATTGCAGATTGACTGTTTGGCTCATCCCCATTTGGCAATATCAGACTGTGTCACAGGAAGATGGGATTAGCAGACTGACATGTGAAGTGAACATGGATTAAAAAATGTACTGTCTGGCATGAGATATGTGGTGTGTGAGTTCTATGCCCAGACTGGGATGGTAGTGTCGTTTTTACACACTAAAGACCTGTTTAGTATTGGAGGTGGGGCCAATGGTGCCATGTGTGTCTTCATTTGTCTCTGACACATGTCATAATGTGTATCCAGACTCTCTAACATCATAATGGTTGGTGTTGGATGAGAATTAACTTGTATGTAGCTGACAGTGTGTTTCCACTTTGCAGACCAATGTTCATGTGTCTCAAGACTGACATAGGTGAATGGCAAGCCTACAGATAAATGACCATGGTAAGTGAAAGGTTCCATGACTGGGGATGGTAGTTCCGACCTCTGTCTGCTACATGTGGTTTGTTGTTTTAAGAACCATAGTATGGGTATGTGATGAGGCTTTAGATGATGATGCATTGAACCAATATGTTTGCCTCCTGACATTGTGAAACACTGACTTGTCCCTTACTTCAGAAGTGTGTGGGTTTGTAGTGTATGACACCTATACTGAAACTCATATGTTAGCAGCAGTACTTCACTATGTGTCATTGGCGTTCTCCAAATGTATATGTGGTAAAGTAAAATAAAGTGACTTGTACCATGTATATTATACTTTGGCAATGCAATATCTAGCCTTGTTAGAGGGTACATATGTAATGACCATGCCAAAGGTTTCACCTTAGAGGACAACATTTTAGTACAAGAGTTGTTATACATGACAGTTATATATGGTCGATAAATCACACTAACACATGATCTGTGGTTCAGTGGTATTTATTGGGGAGTGAACAGCAAAATGAGTGATTAGAAACATAATTAAGAAAAAGAAAACAGTGAAGGGTTTAGTCATGGTATATGAAATCATCAGGGTAGCTGCTCTACCATTTGGAAACACAAGTCCAGTGTCCTTGTACCATAGGCAAATGGAGAAATGTTTTAGAACAGTCAACAGGGTGTTTCTGGGCCACCCAAGGGGAAGCAATCAGTTGAGGTTAACTTACTGGCAGTGGTTTTGGTCTTGCCATCCGCTTCTCCTCGATGTCTGGGTGGATGTCCACGTTTGCGGGAGGTTCTTCAGCAACAGAGAGTGGGGTGTCTGACGCATTCCCTTCCCCTGGCAGGGCCTCCATTCCACTAGCTGCCACAGATGTAGGAGCGCCTGATGTTTCATTGCTAGTGAAAGAGGCCTGATGTTCAGTACAAAACCTACTCAGGGTGGTATTAATGACTCTCAGCACCCCAGCAATGGAAGCCAGGTTGGCATTTTGGGCATGCCACTGCTACATTACTTCCTGGTGGTTGCTCCTCTGCAGCTGTTAGATCTCCCCCATTAAGGTCAGTACCTGCCCCATCATGCATTGGTAATGGTGGTAGGCTTCTAAGACTTGGGAGATAGTGTCCTGACCAGTTGAGGTCCTTGGAGCCCCCATCCTCTCCCCATGCACCCTACCCCAATGTGCCTGTGCCCCTGGTACAGTGTGCCCACTCCCACTGGTGGTAGGTCCATCATTGTCAGGGGTGACCACAGGAGACTCAAGTACCTGTACTGGGGGGCGCACAATGGTAGACACTGTCCTTGGGACACAGGTTTGGGGGCAAATGGTTGCCTACGATGTGGATGCAACAGGGCTGTGAGGAGTCAATGTGGGCAGGATGAGGCTCACAGTTGTTGACTGACCAGGTGTCCCTGATGGACCAGCTTCGTCCTCAGTGTCCAAACATCCAGGGGTGTCCATGGTGACAATGGCAAGGTTATCTGCTGGAGAAGTGGAATACACAGTTGCTGTGAGTGATACAACATGTTATTTAACCTGAACCACTATACATGCTATGTGGCATGCACACAATGCTTTTGCATGATCCCTTGATATAACAATGCCAGCTACTTTCAAATTTGAGTTTGAGCAATGTGGGACACAGAGATTTGCAATTGCATGCACCATGCTCTTGGAGTATGTTGGTGGTTAGATGACTATTGATTCCCTTATATCTTGTCTAAAGACAGGGCAATGTACATTTATCTCCTAGTAAGGTGTATGGCTTTGTTGAGTCAGCTAACAGCTGGACAATGCACAATGATGACAGAGCTGGCCACCAGTTTGGGAGTTACCCTTTGACGTGGTCCTCTGTATGGGTGTACTGCAAGTACATCCAGTTTCCCATGTAGTCCCCCCTCAGGTGAGTAAATCACATTGTTTGGAAGGGTATTTCAAAGGCCAGTTTAGTAGGGAACTTAGCTGTAGCTGTGTTTTGCTTGTGATAGTACTGGTAGTGGGCCATAGCATTGCTGTCATTGCCATGGACTGTTAAATGGTGGCACATTCAGGATGGCTTACATTGATTGTTAGTTTAACATGTAAGGCAATTTCACTTGTAGTACGCTGTTCTGGTTCTCTTACAGGTGGAACAGTGCCTTCTGGGAGTTGTAGTGCTATCAGTCTCCATACTTCACATGCCATTGACAAACACTGTGGTCCCAGGTACGTTTGATTAACAAGTGGCATTCCAGAGAGGGGTATTTCAAAATTTGAACACAGTGGTGGTGGGTGGCTTGGTCATTGAGGTTGGGAAATGTGATTAGTGAGCATGCAGGACAAAGAATTTTGGTCACATGAATGGTGTTTTGGCTTACCCGACTCCACTCCCGCAGGTATTCCTGTCAGGCCCTCAGGCTTTAGGATGTTCAAGACCTTCTCCTCCCAAGGTGTGAAAGTAGAGGGAGGAGGTGGGGGCCCACCCCAGTCTTGATGACCACCAGCTGATGCCTGGCAGCCATGGAACGTACCTTCCCCCTGAGGTCATTCCAACTCTTCCTGATGTCCTTCCTTGTGCATGGGTAACTGCCTACATAATTCACCCTGCCGTTTATCCATTGCCAGAACTCTATTTTCCTGGCTATTGATGATTGCTGGAACTGTCTCTGGCTCTACTCTCATAATTTCATCCACCATGACCCTCAACTCATCATCAGTGGAACGTGGATGTTTTTGTAGGGATATGATAGTGGTGGATGAGACGGTGAGGTAGTGAAAAATGCTGAAAAACATTTGGGTGATGAGGTGTGGGTGCTATGATGTGAGAGGGTGATGTGTCTAGTGTGGGGTACTAAATTGAGTGTTATGTGTGTTGTGCAGATGTGGGATGAGTGCTGAGTGAAATCTGAAGAGAGTGCCTATTGTGTGCTTTGGTATAATTTTTATTTTTGGCTTGTCTCTTGTGTGTGACGTTCTGGTTGCACAGGATCGTGGGTTATGTAGGGATGTGTAATGTAGTGTAGTACTTAAGTGTGTCGGGTTTGTGGGTGTGTGTCAGGTGTGGGGTTATCAAACTATCCAATGTGGTGTGAGGTATTACTGATGTGACCGCCGAGGTTCGCACTGCCAATGGTTTTCTGTATGGAAGAACCTCTCTCATGATTTGTGGATCGTGATATGATCAGAGGTTTTTTGACGGGCTGGCAGTGCTGGTAATGGGACCGCCTCTCCCCCCCTGGAGTGTCCTGGTGGTTTCGTAAATTGGTCTGTTTTTTAGCGGACTCAGCTGTGTGACTCTTAATACCGAGGTCGGATCACCGCCAACATGGCGGTCTTTTGATGGCTGCCACCATATCTCTTGCCAAAAGACTGCCAAACTCATAATGATGCCCTTAGAAAGTAAACATCACCTCACAATGTTGAGAAACAGAATCACCTGAGAATACAAAGGAAAGTAGGGATGCAAATTCTGGTAAAATTTAAGAATAAGGAACATACTATACATTTTAAATCTGTCACACAGGCATTGATAGACTGTTGGTAGTGCATGTATTTCTGTCCTTTTTATTATCCAGAATAGCTCTGTGACCATACTGAGGTGTAAGAAGATCAGAATCCTATTTGATTGATTTATATTGCTTGCGTTGTCTATTATTTTAATAATAATGACATTTGTTAGATAAATAGAGAATATAACATAAAATATATCCTTGATTCTGTTTTACCAAAGGTGACATTAACTTTAATTTCCATGCCTCCCTTTTGACAAGGTTAAAAATGTATTCTTCAAGTGATCTTGAAAGCATTAAAGAGCACCATTTTCACCCCAAATGGTGCTATTTTGGCTTACCCATTACTAAGAAGGGACGAGAAAAGGCCTATTGTGTGCATTTAGGAACTATGTAGACAAAGGGTCTTTGAACTGTCATCTTATTTTGCATTGTATATGAAAAGTAGGCTCTGTGATATTTAGCATTTAGAAAACATATACAGAATAGATTTATGCCTTCAGTTCTGTTAAGTAGTCCATCTGCTCTACCCATATTATATAGATCTTTACAACTCCTCCATCACTTTGGCCATTATTTCAACCACATGGAAATATGCTTTGGTCATAGCTCTATTCAGAAAAACATAAACTCATCCTTCTGTCTGTGAGAGGAGGCCTCTTTTTGCATGATTAGCCCCCACTTTTTGATGTGTCTTAGAAGTTGTAGTGCCCAGGGCCTCTGCTAACCAGGTTCCCTGGGCCAGAGCTCTTTCCCTAAATCTGTTGTGATGCTTGGCACAATTGGATACACTCTTAACTATCCCTGTAACTCCCTAGTAAATGGGTACCCATGTACCCAGGGCATGGGGTATTAAGGGTAGGCCTTTGAAGGCAGCAGCACTAATTGTGCCCCCCTCCAGGGCCCTGCATTCAGATCCACCCAGCACTGCCATTGCAGGCTGGGTGCTCTGTTGCAAACCTAAAAAGACAAATTTGACATGGAACACTCTCTTTGTTCCCTGTAGACTGTACACTGCATATGCTATGGGTAAGTCAGCCCTCTGGCAGGCCTTTAAGCCCTGAGGCAGGGTGCACCATATTATATGTGTGGGCATAGATGCAGGAGCAATATGCCCCCACTGTGTCCTTGCCAAATGTGGGACATAGTGAGTGAAAAGAACAGCCATTTTAATTACTAGACACTAGAAAAACATGAGTTCCCCAGCTACATGATGGCCACTCTGAACCCTGAGTTGTTTGGTATCAAACAACTCAGGATGAAAAATCCAAACTGGTACCATTATTGGATTTATCCCTAAATGCACCTAGTGGTCTCCTTAGAGGTGCCCCCTGCAAACGCTAACCTAACTGACATGGTTGCCATCCAGCATGCCACCTCCAGACAGCCAATATACAAACCTTGGGGGAGAACCCTGTCTCTCTGGTTTGTAAGACAAGGCCCTTCCTGGGTGGAGGAGCTAACACCCCGTCCCTCAGGAATGTGCATTCCTCCCACAGTGACCTTCAAAAGGCTACTGCCCATGAAACGCGAGCCCCCAAGCCTGCTGCTAGCAGCAGATGGCTTCCCCCTCTGTCAACCCCCACATTTGGCGGGAGCAAAGGCAGAAAACCACACAAAGGGTAGAGTGACACAATAAATCTATTTTACCAGCCTACCGTTCTTTGGGCCATCTATTTCCAGAGAAAATTCACACACTAACTTGCATGCTATAAAACTCTAGAGAGGGAGCACAATATGGGGGTCATTACAACATCCTCCCCCTCAACTAGCAACATGGGAGGAGCAGGTCTTGACCATCATGCATCCAGAGGGCCTCGGAGGAGTCGGTGGAGGAATGGACACTGGTAAGTCTAATCTTAACTATCATATCCCCCACCCTACTTGCATGCTATCACACACCACCACCCTCACCCCCTCCCCTATCACTCAAACTCCTCACTAATGTACTAATAACACAAACCACACATCCCAACACCAAGCCCAGCATGACACAACTAAGCATGGACACCCATCACTAAAGCATGCTCACTGTACATACCCATAACACCCCCCCAACCATCATCACACAAGCCACCACACAGGAATGCTTGCACTGGGGTACACGGTCACCCACCCCTTGCACACCATGACACACACACATGCAATAATCGTGCTCTTATACCCCTGCAGGACCACTACGTAACGTCACCACACAGGAGGGTCCAGACATCTCCACTCCACCCACAGAAGAGGCCCACAGTGACGACAGCAGCTCTGGCCAACTGGATCCAGATGACCAGCCCGGACCATCGTGGGCCTCGGGACAGTCCGTTCCCCTTGACACTGACCTTCCACCCTCCTGTAACACCAGCACAGCACCCACCCAGCGGGCCCATACCTCCGTCCCCAGGACACGTCAATCAGCTGTGTGTCCACCACTACAGGGAACCCAGGATAACCCACCACCCCAACAACAACAGGGACCTGGGGGCAGTGGTAGTGGGCACACGGTCTAGGGGACGGATGCACAGGAACACAGGGGAACTGGGAGGGCTGCTGTGCGACAGGGGGCGGACAGGCCAAGGGAACCCACTCTCCACAAGGCCCTCTCCTCCATCATGGGAGCATACCACCACTCCCAGGAGACGATGGCTACGGTCCTGGCCAAGTTTCAGGAGACCCAGCGCCTGCAGGACGAACAGTATTTGGGGTTCTGGGAGGAGCTCAGAACCATCAGCCCCGCCGTGGGCACCATCGTAGGGGTGCTGAAGGACATACAAAAGACCATGAGGGACACCGTGGCACTCCAAGGGGCCCCTGACACTAGCCTGGACGATGAACTGCCCACCACCTCCGCCGGCGCTAGTGGACAGGACGCCCTGCCACAGGACCACCACACCAGCACCCCACCCCCTGCAGACGGAGAACCACCCCGCAGGCGGTCCCTGAGATCCAGGAACAGGACAGAGCAAGATGGCAAGACCCCCGCCAGGAAATGAGACCACCCTGATTGTCATCCCACTGTCCCACTTTGTTACCCTGTCCAGATTGGAACTGCCCCAGCTCCACTTCCTATGCCCATATGGGCAGTGCACCTGTGAGACTAATAGACTGGACTCTGCCATGGACATTCCTCCACCATCACCCATCACCATTTTGCCACCCCCTCCAATAATTAGCACTTCAATAAACACCCTTGAACCACAAAACAATCTGGAGTCAGTCTGTGATTTTTAAAATGTGTATTAGCAATGACAGTGACAAAATCCGTCTTCAACTGTAATGCCAACATATCTATGTCACACATCACAAGTCCATGAAGGATGCAAGCAGATGACACAAGTTGGTAACCACACCTGTGAAACTGTAATGGAAATGTTCAACTCAGTTACCAAGTACTGCTTCTAATTGACAGACAGGATAGAGGTAGAAGTGTGAAAGTGAATGTAATAGTAAAAAACATTGTTCTCACCTGTGTGTCACTGGAAATATTGCTGTATGACTGACTCCCTGTTGTCTATGTCTTCTTCCTCAGCTTCCTCCTCATCACTGTCCACAGGCTCCACAGCTGCCACAACACCATCATCTGGACCATCCTCCTGCAGAAAAGGCACCTGGCGTAGCAAAGCAAGATTGTGAAGCATCGAGCAGGCGATGATGATCTGGCACACCTTCCTTGGTGAGTAGAATAGGGAACCACCTGTCATATGGAGGCACCTGAACCTGGCCTTCAGGAGGCCGAAGGTGAGTTCGATCACCCTCCTAGTCCGCCCATGGGCCTCATTGTAGCGTTCCTCTGCCCCGGTCCTGGGATTCCTCACTGGGGTCAATAGCCATGACAGGTTGGGGTAACCATAGTCCCCTAATAGCCACACACGGTGCCTCTGGAGTTGACCCATCACATACGGGATGCTGCTATTCCGCAGGATGTAAGTGTCATGCACAGAGCCAGGGAACATAGCATTTACCTGGGAGATGTACTGGTCTGCCAAACATACCATCTGTACATTCATCGAATGATAACTCTTCCGGTTCCTGTACACCTGTTCACTCCTGCGGGGGGGACCAGAGCTACATGGGTGCCATCAATAGCACCTATGATGTTGGGGATATGTCCCAGGGCATAGAAGTCACCTTTAACTGTAGCCAAATCCTCCACCTGAGGGAAAAAGATGTAGCTCCTTACGTGTTTCAGCAGGGCAGACAACACTCTGGACAACACGTTGGAAAACATAGGCTGGGACATCCCTGATGCCATGGCCACTGTTGTTTGAAATGATCCACTTGCAAGGAAATGGAGCACTGATAACACCTGCACTTCAGAGGGTATTCCTGTGGGATGGCGGATTGGTGAGATCAGGTCTGGCTCCAACTGGGTACACAGTTCCTGGATTGTGGCACGGTCAAACCTGTAGGTGATGATCAAATGTCGCTCCTCCATTGTTAACAGGTCCACCAGCGGTCGGTACACCGGAGGATTCCGCCATCTCCTCAAATGTCCCAGCTGACGGTGCCTAAGAAGGACAACAGCGACCACAGAGTCAACAAATTCTCAGGTATGTATCCACAGCTACACAGAACACAACACCAAATACAAAACTCTTCCTGTATGTGTGTTGAGTGTAGGCCTAGGTATGTGTGACGCAGTAGTAAATGAAGCCATGTGGGCCCCTGAAATGGCGGCTGCCTGACCTCTAAACTGGGACAATGGGATGTGAGGTATCTGCGCTGGCGTTGTACACCGTCGCAGTAGGCGGTCGTAGGCCTGCGGCGCAATGCTGCATTGGTTAACATTGGACTCTATGGGTCCCAGGAGCCAATGATGAAGTGCGCCGGCGGTGATGATACGCACCGCCGCGGACGTCATCGCCGCGGACGTGACCGCCATTTTCTATCTGTTCATTCACTCGATACCTGATCTTCGACAGGAGACGACCTACACTGCAAGTGCTGCTGTGACCTCGGTCTGGAAGAGACAATGGCTGCTGCGTCTGGGGAAAGGGCCCCTGCCTTCACTGTTCAGGAGTTGGAGAAGCTCGTGGACGGGGTCCTCCCCCAGTACACGCTATTCTACGGTCCTCCAGACCAACAGGTAAGTACACAGGGAGCACGTTGTATGGGCTATGCTGGGTGGAGAGGGCTGGATGTCAGTAGGAAGGGGGCACAGTTCTGCGACCATGAAGGAGTGTGAATGCATGTGCCACATGGCAAGGCTAGGGATGGGGGCCACTCACTTCGACGGTGCAGTTGGTAATGACTTCTCTTCTTCCCCTGTACATGTCATGTAGGTCAGCGCCCACCAGAAGAAGGACATTTGGCGTGCCATCGCCAAGGACGTCCGGACCTTGGGGGTCCACCAGAGACGGGGCACCCACTGCCGGAAAAGGTGGGAGGACATTCTCCGCTGGAGCAAGAAGACGGCGGAGGCTCAGCTGGAGATGGCCTCCCAACGTGGGAGGGGTGCCCGTCGCACCATGACCCCCCTGATGTTCCGGATCCTGGCGGTGGCCTACCCTGAGTTGGATGGGCGCTTGAGGGCATCACAGCAGACACAAGGAGGTAAGTACACTCTCATTCTGCAGACTTTGTGCGCAGTGGAGGGGTCTGGGTGGGGGAGGATGGCTGTGGGTTTCCCTAGGCCAGGGCGAGTTACGTAGGCTAGGCCCCTTCGTAAGGCATGGCCCTGTGGCCCCCACCCCACCTCTGTAGAGTGCCAAGTACAGGTATACATGCCCCTGTGTCATCTATGTGGACAGATGACACTCATAGCCATGTAGGCCATATCCCAGGAATTGCATCTGTAGAGGCCAAGAGCACAGCGTAGTGCAGGGGGCTGCTGTGTCTGTATTGTCTGCCAACGGTAGCGGTAAGCCATGCACTCAACCTGTCTTTCTTCTGTCGTCCCCCCCCCCATTTTGTGCTCTCCCTGTTCTTTTGTGCATCAGCATCATCAGGCGGAGGTACAGTGGCACCGGAGCACGAGGGAGCTGCATCCCACATGGCCATGGAGTGCCACACCACAGACTCTGAATACACCAGTGGGATGGAGGGCGAGGGGAGCTTCACGTCAGTCACAGGATCAGCAAACAGCGACACGGACTCGTCCGCCGATGGGAGCTCCCTTGTGGTGGCGGCACCATCTGTGCCCTCCACTTCTACAGGTACAGCCGCCACCCCCCCCCTACCAGCACCGCCCTCCCAGCAGTCCCTCAGCCTTCGCTCTGTGCCCGCTCACCCAGGAGGGTGGGCTTCACGTTCACCCCAGGCACCTCAGCCTCTGCCCCTGTCACCCCTGCTGCCCTCAGTGAGGAGGCCATTAACCTCCTCAGGTCACTCACTGTTGGGCAGTCTACCATTGCGAATGCCATCCAGGGTGTAGAAAGGCAGTTGCAACACACTAATGCATTCCTGGAGGGCATTCATTCTGGTCAGGCTGCCCATTATGGAACCCTGAAATCTCTGGCCTCAGCACTGATGGCAGCCATTGTCCCTGTGTCTAGCCTTCCCCCTCCAACTTCCTCCACCCAGACCCAATCCCCTGTACCCCAGCCTATCCCAACCACACCATCAGACAAGCATGCGCACACCTCAACACACAAAAGTAGCTCAGGCAAACATAGGCACCACACATTCAACAGGCACTCACACAAGCAACATACACATACAGACACAGCAACATCCACTGCCTTCACTGTGTCCCCCTCCTCGTGGTCTCCCTCCTCCCTCCCAGTGTCGTCTACACTCTCACCTGCATGCACTACATCTACAGGCACTAGGACTCGCACCAGAACACCCAGCACCACACCCCGCTCACCTGCACTCACCACCCCCACTACCATTTACACCTCCCCTGTGTCCACTCCCAGTGTGTCTGTGACGCCCCCTCCCAAAGTACACAAACGCGGGCACCCACACACCCAACATCCATCCACCTTACGACAGCCTCCGATACCTGCACCTGCACCCAAATCACCTAAAGTTACACCTACTACAACCACCTCCTCTTCCTCCACTCCCAGACCACCTTCAGCTACCCATTCCAGTGTTTGTCAGAAACTCTTCCTCAGCAACGTTGACCTCTTTCCCACCACTCCCACCCCTCCAATTCATAGGTCCCGTAGTAGCACCTCAGCCAAAAAAAGTCCGGTACCAGTGGTGCGTGTTAAAGGTCTGTGGAGTGCACCGGCCACCAGGGCAGCCAGTGTGACACAGAGCCAAAGCACTGCCAGTCCACCCCCTGTAAAGCACCTTAAGTTGGAAAGTGCCCGACGAGAGAGGGTGAAGACTCCTGCCGGCAAAACAGCTCACAAGGGTCCCGGGGGAATGCCAAGTCAGCTGTGACTCCTCCTAAGGTGGTGAAGGGGCAGAAGAAGTCTCCAAAATCTGGTAAGAGCAGCATGGCGGAGAAGGGCGCCATCCTCCCCGCCGGCCAGGACGCCACCGCCAGCGCTATCGTCACTGGTCCAGAGACCACCGCCAGAGTCAGTGCCCTGGAGGGCAGCAGTATCGTCAATGGTCCGGAGACCACCGGCAGAGTCAGTGCCCTGGAGGGAAGCACTATCGTCACTGGTCCGGAGACCACCGCCAGAGTCAGTGCCCTGGAGGGCAGCAGTATCGTCACTGGTCCGGAGACCACCGCCAGAGTCAGTGCCCTGGAGGGCAGCAGTATCGTCACTGGTCCGAAGACCACCGCCAGAGTCAGTGCCCTGGAGGGCAGCAGTATTGTCACTGGTCCGGAGACCACCGCCAGCGTCAGTGCCCTGGAGGGCCCTGGCAGCCACAGCCCTGCTGGGCACTGAGGGACCGTCATGCCACACACCGCTGCACAGGTCAGAGACAGCAAAGTCAAGCACCGCTGAACAGGGCAAAGCACTGCTGAACAGGGCAAAAACCGCCATGGTGAAGACCGCTGAACGGGGCAAAGCACCGCTGAACAGGGAAAAGACCGCCATGGTGAAGACCGCTGAACAGGGAAAAGCACAGCTGAACAGGGCAAAGACCGCCATGGCAAAGCACCGCTGAACAGGTCAGAGACAGCAAAGGCAATCCCCGCTGAACAGGGCAAAGCACCGCTGAACAGGGCAAAGACCGCCATGGTGAAGACCGCTGAACAGGGCAAAGCACCGCTGAACAGGGCAAGGACCGCCATGGCAAAGCACCGCTGAACAGGTCAGAGACAGCAAAGGCAAGCCCCGCTGAACAGGGCAAAGCACCGCTGAACAGGGCAAAGACCGCCATGGTGAAGACCGCTGAACAGGGCAAAGCACCGCTGAACAGGGCAAAGACCGCCATGGCAAAGCACCGCTGAACAGGTCAGAGACAGCAAAGGCAAGCCCCGCTGAACAGGGTAAAGCACCGCTGAACAGGGCAAAGACCGCCATGGTGAAGACCGCTGAACAGGGCAAAGCACCGCTGAACAGGGCAAAGACCGCCAAATCAAGCATCGTTAGCCCATGTGCAGCTGGGACAGTGACGGAACTGGGACCGTCACGGGGAGGGTGATGCACTCTGGGCACCATTCCCCCTCCAGAACCAGTGGAGACCTGCATCCACTCCGTCTGTCCTGCACAGGATGAAGCACTCTGGGCACCAGTCCCCCTCCAGAACCAGTGGAGAGATCCATCCACTTCCTCTGTACTTAGCAGGATGAAGCACTCTGGGCACAATACCCCCTCCAGAACCAGTGGAGACTGTTATCCACTTGAGAGACTGTGGCTTTGCACTCCCCAGGATGGTACAGTGGGCAAACCACCCACTGGAGTGACTTGAGAGACTGTGGCTTTGCACTCCCCAGGATAAAGCAGTGGGCAAACCACCCACTGTAGAGACTTGAGAGACTGTGGCTTTGCACTCCCCAGGATAATGCAGTGGGCAACCCACACACTGGAGTGACTTGAGAGACTGTGGCTTTGCACTCCCCAGGATAAAGCAGTAGGCAAACCACCCACTGTAGAGACTTGAGAGACTGTGGCTTTGCACTCCCCAGGATTAAGCAGTGGGCAAACCCCCCACTTGAGAGACTTGAGAGACTGTGGCTTTGCACTCCCCAGGATAAAGCAGTGGACAAACCACCCACTTGAGAGACTTGAGAGACTGTGGCTTTGCACTCCCCAGGATAAAGCAGTGGGCAAACCACCCACTGGAGTGACTTGAGAGACAGTGGCTTTGCACTCCCCAGGATAAAGAGGTGGGCAAATCACCCACTTGAGAGACTTGAGAGACTGTGGCTTTGCACTCCCCAGGATAATGCAGTGGGCAAACCACCCACTTGAGGGACTTGAGAGACTGTGGCTTTGCACTCCCCAGGATGGAACAGTGGGCAAACCACCCACTGGAGTAACTTGAGAGACTCCCCAGGATACATCAATGGGCATGGAGCCCCGTCATGGATCTGGCGTGGTGCTGTAATCTGGCTGAGGTGCCCCCCCTTCCCTCCCCCCTGAGGTGCCTGTTGTATTTCTATCTGATGCCCCTGCAGTGTTCTCTCCGTTTGTGGACAGGTATCTAGTGTGGGCCTTGCCCATGCATTGTGGGCCCAGTGGTCCATGGACATTGATATGTGCATACCTGCAGTACTAATCGTGATGTATTATTTTTCGAATGTTTATATATATCTGTATATATTTGGTTACTGTATTTTGATACATTACAATGTTTGAACTGATTTCCTTTTGTCTTTGCATTCTTCCGGGGGGGTTGTGGGTTGGTACTGTGCTATTTGGAAATGCATTGGTGTGTGTGTTGTAGTGGGTGAGGGTCAGGTTGGGGGTGGGGGTGTTGCGTGTGTGTGTCCCTGACTTTTCCCTCCCCTCTCCCCTATGTCGTAGGTGCAGTACTCACCGTTGTCTTCGGCGCCTACGTTGCTGGTGTTCGTAGAGGAGCAGGAAGACAAGCGCAGGGAGTATTTGTAGTTCCGGCTCCATGGTGGCCTCCTTCCTCGTGGAGTGTGTTGAGGTGAGCGTTTTCCCATTGTAAGAGCTGTTTCCGCTGTGTTTTTATCCACGGTGAATCCGCCCCGGAAAAGTTGCGGATTGGTGGGTTGTGATACTGTGGGCGGTACATTGTCTTCCGCCTGTCTGTTGGCGGTGACCGCCGCGCTGCTTGTACCGCCGTGTCGGTCGGAGTGTTAAAGTGACTGTCTGTGTTGGCGGTTTCCGCCACGGTCATAATTCCCTTTTTTTGACCGCCGGCCTGTTTGCCGTATTACCGCAGCTTTAACACCGTCCGCCAGGGTTGTAATGGCCACCTATGTGTTTTCAAATTAACTTATCAAAATAGGAAATAGGTTTATTCAATAATTCAACATGGATGGTCAGTAGTCATTCTGTGAAGCAGTCAGCAAAGTAATATAATGTCCCAGCACAGGAACTTTTCAGATTCTTTATTCACATACCTTGCTAATTCTCCAAACTGTGTTCCATGACAAAAAGACCCAGCCAACGCTTTTCATCCTGACCATAGGACTTCATCAGGGCCTTTTAAAATATACTCAAAATAAGGGAGGGATCAGGAGGAATTATGGTCCAGTGTATATCCTCCAAATGGAAACACCAAAAAATTAGTAATACACTGTTCCAACCATGTAAAACAGGAAATAGTGACCGGGGTCCTAAATTCTAGGAGCAAGAGGCCTCACACACCCGTAGGGTGTCATGCTTCATCATAGGCACTGCTCCTTGTCAGACCGGCGCTGCAATGTCTGACGGGCACCACCCCTAATGGGGGGGCTCTTTGCCGTAGATCTTTTTATGTGGTGGTGCCGTGACCCCAAAGGTGAATAAAGTGTCGACGGAGATCAGAGAAGAATGTGGTTTAAAATTGACTCTCAAAACCGCCACTGAGACAGTAGATTTTATTGGACCAGATGGACGGTCAGGGCCAAGGTTAAAAAACAAAGTCAGAAGAGTGAATAAAGAAATTAAGATCAATCACTCTTATAGTGGAAAAAATTTGATTTTATATCTCAAAGAGAGGAGTCTGGGAAATCTCCAAAGTCTAACCTCTCATGGGTCAACATGTTTCGCATCCTGGTGGTCCAAACGGATCAAGTGATGCTGCATCAGGACCTTATGTAGCTATGTGTATCTCCTGAATAATAAGGGCCACATATAATTCCAAACAAAGTATATAGGTTACTATAGGCCAGCAATTAGCTGGGGGGAGTAACAGTCACTTACATGAATATGGAACCAATAGTTCCTAACTCGTGCCCTGCAAAAAGAAGTACATAGGTTATACCAAAGTTAAGCACGAGACATGACTTATGTATATCGTGGGAAAGGAAGGCGACCGTGCTGCACAGTGAACGTGTCAACTCGTGAACAATATACATGCAAATGCTTGTGAATACAAGCTTACCGTCCTAAACTTGAAGACGAGCATCCTAGGAATACACAGACCAATGGTCCAGCGCTAAATGACGTCTACAGAGGAGATACGGAACACACATTTTTAAATAACAGGAAGATTACCCATTCAAGTCTCTCAAATATCTAGTAGCATAGAGGTCTGGAGTGTAATTATGGTAGGTTCTCAAATAGAACCATCACAGTGAACATAATAACTCAAACATGAATGGTACAAGTAATGAATTATGTGTAACAGTAAAACGACGGATGATCAATCATGGGGGACAGGGAGTCCCTGAAAAGCAGAAAAAACAACAGTACAGGCATTGGTACCGCACTGGTGAAAAAGCTAAACAACAAGGAGTTAAAGGAATGGTACAAAATGTCTGCATCAGTGTAAGGGTTAAGTAGTATGTACCAACCCTAAAGTAAATCACAATAAAGACGAGTGTCTCCTGAGACGATGCATCGTCTCATAGTAACAAGCCCCCAGGTAATGGGTGTAAGCGTGGAGTGTCGGAAGAGTACAATCAGAGTGTTGCCTCTACTAAAGAGCGCAACGGACGAGAGTCAAGCTGAATCCCGGGAGTGAAAACGGGACTCGGAAATAAGAAACAAGGAGCGGCGGAGCACTTACTTTTGCAGCTGGTCGGGCCAGGCGGTAACCTACCCCGGTCCGTGGTTCCCGAAGGTAAGAGGAACCCAGGCCGGGACGCTGAAAAGCGCAACTCGCCGGAAGCCGAATCGTAGTGTTTCCGGCAAGAGGCAAGGTCAGGCAGTCAGGCAACGCGCGGGCGTTGATCTGAAAATGCCAGACAGAGAAAAAAGACTTCAAAAGGGTTCCGGGACCAAAAAGGGAAAATGAATGAAAAATATATGAATAAATAAGAACACAGATACATGGGCAGAATGGTAGCACTAAAAAGGGGGGGAGGATGGAGTAGAAGTTAAATAATAGCCTTTTGGCTATTATTTAACTTCTAATAATATTTACCTTGTGACTTCCGATCCAGTACTTGAGCCTATGGCTCCATCTCCCCCTGTAGTGCTACCATCTTCTCCACGAATCTGTGCTCACATTTACTCCATCCTCCCTTCCATCATCTGAGTCCTAATACTAGCAAGGAAAATGGGCCCCATGTTTGTTTTTGTTTTTGCATTAGCACATCACAGTCCTGGGGCCAGCGTTACTGAATCTGCTGCACGATAGGTAATAATGTCCCTTTAAAAAAAAGCAAGCCCCCAAATCTCACCTGTTTCCTCAGCCATCTATCCAAAGAAGCTATCTCTGTCCATTTGTAAACTGAAAAATTAGCTGCCACATAGTGCCCAGTCTACCGGGGCATCTCTTTGACAATATCCATGGATCTTGTTCCTTTCTTCTTTCTCTTGGGCATTTACTTTGAGGTCCCAGTGTACGACTCAGCTGGTTTCTACATCTAAATGTGACCCTCCTGACTCACCTCAATGTCTTCCCGTAAACAGACATTGAAGTGAGCAGGATATATTGGAACTGAAATGCCCATGCTTTTTTAATTTTACAAAAACTGCTCTCATACTTTTTGTTTACAACATGGTTACTCTCAAACATTTTATGAAGGGCCAAAAAGTTGGGTCTGGAATGAGCCCAAGGGCTGCATTGATGCCAGCAGGGTGGCAGTTGCGCAAGGGGGTGTCAGAGGGTGTGGTGGGTTTTTGGTGGGGGGTTTGGAGATAAGGTGGGTGTAGAGAAGTGAAACATATGCATGTAGTGGCGGAACTGAACAATGTCAATCCGGAAAGCATGGGATTATTCCCATCTTCCCCACTTTACCAAATTGCGAGATCCTACACAATTTTATTTCCTTCCTTTTTCTTTATTCCCACACACAAGAGGACCTCAAAATACATGACTTCAGGATGCACACTGTCCATTTTCTTCTGTGTTTGATTTAATAAAGTAGAATGTTGTTCATGTACAATTGGAACCCAGGTCACCCAGAGTGCATTTAACTACTGACCTACCTCTTTTGTTCACTATTGGCATTGTTGTCAGGATAGGCAGATTAATTAATATTTCTACATTTGTGTTTGAAAACTATCACTTTTAAATTAATACTTCTGAATGCACTGATGCAAACAATTGTACTAAGGTGAAAATGTTCTTCATGTTAATTAAATGCACTTTTTGAATTTTGAAGAGGCTATCCTTTTTACACTTTTGCTGCAAGATATGTTTAAAAATGAAGGTGTTTCTTAAGTTAAAGTGGTACAGCAGTTCTTAGATATTTCCTTTGTTTAACACAAATTAACCTTTAAATGAATGTTTGTCTGTTTATTTAACATATTTTTATTGTTAGTGCAGTGTAGGGAAAATAGCAGCCCAGAACTCCTGTTGACCAGTGGGCCTCATGTAAGGTCAGGAGGGCCATATGTGGCCCCTGGGTCATACTTTGAGTATCAGTGGTTTAAAACAACCATAGCAGGATGGTTACTGCAGATCTTGAGGTGCCTCTGTCTTAAAACGAAGAGATCATCTTCTCCTGTGTTGTGAAGTCCAGAGAGGAGCAGAGAGCTAAAGAAATAGGGCCCTCATTACAACATTGGCGGTAAAAGCCGCTTACCGCCGTGCAGAAAACCGCCAACTCACCGACGCAGCCGCGGAATTCCGCTACAGCTATTACGACCCACTGCTCAGAAACCGCCAAAATCTAGACACCCACACAAGTCTGCCACACCAAAGGTCAGTGATAAACTGGCGATAACAAAACCTCCACCGTCACACCAACAGGAATACGCCCACACTATCACGACCCACGAATCCACACGGAAGTCTTTCAACTGCGGTAATCCATTGGCGGTACACACCGCCGCGCTCAAAATACACACACTCTTACAAAACACAACCAAATTGGACAATTCAAAATACACACACCTGAAACACATACACACACCACTCCCACACACCCAACACAATATAAATCACACACCCACATTACCCACAAACCCTTACTACCCAAAAATCCAAAGAAGGCCAGAGAGACAGCAAAGCAACACCAGCATACAGAGGCACACAACACCATCACACATACACATCCACGCACAAAACACCACACACCCCTAAACATCACCCCACACATCACAACACACACCACCTCACATATCACCCACACCACCCCATGGCACCGCAAAGACACCCCAGGTTTTCTGAGGAGGAGCTCAGAGTCATGGTGGAGGAAATCTTCCGGGTAGAGCCACAGCTATTCGGATCACAGGTGCAGCACACCACCATAGCTAGGAAGATGGAGCTATGGTGCAGAATCGTGGACAGGGTCAACGCAGTGGGACAGCACCCAAGAACACGGGATGACATCAGGAAGAGGTGGAACGACCTACGGGGGAAGGTGCGTTGCGTGGTCTCAAGACACCACATTGCGGTTCAGAGGACTGGTGGCAGACCCCCACCTCCTCCCCCACAACTAACAACATGGGAGGAGCAGGTCTTGGCTGTACTGCATTCTGAGGGCCTCGCAGGTGTAGCTGGAGGAATGGACTCTGGTAAGTGAAATACAACTTCATCCCCCACCCTACCTGCATGCTATCACATACCCCCACCCTCGCACTCACCCCCATCACTCCAACTCCTCACATATGTCCCACTATCACAAACCACACATCCCAACACCAAGCCCTGCATGCAACAACAAAGCATGGACACCCATCACCAATGCATGTCCACTACACATACCCACACAGACCCCTAAACAATTATCACACAAGGTCCTACACAGGGATGGAAGCACTGGGGTACATGGTCACCCACCCATTGCACATCATGGCACACACAGATACTAAAACTACGCATTTACACCCCTGCATGACCCCTACCCAACGTCACCGGACAGGAGGTTTCAGACATGTCCACTCCACCCACAGAAGAGGCCCACAGTGATGACAGCAGCTCTGTTCAACTGGATCTAGATGACCAGCCAGGCACATCTGGGACCTCGGGACAGTCGGTTCCCCTCACACAGTCACAGGCCACCAAAGAGCCTCCCCCCTCAGGAAACACCATCACAGCACCCACCCAGTGGGCCCATACCTCTGTCCCCAGGACACTGTCAAGCAGCAGTGTTCCCACCACTGCAGGGAACCTAGGCGAACCCACCACCCCAACAACAGAGGGACCTGGGGGCAGTGGTAGTGGGCACATGGTTCAGGGGACAGAGGCCTAGGAACACAGGAAACTGGGAGGGCTGCTTTGTGACAGAGGGAGGACAGACCCAGGGTATCCACTCTCCACGAGGCCCTCTCCAACATCATGGGAGCCTACCATCATTCCCAGGAGACGATGGCAACGGTACTAGCCAAGTTTCAGGAGACCCATCGGCTGCAGGAGGAACAGTATTTGGGGTTCAGGGAGGAATTCAAGTCCATCAATACCACCCTGGGCACCATTGTAGGGGTGCTGAAGGACCTTGTGAACACCAGGAGGGACACTGTGGCAAAACAAGGGGCCCCTGACACTAGCCTGGACGATTAACTGCCCACCACCTCCACCGGCGCTAGTGGACAGGAGGCACTGCCACAGGACCACGACACCAGCACCCTATCCCCTGCAGATGGAGAACCACCCCGCAAACGGTCCCTGAGATCCAGGAAAAAGACAGAGAACAATGTGAAGACCCCCGCCATGAAATGAGACCACCCTGATTGTCATCCTTCTGTCCCACTTTGTCACCCTGTCCATCCTTAAACTGCCCTAACTCCACTTCCTATGCCCCTTTGGACAATGCACCTGTGAGACAAATAGACTGGACTCTGCCATGGACATTCCTCCACCATCACCCCTGACCATTTTACAACCCCCTCCACTATTTTGCACTTAAATAAACACCCTTGAATCACAAAACAATCTGGAGTCAGTCTGTGCTTTCACAAATGTGTATTAGCTATAACTAAGGAAAATACCAATGTCCATTGTATTGTCAACATACCTATGTCACACAGCTCTAGTCCATGAGGTAACATAGCGGAGGTCACACAGTGGGACCCACATCTGTGAAATCGAAAGGGAAAGTGACAAATCAGGGTCCATACACTGGGTGAAAGTGACAGACAGATGAGAGGTCGAACAATTTCATCAGATATAGGAGGCAGTGAGGTCTTCTTACCTGTCTCTCACTGGAAGTATTGATGGATCACGATGTTTCTGTTGTCTATGTCCTCTTCTTCTGCCTCCTCTTCTTCACTGTCCACAGGCTCCACAGCTGCCACAAGACCTCCATCTGGACTATCCTCCTGCAGAAAAGGCACCTGTCGTCGCAAAGCCAAGTTGTGCAGCATACAGCAGGCCACGATGATCTGGCACACCTTCTTTGGTGAGTAGTATAGGGAACCACCTGTCATATGGAGGCACCTGAACCTGGCCTTCAGGAGGCCAAAGGTCTTCTCTATAACCCTCCTAGTTCGCCCATGTGCCTCATTGTAGCGTTCCTCTGCCCTTGTTCTGGGATTCCTCACTGGGGTCAGTAGCCATGACAGGTTGGGGTAGCCAGAGTCACCTGCAAATGTCGAGGGACAACTTTTAGACACACACTAACCCTTAGGAATAACCCCAGACCCAGACAACTATTCACACTGTATAGGGTCCATGTCCTCACCTAATAGCCACACATGGTGCCTATGGAGTTGCCCCATCACATAAAGAATTCTGCTATTCCTTAGAATGTAAGCGTCATCCACTGAGCCACGAAACTTGGCGTTCACATGGGAAATGTACTGGTCGGCCAAACAGACCATCTGCACATGCATTGAATGGTAACTCTTCCGGTTTCTGTACACCTGTTTACTCCTGCAGGGGGGGGACCAAGGCCACATGTGTCCCATCAATTGCACCTATGATGTTGGGGATATGTCCCAGGGCATAGAAGTCACCTTTCACTGTAGGCAAATCCTCCACCTGAGGGAAAACGATGTAGCTGCGCATGTGTTTCAGCATGGCAGACAACACTCTGGACACGTTGGAGAACATAGGCTGGGACATCCCTGATGCAATGGCCACTGTTGTTTGAAAGGAACCACTTGCCAGGAAATGGAGTACTGGCAGGACCTGCACTTGAGGGGGGATTCCTGTGGGATGGCGGATAGCTGAAATCAGGTCTGGCTCCAACTGGGTACACAGTTCATGGATTGTGGCACGATCAAGTCTGTTGGTGATTATTACATGTCGCTCTTCTATTGTCGACAGGTCCACCAGCGGTCTGTACACCGGAGGATGCCGCCATCTCCTCACCTGCCCCAGCGGACGTGATCTATTGATGAGAACAGCGATCAGAGGGTCAGCCAACACTGAGGTACGAAAAAATGCCTTTACTGCACACATTTGTCAATCCGCTGTGTGCCTGTCTTAATGTCTATCAAAGCCTAGATATGTGTGACGCATTTAAAAATGAATGCCATGTGGCCCCCTGAAATGGCGGCTGCCTGACCTGTAATGTGGGACAATGGGATATGAGGTAACTGCGCTGGCGTTGTACACCGTCACGATAGGTGGTCGAAGACCGCAGCACAATCCTGCATTGGTTAACATTGGACCCTATGGGTCCCAGGAGCCAATGACGATGTACGCCGGCGGTGACGGAATGCACCTCCGCGGACATGACTGCCATTTTCACTCTGTTCACTCACTTGATACCTGATCTTCAACAGGAGAGGACCTACACTGCAAGTGCTGCTGTGACCTCAGTCTGGAAGCGACAATGGCTCAAGTGTCTGGGGAAAGGGCCCCTGCCTTCACATTGGAAGAGTTGGACAAACTAGTGGATGGGGTCCTCCCCCAGTGCACGCTACTCTACGGTCCTCCAGACAAACAGGTGAGTACACTGTGAGCATGCTGTATGGGCAATGCCTTTTTGGAGTGGTGTGGATGGGAGATGGGTGGGGAATGAGGCGTGCATGAAACGACAGTGAGTAGATGTGCGTCAGGGAAGGGTGGGAACGTGGGCCAATGACTGTGATGGTCCGGACGGTTATAGTTTTTCCTTTTCCCCTGTACTATTCCTGTAGGTCAGCACCCACCAGAAGAAGGATATTTGGCGTGCCATCGCCAAGGAAGTCCGGACCCTGGGGGTCCGAGAACCCACTGCCGGAAAAGATGGGAGGACATTCGCAGCTGGAGCAAGAAAGTGGCGGAGGCCCAGCTGGGGAGGGCCTCCCAACGTGGGAGGGGTGACCGTCGCACCATGACACCCCTGATGTTCCGGATCCTGGCGGTGGCGTATCCAGAGTTGGATGGGTGCTTGAGGGCATCACAGCAGCCACAAGGGGGTGAGTACAGTCACATTCATCTGATTCAGCGCGCATGGAAGGTGTCTGGGTGGGGGAGGTGGGCAGTGGGTTCCCCTAGGCCAGGGCGAGTTTTGTAGGCAAGGACCCTTCGTGAGGCAGGCTAAGTGGCACCCCACCCAACCAGTGTTAAGAGCCATCTGCCCCTAGTCAGGCTCCTGTGACTTCCATGTGTGCAGCAATCGGGCATAGGCCTTGTACTTCATGGCCCTGTGATTAATTAGGGAACTCTAAGTGCATGGCGTAGTTCAGAGGGCTGCTGTGTCTGTAGTGTCCGCCAACGGTAGAGGTATTGCATGCACTGAACATGTCTTTCTACTTTCTTTACCCCCCTTTCTATGGTATCCCTGTTCTTATGTGCATTAGCATCATCAGGCGGAGGAGCAGTGCCACCAGAGCAGGAGGGAGCTGCATTCCACATGGCCCTGTAAGGCGAGACTACGGACTCAGAATTCACCAGTGGGACGGAGGGTGAGGGGAGCTCCACGGCGGGGACAGGAGCTGAGACCAGCGACACCTACTCCTCCTCTGATGGGAGCTCTCTTGTGATGGCGGGCCCCTCTGTGCCCACCGCATCTACAGGTACAGCTGCCAGCCCCCCACCAGCACCGCCCTCCCAGCAGCCCCTCAGCGTGTGCCCCGTGGCCGCTCACCCAGGAAGGTGGGCATCTCCTTCGCCCCGGGCACCTCAGCCCCTGCCCCTTTCATCCCTGCTGCCCTCAGTGAGGAGGCCATTGACCTCCTCAGATCCCTCACTGTTGGGCAGTCTACCATTCTGAATGCCATCCAGGGTGTAGAGAGGCAGTTACAACAGACAAATGCATACCTGGAGGGCATTCATTCTGGTCAGGCAGCCCAACAGCGATCTTTTCAGACTCTGGACTCAGCACTGATGGCAGCCATTGTCTCTGTGTCCAGCCTCCCCCCTCCAACTTCCTCCACCCAGACCCAATCCCCAGTACCTCAGCCTATCCCAAGCACACTATCAGACCAGCATGCACACACCTCAACACACAAGGGTAGCTCTGGCAAACATAAGCACCACACATCCCACAGGCACTCACACAAGCATGATACCCATGCAGACATACCAACAGCCACTGCCTACACTGTGTCCCCCTCCTCCACGTCTCCGTCCTCCCTCCCTCTCCCGTCTCCACTCACACCTGCATGCACTACATCTTCAGCCTCTAAGTCCATCACCGGCACGCCCATCACCACACACCGCTCACATGTACTCACCACCCCCACTACCATTCACACATCCCCTGTGTCCTCTCCCAGTGTGTCTGTGAGCACACCTCCCAAACTACACAAACGCAGTCACACACCCACCCAACGGTCATCCACCTCACGACAGCCTCCAGCCCATGCACCTTCACCCAAAGTCAGCAAGCGAACACCTCCTACAACCACTTCCTCCACTCCCAAACCCCCTCCATCTACCCGTCCCAGTGTGTCTAAAAAACTTCTCCTGTCAAACCTTGACCTCTTCCCTACACCAGGGAAGTCGCCGCCAACACGCACGGCGGACAAGACCGCCACCGGCACCGCCACATGCACCGCCACCACGGGCACCGCCGCTCAGGACACCACTGCCAGAAGCACGCTCAGTGAGCCCCCCACCAGCACCGCCGCCCAGGACACCGCCACCAGCAGCATGCTCAGTGAGCCCCCCACCAGCACCGTCACCCAGGACACCACCGCCAGCAGCACGCTCAGAGAGCCCCCCACCAGCACCGCCGCCCAATGAGCGCCGCAAGCACCGCCACTACTGAGGCCGCCGCCAGCACCGCCAGCGGCCATGCCACATCCTGTGCCAGTGGCACCACCGCAGACATGGCTGCCATCCCCAGTGGTCAGTCGTACGAGGCTGGTGGTCAGTTCCAGGGGCCTAGACAGTTTCAATGTTGGCCCACTGTCAGTGGAGTGTCAGATCCACTACCTCAGTCCTTGTCAGGATGAAGCACTCTGGGCACAAAGCCCCCTCCAGAACCAGTGGAGAAAGGCATCCACTACCTCAGTCCTTGGCAGGATGAAGCACTCTGGGCACAAAGCCCCCTCCAGAACCAGTGGAGAATCACATCCACTACCTCAGTCCTTTGCAGGATGAAGCACTCTGTGCACAAAGCCCCCTCCAGAACCAGTGGAGACTGTTATTTACTTGAGAGACTGTGGCTTTGCACTCCCCAGGATAAAGCAGTGGGCAAACCACCCACTGTACAGACTTGTGAGACTGTGGCTTTGCACTCCCCAGGATAAAGCAGTGGGCAACCCACCCACTTGAGAGACTTGAGAGACTGTGGCTTTGCACTCCCCAGGATAAAGCAGCAGGGCTAACCACCCACTTGAGAGACTTGAGAGATTGTGGCTTTGCACTCCCGAGGAGAAAGCAGTGGGCTAACCACCCACTGAAAAAACTTGAGAGACTGTGGCTTTGCACTCCCCAGGATAAAGCAGCGGGGCTAACCACCCACTTGAGAGACTTGAGAGATTGTGGCTTTGCACTTCCGAAGGTAAAGCAGTGGGCTAACCACCCACTGAAAAAACTTGAGAGACTGTGGCTTTGCACTCTCCAGGATAAAGCAGTGGGCATGGAGCCCCCTCGTGGAGCTGGCGTCGTGCACTCATCCGCCTGAGGTGCCGCCCCTACCCTTCCCCCTGAGGTGCCTGTTTTATTTCGATCTGATGCCCCTGCAGTGTTCTCTCCGTTTGGATCGGGTATTGAATGTGGGCCTCGCCCATGCATTTTGGGCCCAGTGGTCCACGTACTATGTAGGTGCAGTAGATGGACTTGAATTCTTGGTGTACATATTTGTTAATAGTGTATTTATATTTTTGAGTAATGGATTTTTCCAGATTACAATCGTTCAAATCATTTCCTTTTGTCATTGCGTTCTTCCAGTGGGGGTAGGGGGTGTAAATGTAATGTTTCAGCATATACTGGTGTGTGTGTTGTAGTGGGTGAGGGTGTCGTAGGTGCAGTACTCACTGTGGTCATCGCCGCCGTCGGTCGTGCTCCTGGTAGAGGAGCAGGAAGACACTGGCAGGTAGAATTTGGAGTTCCGGCTCCATGGCATCCTGGTTCCTCGTGGGGTGTGTAGAGGTGAGAGTTTTCCCTTCCAAGTCCAGTTTCCGCCGTGTTTTTGTTCGCGTTGAATCCGCCCCGGAAAAGGTGGCGGATTGGCCTCTCATAATGGTGTGGGCGGTATATTGTCTTCTATCTGTCGGTTTTTGTTTGTACCGCCGTGGCGGTCGGGGTGTTAAAGTGGCTGTCTATGTTGGCAGTTTCTGCCATGGTCGTGATTCCATTTGTTTTACCGCCGGCCTGTTGGCGGTCTTACCGCCGCTTTACCACCGACCGCCAGGGTTGTAATGAGGGCCTAGGTCTTTTCACCAGAGTGTCTGCTAATTGAAAGATATGTAAATGTGTACAGTAGGTAGTGTGTACAGTAGGTTTGGGAGCCTTTGTAGAATTTAACTAATGGAGTCACTTGAAACTTCATGATGACAATGATTTATTCTTTTTGAGATGTGATGTAAGTGGGTTCTCAGCTGAATTCTGCAATGCATTGACTCATAAAATGTTTGCACTACTTATAGCATGATTACATATTGGTAAAATATATAGAAATTGCTTTATCTTAATCACTAAACCATTTTGCGACAGTGTGATAACCTTGCTTAAATGGTTCCCGTGAGTTGCTCAGCCCTGGTCAAGCTCTTTTGGGCACAGTGGTACACCACATTGTATGATGTGATGGGAAACAGAAAAGGCACACTGGCACACATGGGAAACATGTAAGGAAGGATCCAACATACAGTCTATATTATACTGTTTGTAATACAATTTAAACCTAATTATTTACATACTGACAGTGCTTTCTGTCACAGGACCTCGTAGCACTAAACATTTGGGGGTCCTTATGACCCTGGTCGTCACCAGACTGCCATGGTCATGGTGGAGGTCTGACCGCCTCTGTTGTGGCGGTCCGACTGCCACATTATGACCATGGTGAAGCAGCCACAGTCCAACCGCTGACACTGCCAGGCTGCCACCAGCCTGCAGCCTGGCGGTCCCGGAGGGTTGTAATCCACCAGGGCAACACTGCAAGCAGCGCTGCCCTGGGTATTATGAGTCCCCATCCACTAGCCTGTCCATGGCGGTTTACACCACTACGGAAAGGTTGTCAGAAGGGGAGACTCGGGGGAGGGCCCTGGGGACCCATGCACTGCCCATGCACTTAGCATGGGCAGTGCAGGGCCCCATGCACAGCCCCATCACGGCTTCTCCTGCCTAAATTACGGGCAGTGGAATGCGAGTCGGGTGCTGCTGCACCCGCAGCAGTGCCACATTGCCGCCGGCTCCTTTAGAAGCCAACTGTAATGTTAAGGCCCTGCTCCCCGCTAGGCTGGAGGGGGAACTCAAAATAGGGCCAGTGGGGTTCAGGCCGCCGTGTGGCCTGATGGCGGAATGACATTGGCGGGCAGCCTCCAACGCCCGCCAATGTCATAATGAGGGCCATGGTCAATATTCCTCACTGAACCAACCAGAATCAATTCAGTGACAATTTGGTTGCACATAGATATCTGCAGTGATTACATTAACCTATTGAGGTTTCATAATGAAAAGGAGTGGATCTCCCACTGGTTAGTTTACTTGGCATTTATTTTTCATTTAAAGTGCATGTGTTATTTTATATGTAGTAACCTGAAAGTGAAGAAACAGCAAAATAGTTAAATAATATTTTGTTATTTTTAGTTATGCCATGGCATACAGGACCACAGGTCCTATTTTTTATGTACTTTAACAACTGTAAACAGCTTGGAAATGCGACAAATAAACAAGGTCTTGGTTCCAGGCCATCTTCATTTACAAGTACTTGCAGAGACATTTCTGCTACAGTGTTTTACTGCCGGGGACCCCCACAGAGGCATGTCCCACAGTTTGAAGAGCTATGCAGTAGAGTGTGTAGCATCAACTGCTGTCACCATGTGTAGACACTCTGAGTCTACAGTCAAAAGTGAACTTTACTGATGCCCTGGCAAGATAAATAATTCAAGTCTGTAGAAAACCTCAGACTCTGGAGCTACGTTTGCTCTACGACTATTGGTCTAAGGTGGTAGACAGAATCTGAATGACACAGAAGTATGGATTAAGACACTCACCACGCAGGCATCCATCTCCCATGTCTCACCTTCAAAGACAATTGTAAAGACTGCAGTGACGAAAAATGAAAGCTTATGTACTTCCTGGGTAACAGGCAGCAGTGTCTGTAGTAGTATAAACTCAGTTTCATAGTTCTCAGTCCAACAGTTCTCATCCCAAATGTTTACTCAGGCAAACCACCTTACATACTCATGCCTGAATCTTCAGTATTGTTTTTGTTATTTGGATTTGTAAAGGGTCACTTTTCCCATGAAGGGTATTCAGGTGCTAGAGCAGGTGTGTAGGTCTTCTGCTGGGTGTTTTGCTGTGAGGGATATGTCCGAGATAGAGTGAGGTAGACTAGGTATCTGGTGGGATGGTGGAATCGGAGGTGGCAGTTTAGGTAAGCAAGTCCTATATTGTGCAGTGCCTTGTATGCAATAATGTGATGTGTTTGAATCGACAGCCTTTGTTTATCATCCGTCAGTGGAGTTCTCTGAGGTGAGGTGTGATGTAGTTATGCTGTGAGAGGTCCAAGATGAGTCTGTCTGTGGTGTTCTGGATGGTTTGGAGACAGTGGAGATGGTTGTTGAGGATTATGGCATAGATTGCATCACTGTAGTGTAGTATACTGGTGACTAGAGCTTGAGCGATGGCATGCCTGGTGTTCTTGGGGATACATTTGAAGATTTTTCGGAGGATGCATAGTATGTGGAAGCAGGAGGAGCTAACTGCATTCACTTGCGAGGCCATGTTGAGTTTTTTTCTCAGATGATTTCCAAGGTATATGCTTGGTTAGTGGTTGATGGTTTTGGGGCAAGTTCTGATGGCCAATCAGGTTGAGTCCTAGGGTGAACTCTTGTTCCTGAAGATCGCCACTTCTGTTTTTTCTGAGTTGAGTTTCAAGCAGTTTGTTTTCAGCCAGTATGGTACGCAGAACATGCATTTGTTGAGGTTGGCTCTTGTCATGAGGGACTTGTCTAACATTGGGAGGATGAGCTGGGAGGTCATCAGAGCAGGAGATGATGGAGTTGCCATGAGATCTGATGAAACCAGTGAGTGGTGTCATGTACATGTTGAATATGGTGGGGCTCAGAGTTGATCCTTGAGGGACTCTGCAGATCAGGTCATTGAGCTTTGATGTGTAGGAAGAGAGTTTGACTCACTGTGTCCTCCCTGTGAGGAAGGAGCATATCTATTTGAGGGCTGAACCTTGGATGCTGAACCTCAGCTTTTGATGTGAGTAAGAAGTGGCACGGTGTCAAAAGGAGCTGAGAGTTTAAGCAGTATGAGGACAGCGACTTCTCCTCATTTTAGAAGGGTGTGGATCTCGGGTGTGGCAGTGATAAGTGCCATCTCAATACTGTGGTTGCTTTGGAAGCCACATTGGGAGTGGTCAAGAAGGTTATGGTGTTCCAGGTGGTTGGGGAGTTGGTGTTTGATTGCCTTCTCTATCACCTTAGCAGGGTATGTTACTAGGGGAATGGGCTGGAATTTGCTCAGTTCATTGGGGGTATATGGGCAGTTTCAGGAGTAGGGCAGTGACTGCAGCATGCTTCCAATTCTCAGACAACATTGAGGACTTGATGGAGGATTTGTTGATGTGAATAATGAATTAGCCGATCACAGGTCTATACATATACACTGGTTGACTGGTGTGTGAGTCCTGGTCAAGCAGCAACCACAACTTTGGTCAGGGTACGTGAAAGGCAAACTTAAATTAACCTGTGATCACCCTGTGGTAGCTTGGCCCAAACTTAAAATTGCCTGACACTTACCCAGACTAGAGTTGTGGTTGCTGCTTGACCAGGTCTCATACCCCTGTCAACCAGTAACCCAGTTTCTAACATTGGTGATCAGCATTGAGGATAGGACTTTTGTTTGTCCGCTGTCATACTGTGATTTGGTGTACATTTCCATTCCATATCTAGGAATAATTTGATTAAATTATCTCTGACTGGTCTTTTTGATTTTTCCAAATTCATACCCTCTCTACCATTCTGTTGTGTCTGTGACCTTACCTGCAAAGATGGAGTTTCAGCGGGCCATGCTGGAGAGCTACAATGTGACCCAGCTCAAAGAAATTTGTCCGTTCAGGAGGCTGCCAGCTGGGAGGAGCACTAAAAAGGAAGAACTCAAAAATACCTTGAGGCATGGGCAGAAGCCCACCGGAACCCAACATATGTCACCAGAGGAGCTGGAGGATAGAAGGGAGTAGAGAAAGCTCAAGTTGGAGCTGGCCAAATTAAAATTGGAAAGGGAAAAGATTGAGAGAGCCTTAGAGGAGATTAAATTTGCCATGAGATGGATGGCCCTTGAGATAAGATTTAAAGTACTCTACATCAGAGCTAAGCAAGTGGACTCCAGTGGTAATGGTGGCAACAATTCCTCAGTGCCTTCTGGAGACAAGAGGGTCCACATTCATAAAAGTCTGGTGCCTGACTTTGTTGAGAGAAACAATATTGCTAAGTAGTTTGAGGCTTATGAGATTGCCTTGTTGGTGCACAGAATCCCTGGGGAGGATTGGGGAGCTAGTTCATTGAGGCATATCCCTATCAAGGGGAGGGCCATCCTACTGGCCCTGGAGAAGGACAGGATGAGGTATCACCCCATGAAAGAGGCCCTCATCAGAAAATATGGTTTGACCCAGAAGGGTATAGGCAGAAGGTTAGTGACAGCCAGAAGCTGGCCCAACAGACCTGGGTGGATTGTATTGATTCTTTCTGCAAGGCAAGGGCAGTGAAGTAAAACATTATCAGGGGCTACATAACTTGATTGCAAAAGAACACATGTTCAGTCTTTGTTTTGCAGATCTGCTCTCATATTCGATTTACAGTAAGCTCTCTGATCCCAGAAAGCTTGCTAAGGAGGAGCATTGCTGAGTCAGTACCAGGGTCCATAATAGGTATCTGGGGGGATTACCACAAGGGTGGGCATGGCCCACATCAGAAGAAGGAGGGGGGGGGGATAAAAATAAAAGCAAGGAGTTCTCTAAAGAGCCCACAATTATTTCCTCAGGTCACAGCTCCTATCCTCCTACTGAAAAGAAAAAAATGGTTTCCTGATAGTAGGTCTTCAGGGAAGGTACCCCCTAAGTGCTATGAGTGCCAATGGGAAGGATACTTCAAGGTGGATGCTAAGTGTCCCAAGTGGGAACAGCCCCTCACAGGTGGGTATTCACTAGAGTTGGTTATTGTAGCACTTGGGGAAGAGATTGTCTCGGATAGCGTGGAGGACAGAGTAGAGGTTACCCTACAGTCCCTGGGAGACAGAAAAAATGGTATAGAGGGCCCTCATGCCTAACAACACTCAGAAATATAGGCAGCGAGTGGGTCACCATCAATGGTCAGAGAAAGGGGTCTTTAAGACATAATGGAGCCAAATGACAACTGTCAGATGTCATTGTGGTGACCTTAGAGCAGGTGGTCTCTAGTGCATTCCATCAAATTGTTGTAGGTGACATCTGTGAGAGTCACTTCCCAGTGGCTCTTTAAATAGAGGTGGGGGGGCTCAGGTTTCCTTAAGGGTAGTTGTAAGTCCATCTTTGGATTGTCTGCTTGGCAATGACCTGGAACATACTGTCTGGAAGAAGATGGAGCTAAAGTCCCACTTGGAGATGTTAGGGTTGCCTGAGTGGGTGTGCCTGACCGCTCTGTCCATGGCAATCCAAGAGGCTAATCAGAAGGACCTGGATCCTGGAAGAATGGCCCAGGGGCTTTCCAAGAAGAGGATGTTTCAGGGGTATGGGAAACCCTTTCCTGAAACTCCCACGGTCTGGGAGGAGTCTGAAAAGAAGAGAAATACCCTGGAGCCTACAGGAGAGGATGAGGACAAACTGGGGAGCCTGCCTAAGCTCACCAATTGGCAGAAGGAAGGGGGTCCCACCAGGGAGGAGTTCTGCAGCGTGCGTAAGGAATGCCCTACTCTTGTGGGCCTATGGCAGGAGGCCAAAGCCCAGGGAGTTGGCGACACCTCTGGTGATCACTTGATTTATTGGGAGAATGGTCTCCAGTATAGTGAGCCTAAGGTTTTTGAGTCAGGTTCAACCCATGTGTTGGTAGTCCTTCAGTGCTACAAGGCCTTCCTACTGGAACTGGCTCATGATGCACCCCTGACAGGTCATTTGGGGCAGAACAAGACCTTTTACAGGTTTATTACCCACTTTAACTGGCCTCAAATGAGGAAGGCCTTGGATGTATTGTGCAGGTCCTGCCCTACCTGTCAGGCCAGAGGCGAGTCAGAAGGGAAGAACAAGGCTCCCCTGCAACCTTTTATTGTTGTTGACACCCCCTTGAAGAGAGGGTGGGTATTGACATTGTTGGGCCTCTGGACCCCAAGACAGCCAGGGGCAAAAGTTTCATCCTGGTCTTGGTGGACGATGCCACCTGTACTCTGAGACTATTCCTTTGAGAACAGTGACTGCACCCACGGTGGCTAGGACACTAATAGGGATCTTTACCCATGTTGGGTTCCACAAGGAGGTGGTATTCTACCGTGCTACCAACTTTATGTCAGAGTAAATTAGATGGGAAGCACAAGGCTCCCCTACAATCTTTTCCTGTCATTGGTACTCCCTTTGAGAGGGAGAGCATCAACAGTGTTGGGCCTCTGGACCCCAAGACAGCCATGGGCAACCGGTTCAACCTGGTCTTTGTGGAACTTGCCACCCAGTGCCTAGAGGCTATCCTTCTAAGAATGGTGATTGCACCCACAATGGGCAGGACACTGATTAGGATCTTTACCCATGTCGGGCCACCCAAGAAGGTGATATCCCACCGTGGTACTAACATCATGTCAGAGTACACAAAGGCCATGTGGATGCAGCTTAACTCCTTACCACCCTCAAACCAGTGGGATTGAAGAAAGGTTTAACAGGACTTTTAGGGGCATGATAATGTTTTTTTTAGCACCCATGAGACATGTGAAGTGTGACATCCTCCTTCCATGTCTTTTGTTTGCCTACAGGGAAGTAACGCACAAGGGGGTTGGCATCTGCCCCTATGGAGCATGTTCACTGGAAAGGCCCCCCAGGATATGGTCAGTTGCATGCTGGAACTCCGCAAACATACAGCATGCCTCCGGAAACTTGCCGGGGAGTACCTGGAAGACATGTTACCAAATCACAATTTGAAATGTGAATACATACCAATTTGGTATTCCTAATACTGAAACGCAGCGATTTGTGTGAATGTTCTGTGACCGAAATGCGGTCGCAAACACTCTCATTTTACCACCTACTTCAAGAAGGTGGTAACCCATTCACAAATGGGAATGGGTCTGCAAAGACCCTTTCCGCTTTGTGAATGTACGCAAAAATGTTTCATGGATGTCCCACAGACCACTGCCTACTCTTAAAAGATTAAAAGAAAACTTTTCATTTTTCTTTTTTAAACACATTCTGTTTCTGTTTTCTTTTCCTGTATTGCCGGTAGTTAGTTATGGATAGGACCTAGTTTCCCTGGGAAAAGCATTTTTTTACTTGGCTATATCTTTGAGGCCGTTTGATGACTCTTAGTGAAATTTTCTAAAAAAAGTGTCCTCTAGTGCCTTGCTGTTTTGTAGTGATCCATCAAGCAGGGACTGAGAAAAAGGGGAGGTCAAAAAAGCACGTTTCCCATTTTAATTTCCATAGAGATTTTAGGCATGACTGCAGCTGAACTGGCTGAATGGAATTTCACCAAATTAGGCAGGAAGGTAGCTCTTAGTCCAAAAAAGCACCCTTTTTGTTGTTTGGTGTAAATGTGATCAGTCATTTTTGAGAATTTAAAGGAAACAGAAATTTGTATATCTGGGTGGAGCCTAAGGACAGATCTCATGGTGAGATCTGATTGGCTGTCAGCACTTCAACCAGAACATGATGGCAGCCATCATGGGACCAATATACATGATAGCACCCCATTGAAATGCATTGTAGCCAATGGCAGATTTTGACGGTCATAAAAAGGACAACTAATAAAGGGTGATAATAGATTTTAGGCACAATATAAATTATTTTTTGCCAAGGTGATTTTACTGTGTGAAAAAACGATCTGGTGAGATTTCCTGAGTCATGTTTGACAGAAAACTGTTTTCCGTTGATTTTCCATCAGAAGCTAAAATGAAAGCATAGTGTCTGTAAGTTCACATTATCTTACTGAACCATATGAGAATAAAGTCTGACATTCTCAGTAAAACCTGTACTACCAACAGGAGCAGACTGTCAGTTGATTCCCACGTGTGCTACTACAGTCTCCCATAGTGGTCTAAAGAACAACTAAAGTGCTAACAGTCTTATTTATGCCACAGGTGTCATAAGTTGATTAAATCAAACTGGTAAAGCTTAAGACATTTGATTTAGAATGGAACAAATGAGGATGTTCATTTTGCGTTGAATTTTTGGTTAGTGATGTAGAAAGAAATATTAGGACACACTTTAAGTGAGTTCTAAAATATCTTCCTGTTGTACCTCCACAAGGGGCAGCCATTGAGGTAATTCCCTTGTGTTCTACTGCTGCTTCTCATAGTGTTCTAAAGAGCAACTAAAGCGCTAACAGTTTTACTTAACACAAACGTCTGTACACCTGAAGCCATCTTGATTAAATCAAACAGGTAAAACTTAAAACATGTAGTTCAGAAAGGTAGAAAATGAGGTGTGTCATTATGTTGTATAAATTATGGTGTTGTGGAAAGAAAAATTAGGACACGTTTTGAGTGAGTTCTCAAATATCTTCCTCTTCAATTTTAATTAAACATTCTGACATGTAGACTGAAATATGCAGTTTCAGCACCAGCAGAAACCTAAACTGCCAGTTAACTCCCTGATGCTAAGCAGTTTACTACAGTATTCTAATAAACAACTACAGTGCTAACATTCTGAATTTATGCCAAAAGTGTGGCACATCTGACTGTGTCATCTTGATGCATTCAAAGTAGAAAACTGAAAACATTTTTTACTGACGATACTGCAATAATTAAGGATATTAGGAAGCTTCATAACAAATAAATCTCCCAAGCTGGCCCCTAGAGAAAAAAGAGCCCAAATGTAAAACAGTAAAACAGTAGAACAAGTATCACCCACATTTAGCTTAAGTATAGCCAAATGAAAGAAGTGTGCAAAAAACATATATATTTTTTGTTTTGCAGTTTTATACTTCACAGACTAGGTCAAAAGGTATTGGAGTGCTTTATATGAGCATCTGTTGCATTGCACAAGGACACATTCCTTTTGAGCTTTAGGTATGGGGAGGTGAAGTTATTTGCCTAGAATCACAGGATGTCGAGCTGACGCTAAAACTCTAACCTGGTTTCCCAGTTACAAAGTCTGCAACTCTGGCCAGAAAACCACATTCTATCCTCTATGAGTAACATATAATCAAGTGATCAACTAGTTTTTATAATTTCTAAAGATAATGGTTTAGATATTACAGTTTGTAATAATGTAGCATCAAATAACAAAAATACAGCAGCACAGAAAAACAAAGTAACACATCACCAATATGATAAAATGGCAATCAACAAATGTTCTTGTCACAAATGATCCCCTCCAGAATTCTGTTTTTGTGATACAGCGGTAAAAGGTGTTCCGAGCAAACATTGCCTTGCCTTACATGAGGAACAAGGACATGAAATGTCATCAGTTAAAAACGTTTTGTGCTCTGGCCATAGTTTTGGGCTGACTGTTGTCTTAAGCATTTGCAGAGCTGGACCTGAAATATCTTTCCACCTTATACTGTGGTGCAAGATTGCTGTCACAGGAACTATCAAGGTATATACAAGAAATGGAGCAGCATTTGTTGACATGTTTTATGTACACAATACACACAACAGACTCCCATACAAAAAGCAGAATTAAAAAAATAACAGGCACATCGCAATACTCAGCAAGTGAGAGCATCACAGGAGCAAAACACAACAAAATCTCATTGCATTGCTAGAACACAACAAAGGTGCACAAATGTTCTTGTCACACATTACCACCTCCAGAACCCCGTTTTCAAAGTATAATAGTAAAATGTGTTTGTATCACGCACTGTCTTAACTTAGCAACAAGAGCATAAATTGAATCAGTGAAAAAGATTTGTGATAAATCCTCTGCCACAGTTTTGGGCTGACTGATGTATTAAGTAGTTGATGAGCTGGAGCAGCGCTATTTAACATCTTAGATAGTGGTAAATGGTTGCTTGTCACAGGAACTTTCAACCTATGTGCTGCTTTTGGCAGGAAATGTAGCAGTCTATCTAAAGTAAACAACAGAACATAGTACAATAGCATATACAAAGTAAAATGACAACACAATTAAAACATACATTTGAATATTAAAATATCTGACCCCATGTCTTGGAGTCTGAGGGCCTGATTATGCGTTGGGCAGTTGAACTACCACAACTCCAATCCAGTGGTGGTGAGGCGGCTGTGAAGTCGGCGGCCTCACACCCATCGTATTACGATGTTTCCACCTGACTGACCAGCGGAAACAGTGGTATCAAGTTGTATCCGCCGGTCAACCTGGTGAAAATAGTGTGGCAGCTTTGGTATCGGCTTCCTTAGGAAGCTGAGTCCAATGCTGTCACACACAGCACCCTCGGAATGCACACTGTCTGCCAGAGCATTCCAAGGGAGCTGTCGGGGGGGGCTGCACTGCCCATGTCATGGTCATGGGCAGTGCACATCCCCCACCTGTGTCCCCCAGCACTGCCTTTTCACCAGCCTTTTCATAGTGGGGACCCCGCCATGAAAAGGCTGGTGAAAAGGGAAGTTATAATCAGCAAAGCGGTGCCCGAACTCGGCACAGCCATGACTGACCATTACTTCGACCGCTGCCAACTCAACAGGATCCCTGATCCTGGCGATGGTCTCTGGGCGGTCCAACGGTCAGGATTGTAATCTGGCAGTTGGACTGCCAGGATTGTGGCGGTTTGACCGCTACCATAATTTTGGCCCGGAATCTTCAGAGCCTGCTGTTGTGAAATGAGTAGTACAAGGGGTGTTTGCAGAGGCAGGCAGACAATTGTAAGCTGAGATGGCTAAAAAATAAAGACAATACACTCTCACTCCTCTCTGCAGTAGACTGGAGGCAACAAAAACAGAAAGCGGTAAGGTCCTTTTAGCTGTGTATGGGAAGCTGCCGGGCCCACACAAAAACAAAATTGAAAGAAAAGATGAAAAAAAAGTTATTTTTTCTCGCGGTGGTTTAGACATAGGAAACAAATTCATCAAAGGCACGTGTTGGCCCACCAAGCCAGGACACTGGAAGAAACTTTATTCTGTGTGGTAGACGAGTTGGAGAAGAATGCCCTCACCCACAGAGAGGAGAACCAATGGCTGATGTGGGCTAACTAATTGCCCCATACTGTATGCTGTGAAGGGTGAAGGGTGAAAAGACAATGTGAATGACCCTACAGCAGATCAATGCATGAAGAGGGCTGTCTGAAAGCCGCTCTTTGTCTGTTTATGTATTATTATTTCTTTGACACACAAAGGTCTTAGCTAATGCCAGATTTAAGAAACCATTCTCTCCAATGATATTAAAGTACTCAATAAACAAGCAGAGACAACAATGACCTCGAGGTTATTGTTCATGCAGACCACACCATTACACACAAGGTACTTGAAAAGAACGCATAGTAGGACTCTACACAATTTAATCTGTATTGCATCTTTAAAGGTTCCAGATGATGCTTATAATGTTTGGACAAAAACTCCCAGTGGTACATTTTAGCTGTTGCTGGATAATAGGGTACAAACAATTAATTTCCTATTCATAGGGCCAGCAGTTTATCTTTACACTTATCATAAAGCACATTAATTATATTTTTAAGAGCCTACTTGGCTATATCTCTTAGGACTGCCAAATTAGTAGCAGCAACTTGATTAGAAGGAAAACAGACAGCAATGCATCCAAGAACATAAAAACTCAATGGCCTTTTGCAAATCCCTTGGAAAAAGAAAACAGCCAGTTTAGCTGTACGTCATTAGCAATGCATTGAAAGATCATTCAAAAATCCAGATCACACTGTAGCAAGATTGTCATTTTTTCATTCAGCATGGAGCCATAACTCTGCTGCTTTCTGAAATGGAAAGAGCGAATCAGTTGAACCCTGCCTGTGACTTTATGCCAGAGCCTTCCTTGTATAAGGCAAAGTTGGGTTTCACGTGTATCTGTTTGTTTTTGGCTTTTGTGTTTTATCTTTTACACAAGGCTAACAGCCTAGACTCTTCAGGCAAAAGCAGAGAAGGAACATTTAGATACTGAAATGCTGAGATTGGCAAACTTTAAATCTAAGAATCAGATGTGAATAAATATATGAATTAATGAGTAAATATGAAAAAAAAATCACTGTTTAGCGTTGCCCTGTTTTCGATCTCGTCCCCATCACATCATGATACTTGTAATTCTGATTTTGTTTGTAATATTGTTTTTGCTTTTTTTTTTATGAACAATATTTTTTTATAAGGAAGTGGCTAATTACCCAGCCGCTGGTCAAATAGTAGAGAATCTCTGCTATTTACCCAGCAGGCAGATGGTTATCCAGCCACAGGCTACATTGTAGAGATAATGTGCAATTACACAATAGGGAAAAGGAGGTCTTTATTTAGCCGGCCATTAAGAAAAACATCACAACAGGCAATGATAAAGTGGTACCATCTTTTTATGTGGATGCAACATGTGAGGCATCTGAAAGTAAGTGCATAATCAAATGTACAATAATTTGTGCAAAGTTACGTGCATGAATTAAACTAAACAGTTTACAGATAAAAAAAGTAAATGCAAAATCTCAATAAAAATATGTATGTTATTTTTTTTAATTCAAATTGAAATATAGGAATCAAGTTTATATTTCAATAGCTTCAGGATATGGCACACCTGTATTTTGAGCAGTAGTCTGGGAAGGTTTGGTTGACTGCAAAGAATAATGTCTACATATTTAAAATATGTTACATAAATGCTTTATTCACTCATGACAAAACATTGGTTTTTTTCATATTCATGATCCTCCTTTTGATGATTTTTCAGGCCTCTGCTCTTCTTAGGCTTCTTGTGAAAGGGCTTATGCTAACTCTAGACTTCTTCTTAAGGGGGTTTTGAGCTTGATTGCTCGCTATATCAAATCTGTCAACACAACTGCAGATGACACTCAGCAGCAAAGAGCGAATGCAGACAGATAGGTGATATCTGGGCCCTAGAGGGAGGTACACGTACCGTAAGCAGTTGGTGCTTGGTGGACAGGGCTTTGGAACACTTGCAGGAGGTAAATTGAGTAAGGCACAGTAATGGGGCTTTTGTGGAATGGGGAAGTAAAAACAGGAGACAGGGAAGTTATGCATCTGGGTAATTGACAGGAGTAGAGCACTCTTCTACCTGTAAATAATCATTTTCATACTATTCACCCAGCAGAGTGGTTCTATACATATTGTCCCATATAATTAAGTGATCAGCTAGTTCAAAAAATAAAGATAGCAAATAATTTAAAAGTAATTTGCCTCTATTTGGGAACTCAGAAAGTATGTCCTAATTTTTTAAGAGCACTAACCATAACTTCTATGTGAATAATACCCTCTCATGTTTATAATTTCTGAAGATAATGCTTTAGGTATTACAGTTTATAATAATCTAGCATAAAATAAAGCAGCACAGAAAAACAAAGGAACACATCACCAGCATATCAAAATGGCACTCAACAAATGTTCTTGTCACAAATTATCCCCTCCAGAATTCAGTTTTTGTGATACAGTGGTAAAAGGTGTTTGGAGTAAACACTGCCTTACATTAGCAACAAGGACATGAAATACCATCGGTCAAAAACGTTTTGTGCTCTGGCCCTAGCTTTGGGCTGACTGTTGTCTTAAGCATTTGCGGATCTGGACCTGAAATATTTTTCCACATTATACTGTGGTGAAAGATTGTTGTCACAGGAACTGTCAAGGTATGAACTTGAAATAGAGCACCATTTGTTGACATGTCTTAGGTACACAATACACACAAAATAATCTCATACAAAATGCAGAATTAAAAGATTAACAGGCACATCGTAATACTCAGCAAGTGAGAGCAACACAGGAGCAAAACACACCAAAATCACATTGCATTGCTAGAACACAACAAATGTGCATAAATGTTCTTGTCACACATTCCCACCTCCAGAAACCTGTTTTCAAAGTAAAGTAGTAAAATGTGTTTGTGTCAAGCTCTGTCTTAACTTAGCAACAAGAACATAAATTAAATCAGTGAAAAGATTTTGTGATCCACCGTACATTCTCTGCCACAGTTTTAGGCTGACTGATGTATTAAGTAGTTCATGAGTTGGAGCAGCGCTATTTAACATATTAGACAGTGGTAAATGATTGCTTTTCACAGGAACTTTCAAGCTATATGTTGCTTTTGGCAGGAAATGTAGCAGTCTATCTAAAGTAAACAACAGAACATGATACAATAACATATACAAAGGAAAATAACAACACAATTAAAACATAAATTGGCATACTAAAAAAATCTGACCCCATGTCTTCGAGTCTGAGGGCCTGATTATGAGTTGGGCAGTTGAACCACCACAGCTCCAATCCGGCGGTGGTGAGGCAGAGTGAAACCGGTGGCCTCTCACCTGTTGTATTACCATATTTCCACCAGACTGACCAGCAGAAACCGTAGTATTACGATGTATCCGCCGGTCAGCCCAGTGGAAATAGTGCGGAGGCACTGGCCTTGGCTACCTTAGGGAGCTGAGTCCAATGCTGTCACACACAGCACCCTAGGAATGCGCACTGTCTGCCATAGGATAGCATAGCCATAGCAAACAGTGCACATTCCGAGGGTGCTGGTAGGTGGGGGCCCTGCACTGCCTGTGACATGGTCATGGGTGGTGCAGGGTCTGCCCCTGTGGCCCCCAGCACTTCCTTTCCAACAGCCTTTTCATGGTGGGGACCACCCATGAAAAGCCTGGCGAAAAAGAAAGTTGTGGTCAGCACAGTGGTGCCGAACTTGGCACCGCCATGGCTGACCAGTACTTTAATCACTGCCAACCCGGCGGGATTCCTGTGGAGGGGATGGTCTCCTAGGTCTCTGACCACCAGGATTGCAATCTGGTGGTTGAACTGCCAGGATTGCAGCGGTCCGACTGCTACCATAATTTTGGCAGTCAGTGGACTGCCAAAGTCGTAATCGGGCCCTGAATCTTCAGGATCTGCTGTTGTGAAATCTCTAGTACAAGGGGTGTATTCAGAGGCAGCAAGACAACTAGCAGCTGAGATGGCTAAAAAATAAAAGCAATACACTCTCACCCCCTTCTGCAGTAGGCTGAAGGCAACAAAAACAGGAGTGGTAAGGGCCTGGTAGCTGTTTGTAAGAAGCTGCCGGGCCCAAACAAAAACAAAATTTAAATAGAAGATGGAGAATAAGGTATGTTTTTTTGCAGTAGTTCGGACATAGGAAACAAATTCATCAAATGACAAGAACGCACGTGTTGGCCCACTGTAGGAGGCTGGACTGGCTTGTAGTGAGTACCTAGGGGTACTTGCACCTTGCACCAGGCCCAGTTATCCCTTATTAGTGTATAGGGTGTCTAGCAGCTTAGGCTGATAGATAATGGTAGCTTAGCAGAGCAGCTTAGGCTGAACTAGGAGACGTGTGAAGCTACTACAGTACCACTTAGTGTCATATGCACAATATCATAAGAAAACACAATACACAGTTATACTAAAAATAAAGGTACTTTATTTTTATGACAATATGCCAAAGTATCTCAGAGTGTACCCTCAGTGAGAGGATAGGAAATATACACAAGATATATATACACAATACCAGAAATATGCAGTATAGTCTTAGAAAACAGTGCAAACAATGTATAGTTACAATAGGATGCAATGGGGACACATAGGGATAGGGGCAACACAAACCATATACTCCAAAAGTGGAATGCGAACCACGAATGGACCCCAAACCTATGTTACCTTGTAGAGGGTCGCTGGGACTATTAGAAACTAGTGAGGGTTAGAAAAATAGCCCACCCCAAGTCCCTGAAAAGTGAGTGCAAAGTGCACTAAAGTTCCCCAAAGGACAAAGAAGTCGTGATAGGGGAATAAGGCAGGAAAGACACAAACCAACAATGCAACAACGCTGGATTTCCAATCTGGGGTACCTGTGGAACAAGGGGACCAAGTCCAAAAGTCACAAGCAAGTCGGAGATGGGCAGATGCCCAGGAAATGCCAGCTGCGGGTGCAAAGAAGCTTCTACTGGACAGAAGAAGCTGCAGTTTCTGCAGGAACGCAAAGGGCTAGAGACTTCCCCTTTGGAGGACGGATCCCACTCGCCTTGGAGAGTCGTGCAGAAGTGTTTTTCCGCCGAAAGAACGCCAACAAGCCTTGCTAGCTGCAAATCATGCAGTAAGCGTTTTTGGATGCTGCTGTGGCCCAGGAAGGACCAGGATGTCGCAAATTGCGTCAGGAGAGAGAGGAGACGTCGAGCAAGACAAGAAGTCCTCTCAGCAGCAGGTAGCACCTGGAGAAATGCCAGAAACAGGCACTACAAGGATGCATGAAACGGTGCTCACCCGAAGTCGCACAAAGGAGTCCCACGTCGCCAGAGACCAACTTAGAAAGTCGTGCAATACAGGTTAAAGTGCCGTGGACCCAGGCTTGGCTGTGCACAAAGGATTTCTGCCGGAAGTGCACCGGGGCCGGAGTAGCTGCAAAAGTCACGGTTCCCAGCAATGCAGTCTAACGAGGTGAGGCAAGGACTTACCTCCACCAAACTTGGACTGAAGAGTCACTGGACTGTGGGAGTCACTTGGACAGAGTTGCTGGATTCGAGGGACCTTGTCCTCGTGCTGAGAGGAGACCCAAGGGACCGGTAATGCAGCTTTTTGGTGCCTGCGGTTGCAGGGGGACGATTCCGTCGACCCACAGGAGATTTCTTCGGAGCATCTAGTGCAGAGAGGAGGCAGACTACCCCCACAGCATGCACCACCAGGAAAACAGTCGAGAAGGCGGCAGGATCAGCGTTACAGAGTTGCAGTATTCATCTTAGCTACTATGTTGCAGTTTTGCAGGCTTCCAGCGCGGTCAGCAGTCGATTCCTTGGCAGAAGGTGAAGAGAGAGATGCAGAGGAACTCGGATGAGCTCTTGCATTCGTTATCTAAGGAATCCCAAGAGACAGAGACCCTAAATAGCCAGAAAAGAGGGTTTGGCTACCTAGGAGAGAGGTTAGGCTAGCAACACCTGAAGGAGCCTATCACAAGGAGTCTCTGACGTCACCTGGTGGCACTGGCCACTCAGAGCAGTCCAGTGTGCCAGCAGCACCTCTGTTTCCAAGATGGCAGAGGTCTGGAGCACACTGGAGGAGCTCTGGGCACCTCCCAGGGGAGGTACATGTCAGGGGAGTGGTCACTCCCCTTTCCTTAGTCCAGTTTCGCGCCAGAGCAGGGCTAAGGGGTCCCTGAACCGGTGTAGACTGGCTTATGCAGAAATGGGCACCAAATGTGCCCATGAAAGCATTTCCAGAGGCTGGGGGAGGCTACTCCTCCCCTGCCTTCACACCATTTTCCAAAGGGAGAGGGTGTAACACCCTCTCTCAGAGGAAGTCCTTTGTTCTGCCATCCTGGGCCAGGCCTGGCTGGACCCCAGGAGGGCAGATGCCTGTCTGAGGGGTTGGCAGCAGCAGCAGCTGCAGTGAAACCCCGGGAAAGGCAGTTTGGCAGTACCAGGGTCTGTGCTACAGACCACTGGGATCATGGGATTGTGCCAACTATGCCAGGATGGTATAGAGGGGGCAATTCCATGATCATAGACATATCACATGGCCATATTCGGAGTTACCATTGTGAAGCTACATATAGGTAGTGACCTATATGTAGTGCACGCGTGTAATGGTGTCCCCGCACTCACAAAGTCCGGGGAATTGGCCCTGAACAATGTGGGGGCACCTTGGCTAGTGCCAGGGTGCCCTCACACTAAGTAACTTAGCACCCAACCTTTACCAGGTAAAGGTTAGACATATAGGTGACTTATAAGTTACTTAAGTGCAGTGTAAAATGGCTGTGAAATAACGTGGACGTTATTTCACTCAGGCTGCAGTGGCAGGCCTGTGTAAGAATTGTCAGAGCTCCCTATGGGTGGCAAAAGAAATGCTGCAGCCCATAGGGATCTCCTGGAACCCCAATACCCTGGGTACCTCAGTACCATATACTAGGGAATTATAAGGGTGTTCCAGTAAGCCAATGTAAATTGGTAAAATTGGTCACTAGCCTGTCAGTGACAATTTGAAAGAAATGAGAGAGCATAACCACTGAGGTTCTGATTAGCAGAGCCTCAGTGAGACAGTTAGTCACTACACAGGTAACACATTCAGGCACACTTATGAGCACTGGGGCCCTGGGTGACAGGGTCCCAGTGACACATACAACTAAAACAACATATATACAGTGAAAAATGGGGGTAACATGCCAGGCAAGATGGTACTTTCCTACATCCACTAAGCCAGGACACTGGAAGAAACTGTATTCTGTGTGGCAGACTAGTTGGAGCAGAATGCCCTCTTCCACACATAGGGGAACCAATGGCCGATGTAGGCTAACTAATTGCCCCATATTGTATGCTGTGAAGGGTGGAAAGACAATGTGAATGACCAATGCATGAAGAGGGCTGACTGAAAGCCACTCTTTGTATGTTTATGTATTATTATTTCTTTGGTGCACAAAAGGTCTTGGCTAACACCAGTTTTAATAAACTTTTGTCTCCAATGATATTAAAGTACTCAATGAACAAGCATAGACAATAATGATCTTGAGATTATTGTTCATGCAGACCACACCATTACTCACAAGGTACTTGAAAAGAACGCATAGTCGGACGCTATGCAATTTAATTTGCATTGCATCTTTAAAGGTTCCAGATGATGCTTAAAACTGCCAGTGGAACATTTCAGCTGTTGCTGGATAATAGGGTACAAACAATTAATATCCTACTCATAGCGCCAGAAGTTTATCTTTACACTTATCATAGAGCACATTAATGATATTTTTAAGAGCCTACTTGGCTATATGTCTTAGGACTGCTAAATTAATAGCAGCAACTGAATTAGAAAGAAAACAGACTGCAATGCATCCAAAGTACATAAAAACTCAATGGCCCTTAGCAAATCCCTTGGAAAGAGAAAATGGCCAGTGTAGCTGTACGTCATTAGCAATGCATTGAAAAATCATTCAAAAATCCTGGTCACACTGCAGCAAGATTGTTATTTCTTCATTCAACATGGAGCCATAAATCTGCTGCCTTATGAGATGGGAAAGAGCGCATCAGTTGAATCCTGCCATTGACTTTATGCCGGAGCCTTCCTGTTATAGGGCAAAGTTGGGTTTCACATGTTTTCGGCTTTTGTGTTTTATCTTTTACACAAAGCTAACAGCCGAGACTCTCCAGGCAAAAGCAGAGAAGGAATATTTAGATACTGAAATGCTGAAAGTGGCAAACTTTAAATCTAAGAATTATGGCCCTCATTACAACCCTGGCAGTCGGTGTTAAAGCGGTGGTAATATCGCCAATAGGCCGGCGGTAACAAAAATGGAATTATGACCACGGCGGAAACCGTCACTTTAACACACCGACCGCCCAGCAGTAGCAACAAGCACCATGGCGGTAACCGCCAACAGCCAGGCGGAAGACAATGTACTGCCCACTACATTATGACCAGCTTATCCACCAGCTTTTCCTGGGTGGTTCCAACGACATCAAAAGCACAGTGGAAACAGAACACAGAAGTCAGAACACTCACCTCTGGAGACACAGGAAACAACCACAACGCCATGAAGCCCGAGTTGCACATATTTCCCATGCTCATATACCTTTTCCTGCATTACGAACACCAATGCTGGTGAAGACAACCACAGTGAGTACTGCCACCTAGCACACAAGTGAGGGGGGAGGAAAAGGAGAGTGACACACACATGCAACACGCAACACCCCCAACACTATACACACAATCAGATGCACAAACATTACATAGCCACCCTGTACCCCTCAGGAATAATGCTAGGACAAAATGATTGGAAGAAAGTGAGTGTAATACGATTAAAGAACATGAATAAGTGCATTAAATTCCAAACATATATACATATTTACAAATGGAGGGACACTGCCCACTCCTCAATGTCAGTGGACCACAGGGTCACAACACATAGGCCAAGACCCCACTTCACTCCTGCAACAACACGGAGAAAACATTGCAGGGGCACCAGGTCGAAAATATACAGGAAACTCAGGCGGACGGGGAATGAGGGGCACCTCAGCCAGAAGATGGTACAACCCCACTGGTCCTGGAGGGGCTACATGCCCTGTGCTTGGTCCTGGCGAGTGCAAGGCCACAGTCTCTCAAGTGGGTGGATTGCCCACTGCTTGGTCCTGCGGAGTGCAAAGCTGCAGTCTCTCGAGTGGGTGGTTTGCCCACTGCTTGGTCCTGGGGAGTGCAAAGCCACAGTCTCCCTAGTGGGTGGTTTTCCCACTGCTTGGTCCTGGGGAGTGCAAAGCCACAATCTCTCTAGAGGGTGGTTTGCCCACTGCTTGGTCCTGGGGAGTGCAAAGCCACAGTCTCTCTAGTGGATGGCTTCTCCACTGGTTCTGGAGGGGGCATTGTGCCCATTGTGCTTCATCCTGGGAAGGATGCGGTGAGTGTATGGCTTCTTCCACTGGTTCAGGAGGGGGCATTGTGCCCAGTGTGCTTCATCCTGGGAATGATGCGGTGAGTGGATGGCTTCTCCACTGGTTCTGGAGGGGGCATTGTGCCCAGTGTGCTTCATGCTGGGAAGGATGAGGTGAGTGGATGGCTTCTTCCACTGGTTCTGGGGCGAGCATTGTGCCCAGTGTGCATTATCCTGGGAAGGATGCAGTGATTGGATGGTTTCTTCCACTGGTTCTGGAGGGGGCATTGTACCCAGTGTGCTTCATCCCGGGAAGGGCCTCCTGTACTTTCTGCCTGCTGGTGCAGGCCCCTTGCCCTTCCTGTCAGCTGCCGGGGATTGCCCCTTGCCCTTCACACCTGCAGCTGGGGTTGCCTACTTGCCCTTCCCTGTAGCAGCTGGGGGTGCCTCCTTGCCTTTCCTAGTCACAGCTGGTGGTGCAGCCTTGCCCTTCCTTGATGCACCTGGTGCAGGCACCCTGTCAGTGTTGCTGTCTGGTGCCCTGGGATCCTCTCCCACCTGCAGTAGATGTCAACACTACTGTGACCCTGGACTGGGTGGCTGCGGTGCTTGCCTGGGTTTTCTTCACCCTGGCCTGACGTGAAGGACGGGGAGAGGAGGGGGAGGAAAGTGGTCAATGGTGGAGAGCAAAAGCTTCTTAGGGACATTGGGGTGGGAAGAGGGTGAAGGTTTGAAAGTGGAGGAAGAGGGAGTGGTTGTAGGAGCTGTCTGTCTGCTGTGTTTGGGTGCATGGGCTGAATGCTGTTGTGAGGTGGATGGCTGTTGGGTATCTGAGTGCTTGCGTTTGTGTACCTTGGGAGGAGGGGACCTAGACACAGTGGGAGAGGACACAGGGGACGTGTGCATGGAAGTGGGGGTGGCGACTGCCAGTGAGGGGCGTGTAGTGATAGGCGTGATGGTGGTAGTGGATGAGGATGTAGTGCATGCAGGTGTGAGTGTAGATGCTACTGAGAGGGAGGTGGACAAGGAGGAGGGGGACACAGTGGAGGCAGTGGATGTTGGTATGTCTGCATCTGGATGGTGTTTGTGTGAGTGCCTGTGTGATGATGTGTGGTGCTTGTGTTTGCCTGAACCACTCCTGTGTGTTGTCCTGGGTTCATGCTGGTCTGCCTGTGTTCTTGGGATAGGTTGAGGTTGAGGGGAATGTAATTGGGATTGGGCAGAGGAGGTTGGAGGGGGGGCTAGAAACAGGGACAATAGCTGCAATCAGGGAGGACGCCAGAGCCTGGATTGATCTCTGTTTGGCCGCCATGCCAGAGTGAATGCCCTCCAGGAATGCAGTTGTTTGTTGCAAATGGGATGCCAGCCCCTGGATGGCATTCACAGTAATTGACTTCCCAACAGAGATGGATTGCAGGAGGTCAATAGCCTCCTCACTCAGGGCAGCAGGGCTAACTGGGGCAGGGCCTGAGGTGCCTGCGGCAAAGATGCCCACCGTCCTGGGTGAGCGGTCATGGGAAACACGCTGAGGGGCTGCTGGGAGGGAAGTGCTGGTATGGGGGTGGAGGCTGTACCTGTAGTTGGGGTGGGCACAGAGGTGTCCGCCACCACCAGGGAGCTTCCATCGGAAGAGGTATCGTTGTCCGAACTGTCCCCTCCTGTCTCCACCGTGGTGCTCCCTTCGCCCTCCGTCCCACTGGTGCCCTTACCGTTGGTGGATTCGGCATCCTGGTCCCTGTGGGATGCAGCTTCCAAGTGACAGTGGGCTTGGCAGCAGGAATGTCTCAGCCAATGTTCTCAATAGTGCTGACCAGAGCATTGTCTGCCTTCATTAAACACATGCACAGCTACATCGTTTTCCCTCAGGTGGAGGATTTGGCCACAGTGAAAGCTGATTTCTATGCTATGGGACATATCTCCAACATTGCTGGGGCTATTGATGGTACACATATTGCATTTGCCTCCCCCCCCCGGAGAAATGAACGGGTGTTCAGAAATTGAAAGAGCTTTCATTCCATGAATGTGCAGATAGTGTGCCTGGCGGACCAGTACATCTCCCATGTCAATGCAAAGTATCCTTGGTCTGTGCATGATGCCTTCATCCTGAGGAATAGCAACATACCATATGTCATGGCCCAACTCCAGAGGCACAGGGTGTGGCTAATAGGTGAGCCCTGGTTCCCACCCAGGGGTTGTTGGTGTACGGGTATAGTGTGGGCCCTAAGGGTTAGTGTGTGTCTAACAGTTGTCCCTCGATATTTTCAGGGGACTCTGGTTATCCCAACCTCTCAGGGCTACTGACCCCTGTGAGGAATCCCAGGACAAGGGCAGAGGAACGTTACAATGAGGCACATGGGCATAAAAGAATAATAATAGAAAGGACATTCGGCCTCCTGAACGCCAGGTGTTGTTGTCTCCATCTAACAGGTGGATCCCTGTACTACTCACCCAAGAAGGTGTGCCAGATCATCGTGGCATGCTGTAAGTTGCACAACCTTGCCTTACATCACCAGGTGCCTTTTCTGCAGGAGGATGAGGCTGGAGATGGGTGTGTGGCAGCAGTGGACCCTATGGACAGTGAAGATGAGGAGGCAGAGGATGAGGATGAGGACAACAGAAGTGCCATAAAACGACAGTACTTCCAATGACACACAGGTAATACACTGTAATTACACCTTACATTGTCAGTTTTGTATTTGACATTGTCACTGGCAGGCTGATTTTCCCACTTCTATGGCCACTTACTGTACCCCTTGGCATCTCTATTTGCAGATATTTGTGCCCCACTATCGCTCCTGGTGTGTTGACTGCAGCCAACTATAGGTCATTCCTATGTATACATTACTGTACAGTTTTATTGCAGTGTTTAAAGCTTATTAAACAAATACATGGTTAAATGATTTGACAGACTCCATACTTATATTTATTCAAACAGTGTTTATTTAAGTGCTAATGATTAGAGGGGGATGTGCAATGGCCTGGGGTGTTTATGGAGAAATGTCCAGGATAGAGTTCAGTCTATTTGTATCACTGGTGAATTGTCCAAGGGGGCATAGGAAGGGGAGCAATGGTAGTTCAAGGTGACCAGGGTGTCAGAATGGGACACAAGGGTGACATTCAGGAGGGTCTTATTTCCTGACAGGGGTCTTGGCAATGCTCTCTGGCTTCTGCCTTGATCACAGGGACCGTTTGTGAGGTGGTTCTCCTTCTGCAGGGGGTTGGGTGCTGGTGGCTTGTTATTCCTTTGGTGGTCCTCCTGTCCACTAGCGGCAGCAGGGTTGGAAGGCTGTTCATCGGTTTGGCTAGTGTCAGGGGCTCGCTGGTGTGCCACTTCCTCCCTCATGGTGTTGGCCATGTCTGCCAGCACCCCTGCAATGGTAACCAGGGTGATGTGGATGTCCTTCAAGTCCACCCTGATCCCCAGGTACTGTCCCTCCTGCAGCCGCTGGGTCTCCTGCAACTTGTCCAGTATCTGGCCCATCTTCTCCTCGGAATTGTGATATGCTCCCAGGGTGTTGGTGAGTGCCTCCTGGCGACTCGGTTCCCTGTGCCTGTCCTCCCCCTGTCACACAGCAGTTCTCCCAGCTTCCCTGTTCTGTGCCTCTGTCCTCTGAACCGTGTGCCCACTGCCACTGACCCTAGGTCCCTGATGGTCCTGTGTTTGTGGGGTGGCCTGGGGTCCAGGTAGTGGTGGACACACTACTGATTGACGTGTCCTGTGGACAGAGGTATGGGCCCGCTGGTTGGGTACTGTGCTGGTGTTTCCTGAGGGGGGAGGCTCTGTGGTGGTATGGGACTGTACCTGGGTGATCGATTGTCCAGAGATCCCTGATGGGCCAAGTTGGTCATCCAGATCCAGGCATCCGGAGATGCTGTCATCACTGTGGGCCTCTTCTGGAGGTGAACTGGAAGTTGCTAGCACCTCCTCTCTGGTGACGTTGGGTGGGGGACCTGTGGGGATGTAAATGCAGTGTTATTGTTTCTGTGTGTGTCATCTTGTGCATGGGTGTGTTGCCCTGTATGGTTGTTATTGCCCTGGCAGCTTTTCCTTGTGTGAGTAGTGATTTTTTGGGCTAGGTCAGGGTTCTGCAAAGTCGGTCCTGGAGAGCCGGGTCCATGCCAGAATGTTAGCATATCCACATTTAGAAAACTGTAGATTTCTGAAACATCTTTTTTCTAAATGTGGATATGCTGAAAATCTGGCATGGACCCGGCTTGATGGTGGGGTAGGTGGGAGGTGGTGGAGTGATGGGAGTGAGGGTATGGGTGGGGGTTTGTGATGTCATGCAGGTAGGGGGGTGATAGTAATAGAGAGTTGACTTACCAGAGTCCAGTCCTCCTACTACTCCTGCCAGGCCCTCAGGATGCATGATTGCCAAGACTTGCTTCTCCCATTTTGTTAGTTGTGGGGGTCCACCGCCAGTCCTCTGTACAGCTATTTAGTGTCTTGCTGCTGTGAAACGTGCCTTCCTCCGTAGGTTGTTCCACCTCTTCCTGATGTCATCCCTTGTTCTGGGGTGCTGTAACACTGAGTTGTCCCTGTCCACAATTCTCCGCCATAGCTCCATCTTCCTAGCAATGGATGTCTGCTGCACCTGTGATCCGAATAGCTGTGGCTCTGCCCAGATGATTTCCTCCACCGTGACCCTTAGCTCCTCCTCAGAGAACCTGGGGTGTCGTTGCGGTACCATGGGTGTATTGTGAGTGGTGTGGGTGAGGGTGTGTGGGGTGCTGTGTTCGGGTGTGTGATGTAGGGTGCATGGATGGTGTATAGGTGATGGTGGTGTGTGTCTGTGGTCTTGTCTGTGGTCTTGCTATCTCTCTTGTTGCACTTCTTTGTAATGGTAAAGGGTTGTGGGTAATGTGGGTGTGTGTTTTATAGTGGTGTGGGTGTTTGGGTGTGGTGTGTGTATGTGTGTCAGGTGTGTGTAGTTTGAATTGTCCAATGTGGTGTAGTTTTGTTAGGTTGTGTGTATTTTGAGCACGGCGGTATGTACCGCCAATGGTTTAGCGCCACTGAATGTCTGCCACGGTGATTCGTGGGTCATAATGCTGTGGGCGTAGTTCTGTTGGCGTAACGGTGTGGCTTTTGCTACCACCAGTTTATCACTGACCTCTGGGCTGGCGGACTTTAGTGTGTGGCTGTATAGTGACGGATTGCTATGTGTGGGTCATAATATGGGTGGGGGTAATCCGCTGCGGCGGTGGTATGTTGGCGGCAGTCAGCATGGCCGTAAGTGGGATTTACCGCCAATGTCATAATGAGGGCCTGTCTGTGTATAAATATGAATTAATGAGTAAATATGAAAAAAATCACCAGAGCATTGTACTGTTTAGCATTGTTCTGTTTCCGATCTCCTCCCCATCACATCATGATTCCTGTAATTCTGTTTTTGTTTTTATTATGGTTTTTGCTTTTTTTTAATGAACAATATTTGTTTTAGAAGGAAGTGGCTAATTACTCAGCCGCTGGTCAAATAATAGAGAATCTCTGCTATTTACCCAGCAGCCAGAAAAACAGTACATAATCTCTGCAGGTTATCCAGCCACAGGCTATATAGTAGAGATAATGTGCAATTACACAATAGGGAGAAGGAGGTCTTTATTTAGCAGGCCATTAAGAAAACATCACCACAGGTAATGATAAGATGGTACCATCTTTTAATAGGGATGCAACATGTGAGGCATTTGAAAGTAAGTGCATTATCAAAGTACAATAATTTGTGCAAAGTTAAGTGCATGAAAAAACTAAACAGTTTACAGATGAAAAACAGTAAATTCAAAATCTCAATAAAAATGTTTGTTATTTGTTTATTCAAATAGTAAATATAGGAATCAAGTTTATATTTCAATAGCTTTAGGCTATGACACACCTATATATTGAGCAGGCTTCTTGTGAAAGGGCTAATGCTTGCTCTCGTTTTCTTCTTAAGGGGGTTTAGAGCTTGCATGCTTGTTATATCAAACCTGTCAACACAACTGCAGTTGACACAGCAGCAAAGAGCGAATGCAGACAGATAGGTGATATCTGGGCCCTAAAGGAAGGTACACGTACCGTAAGCTGTTCGTGCTTGGTGGACAGGGCTTTGGAACACTTGCAGGAGGTAAATTGAGTAAGGCACAGTAATGGAGCTTTTGTGGAATGGGAAAGTAAAAACAGGAGACAGGGAAGTTATGCATCTGGGTAATTAACAGGAGTAGTTCACTATGCTACCTGCAAATAATCACACTTTTTCATACTATTCACCCAGCAGAGTGGTTTCATACATTGGGAATTATTGGTCCCATGTTGAGTGGCCCTTTGAGCCACAATGACATTTTAGTCACCTGCACAATGTGTCATGAGAATGATAATTTTTATTTTTAACTTGCTAAGCAGTGTTGTACATGGGCAAGGTTCTGTCTTTACTTAACCCTCATTTCTGTCCTAGACAGAGCTGTCTCAGCAAAAGAAGTCTAGAAGCCAAAGAAATATAATCTGGGTGACTGGTTTAGATTCTGTACCTGACTAAATGCATTGTGAAGGGAGTCTGGGGAAGTAAGTAGTAGGACCAGTAGTAGGAGGATGATGATGAATGGTGGAACAAGGGGCAGGAGAGGGACAACCTGGGGGACCTCAGGGAGACCAAATCTTCAATCACCTGGTTTAGCAATGCCAGAGGGGACCAGGAACAAATAGACAATGAGGAACAGGACATTGAAAAAGAGGACCAAACTAGGAAGGATCTGGAGGGCCAGGAGGATGTGGAACATGGGGATCTAGACCCAGTGAACTAGGGCCCAAAGGAACAGAAGGGCCAGAGGTAGAAGAAACAAAAGTCCCTGGACGATAACGACATGCACCGACTAGGACCAGAAGGGATGAGGAGTTGTAGACCCAGGGAGACAAACTAAGTATGATCAGAAATAAGGGACCAATGGAACGAAGGACCATAGAGAGGATGGGCAGGACCACAGAGATCAGATCAAGGAGGACCAAGGAGTCACAAGTGAATGGAGCAGGACCAGGAAGACTACAAAAAGAAAGGACAAGGGCCAGCAGGATCTGGAGACCATAGATTAGAATAACCAGGGTGGGTATAAAGGTCCAGGAAATCTAGGCCCAGGACCAACATTAAAAGGTCCAGGAGAGTCAGAAGGGTCAGGCTCAAGGGGATCCTAAACCAGGTTGACAAGGACTACAGGAACCAGGGTGACCCATATTATGGGAACTAGGAAGGCCAATGCCAGAGGGATGAGAAAGACCAGCATCAGGAGATAAATCAGGTGGACAAGAACAAAGTGGACCCAGTACATGAGGATCAGAGAAAGGAGTAAGCAGTTCAGGAAGTACTGGGTCAGGAAGTAAGGCCAAGACTGGGTCACCCAAAAAGACAAACGATGTCCAAAAGGCAAGTGTATGATAACACGCACAATAGGACAAGAAGGACCAAGATCAATAGGGCCAAGAGGACCAAGGCTAGGGTGGGCGGTGAGCCAGGGCCATAAGAGCTAGGCCTAGGGGAATGCACACTGTAAGGATTAGGACCAAGTGCATCAAGGCCAATGGGCACATATTCTGGAGAAGGAGAAAGACTATGAAAAACAGAAATAGCACAGCCATGGCCAGGATTGACACAGATTGAGATCAGGGACACAGGTAACTCGAGACAGATGGAAAAGTTCAAAGAGGACCAGGAAACAAAGGGCTAGAGTGACCAGGAAGGGCAGGGCAAAGTGGACCAGGACCTTGAGTACCAGGACTAGGAGGATCTGGGTGACGAGTTAAAGGAGGATCAGGACCAAAGAGAGTATGACCAGGATTATCATACCATGGACGTCCAGGTCACAGGGCTAGGAATAAGATGGCCAGGAAGATAAGGCACACTTGTGCCTGACCCAGCACAACTAGAACAAGGAAAACCATGATCATTTGGTGTAGAAGCATAAGGACAAAGAGCAGAAGAATCAGGACCTGTTACTGGAAAACAAAGAAGATTAGCAGCATGAGCATTATGGCCAATGGGACCTGGAGACCTGAATAAGCAAAGGAAACACATGAGAGGGACAGTGTCAAGCATACCAGCAGGATCAGAGTCATGAGGACCACAGCAAGGAGGATTAGAAGGATCATCAGTAAGAGGACCCAGAACAGGCCAAAGAGTACCTGATAAAATTTAGTAATAAGAACAGGGATACAGAGTATCATGTGGAGCAGAAGGACCAGGACCTTAGGGTAGTAAGACCAGAGTGAGGAAGATCAGGAACACCAGGACAGCCAGAGCCAGGAAGACTAAAGGGACTGGGACTGGATGTCCAGCAGGACCAGCATCAAAATGATGAGGCTCAGAAGGACCCGGATAAAGATCCAAGACCAAGAGGGTCCAGACCTTTGGGTGCAGTGTCAGAAGGACCAAAGGTAAAGAGCACAGTTCTAGGAGGACCAGGAGGATCCAAACCAGGAAGTGAAAGGCTTAGAGGGTAAGGCCTTAGAGGGCCAGGACACTGGATGAGAGGTGAACCAAGAGCACTAGGAATCAGATGAGCAGAGTGAGAAGGAAGAGAATGAAGGAACAGAATTACCTGGTAAAGGATATGAGGGTCAGGAGGATCAGGAAGGAAGAGGAAGACCTAGAGGAAGGGGTCTGGAAGGACCAGGATGGCCAACAGGACTAGAACCAGAAGGATTGGGCATACAAATACCCAAACACGGAAGACCAGAAACTAAAGGATCAAGTGTAGTGTGCACAACACGAGGAGGAAAACACAAACTGTAAGTACCAGAAATAAGAGTACCAGTGCTAGGCAAACCAGACTGAGAGTGAAGAGGACTAGGAGAACAAGAGCAGAAGAATCAGAAGGAGATAGTCAGGCAACCAATGGCCAGGCAACCAGAGCTAGCAGGACAAGAGCTGATAAGACCAGGGCAAGAAGAACCAGTGGGACCACAACCAAAAAGAAAAGGAAGATCAAGTTGCAGGGATTCAGGTGTATCAGGACCCTGCATACCAGGGCAAGGAGGAAAAAGAGGGCCAGACAGGGAGGGCCAGGATGACAGGAGTCATGATTATTAAAGCCAGCTGGCTAAGAACAGGATGACTTGAACAAGGAGATTCAAGTTAAGTAGACAAGTTAGTGCAGAATCATGATGACAAGGAGCAGAAGGGATAGGGTCAGGAGTATCATGACAAGCTGGGGGAGTACCCGGAGAACTAGCCAGGGCAGAATCAAGTAGATTAGGGCCATTAATAACATGGAACAGATTGGGGAGGATTAGGTGTACTAGAAGGATCAGACTAATCAGAACCAAAAATAGGCCAAAGCGGCCACAACCAGGGGGTGTTACAACTCTGTCGTCCCATTTCTAGGGGCCGTTGTAAGGGGACTGTCGGTAGCCTGAGAATCACCTTGAACACTTATCTAGAGTCCTTTGCTGACTCCCGTTTGTTTCTCTTTTCACTATGATATGCTTTTGTAGTATTACATTTGCTTCCTGGGACTGCAAATCCCATAATTCATAGCTGGTAGTCAGGCAAGCTTGGATTCTGTTATACATTATTTTCTATGGGAGAAGTCCAGTTGCTCCTTTTCACCGGATCCTCTCCTCCAGGACTTGCGAGTGTCTGAAACTACACACACCCGAGACCTCTCCTGTGCCGCCCAGTCATGTGATTCCACCTGGGGTTTTCTGCAGCTTGGAACTTCTTCTAAGCAGCCATTTCCTCAAGATCATTCGTCATGCATTGGATTTCGATTTCCTTGTGTTACAGACCCCTTATCGGATGGTGTTCCAGTCTTGTTTCTGTTCTGTTCCAGCTTGAACCTGTTTCCTGTTTCTCTGCCCTGCTCCTGATTGTTCCAGCCAGAGTCTGCTCCCTATCTCTTAGCCTTGTACCTGTTTGTTTCTTCCAGAGCCTGCTCCCTGTTTCTCTGTCCTGCTCCTGCCTTGTTTCAGCCTGAACCTGCTCTCTGTTTCCCAGTCCTGTTTTCTGCTTAGTCCTACTCCCTGTATTCCAGCCCTGCCCTTGCTTGTTCCAGCCAAAGCCTGCTCTCTGTTTCCCATTCCTGTCGCTGTTTGTTCCAGCCAGAACTTTGCACCCTGTTTTCCAGTCCTAGTCCTGCCTTTGCTTCAGCCTGAGTCTGTTCCCAGTTCTTGCCTCTGCCTTTTAGTTTGTTCCTTCTGTTTCCGTTTCCTCTCGGTATTTGTGTCTGGTAAGTGTTCCATCAGTCTTCACCAGCGTATAAGTGTTTTCCTTTATTCTGGGATTGGCTCCTGGGTTTCAGGAGGCAATTCCAGCCCCCATCCTTGTCTAGTGTTATACGTTGTCTTTCGTGCCTAACAGTGACAGTGCGCTATTGCTGTTTTTCCAGGAATTGCCACTGTGTTTCCAGCTGGACCCTCAAGAGCTTTTCTTTTGTATGTAAGTACTATCCTTGTTTGTGCTCTAGGGTCCAGAGTCAGAATTACTTCTGCTGCCTCCTTTCTATGGGGCTGGCAGGATGACTATCTGTAAGAGTAAACTACACAGAGCCATTGACATTCCCTGTCACTGTGGGAGGTTCTGCGCCCTACTCTGTGTACAACCCCAGCGTGTTTGTCCATTAGTAATCCGTTTCCTGTTTGTTCACACAAGGGTTGCTCAGCTTTTACTTTCCTGTTTCCTGTGTCTGTCCATAGCTGTCCTTTCCGTGTATGCCTTCAGCTGCTTTTCAGCCGCAGTACACTACCTCTTTAGGATATTCAGTGACCGCAAGGGGTGTCCCAACCAGAGTCCTGATCAGACCTGCCCAAATCCGTAACAGGGGGACCAGGAACCGAAGTACCAAATGGAGCACGAAGACCTGTAACTGGCTTTTCCGTACCAGACTGGTGAGGATCAGGGAGTCCAGAAAAATCAGAGTCACAAGGACCAATAGGATCAGACCAGAAGCAAAATGAAAAGGCTCATCCCATGAGGACCTAACAAGGCGGACAACAACCTGTTGGCACTCTACCCGATGAACCACAAAGATAACCCTGGCAAAACTGGCAAGGAGAATCAGGATAGTCCAAACTAGGAAGATCTGGAGTTCTGGAGTGCCTAGGAGAACCAGGAAAAACGGGCTATGTGGATAAGAATCCGGCAGACTAGCAGGATCATGTTGAGGATCAGTAGTGTCAGGGTGAGGATAGTAATACCAGGACTAGGGTGCCCAAGAAGGGCTAATGCAAGGAAGGGCCAGGAGCATGGCCAGGAAGACAAGGGTCAGGAAGGACTCGAACCAGGAGTTTCATATTCAGGAAACTACTATCAGGGTGACCAGATCAAGACGGAAGAGGGCTGGGATCAGGAGGATCAACACTGGAAGGCACATTGAACCTGGAGAAGGAAGAAGAGGATTGTACACCACATGTACTAGAATATCTCTTTTGAAAACGGTTCTTATTCGTGCTTCTTATTCTATCAGAAATCCCCACCTTTTTTAGCCAACATATAGAACTGGTAAGTATTTGCTAAAAAATCAGAGCTCACAAAGTGAATAAAAAGCCAGGACTTTACAAACTGAGTGATAGCAAACGCTGTCTGATGCTGCCAGAGTAGTCTGAGGATGGATCTAGTGGCAGAGGGACTGAAACGTAGCATAGGGTCTAATGGATGTGTGTAAAAGAATTTGGTCTCTGAAGAATGGCATAATGGTTTGAGAAACTCAGATGGCAGGTGCCAGCAAACATGGTTAATGGTTAACAAAGAGGTTCAACAGCTATTACAATCAGCAAAGGGGAGCTCAGGATTGTAAGAAGACTCTAATGAGCAGAAGATGGGGTGAGGAAGGCTCCAGTTAGATCAATTCATATGGCCTGAAGAGTGATTATAATTAACAAAGGGCTCTGATTGCCAGCTGTGACAGTATTGAGAACCAAGGCCAGCAGAGACAGCTTCAGCACCAGACTAGTTGTCTTTGAAAATCTAAGGGCTAGATGGCGGGTGGTGGAGATCCATATGTGGCAAACTGGTTTGGCCAGCACAGAGGCAGTAAGTTTAGAATTCTCTGTGTGACTTTTAGCTATTTGAGTTGACATTCTGTGTGTGTGTATATGTGGTGCCTTAGTAGCAAGTGTGTAGTAGTAAGACTCTGTTTGGGGTTAAAGGCTTAGTGCCTAGACCAGTGGAGTGCATTTTGCACAATGTGATGGAGAACAGATACAGTGGACTTGTACTGACTCCATCTATGTGGCTGGAGGGTGGAGACCCAGACATGGAAGTGGAGGAGAAAGAGTAAAATGCTACCCAAATAAATTATGTGAGGTCCTTGTTACAAAAGAGGTGCTGATTAGTTCTTCTGGAGTGCCGACATAAAATAGGTGTTAGGAGTAAAGGGTAGGTCAGAGTTTTCTCTTGTTAAGGGTGACCTTGTTTCTAAGCAAAGCTTCACACTTGTCTGTGTATGATGACTGGTCAGGAAGGCTGAAAACAGCTGGTTGCTGAGATTTTATTAATCCATGGGCCCTTGTTTTGGATACTCCTGTTACAAAGACAATTACCCTAAATCAGTTCTGAAACTCAACAGTGGATCTGTATTCCCTATCTGGAAAATGAGTGTAAAAGAGGAACTAGGAAATGATCGATCAGTTGGTCACAAAAATTGAGTTAACAAAATGTCTGTGCTTATTGAGTGTCTTATTTCTTAAAATATTTGTAATAGAGTCAATGAATACTTTAATCTGTGAGTTCCTTTTCCTCTTTGTCATTGATGCCTTTATGTCTTTCCCTGATTTATTGAGAATATTAATTCATATTCCAATTACATTCAGTGTGATTAATTATAGCTCCTTCCTCCGCTTGTGGATCCTCAACAGAATACTTCTTTTGGTGAAATGACAGGGAAGGGGTCATCAGGGAATGAACGTTACTCAGCCCACTCTATTTAGGGTAAAACCTGGCTGTGAGGGACAGGGACAATATAATGACACTGACAACTTGTGAGAAAACTACCAGAATGTGGGGAGAATTAGTTTTTTGTTTTGCAAAACAAACTCCTGCTTTGAAAGTCTGTTTAAAAAAAAGAAAAAATGTTTAAAATGTTTGCTGGCCGGCCATTATATCTGAAAGTATGGTCTGGCAAACGTTTTATGCATAGACAGGAACTGCTGTCATGGCATATATAGAGAAGTCCACAGTGCTGGCAGACAGCTCTAAATTTGGCAGATGTAGGCCCTTCAGGATGGAAGAGATATTGTTCTTGGCCATTCTGAAGGCATTAACTCTATCCCCAAACTCTAAATCAGGCTCATAGATGAGTTTGTAATGCGCCTCTCAATTATACTTTGTTCGTGATTTCATATGAGGCGCCATGTAGTTGTTCCTGTTTTGATGAGATCAACCTAAATATCACCTGCACAATATCACTGGGAGACAAAATTCCCAGTTCTGGCCTTTGCTTTAAAAATCATTGTTTTCAGCTGTTTTAGACAGATTTATTAAATTAACCTGAATAACAATTCATAATCCTAGAATAGACTGATTTGCTGGAGAAAAAGATGTTCTGATTATATTGGGAATTATGGTTATCCTATATCTGGCCCTGAGACATTCACATGGCTTTGTAAGCCTGAGTACATAGATGTAGAAGAGCAAACACCTTCAACTAGTCTTGTAAAGGTTCTAACCATCTTTATCATTAGCCACTTCTGTAGGGAAACATAATGAAGTAGGAGTATGTGAGAAGTATGTTACAGGTCCATAATGGGCCTCCCAATTTCCTGTGTCTTGGTTCATGGTGCAATGGAGTGGTTTCCTGTGTCACGTCTGGCAAAATAACTTGGAAACATTCAAACATTTGGGATTGTTAGTCGTATAAGTAGGGGAGGGCATAATCAATGTAATTTGCTGTAAAGTAATTACAAAGAATTACATCAAAAATATGCAGTTGTGCAAGGAGCGTATTCCAGTATTTAGAACTGTTTACTTAGTGCACAATGCACCCTTGCATTCAAGATGGACCTGAGGTTGCAGTTTGTGCAAAGAAAATAGCGCTAAATGCAACAGAACAGAAATAGCAGCCATTGCTTGAGCTCATTAGGTTCATTGCTAATGTGCTCTTGCTGTAGGGTTGTTTTTTTACAGGAAGGGACACCTTCCTCCACAAAATGAATCCTTACAGACTTATATTCCTCTATCTATGTGTGTCGCAGAATGCAGCAAACATAGAAAGAGGAAGTAACGAGGAGAAATAAAGATATTGCTCCTTATTATGCCTCTCCCATAGTGACATCTTTTTGACACATTCCCAGGTATACAAAGTTTTGTAAATCTTGGAATGTGTCACAAACCATGGGAGTTGCATGAGAACACCGATTCAATACCCATTGGACGCCTTCCCAGGGCAGAGTAATTTCCGAGTTGCGTTACTCCAGATTTTTTAAGACACTCAAAACCACGCAAAGTGACTTAGTGTGACTTCAAAAGTCTGACTTATAGTTTGCGTCACACATGTATCACATCTCATAAATATGCCCCCAAATTTGTGTCCCGGCATCCGCTCAATATCCTGTGATTCCTTGCAAATCACCTAATTTCCCTATGCCTAAATATAAAAGCATACACAAAAGTGAATCTCACCTTATGCAATGTACTCTAGTGTGTACTAAAAGCGCTCTAATGCCCTTGGGCCATATTTATGGTAAATGATGAAAACAAAAAAATTGCCCACAGAGGTTAAGGTAAATGAACTGAATCTGCATCTTGACGACTAAGGAAGGAACAGATTTTCAACATCTTTTGTACAGCCACTAAAACACAGGGAATGAAAAAAGCCCATCTTCCTAGCCTACAATTTAAAGTAAAATTACATTTTCATCTTATTTGAATCTTAACTACATTCAAAACCTCTCTTTAGGAAATTCCAAAATGAGTTCAGCACTCATGAGAATGACTATTCAGCTGCATCCACAAAGGGTTCTCTTCTTTGTTCAAAGCTCCTTTTTAACTTCCCTACATCAAAGATGATGACAGTAGCAAAATGTAAGATAAATGAAGTGAGATAATTTACAGGGCAAAATGACATAAATCACATCAAATTACAAAACCAACACACTACTAAGGAATAGATCTGGAAACAGGGAAAATTATGTCCAGCTCTGGAAAGGCAGGTTTTAAGAGTCTTTTGAATATGCGTAGGAAGCGGAACCTTTATGTGGAATGTGAATACTCTGTAAAGGTTCCAGGGCTTCCCCAATGAGTGAACAGGGCTTGCTTTACAATCCCAAAGTGCTCTATTTTGGTGTAGTGTGGTCGAGAAGCCTTAGGTTTAACACTGAGGAGTGCAGGACATCTACAAATGCATACAATAGTCAATAAATGAGACAAATGACTCAAGAAGGACATCCACACCATTTTATTAAAATAGCAGGTATCTTTATCTGCGTTTAGGCATCAGAGAAAAATTGTTCAGGTAAGTACGTTTTTAAATGTCCTATGGGAGGCACAAATAAGTTTTGCAAACAGGTAAAGTACAGCGACTTACAAGACCAGTCTCTTAGGGTTAAGCTGAGTAGTGGGCAAGGTCCAAGGCAGCACCCATAGTACACCCTCAGCAGTAGGTGGCCAGCCAGGTGCAGAGTGGAAAACAGCGCTGGGTGCCCAATTCATTCCCTTAAAGATTGGTCACTGTGAAAGGAGGCTGCAGGCTCTGGCCAGGACGCCAGTCGAGCTGAACCAACAGTGGGGCTCAGGCTCATGATGCTCAGGCACTGGTACCTTTGGTTCTCTTCTCCACAGCTCAGGGGAGACGGGTGCAGGGGTGTACCTAGATGTTGGGTTTTCTTTACTAGAGCGGTCGCAGTGGAGCGGGACTGTGTGAGGAGGCTGCAGGTGTCGTTGGAGAGTCCAGAAGGGGTGCGACCATGATGGTCTCAGACTCTAAAGTTCTGGAGAACCTTGCTGGCACTAGTGATCCACTTCAACTCTGGTCGGAGACATAGGGTGCAGTGGTGACTTCAGGTGTCAGGTGTTCAGTGGTTCCACAGTATTCAGAGACCCTTCTGCTGGAATTTGCTGGAGAACAGGTCCACTGTTCATGAGAGGTCTTGAGTCTTTCTCTAAGGCAGGCAGTCCTCCTGGGTTTCTGGAATCACAGCTGCAGGATGAGTCAACTTTGGTGCAGATTGCGATGCAGGATGCAGACAGGCCAGCAGGGCTGGTGCCAGTTCTGCTGCTTTCTCAGATCGTCTGTGTCCTTGGTCTTTTTTAGGTCACCAGGATCTGCTACTCAGGTGCCAGGGGCTTCCCGAAATACTAAATTTAGGGGCATTAGGGGTGTGTAGGGTAGTAGCCATTGGGCTACTGGTCCTTGGGGTCACTATGCTCCCTGTATGACCACTTCCTGTGGGGAGTGGGCATAACCCCGTCCCAGAATTCCTAAGTATACCATCATCAAGATGGCTACTTCTGAAAATAGTGCCCACTTAGCAGTAGGCCACCTTAGAGGTGGTACTAGCCTAGGGGTGTCATGCCTACCCTGCTAGCTAATTTTCCCACTTGTCCAGGTGTCAAATGGACTCTGGTCAAGGGAGGTGGCTTTCTCTCCTGTGAGAGTAGCCAGATTTGCATTTCGAAGGTGGCAGTCCTTTGAGGCTTGCCACCTTAGGAAGCCTAATCAGCAAGTCATCCTGTAGGAAGGGTTGTTACATCCCCTTCCCATTCAGGCTTTTGTTCTGGATATCCTGAGAACAGAGGGCTCTCACCTTAGGGGTCCGGAATGGTGGCAGAAACTGGTCAGCGAGCATATGATAGGCTAGTAGGATTTCAGGGTGCACCTCTAAGGTGCCCTCAGGGTACATGAATCAGTAAATGTAACACTGGCATAAGTGTGGGTTCACCAATATAAGATGTTTGATACCAAACATTCCTATTTTCAGTGAAGCCATCATGTGGCTGGGGAACTCTTATTGACAAGTATCTAGCACATGCATTTAAAATGGCTTCCCTGGTCACTTACTATGTCTGAGAATAGACTAAGACATAGCAGGTGCATATCTGCTCATGCAGATATGCCCTCACATGTATTATAATGCATCCTGCATTAGAGCTGTAAGGCCTGCTAAAGGGGTGACTTACATATATTGCATGCAGTGTTAGGGGACATGACACACAGAATGTTTGCCATGTCATGTTTTCTCTTATGTCTGCACCAAGATACACATGCAATGGCAGACTGTCATGCTTGGTGAGGGGTCCCTTAGGGTTGCGCAATCCGTGCTGCAGCCCTTATGGACCCTCTTTAGTACCCAAGGCGCTAGGTACCAGGAGTACCATTTACTGGGGACTTACAGAGTGTGCTAAAGGTTTTGCCAGTTGGGGAAACAACTGTGCAGTTTTGGAAAAGAGATCTGACATTGGACACCTGGTTAGCAGAACTAGTGCACTTTCAGTCAAAATTACATGAGATATCAAGCAAAAAGTGGCAGGTAATCATGTCAAAAATGGCACTTTCCGAGAATATCGTATTTACACATGGTATGCACAGTTATCACTATACACCACACATGTTCTCCCGAAATCCACTACGCTTTAAAACCCTGCAAATGTATGACTTGCTCTGTGTATTCTTTAAACTAAAATACTGGGACTGAGAATATTTTTTGGCATCTTTCTGCATTCTGCCAAGAGGAGGAATAATTATGAATATTGCATGCGAATGGGTTGTAGAAAAGTGTTTTTTTCCATTACAAAAAATTAAACCCCTTGAAGAAAATACACTTACATTTTTTTAAAGTGTAATCGTAATATATTACAGTTTATGTGCACTCATTTAATTTCATGTGAAATCTGAAATTCCCAAAAGAATTCCCAAAATAATTATAAAACTACTCATTGGAAATGTCTTACTGACTCAGAATACCAGGAGTTCTGCTGCAGTGCTCTGTAAAATTCGTAAACGTTGGAAATTTACCTAGTCGCGGCTGGCGACTCGGCATGGTGGCAGGGCAGGGGCGGGGTGAGACCAAACAAATACATACATATAAAAAGATAAATAAATCTACTTACCTGGTAGCCGCGCTGCTCCCGGTTTGCCTCCATCGCACTCCAGGCACAGGCTTCCAGCTTGCCCTGCGCCAATCATGACGCTGCTCGGAGCAGCATTATGATTGGCTGGAGCGCCCCAGCTGGGCTCTCCAGCGCAGACTAGGAGCCTGTGCTGGCTCTTTCCAACTCAGCACTACCGTACCAGGTTGGAGAGAGCCCTTGTGTGCATGTGTGTATGGCTGGCCCGAGACAGTAGGCCAAACATACTTGCGCACTGAGGGGAGTGCTCTGTGCACTCCTCTCCATGCTAGTCATCCCCATTGCCCTGCCCCTTTAGAAACAAAACAACAATAAACAGCTTTTATTGTCGTTTTGTTTCGAACGGTTGCAGCTCCTGCTGCTGCTGGCGGAGGGAGGGGGATGATGCTCCTCCGTTCTAACGGAGGAACCGCCCCTGAATTTACCTCAGAGATAGTAGTAAGTTCAAAGCAGTAAAATTCCCATATTTTATGAGAATCAGCCCTAATAAGACAAAACTGTCCTCTATTGTGGAAGGGGAACTGCATATAACCAGTGCCTTAAAATAAGAGTTCAATGCTTATCCATAAAAATGGCAAGTAAACTTTTTCCAAACTGTTAAGTAGCATGCATATTCATATAATGAGAAGGCAATTTCTATATCAGAAACTGAATCTACAGGCAGGTAAGGGGAGGAAATAGCTTGGGTCGTAGAGACAGAAATCTGTATACAAATTTTATATCCTGCCATAGCGTTAGCCAATAATTTATTCTACTTGCATGGAATTTGTTGATTCTAAGGCTCTGTTTGATTGTTTCTCCCACGTGCCCGAGTAGGAAGTAAATTACAACTGCCCTTGCAGAGGGCCCAGTAATAAAAAAGGTGACCAACATTTTTACAAGAGGTAAGTCATATTGAAAATAAAAATTATTTGCTCTGGGTTTGCCAATATTTGTATCTTTCCTGAACTGTACTTGGGCGAGAAGGCTATGGTTCTAACGGTGTATCCCACAACCTAGTCACCGAGTCATTATTTTGCAACTGCCAATGATTTAGGAATAAAACATCCTTAAAAGTTAACCTTTCAATCCATCAAAAGACAATAAAAGTTAAAAAAAAAGAAAAGCATTACGTATCACTTTGCAGAAATAAATTTTGTGCAGCATAGCTGCTGCACTCCTGATTCCCTGCAAATTGTTAAGTTGCTTAACGGTCCTACCATATTCGGGATGTTCCCACAGTCAATGAAAAATGGCTGATGAGTGCAATGCACTCAACTTTGGAATAAAATAGGAAAGTGTTAGGATTTTACATCGAATTTTTAAATAGAGAATTCATGTTCTCACTCCTGCACTAATCTGGAAGAAAATAAAGATTGTGATCCGCAATTGAAACCAGAGCTTTCTTTATTTTCTAGGATGGTGCACACACATAGAGATAGGTCATGCTTCTAAAATTGTTATCCCAGATTTTAATTTCTCAGTCTGACATTAATGACTGCCAGTCAGGGAATTAAAGGATTCTAAATTTGATTCCGCTTCAGCCTAGTGGTTGGCGGTCATCGCCAACCATGAGTTCAAACGATCTAAATATTTTTTCAATGGGCTAAAGCAGACCTTAAACGAAAGTGGAGAAGTAACACAGAATTACATATGTGGACACTTCATGAGAAATGTATGTAGAAAATTGTGAAGGCAAAGTCCAGTGGTGAGCACTGTTCAATGACTGTGAATATTAAGTCGCTGCCTAGAGAAAACAGCCTGTTTTTACTTTCTACAATCAAGGTGAATTCCAAACCCACAGTGATCATAAAGTCCCCCTCCACCCAACAAAAAAAAGAAAAAATCAGCATATGGAGAAGTCAACACAATTTCCAAATCAGGGCCAGGGAAAAGGGAGATTGATTAGGGTCCAGGATCCCCTGCTTCTTTAATGTGGCCTTAACTGCGTGAGTGCCAATTTCAGCCACCAGCGTAAGATAAGGTGAGATGCTTGATGTCTGAGACCTTAACTAGGCACCTACCACCGTTAACGTTGGAAAAGCACACACAGCTGTCAAAGGGTGACTGCTTTTCCAATAAGGGATTTGTAGGACTACCATTTCAATCTTTCTAGCACTAGCAATACACAAAATCATGCCTTGTTCTCAAGGTTTCACATTTTAAGGAAAGGTCTTCCAGTTGTTATGAGAAAGAGAAGGACAAAATGTAAGAGACTAGGGACATGGCGCTGCATGAAAAATTGAAATGTATTGCGTGAAGGAGAGAAAATAGTGCCAGATTCAGATTACCTGTCTTGCCACCACCACTTGCACTAAGGCCCATATGTGTGGCAGCTTAGTGTTGCCTTACCACCATTTATTTTGGTGCTAAAGCAGCCATTTTTAGGATGCGCCAACCCACCTTGCGTCAATGAGATGCAAGGTATGCGTTCCCGTCCTAAATAAGACTCTAGCCTCTCAGCGGCATATTTAACTCCTGGTGCAGAAAGGACTCGCGGGTGGGAGGTAGACCTAAATAATGGCACAAGGCCAATTTAGCACCATTATTAAACGCCTGGTCAGACCAGGCGTTGAAGTGCAGGTAGGCCCATTTCTATGGGGAAACACCATAGAATGGGCACAAAGATGCCCAACCCAAGCCCCAGCAACACCATCACCCACATCACAGGGACACTACAGGAGGGTGGACCCCATCCCAGGTAAGTTTAAGTGAGTATATATATTTCCTTTAAGTGCCATTGGGGGCCCCTTACATTGGGTCCCCCTGCCTGGCACTGGGTATGTAAGGCTTGCCAGGGGACACTGGTCCCCTATGGTGGGCAGTGGGGTGATGGTATTGACTCTTGTCTATACTTAGGCAGGAGTCATTTTTCGGCTGCTTGGGTCTCAAACAGTGACGCTAGGCTGATTAGCTGCAAAACATTTGCCACTAACCATCCTAACGTAATTTCTGACCCACGTGCGCCATTTCACCTAACGCCATTCCCCACCGGCTAGCATCTTTTATTGCAACGCTAGCCATACCTTAGTCCCATTGTGAGTTATTTCATAAATATGGCGCATGGATGGCTCTAAAGAATGGCGTTAAAATAAATGACTCATTATCGCTAGCACAGTTGTGCATCATTTTTCATAAATATGGGCCTAAGTATTGCTGTTCTCCATGACCCTCACCCTTGTGCTTTTGTGCTGGCGAGCCAGAAGTGTCTAGCCTAGGATTTCTAGTGGAAAGACAGAATCAAAAACACAAGGGGGGTCATTCTGGGGGCGGAGGTTGGCGGTAGCACCGCCAACAGGCTGGCGGTGCACCGCCGGGCATTCTGACCGCGGCGGTACAGCCGCGGCCAGAAGCGGAAAGCCGGCGGTGTACCGCCGACTTTCCGCTGCCCATGGGAATCCGCCATGGCGGCGCAGCTTGCTGCGCCGCCATGGGGATTCTGACCCCACATACCGCCATCCTGTTCCTGGCGGTACGCCCGCCGGGAACAGGATGGCGGTATGGGGTGCCGAGGGGCCCCAGTAAGAGGGCCCCACAAAGAATTTCAGTGTCTGCTTTGCAGACACTGAAATTCGCAACGCGTGCAACTGCACCCGTCGCACCTTCCCACTCCGCCGGCTCCATTCTGAGCCGGCGTCCTCGTGGGAAGGGTGTTTCCCGCTGGGCTGGCGGGCGGACTTTCGGCGGTCGCCCGCCAGCCCAGTGGGAAACCCAGAATGACCGCCGCGGTCTTTTGACCGCGGTACGGTCTTCTGGCGGTTCCCGCTTGGCGGGCGGCTACCGCCGCCCGCCAAGCTTAGAATCACCCCCAAGATGTGCACTTTAAGGGAAAACACCCAGGTTGCAAGTATAATCTCAGGAGATATAGGGGGTGATTCTAAGCTTGGCGGGCGGCGGTAGCCGCCCGCCAAGCGGAAACCGCCAGAAGACCGTACCGCGGTCAAAAGACCGCGGCGGTCATTCTGGGTTTCCCACTGGGCTGGCGGGCGACCGCCAAAAGTCCGCCCACCAGCCCAGCGGGAAACACCCTTCCCACGAGGACGCCGGCTCAGAATGGAGCCGGCGGAGTGGGAAGGTGCGACGGGTGCAGTTGCACCCGTCGCGAATTTCAGTGTCTGCAAAGCAGACACTGAAATTCTTTGTGGGGCCCTCTTACGGGGGCCCCTGCAGTGCCCATGCTATTGGCATGGGCACTGCAGGGGCCCCCAGGGGCCCCACGGCACCCCATACCGCCATCCTGTTCCCGGCGGGCGTACCGCCAGGAACAGGATGGCGGTATGCGGTGTCAGAATCCCCATGGCGGCACAGCAAGCTGCACCGCCATGGCGGATTCCCATGGGCAGCGGAAAGTCGGCGGGACACCGCCGGCTTTCCGCTTCTGGCCGCCGCGGTCAGAATGCCCGGCGGTGCACCGCTAGCCTGTTGGCGGTGCTACCGCCAACCTCCGCCCTGGCGGTAATTACCGCCAGGGTCAGAATGACCCCCATAATTCTTGATCTCTTGCTTGTGCCTGATGTTACTTTGAGATTTGGGGCACAGCAATGCAACTCTAGTAGATCTGGCTTTGAGCCACAACCTAGCATTTTTGCACTCCATTACCCCAGATACGCCCCCTTGCATACATTATTAGGTCATGGTACATAAAGGTGTTGTGAGCGGTATGAGGGTCAACTTTCAAAGCAATTTAGGTTTCTTGTGAACGTTGATTCGTCGCTTGTGCTGCACCTAACTTTTCTTCTTGGATGCAAATATTCCTCCAACAAGAGCAGCAGAGAGCAACATCAGCTTGGATATCGGAGTATTCAACAGCACTCTCACACAGAGACTGAGCAGGTAGGCTAATGTGTTCTTAGGATCTGAGTGAGATAGTTACACCAAAACATTAGACAGTTCCTCTTGGAGACTTTCCACTGCTTAGTTAGCAAGTTTTAGCACACTTTAAGGTTACTTAAGTGCGCAAAACATGGACTTTAAAATTAAAATTGACAATCACAAAAACAGGATTTGAGAAAATTCCCTCAATGAACGTTGCTTTTTCCACGGTTACACATGCTGAATTAATTGATGTTAATATGGATGTTACTTGATGAGAAGTTTGTGAATGCCAAAAAGGATTAACTTTCGGAAAGTTCGTTAGTATTGGCAATTGGCACAAATTATTTCCACCGCGTTTCATTTATTCACATAAATATATTTCTAAACACGTGCAATAAGTATGTAACGGGATGGGAAAAAGGTTACCCAAAATACAACAATATTGTTAGGATTAAAAGTATGCTCATTTTAGAGCAAGAGATATCGAACATTGGAAAGACTGACAAGAAGGCTCATTTTACTCATCAAGTGAAGTCTAAGTCTTCCATTCAAGGGAGCACAGTAGGAAAAATATATATACATTTGCCAGATGCCACAGTCAAACTCGAATCAAGATTATTGAAAAAAATACCAAAAAGTTGCATTGCCACTTAACCACTTAAAGTATTTAAGAGACATTGAATGGTGTGTGTGCCTTCCATTAGATAGCTTGTTTAAGTGTTCATTTATACTTGTCTATTTTGACATTTAGAAGGAGATTGACTTTCTTTTTTTCCATTTTATTTTTTGTGGCACATGTTTGCAATAAAAAAAATAGTCAACAAATAACCATTACACTAGCTTGTCAAGGTCAGAGCTATTGGCTTTACCAATGCTTTTTCCTCCTTGTTGTTTCTTTTGTAGCAAGACCAAGTCTGATTTTCTTAAAATATGCTTATGCCTGGAGTGGCACGGTGGGAAAAAATAGGATAGACATGTGGCCCACAGTGATTATCAATGTTTCAGATTAATTCAACCATTTTTCCTCAGTGCACCATCCTATGTGGAATGGACATGTTCAGGTATGAGCCCCATCATCACTGGCTTACCACGCTTTCCGATATACAGCAGCCTGGTTTGGCACCAGTGCATCGTGTCAGAGATCCTACAGACTAGCCAGGTAAGAGGATTCTCCCTACCACTATAGAATCCCTGTTTGGGATTAGCAGGTTCACCGGTTTGTTATTTTTAGTTTCTCTCTAAGCAGGCAGACCTGTGCTGCCTGCGGGTTTAGTTTCCGTATTCATTTCTAGATGTTAGCTGCTTGCGGTATGTTTTCATGTTTGTAGTACCCTTTGTGGCATCTTAGGTAGAGATTGCATGTGCAGAATATTTTCCCCCGGCCTCCGGGGCAGTATCCTAGAGGCCTGGGCATAATTTATTAGTCGGCCTATTGGTCCAGAACTTGTATGAATTTGCTCTATACCTTCAACCCGGGGGAGCCCTGGCACATATGCAAGATTAGGTTTTGGGGGGCCTTTTCATCAGGGCAGTTTTATTCTGCATTTTAGGTCCAACCGTCACCTCTAGCCGGTGGACTCTTTACACCCTCCATCTTAACAAATGATATGTTTGATTTTCTTAGGATTGATCCTGAGCTAAGCAGACCCCGCTAATCCTGACTGGATTTCCTGTGGCTATGTGGTCCACTGCAATGTTTTTGGTTGTTTCTCCTTGAATGATTGGTATTGACGCATTTTCCTTCATTTCATCAGGGGTAGGTCTCCTGAAATTATCAAGATGGAGTTTGTGCTTTTGGCTCCTTGTGTTTCTTTCTTTGGGTCTCAATTCCTTTGTTGTTCTTCCCATAAAGTATAATTTCTTATCAATTGATGCTCTGTGGATTTTTCTCCTGTGCTCATCTCAGAGTCTCCCTTATTGTGGTGCCAAGTATCACTACTCGCTTATCGGAAAGGTCATATGTGTATAGCATGAAATTTATATATATCACCTGCAACACTAGTTTATTACTAAGCATGACGGTTTCTTCTATTTCTTTCCTTCACACAGTACTATGGGAAGCTGTTCATTTCAAAATTACAGCTCCCCACATTGGGCACCTCCTGAAATGCATAGCGTGCTGCAAAATGAATATGACACACACCAGAATTAATTTACTATGTGTCAAAATAATTATGATACCTGGCAGAGTGAATCTGAATTGAACTAAAACAAATATGAAACCTGGCAGAATGAATATGCTACTTAGTGATCAATATGAATGACACACACACCAAATTGAATAAGAAATATACTGAAATATATATAAATTATACTGAAAATAATATGGCCCTCACTGTAAACAATAAAGCAATCACTGAAACGAATACAATATTCACCAAAAAGAATGCGGCATTTCTTGAAATGATTGACTTATGCCAAGAGAAACATGACATACATTGAAATTAATATGGCAGATTGAAAATAATATAAAGTATTGAAATTAATATATTATATTCTGAAAAGAAAACAATGCACATTAAAACTAACACAATGTACATTGAAATGAACATTAAACATGTTGCACTGAATTTGAATTGTGTTGAAATGAATATTACTGAGATGGCAATGAATATGAGACACCCAGAAATGAATAGGAGATGATTGAAAATAATTATGGCTTGTGTTGAAATTAATGCAGCCCCATTGAATTAAAGTTGACATGTCTTCAAATGAGTATGACCACAGCTGAAATTCACATCAGATTTGTTAAAATGAATATGGCCCGCCTTGAAATTAATATGACACATATTCAAACTAATATGATACATATTCAAATTAATATGATATATGTTAAAATTGATAAGTTGCATCTTAAAATTAATATGACAAGTGTTAATATAAATATGACATCCATTGAAATAAACTTAACATTGATTGAAATACATGTTAAAATGAATTTGACCTACGTTGAAATGAATAAGACCTTCATTGAAATGAATTTGACATGTTTTAAAATTAATACGAGCAACGTTAAAATGATCATGACATTTATCACAATGAACATGGCTTGCATTGAAAGTGATACGATGTACATTGACATGATTATGATATATGTTGCAATGGATATGATTTATGTTAAAATTAGGATGTGTTAATATGAATGAAGCATCCATTGAAAGAAATATGACCTATGCTAAGATGAATATGACATGCATTGAAACAAATATGAGCTCCACCGAAATGAATTCAACATGTCTTAAACTGAATATGACCAATGCTGAAATTAAAATAAAACTTGTCAAAATGAATATGTTGTGCTTTGAAATTGATATGATACACAGCAAAATAAGTACTGCATATATTGAAATTAATATGACCTATGTTGAAATGGATATGACCCATGTTAAAATTATTATGACAGGTGTTAAGGTGAATATGACATCCACTGAAATGAATGACATTTATAAAGAGGAATATGACACATGTTAAGAATATGACTGTGACACCTGATGAAATTAATATGGCCCACATCAAAAGGTATATGGCATTCTGTAACATGAATATCACACTTTTTTAAATGAAAATAAAACTGTGAGATAAATGTAACATGCTTTGAAATGAATTAGGCAAATATTGAAATGAACACAAGTCATATTTAAATGAATATGACTGCTGTTTAAATGAATATGGCTTTCTCTGAACTTATGTAGATTTGCTTTAAAATCAATATTACCTATTGAAATTAATGTTACATATTCTCAAAGGGTTGCAGTATGAGTTTGGCGGTTTGTGCACCTCCATGGCGGAGGTGTGACCGCCATCTGCTTGGCAGTCAGACCACAGTATTACGATGCTGGCAGTCCCATAGGGAAAGACTGCCGCAGTCCCACCAGCACCACCAGGCAGCGCAGACCACCGCGGTGGCGAGGCAGGCCAAAAAGGCCGACGGAGCCGGTGTTTCAGATGGAAACATTATGATGTTGCCAGCGTGACTGTGGCTGTCCAACCACCACATCCCAGCAGGTGGAAAAGGAAAGCATAAAGGAAGCAACTCAACTGCAGGCAGTGTTACATGACCTGTGCCGCCATGGAGCCCATCACACACACGTCCTGCCGCAGGTGCTGCTCATCGATGGACCCACACAGCACCCACATTGCAACACAATGGAAGGTCAATGGGATGCACAGTAGGTTGTAAAACGAATGTCGAAAGCTCACAATGCAAACAATACCTGCATAATAGTGATGGCGACATCAGGAGCATTCATGGACACATTTCACTTTGCACATGCCCCTAAAACAGCATTTGCATAGGAATTGACCCTTCCTTTATCTCAGGGACAAATACTATTTGAGTCAAGTGATATGCCTAGCTGCCAAATGTGTAAGTGCAAGTCAAGAAAGCCCATACAACGGCAACAGCATGGTCCAGACATCTAGATGATGTAGCTGTAAGGTACACACATCAAAGTGGACACATGGTCAGTCAAATCCAAAGGAAGCTACCACAATGTAACACCCTCCACGTGTGGACAAACAAAACTCTAGCTCCTGCAAATGAGACGAAAGTACAATCTATATCAGGGGACAAATCTACACCATACATGCTGACATTGGCCAACACAAGATGAAATACTTACCCTAGCAAGCATAACACAATACAATGACACCCCAATTGGATCAACACCCACACATCCATACAGTGAACATCTACCCTTGTCTTGGGTGACCGACACTTCCCACAAAGTCAGATATTAAAAAACAACAGCAAATGTGGTGGATGTGTCTGTGGGTGTTGTGGTCGTGTCTGGGGGTATGGTGACTGAGGCGTGTGGGGCTGTGGGTTGTGAGGTGTTGTAGGAGGCTGGCTTGGCTTGTAGCGGGTACCTTAGGTACTTACACCTTATACCAGGTCCTGTTATCCCTTATTAGTGAACTGTAGTTGTGTTCTAACAGCTTAGGCTGATAGAGGTAGCTGTAGCAGAGCAGCTTAGGCTGAACTAGGAGACATGCAAAGCTCCTGCAATACCACTTATAGTTACACAGTACTTATACATAATAAAAGACAATACTCAGTGTTACCAAAAATAAAGGTACTTTATTTTAGTGACACAAGACCAAAATTATCTTAGAGGCAATGCTCCTTCTGGGGGTAAGTATTATACGGAATATATACACTAGACACCAAAATCAGGTAAGTAAATAGTCATAGGATAGTGCAAACAATAGAAAATACTGTAGAATGCAATAGGAAACAATAGGCCTTGGGGCAACACAAACCATATACTAAGAAAGTGGAATGCGAATTGTGAATTCCCCCCTAGGCAAGTGTAGTGTGTAGAGGGGCACTGGGAGTGTAAGAAAACCACAAAGGTTGGTAAAATACCCAACCCCATAGTCCAGGAAAGTAGGAGTAAAGTACTGCAAGTTTCCTTAGGACACACTAGAAGTCCTGAATAGAGTTATTGCAAGGACCAAGCAAGACTGCAAGCAACAAATGGTGGATTCCTGGACCTGAAAACCTGTAAAGAGAGACCAAGTCCAGAAGTTGCAGAAGATTCCAGGAAGGACAGGAGCCCCTGCCACCCTAGAAGATGGTGCAAAAGAGGATTCTCTGGTTGGAAGAAGTCTGCAGAAGAGCACCAAAGAAGATGGCTGTGGGTTCCTGCATGATGCAAAGGATGTTCCACGTGAAGATGTTGGATGCAAGCGAGGTGTAGCTCTGGATTAGTCCAACAAGCCTTGGTTCAAGCAATGTCGCGGATTGTGTCAAAATGGTGCTGCCTGGACCTAGGAGGGACCTGGGGGCCTCAACTCAGACTGAGGAGGCAGAGGGGGCTCCCAGTACTGGAGGGAACCCACAAATGAGTAGGGAGCACCCACAGAGGTCCCAGGACACAGGGACAAAGAGGGTGCAAATCCCGGTTGCTGCAGCACTACAAAAGAAGGTCCCACGCTGCCGGAGAACAACACAGCAAGTTGAGCGTCACAGGATAGAGTGATGGGGACCTGGACCAGGCTGTGCATGAAGGATTCTTACAAATAGTGCACAGAGGCCTCAGGAGCTGAAGATGACGTGGTGCACAGGAGTACTGTCGCAAACAGGGAAGGCACGCACTTACCTCCTCCAAATTTGGACAGCTAGACCTTAGGACAGTCTGTGTCAAAGGGGTCCACCACCTGTGTTCCAAGGAGCACGCTCGTCATCAGGAAAGGAGTCCCAGAGAATCTGTTGTCATCTTAGAAGGTGCCTGCTGGAGCAGGGAAGTGACTCTGTCACTCCACGGGAGATTTCTTTGGTTCTTTTGGTGCAGGGTAAAGACAGGGAGTCCCCAGAGTGTGCACACCATGGAAACCGTTGTAGTTGCTGGCTGGAGCTGAAGTTGAAGAGTCACAGTAGCTTTTCTGGATACTTTGCTGCAGTTACAGCGGTTCCTGGAGCAGTCTGTGGTTGATCCGAGGTCAGAGGACGAAGCAGGAGTTGCAGAGGATTCCTGGTGGAAACCTCCGAAACCAAATCTGAAGAGGAACCCACAGGAGAGACCCTAAGAAGCCCTGAGAGGGGTATTGGCTACCTACCCAGGTATGCACCTATCAGGAGGGGTCTCTGACGTCACCTGTTGGCACTGGCCACTCAGAGATCTCCCGAGTGTCCCCACACCTTGGAAAACAAGATGGCTAACTCGAGGGACACAATGCAGGAGCTCTGGGCACCACCCCTGGAGTGGTGATTGACAGGGGAGTGGTCACTCCCCTTCCCATTGTCCAGTTTCACGCCAGAGCAGAGACAGGGGGACCCTGAACCAGTGTAGACTGGCATATGCAAGGAGGGCACCATCTGTGCCCTGTAAAGCATTTCCAGAGGCTCTGGAAGGCTACCCCTTCCAAGCCTGTAACACCTATTTCCAAAGGAAATGCTCTGTTCTGCCTTCCTGGGACTGGGCTTCTCAGACCCCAGGAAGGCAGAACCCTGTCTGTGAGGTGGCAGCAGGTATAGCTGCAGTGCAAGCCTCAGAGAGCTGGTTTGGCAGTACTGAGGGTCCATGGTGGAGCCCACAGGATGCGTGGGATTGGCCCCCAATACCAGATTTGGAATGGGGGGACAATTCCATGATCCTAGACACCTTACATGGCCATAATCGGAGTTACCATTGTGAAGCTACATATAGGTATTGACCTATATGTAGTACACGTGTGTAATGGTGGCCCTGCACTCACAAAGTCTGGGGATTTGGCCCTGGACTGCGTGGGGGCACCTTTGCTAGCGCAAGGGTGCCCTCACACTTAGTAACTTTGCACCTAGCCTTCAGTAAATGAAGGTTAGACGTATAGGTGACTGATAAGTAACTCAAGTGCAGTGAAAATGGCTGTGAAATAGTGTGTGCACTATTTTTTTCAGGCTGCAGTGGCAGTCCTGTGAAAGGGTTTGCCTGAGCTCCTTATGGGTGGCAAAAGAAATGCTGCTGCCCATAAGGATCTCCTGGAACCCCAATGCCCTGGGTACCTAGGTACCATATACTAGAGAATTATAAGGGGGGGTCCAGTGTGCCAATTGGAATTGGCGTATGAAGTCACTAAACTATTGTGACTAATTTGGAAGCAGAGAGAGCATAAGCACTGAATTTCTAGTTAGTAGAACTTTAGTGACACAGTTAGGCACTAATGACAACACACACAGTAGGCCACAAAGTATGAGCACTGGGGTCCTGGCTAGCAGGATCCCAGTGAGACAGTAAAAACACACTGACATACACTCACAAACAAGCCAAAGGTGGGGGTAACCATTCTACAAAGAGGCTACTTTCTCACAGGTGTTGTCTGGGTGTATGGTGGGTGTGATGGATGTGTCAATGGTTGCTGTGGTGGTGTCTGTGGGAATGGTGGATGTGGTGTGTGGGTCGTTGGGAGTGTCTGTTGAAATGGTGGCTGATGGAGTGTTTGTGGGTGAATGCTGAGTGCCTGCATGCCGGTGTGCCTGGTAGAGTTTGTGTCGCTGTGTGCTGCTTGTGTGTGTTGAGCTTGGTGCATGCGGATGTGTCTGTGTGCTTAGGAGAAGTAGGGGAGTAGGGAATTTGGATAGGGAAGAGAGAGGATGTGGGAGGGAGGATTGGGGATAGATTGCTGTCATCAATGAGGAGGCCAGAGCCTGAAAAAATTTCTGTTGGACAGACACCATCGAAATCATGAACACCATCCATTCCGGCTCTCCATATGACCCCTGCACTCACCACATCCTCAACAAACAAGCTTGGTCATTGCACCCCAACTACGGAAGATCATCAACAGCTCCTTCGAGTCTGCCACCTTCCCAGAGAGCTGAAAACACGCCGAGATCAATGCCCTCCTCAAAAAATCCAAGACGGACCGAAAGGACGTCAAGAACTTCCTGCCTATCGCCCTGCTCCCCTTCCCGCCAAAATTCATAGAGAAGGCTGTCAACAGACAACTAACCCGCTTCCTCAAGCAAAACTGCACCCTGGACCCTTCCCAATCCAGATTCCGCAGCAACCACAGTACCGAAATCGCCCTCATCGCCGCCACTGACGACATCCGAACCATACTGGACAAAGGCGAAACCGCGGCCCTCATCCTCCTGGACCTCTCGGCCGCGTTTGACACCATCTGCCACCACACCCTATACTCAGGCCTCAGCAAAGGAGGAATCCATGACAGAGCCCTGGACTGGGTCACCTCCTTTCTCACCGGCAGAACCCAGACAATCCATCACCCCCATTCCGCTCAGAGGCCACCAAAATCATCTGCGCCGTACCCCAGGGTTCGTGCCTCAGCCTGACCCTCTTCAACGTCTACATGGCCCTGATTGCTAACATCACCGGATCCCACAACCTCAACATCATCTCATACGCCGATGACATCCAGCTGATCCTATCCCTCACCAAGGACTCCACCAAGACCAACCTCCACGAAGGAATGAAGGCCATCACCGAATGGATGCCTCAAACTCAATTCCAACAAGGCGAAAGTCCTCTTCTTCGGCTCCACCCCCTCCGCATGGGATGACTCCTGGTGGCCTGCCACTCTCGGAGCCGCTCCGACTCCCACCGACAACGCACGCAACCTACAATTCATCTTGGACTCCCCATTATCCATGACTCAACAAGTCAACGCCATCTCCTCCTCCTGCTTCAACACCCTCCGCATGCTCTGAAAGATCTACAAATGGATACCCACCGAAACCAGAAGAACAGCCACCAAGCCCTCGTAAGAAGCAAACTGGACTATGGCAATGCCCTCTATGCACGAACCACGGCCAAACTCCAGAAGAGGCTGCACTGCATCCAGAACGCCTCTGCACGCGTCATCTTGGACATCCACTGCCACATCACAGACCACCTGAGAAACCCCCACTGGCTCCCAGTCAACAAAAGAATCACCTTCAAACTCCTCACCCACGCTCACAAAGCACTGCACAACACCGGACTAGAATACCTCAACAAACGGCCCTCCTTCTACACCCTGATCCGGCATCTCCGCTCCGCCGACCTCGCCCTCGCACGCTTCCCACGCATCCGCAGAACTACAACCAGCAGTAGATCATTCTCGCACCTCGCCACCAAAACCTGGAACACTCTTCCAACCCACCTGCGCCAGACCAAAGACCTCCTTACCTTCAGGAAACTTCTCAAGACCTGGCTGTTAAAGCAATAGGAACACTCCCCTTTTCTCCCCCCACCCCAGCACCTTGAGACCCTCACGTGTGAGTAGTGCGCTTTACAAATTTCTGATTGATTGATTGACATGTCACTATGAATGTCTTCCAGCATTTGTCTGAAGTTGGCTTACCAAACCCTGGATGGTATTCACAATGGCAGTCTGCCCCACAGAAGGCTTTTGACCTACTGATACTCCTCAGGAGGTCAATAGCCTTCTCACTCAGGGCAGCAGGAGTAACAGGGGCTGGAACTGAGGCACCTAGGGCAAAGGAGACACCCACCCTCTTAGGTGAGTGGGCATGGCCAAATGGGTGGAGAGCAAAGAGGAAGGGTGGTGCTAGTACTGGGGTGGTGGACGAGGATGGTACAAGAACAGGTCCTGATGGGTCCCCCACCACTAGGGAGTGGCCACTGGAGGTAGAATCTAGAGATGACGAGGTTGAACCTGTGTCCTCAGTGGCACTCCCCTCACCTTCTGGGCCACTGGGTCCATCTGTGTCGGTGGTGTTATGACTGGAGGTACCGTAGCCAGATGCTTCCCCACTTGGTTTCGCCCTCTCTCCTTCCCTTGCCTGGGATGATGCTCCAAATACAAAGGGGAAAAGGGTCTCCACATGTTCCTGATCACACCCGAACAAAAGCTGTGATTTACAAACAGTACCATGATGTCAAGTAGGCCCCCGCAACAAACTACTTCAAGGTGGCTCCTACATGCTTCATACATATGCATGTATGTCATATGAACTGTCAACAGTTGCCCACAGAAAAATCAGGTCTCAGATCTCCAATTGCATGGGTGAAGTTGTGCAATCATAATAACCATTGAACAAGTAGAAGACCATATCACCTTCAATGCTTTGCCTCATGGAGCATACCTGTTACGTGTTGTCATACAATAGTAGGCCAACACCAAGTTTATTCCAACAGATCCCACACAAGGTCATGCAGACATCTATTTGTCACATACTCAATAACACAACAATAAGAAATGATGTTCCAAATCCTGCCATGTTGCTGACAGTAGTACAGTATCCTGAAGAAGGTGACATGGAAATACTCACGTCACACTGGAAACATGTCAACAATGCACACTTCACCATGTGTAAATTGTCCTAATTGAGTCATGGAGGTAGTACTAATGTTGCTCAGATATACTACATATTTGGCATGGAAATGTACACTGTAGTCAAAATGTGCAAATTGAAAGGGAGATATGTTGCTAAAATACATAACACAATGAAACAGCTAGCCCCCAGAAAATCACCACTACTATATGGCACCCCTTACAATGACAAACTCTGATTGCATCAGTAGAAGCCAGTCCCAGGGATTTACAAGAACTTGTAGAAGGCCCTGGACATGTTGCCTAATGGGACGCTACATCACTGTCTCTATTTTTGTCCTGCAAACCCCTATTTCAAAAGGGAGAGGGTGTAACACCATGCTTTCAGAGGAAATGCTTTGTTGTGCCTTCCTGGGACTGAGCTTCTCAGACCCCAGGAGGGCAGAACTCTGTCTGTGAGGTGGCAGCAGCTGTAGCTGCAGTGCAAGCCTCAGAGAGCTGGTTTGGCAGTACTGGGAGTCCATGCTGGAACCCCCAGGATGCATGGAATTGGCTCCCCAATACCAGATTTGGAATGGGGGGACAATTCCATGATCTTAGACATGTTACATGGCCATATTCGGAGTGACCATTGTGAAGCTACATATAGGTATTGACCCATATGTAGTGCACGTGTGTAATGGAGTCCCCGCACTGACAAAGTCCTGGGAAATGACCCTGAACTATGTGGGGGCACCTTTGCTAGTGCAAGGGTTCCCTCACACTTAGTAACTTTGCACCTAACCTTCAGCAAGTGACGGTTAGACATATTGGTGACTTATAAGTTACTTAAGTGCAGTGAAAATGGCTGTGAAATAGTGTGTGCATTATTTCATGCAGGCTGCAATGGCAGGCCTGTGCAAGAGTTTGTCCGAGCTCCCTAAGGGTGACAAAAGAAATGCTTCAGCCCATATGGATCTCCTGGAACCCCAATGCCCTGGGTACCTAAGTACCATATACTAGGGACTTATTTGGGGGGTCCAGTGTGCCAATTGAAATTGGTAAATGAAGTCACTAGCCTACAGTGACAAATTTAAAAGCAGAGAGAGCATAAGCACTGAGGTTCTGGTTAGCAGAGCCTCAGTGACACAGTCAAGCAATATACAAACACACACATTAGGCCATAAAATATGAGCACTGGGGTCCTGACCAGCAGGATCCCAGTAAGACAGGCAAAAACATACTGACGTACAGGTAAAAATGGGGGTAACATGCCAAGGAAGATGGTACTTTCCTACACCAGTATTTCATTATCAGGACATGTAAAATACCTCAGTATATGTCCTACCTTTTAAATACACTGCACCCTGCCCATGGGGCTGCCTTGGGTCTACCTTAGGGATACCTTACATGTAGTAAAAGGGAAGCTTTGGGCCTGGCAAGTGGGTGCACTTGCCAGGTTGAAATGGCAGTTCAAAACTGCACACACACAGACACTGCAGTAGCAGGTCTGAAACATGTTGACAGGGCTACTCATGTGGGTGGCACAATCAGTGCTGCAGGCCCAATAGTAGCATTTGATTTACAGGTCCTAGGCACACATGTTGCACTACACTAGGGACTTATGGGTAAAACAACTATCCCAATCATGGATAAACCAATCATCAGGTCAATTTAGACAGAGAGCACTTGCACTTTAGCACTGGTCAGCAGTGGTAAAGTGCTCAGGGTCCAAAAGCCGGCAAAAACTAAATGTAGCACAAAGTCGAAAACATATATTTATTTTAGTTCATTAATTTGGGTTCATGCCATTTACTTTAGTTAATTAATTTGGGTTCATACCATATCCTTTCATAATATGTAATATTAATTTCAATATGTACTGTTAATTTTAAAGCAAATCAACATCGATTCAAGGCAAGCCATATTTAAACAGTGAGCATTTTAATTTACACATGGCTTGTGTTTATTTTGATATGTGCTCTATTCATTTCAAAGCATGCTATTTTTATCTCATATAGTTTCATATCCATTTCAATAAGTGTCATATTCATTTTAATGAATGTCATATTAATTTTGATATGGGTCATATCAACTTCATCAAATATCATATTTATTTGAAAATGGTTCATATAAATCTTAACATGTGTCATACTGCTTTAAATGAATGGCATATTCGTGTCAGTGGATGTCATATTCATCTTAACACCTGACATTATGATTTTAATATGGGTAGTATCCATTTCAACATAGGTCAAATTCATATCAATATATGCAATATTCATGTTGCTGTGTATCATATTGATTTCAAAGCATAACATTCATTTTGACAAGTTTCATTTTAATGTCAGCATTGGTCATATTCAGTTTAAGGCATGTTGAATTAATTTCAAAAGGGCTCATATTCATTTCATGTCATATTCATCTTAGCATGTGTCATATTCCTTTCAATAGATGTCTCAGTCATATTAACGCATGATATTGATTTTAACATGACTCATACCAATTGCAACACATATTATAATCATGTCAATGTGTATCATATTACTTTCAATACAAACCATATTCATTTTTTATAAATGTAATGTTCATTGCACATTATATTCCTTTCAGAGTAATGCATTTTCATTTCAGTACCTTATATTCATTGCAAGCTGTCATATTCATTCCAATGTGTGTCATATTCCTCTTGGCATATGCCAGTCATTTCAAGAAATGTCTCATTCTTTTTGACAAATATTGTATGTTTTTCAGTGATTGCTTTATTATTTACAGTGAGAGCCATATTTATTTCAGTATGATTGATATATATTTCAGTATATCTCTTATTCAATTCTGAGTGTGAGTTATTCATAATAATCACTAAGTAGCATATTCACTTTGCCTGGTCTCATATTTGTTTTGGTTCAAGTCAGATTCACTCTGCCAGGTATCATATTTGTTTTGACACATAGTACATTCATTCTGGTATATGCCATATTCATTTTGCAACACGCGATGCATTCCAGGAGCTGTCCTATATAGGGAGCTGTAATTTTGACATGAACGGCTTCCCATACAGTACACTGTTTCTCCTGTGTGGGAGTTTCCTCTATCGACTATCTGTGGTTTGGATCCTCTCTCTTATTGGAGGAATTTGAGGCCTCTATGTAGATTGTTAATTGTGTTGTTTGTTTTCTTCTTTTTTGAGGCTTTTTTCTTTTATTTATTAGATCAGCGATGGGTCTCAGCCCTTTTGGATTCCCTCCCATTTCATACTTTGCTGCCCTGAAGGAGGTGGCTCCCGCTGTGCGGTCCCACTGAAACGCACATCAGTGCTATCTAAGGGAAGGAAAACTCAATATTGTCATAATCACAGCAGAATGTTTAACATATGCTGAGACAGGACTGTAAATCTGATGATTTCTTATGATCCTTAGTGATACAATTATTTAAATGTATTATGGTGATTTGAAACCGAATTATAGTTTACAAACTCCCAATTTGAGGGTGTTAGGTGCATATCACAGTTGCTGAGTGACCTTGCCATATCCCTGTTATTTTTTAAAGAGTTTGGTGAATGGCATGGCTTTGTGTCAGAGGTATGTTGTGTGAATGTGTAGTGTTTGAATGCTGGGTGTTCTTTTAGAAAGAGTGATGTCTGTGATCCAGCTATATACACTTATGACATGTTTTGGCAAAATAAATTGACTTTATGTTACACATATGTATTTTTGTATATTGATTAATGTTGAATTGGCACCTAATTCTTAATAACATTGTTTATATTCTATATTGGCCTCCTTTGTATTTACATTGTTCCACTGAGTTTGTATTATAAATTAATATACACAATATTCTTCAATTGTCTATGATAAAGCTTTGCAGCAAGATGGTGGCAGCACCATGAGCTTCGGCACTCAGTGGAGATTTCTACATGTAAAGAAGTTGCTTTTTCTGACTGAGGACATGAATTTTGACTCCGCTCACCTTCGGCATCACACTGGTCTCATTTCTGCAATTCTCCTTGCCTGCTTTGGGCCGCAGTGCTGAGGGGTTCATCTCTGGTGATTAGGGAGCAGCCATCATCTTCTCAGTGCACATCTCTGGTATACTTTTTACAAAATTCCTCTCATTTTCCTGCAATATTTTAACAACTAGGAAGACCACATGCTTATTAATAGCACATGTGTTTACCACTGCTCCAATTTAAGAATCCTCTGTGTTTTTCTTTATAAAATGCCTCACATATTTTGACAGGAACTCTGCAACTTTCATTTTAATGCTGACGGTCTCCTCCCCTGCATTTCTAATGTTATAAGTCTGTAATGCTGCCTGGAGACTATACTCAGAGGGGTCTTTTGATGCTGGTGGATATTTGATATGCCTATTCACCTATGCTTTCTGTCTTTTATTTCATCCTGAATTACCATTTCATTTTATGGGCAGAGTACAATCTCTTCAAAGGTTTCCTCATCATCCTACTCACCACGTTAACATGGCCAGTGTTCTTATTGGTACTGTTAAGGCCACCTCCTCTGGCCCAAAACCTAAGAGGGTGAAGAATAATTGTCCATCGGGCATCATGTCTTCCCATAACCTAGTTTTGGGAACCATCCTTAACAAAGTATGGGCCTTTAACCCTTTATGTGTGCCACTAATGCAAAGCTTCATAAAATTGAGGATCTCTGGGTTATTAAGGGAGGTAAAATGGTTAAAATGGAGCAACAAGTTAGTTCTCTTCCATATGTGGTCACTAATACAAAAATGCATATGAAACATCTTGAAAACAGGAATTGCTGCAATAATTTCCACCTCTTTTGTCTGTCATAGGCTGTTCAGGGTCCTGATCTACTGGAGTTCCTGAAGAAAGTTCTCCCTGAGCTTCTTGCGCTTCCTCCTACTCCTACTCTGAACATCCAGTGAGCTCATCGTATGGATTGTCTGCAAACTCATTTTTCTAAACCTTGAGGAATCATCATGCTATTTCTTGAAATTACAAACCTTTTACGGGTAGCTAAAGAAAATCATCACCTTGTTTGGTCTGGGCACAATATATATTCATTTCTCAAGGCATCTCCAATGCCAGACAAAAGATGTTTCTTGCTTTGTGGTATCAAATGTTAATTATGTATGAGGTCACTTCAAAATCCTTTGATGATCCTGTCAAATTAAAAATGTTTCTTCAGATCATTACATCTTATGCTATAAATACTACTGTCAAAAAACTTTAAGAATTTGAAATTGCGCTTGTTCTCTTTCTCTTTCCCACTTTCTATAATATTTTGCTTTTTTTCATAACTTATTTGTCTTCTTTTTGCTGTTGTTATTGGCAGCCCTGTCACTAATGCTGAAAAAGCTTTTGGCTGCATTAATTGTCATCTTATGTTCACCACTCTTCACTGATTTGGCTTTGGTCCAAAATGTATCTAATTCATAAAATTACTATACTACGACCCTCACGATTATGTTTTAGTTAGTGGTTGTTTTTCTCCTTATTTTACTTTTCAGAGAGGTACTAAACAAGGTTTCCTCCATTCCCCTTTACTGTTTTTGAACGTATCTGATGCAATACACTTACCTCTGGATTTAAACATTGTTCTCTAGAGGTTATGTTATCTTCCTACACAGATGATGTTCTAATCTATATGACCAACCCCTTGACCTTCTTGGATCCTTTCATACAAGAGCTCACATTATATTCTAATGTTTCTGGAGACAAACTTAATTTTTCAAAAATTTAAGTTTTACCATTGAATTCCTTTTATTATAAATATATATTTGCTAATACTAACTTTAATTGGTGTCACTCTAAAATTAAATATCTTTATGTTTGGTTCTCCCCAAGTATATCTAACACACTTAGCCATAATTTTATAACATTAAAATCTAAATCACAAACACTACTTTGAACATGGTGTCCTCCTCTACATTAATGATGGTAGGGTAGACTAGATACTATTAAAATGATAACTGTACCACATGTCCTTTATATAATATCTATGCTACCCTTTAAGATCCCTAATTATTGTTTTGCACACATTGACTCCATTTGTACTAAATTCCAATCAGGAATAAACACCCACGTACTCCCTTTAAACAACTTAAACATCCGAAAAATGAAGGGGGTGCACGATTTCTTGATTTTAAACGTTATCATTCTGCCTTTCTGATTCAGCAGTTTTATGCCCTGAATCAAGAGTTTCAAGATTCGCCCATCCCACACTGGATGAGATTTGAAATATCCTTACTGAATGGTGTTTCATTCAAAGATATCATTCATATGTCTAATTGTACTTTTATATCTGAAAATCCCATTTAAAATATTCAACTCACTTACTAAAAACATTATTTTCTACTACTCTTGACTTCAAAAGGAGCTTTTGTCCGCATAAATTTGAGATAATACATTTCTTAAATTTAGTCATGCTCTTTTTATTACTTTGAACACTGGAGAGAGAAGGGTATTATTTGTCTTTGCCAATTTAGGAAAGACAATTATATTATACCCTTCCCTCAATTACAATTACAATATTACTTACCACCAATGTTCCCTGTAAGGCGCGCGCGCGAGCGTGCGCGCACCTTTCCTTCCCCCATCGCGCAGTCCCCTTCGGCAAGCGCGCACATTAATAAATAAGCCTTTTAGAGCGATATACGTGCTCCCCTAAGGCAGATAATGCTCATATTTGAATCTGGATTGAAGTGAATGAAAACAGCGTTTAAATGCCGCGGGGAGTGTTTTAAACATCATTTGGCGTACTTTAGCATACAAGCGAGCAAGTGATATTTATGTTGAAAATTAATGGTTAATGAGCTAGGAAATGCTTCAGAACAGTAGGAAATGTGCTGTTATCAACTTTTCCATCATTGTCATACTTCATAGTTGTTTATATGCATTATCACTTTCTCAGCTCAAATAAGCCTTTTAGAGCGATAGTCGTGCTCTCCTATTGCAGAAAATGCTCATATTTGAATCTGGATTGAAGTGAATGAAAACAGCGTTTAAATGCCGCGGGGAGTGTTTTAAACATCATTTGGCGTACTTTAGCATACAAGCGAGCAAGTGATATTTATGTTGAAAATTAATGGTTAATGAGCTAGGAAATGCTTCAGAACAGTAGGAAATGTGCTGTTATCAACTTTTCCATCATTGTCATACTTCATAGTTGTTTATATGCATTATCACTTTCTCAGCTCAAATAAGCCTTTTAGAGCGATAGTCGTGCTCTCCTATTGCAGAAAATGCTCATATTTGAATCTGGATTGAAGTCAATGAAAACAGCATTTAAAGGCCGCGGGCAATGTTCCTCTGTTTTCTCTAACTGGGGTGTAGGTGGCACTTAACAGGTCATGTCCTTGGGGTGTGCAACCAGGTCACAAAACTGCCTTGATGCCCTGTTGCAGGGAGCAATGATATCCCGTTTTTGCTTTAGTGGTGTGGAGAGGCTAATGCCAAAGATCTTGGCTAGTTATGCGCTGCACGCGCGTGAATGGTCAATTTCTTGGTGCACGTATCCTTGGCTGCAGCGCACAGAGACCGCACACTGCCGCACACAGTGGAAAAAAATTAGAGGGAACATTGCTTACCACACTCCTTTTTTTGAAGGAATATGAATTGATTTCCTCTGCTCCCCATTCCTTTTTATCTCACTCACCAATTACCTCATATCCCAGTCATACCTATATATCGGACATCTTTGGATATGATTCACCATGATTCTGTTCCTAACGCTGCCTGTATATTTAAAACATTAATGTCACCTCACTCTATTAGAACTAAAAGTTCTCTTGAATTACTATGAGAAGCTGATCTATCCATATTGTTCTCTCCACAATTCTGGGACAGAATTTGGATTCAATATTTAATACCTTCAGAGCTGCTTGTATTACACAGTCCCTATTTTTTGTTTATCATTGGGCTGTTGTTACCCCAGAATGTATTTCTAAATTTGACCCATCTGCTTCTTTACTATGTTGTTCATGCTCCATATACAATGGTTCTTTAACACAGTTATTATTTTATTGTTCTCATGTTAATACATTTGGGAACTCTATCTGGTCTAAATGTTCAAAGATTTTCAAATGTAATATACTGCTAGCTCTACAGAATGTTTTCTTAGGTTATTTATCGCCAAGCCATGAACATTTTTTCTCCGAACCCTTTGTTGTTTGATCTGTTTATTGCACTTACTTTCAAAGTTATACTTTATTGTTGGAAAGATGTTTTTAAATTATTAGTGTTGCCACGGTGGAATTTTTATATGTGATGAACATATATATAACTTCCTGTTTTTCCATTGAAATTACATCAGAAGAATAAATCTGTTTTATATTGGTTATCGTTTACTACCTTTCTTTCCTTGCACTCACTACAACCTTAGTCGACTTTTTCTGTCTTCTTTTCCCCACCTCTTTTCTCTTCCCATTCCTTTTTGCTCATCCTCTTACTCACATTTCCCTTTTATCTCTTCTTTATTTTTATATAAAATTACATGACAATCTTTTTATGACTTGAGTTTTTCTCTTAAGTAGCAGTACTTGTTGATGTATGTATCCTTTCAGAAATGTTATTTCTCTTTTATTGCTAACTGAATCTTAAATAAAAAAACGTTTAACAAAAATCAACATAATTACCTGGTTCACAAAGGTTTTGTTGTGACTTTTACTTGTAGGACTCCTGAATTCCATGAATACACTAGGGCCCATATTTACAAGCAGCCTGCACCACTGTTGCGTCACTCTTTGTCTTGTAAATATGGCTCTACGAGTAACCTTGGAGAACTGCTGGCTTACTACTCAAATTCAGGAGAATGTCAGGAGTATGTAAAGAGCAGTTTTGCATTTGCTAATAGAGAGAGCTTCATGAATTGGGCCCAATATTTTTTAGATATGATGGAACCAATGTATTAAGGCATGCACGAGTATGTGAGTATTATAGCAATGGGCGCAGAAATGTCTGACTCCCCATTAGTCATATTGCAAAGAAGGAACAGTTCTTTCTATTTTTACTAATTATATATGAATATTCCCATTTTATTCCCATTGTAGCTGTTCCTTTCCGGAGAATTTACAAAGGAATAACTGAGTATGTGAGTGAGTACTTTAGACATACTTCTTTCACTCACAAATACCTTTGTGAACAGCCCCAAATTAATTAAAATGTGATCAGCAAGGCCGAAGATGACACAGAATTTGTTTACTGATAAGATCAATTGTAAAATAAAGGTGTTTTCAGAAAATTGGGCAAATATGTGTGTCTCCAAGGCCTTCAGACAAGGGAGGAGACTTGGGATGCAGCAGACTTGTTCTTGGAGTTTTGCATCAAAAAGTATTAATATGGGCCTTAGGCGGCAAAGTTATGGAGTCCCACAAGCCAGCGCAAAGGGTGGGCTAACGTCTGGGAAAATGACGATAGCTGGGTGGGGGTGTTGGTATGGGGAAATGGAGTTTTGCACACAAAAAATGACGTAAGGCAAAAAAAATGCCTTTAACAAGCCTAGCGTCCTTTCCTGATGCAAAACCATCCATACCATATGACTCCTGTCTTAGAAAAGACAGGAGTCATGCCCACCACTCCAATGGCCAGCAGAGGGGACCAATGGCCCCTGGGCATGGCTACTGCACCCTGTGCCATGCAGGGGGCCCCAAGTTGGGCCCCCGATGGCACTTTAATTAAAAAAACAAATACTTACCTATACTTACCCTACTTACCTGGGATGGGGTCCCCCATCCTCTGGTGTCCCTCTGGTGTGGGGGGGCGTTCCTAGGGCTTGAGGAGGGCACCTGTGGACCCATTCCATGGTGTTAAACCATGGAAATTGGTCCGCAGGTCCCCTAACGCCTGGTCTGACCCAGGCGTTAAATAATGGTGCAAAGCAAGCTTTGCACCATTATTTAGCCCCTCCTCCCACCCATGCGTCATTTTAGCAGGGGGGATAACTATGGGACTATGTTGGTTAGCACCATTTTTTAGATGGGAATGCCTACCTTGCGACTCATTGACGCAAGGTAGGTCCGCGCATCTAAAAAATGGTGCAAACTCCAATATTTTGACGATACAATGGTCAAACGTCAAAATATAAATATGGAGTTAGTTTTGCACCAAACTTGTGTAAAAAAGAATGGCGCAAATACAGTGCAAATGGAGTATAAATATGCCCCTTAATGCTTACGCAACTCTACCGCACTCACACTCCACAGACACCCAAATCCAACATTAAATAACACTGAACGTACAAAAACACCACAGGGCATTCAGAAAATCACCACAGCACACCCACACCCAGCACTGTAGGAGGCTGGCCTGGCTTATAGTGGGTACCTTGTGGTACTTACACCTTGTGCCAGGTCCAGTTATCCCTTATAAGTAGAATAGAGGTGTTTCTAGCAGCTTAGGCTGTTAGAGGTAGCTATGGCAAAGCAGCTTAGGCTGAACTAGGAGACATGCAAAGCTCCTACTTTACCACTTATATCATATAGCACAATATCATAAGAAAACACAATACTCAGAGTTACTAAAAATAAAGGTACTTTATTTTAGTGACAATATGCCAAAAGTATCTCAGAGGATACCCTCACTTAGGAGGTAAGTAATATACACAAATTATATGTACACAAAACCAAAACAGGTAAGTAACAGTAAGAAAAGTAGTGCAAACAATGTAGAATCACAATATGATGCAATAGGTAGACATAGGCCTAGGGGCAACACAAACTATATACTCCAAAAGTGGAATGCGAATCACGAATGGACCCCAGGCCTATGGGAGGTTGTAGAGGGTCGCTGGGACTATGAGAAAACGGTAAGGGTGTCCAAAATACCCCACCCCACGATCCTGAAAAGTAGGAGTAAAGTTACCCTACTACCCCAGAATGACAGTAAAGTTGAGATAGGGGATTCTGCAAGAACTACAACTGCTACCAAAGCACTGAAGACAGATTCCTGGACCTGAGGACCTGTAAAAGAAGGGAACCAAGTCCAAGAGTCAAGCAAGTGTCCAGGGGGGGCAGGAGTCCACTAAACCCCAGATGAATGTGCAAAAGGGCTGCCTTTGGGTGGAAGAAGCCAAAGGAAGGTGCCAGAAACATCTCCTTTGGTCAGAGGATGTCCCACGGTGTGCTGGAGGATGCAAACGTGTTTCCACGCAGAAATACTGCAAACAAGCCTTGCTAGCTGCAAGAGTTGTTATTGAGGATTTTGGGTGCTGCTGGGGCCCAGGAAGGACCAGGATATCGCCCCTTGGAAGAGGAGACAGAGGGGGTGTTCAGCAACCCAGTGAGCCCCCACAGAAGCAGGCAGCACCCCCAGAAGTACCAGTACAGGCACTTAGAAGACCTGAGGACAGTGCTCAACTCAGAGTGACAAAGGAGGGGCCCACGACATCGGAGTCCAACTCAGCGAGTTGGGCAATGCAAGGCGGAGTGCTGGGGACCCAGGCTAGGCTGTGCACAAAGGAAGTCCTGGAAAAGTGCACAGAAGCCGGAGCAGCTGCAAATCACGCAGTGCACAGGTTTGCTGTCTGGCGTAGGGAGGCACGGACTTACCGCCACCAAATTTGGACAGAAGGGCCACTGGACTGTGGGAGACACTTGGACCCAGCTCCTGTGTTCCAGGAGACCACGCTCGTCAGGATGAGAGGGGACACAGAGGACCTGTGATGCAGAAGTTTGGTGCCTACGTTGGCAGGGGGAAGATTCCGTCAACCCACAGGAGAGTTCTTCTTGGCTTCCAGTGCAGGGTGAAGGCAGACAGCCCTCAGAGCATGCACCACCAGGAAACAGTCGCAAAAGCCTGCAGGATGAGGTGCTACAATGTTGCTGGTAGTCATCTTGCTACTTCGCTGCGATTTTGCAGGCGTCCTGGAGCAGTCAGCGTCGATCCTTGGCAGAAGTCGAAGAGGGAAATGCAGAGGAACTCTGGTGAGTTCTTGCATTTGTTATCTGAGGAAAAGCCCAGAGTAGAGACCCTAAATAGCCCAAAAAGGAGGTTTGGCTACTGAGACAGGAGGCTTGGCTACTGAGAGAGGTAAGCACCTATCTGGAGGGGTCTCTGACATCACCTGCTGGCACTGGCCACTCAGAGCTGTCCATTGTGCCCCAACACCTCTGAATCCAAGATGGCAGAGGTCTGGGACACACTGGAGGAGCTCTGGACACCACCCCTGGGAGGTGCTGGTCAGGGAAGTGGTCACTCCCCTTTCCTTTGTCCAGTTTCGTGCCAGAGCAGGGCTGGGGGATCCCTGAACCGGTGCAGACTGGCTTATGCAGAGATGGACACCATCTGTGCCCATCAAAGCATTTCCAGAGACTGGGGAGGCTACTCCTCCTCAGCCCTTCACACCTATTTACAAAGGGAGAGGGTGTAACACCCTCTCTCAGAGGAAATCCTTTGTTTTGCCTTCCTGGGACTAGGCTGCCCAGGCCCCAGGGGGGCAGAAACCTGTCTGAGGGGTTGGCAGCAGCAGCTGCAGTGGGGACCCCGGAAAGGCAGTTTGGCAGCACCTGGGTTCTGTGCGAGAGACCCGGGGATGCATGGAATTGTCCCCCCCAACACCAGAATGGTATTGGGGTGACAATCCCAGGATCCTAGACATGTTACATGGCCATGTTTGGAGTTACCATTGTGTCGCTACATATAGGTAGTGACCTATATGTAGTGCACGTGTGTAATGGTGTCCCCGCACTCACAAAGTCCGGGGAATTTGCCCTGAACAATGTGGGAGCACCTTGGCTAGTGCCAGGGTGCCCACACACTAAGTAACTTGGCGCCTAACCTTCACCAAGTGAGGGTTAGACATATAGGTGACTTATAAGTTACTTATCTGCAGTGAAAAATGGCTGTGAAATAACGTGGACGTTATTTCACTCAGGCTGCAGTGGCAGTCCTGTGTAAGAATTGTCTGAGCCTCCTATAGGTGGCAAAAGAAATGCTGCAGCCCATAGGGATCTCCTGGAACCCCAATACCCTGGGTACCTAGATACCATATACAAGGGAATTATAAGGGTTTTCCAGTGTGCCAATGAGAATTGGTAAAATTAGTCACTAGCCTGCAGTGACAATTTTAAAGCAAAGAGAGAGCATAAACACTGAGGTTCTGGTTAGCAGAGCCTCAGTGATACAGTTAGGCACCACACAGGGAACACATACAGGGCATACATTATGAGCACTGGGGTCCTGCCTGGCAGGATCCCAGTGACACATAGGCAAAAACAAACATACATACAGTGAAAATGGGGGTAACATGCCAGGCAAGATGGTACTTTCCTACAAGCACACACCCCAAAAACCCAAACACATCATCCACATCTACACAGTGCACAACGCACATACAAGTTACACACTGCAATCACTGAACAAACACAACAAAGAAACCCACAAAATGTTACACCATTCTTTCACGCACACTCAAAAACCCACCTACACTAATCGACAAATATACTCTAATTGCAAGTATACACCTAGACATAAAAATAGTTTAGAGGCCAAGGCATAGTTATATGATTCACCAACGCTTTGGCTGCTTAAAATTCCAAGTGTTTTTACCAAAGCACATGGTTTCCCTGGAGATGGAGCCGGAGCTTTACTTATCCTTGTCAAGAAGCACGTGAAATAGGTCAAGTGGTTCCAATGCCGCAGGCTTTTAAAGTTTGCTATTTCATATATATATTTTTTTAATGTGAATACAAACAGCAAACAAAGCCAAAGTCCTGTCATCTATGCTTTTATAAGACTGGAGGATCAAAAGCTGCCACGGTGCATTTAGAAATTACATACTTTGTCCATAATTAGTCTTATGACATTTTGAGCACCTTTCTTTCAATCAGAAAGCAAGCATGCTTTACCAGTGGCAACAGGAGGAACTTGAAAGGGGTGTGGGGGGCTCTTGTATGATTTTAACATGTGGCATGTGGGTATATCACTGTAGTGAGAGGCATTTATTAAAACTGTTAATAAATGCCTTTTACTATAGAGATATTAACTGATGTACTATAAGGCAACACTCCTGCATGTTAAAAGCTTACAAGAGACTAGAGCACTTTTGTTCAGGATGCGTGCATCCTGGAGTGACATATTTAAAAGTACTCTCTTGTATGCTGTTTACATGCAGGGGCGTTTCACTTTAGTAGTCTGGCTATGACACTATTTTGAGATCTATTTATTATAATGTTAGAAATGTTTTTCAGTATAGTTATTTACTAAAGTGAAACGCTCCTACATGTTAAAAGCATAAAAGAGACTAGAGCACTTTTAAATATGTCACTTCAGGGTGCACACATCCTGAGCTCACATATTAAAAAGTGCTCTCTTGTATGCTTTCAACATTCCTGTGCGTTTTACTTCAAGTGCATCCGTTTATATCACTATATTGAGAGACATTAGTGAACAATTTGAATAAATGCCTCTCAATTTAGTAAAATAAACTAATGTACTAAAGTAAAACAACCTGCATGATAAAAGCACGCAAAGGAACACTTTTAAATACATGAGTTCTGGGTGTGTGCTCTGTTGTGCCAACCAGTTTGTTTTGATAGTTTCTACAGCAGAAAAAACGAACCACATGCTGGCAGACATGTAGAAGGCCTCCACCACCTTCCCCAGTCCCATTTGCCTGACAAATCTTGCTCTGGAACACACATGGAGGCCCACAGAGATCCATGACTCTGTGACCTTGAGCCACATGCCTGCAGTCATTCACATGCTGCAAGAAACAACTTTGCCCAACTCGTCACAGGTGAGGAGTCGGGGAAGGGCGTTGCTTACAGTCTGGGAAAAGGGATTGACGGGCAGTCTGGGGAATACAGGGCTTATGCCCTAGACCCCCAGGACTGTCTCTAAATATGATGCTGCTGGCGTCATGAATGGGAGGTCTCTTCTGAACCCAAAACATTGCAGGCCAGGGCTGGCACTAGGTCACCCCTTAGCCTGCATAAGTTTTTTTTGTAAAGGAAAATGATGATGGGCATATGCTCACTAGAGCATTTGTCTCATTCGAAAGTGCCTGGGTGCCTGACTCTCATGCATCGAGCGCGAGAAGCAGTCAGTCAGGCACTTAAGCAGCACTCAAGGGCTCAAAGGCATTATTTATTTAAAAAAAATAACTCATGTGCATGGCAATTGCTCTTTGGAATTACCATCCATTTAACTTAAAAAAACACAAGATGGGCGGTGCCCTGGCACCCTCTAGTGGCAGCTGCTGCCGTACTTTCTAAACGTGCATGAGTACAATCTAGCCAATAAAATGTACAGATTAGGTATCTCCCAGTAGCAACATCAGCAATATCTTCTCTCACACGCAGGAATGGCCTGTAAACTATCAACGTATGTTTGTCAAATTCGTGACGGGACAGGAAGCTTCGCTGTCCTCTTTTATCATCTAGTTGTCCCCTTTCACAGCTCAAGACACTCACAACGTCCCTGCTGATATTTTTATCAAGAAGAAGCACACGATCTCAAGCATGACATAAAACTCACTAACTTGCGTCTGCACTTTGTTTACAAGGTGGGGGCCGTGGCCTCATTCTAAGATATTTCGAAGGATGAGCTGATTGACCAGAAGCACCCTGTAACCCCCTGCCCCTATTCCTTCTTATCTCAATGTGATTGATGAAATGCAGCTATTATTAACAAGGAAGAACAAGAGGTATGACAAGGGAATTCAACTTACAGGCTTGAAAGCACTTTGGTTAAAAGAAGGTGCTGTCTGTCATGAATTCAGATCTGGTGACCACCAATAAGTGGCATACGTGTCGGACTTTCCAATGTACAATATGTTTCTGGACCTTCTTCTATACCAATGTATAGACTTCCAGCCACTTGGACACTATTATTAAATTTCTATCCATTCCAGATCCATGTTGGGTTTTGTGAAAGCCAAACTCCTTTTTCTAATACTCCAATACCTAGAATTCCCTGCTCACCGGTTCCTCTGTAGCACTGCAGACTAATGATGGGTGGAGGGATTCAGCCCACTTTCACTGGCAGATGCTAGCCTGCTCACACTTGAGTCATGTGATCATTGTGAGATCTTTAAGCCCCTATTTGCTTGAGTACAGCGTTGGACACTACAGTAGTGTTCCTGTTTGACTGATCACTTGTTTCCAGAGCTCCTGAACTATTGGTAATCCTTGTTTCCAGAAAATCCCAGCTTTCTCTGCTGCAGATAATTTCTTAATCATTGAACAAGCACTGCCTGCAGGGCTACCTTGATTCCTGGGTACTGAGCCAGCATTATTTTAGTATATGTTTTTTCCTTGCACTAGCATTGCCTGCAGTGGTACCTTAATTCAGGATTCTTGAGCTTGAGTTATTTTAGCGCATCCTTGAAAATTTACTCTTTCTGTAATTACCATTTTCCCAGTCTCTGCCTCTTCCCTTCACCTTAGTTCCAGTTCCAGTTTCTAGTGCTATTCCCTTTTTTATCTACTTCTTTAGATTCCAGTTTCCTCATGTGGTCTGTGTCTGCATTATGCCAAGTGCCTCTTCTCTCCTGTCGAGCTAACTCCTTGTCTATTGTGGTTGTTTATATTAGTTCTCCGCCCTTGCTGGTACTGCCTTATGTGTTCTTGTATGATCAGCAGGATTCATGGGCACAGTTCACAGTGTAGGTGGTGTTTCTTTTTCACTGTGAGTATTGTCTTAATGTCATTGTTATAACACACCATAGTATCAGCTCCACGGACCCTGCCTTTGCATGTATGTCCTATATGGGGGTATTTACAGTCAGTAAATGTAACAGCAAATATGAGTGAGGAACTTACTGAGCTTCAGTGTTATGTGGAATTTCTGAATGCTTTATCCCACATTCCCTCTTTTGTTAACATTGTAATATGCATGTCTTGCACATACTTGATGTTAGATATTCTGAATGCTGAACTGCCTCTTGAGTGTCTGTTCTTTCTGAAATTGGACTTTATTGTTCCCTTGTGCACAGCTTTCCTACTGGTATCCTTTTCTACCTGAACCCCGGTGTGATCTTGGACAGCTCTGTACCCAGCATTCTGTTAACTTTGCCCACCCTGTCACAAGTCCTTGTCAGAGTCCATGACATGCCTCATTCTTAGCCATGTATGTGGTTTGACTTACTGACTGGCATCGCCCTTCAAACACCCCTCCTCCCACCAGGCTTTCTTAGCTATGCATCATGACGTGGAGCAGTGCATGATACCAATGGAGAATGTGAGGGCCAAAACACCTGTCAAATTAAATAGGGATTATTTGATGCTCTGTTTTGGTGCTAGTAGTTTTTGTTTCATAATACTATAGGTCATTACATTACCATGGATGGTAGCTTTAAGGGTAAGACAGTGAAACCTACGCTTCTCCACAGTAGTCTGCTGATGGATTTAGAAGCTAAAACAACTATCTCTCCACTAGCTACTTCAATTAGGAATTTTGTAGAGATACATTTTTAATAAAAGTACAAAGTGCCTTAAGGCTAACTATGAAAACATATTCATTTGAATAGCATAAATGAAAGGATACATCAAACTATTTTAGCCTAAACCAAAATAGGAGACAGACATCTCAACAAATAGCTCCTGAGTTACTGGTAGCTCTCCAACTACTTTTATGTAGTTCTCTTGTGTCCAGTCCAGCCTTCTAAATTAGAAGGTTTTGCTTCATTAAATATATGTATACCAAAATTGAAAAGTGTGTATTAGAGATGAAACTGTATGTATTTTCAAAACGTATAAGCTGATGTTTGAGTTTCCAAAATCTAGTTTAATGTGGATATTTGAGTGATAAATCAGGTGGCATTGGGGATGTTTATTACTAATATTATTACCTTGGTGCCAGCAGCATTTAAAGTATGGCCGGTGCCAGTGACATTCAAAGTATGGCCAGTGTGTAATATCCATGTGAAGGCATTCCAAAGCAAAAAAGCCTTTTTTTACATAACTGTTTACAGACCCCTATTTGGACTTGGCCCTCTCTTCAGGGTCACCCCCAAATATGTTGCCTTCACCCCTTCTTTTTTGTGAATTTAATTTCTGTTGGCATTGGGACTCTGTGCACCATGCCACTGCTAACCAGTGCTAAAGTGCTTATACTCACTCCTTTAATCATGGTAAGACTGGCCCCCACCAGTTCCTAGTAAAGTGATGTATGTACTCTGGCACTATATATAAAATGCTATTAGAGGGCAACAGTGATGTTGCCACCCTCTAAACTAGTGCTTTAAAACATGTCTCAAGTCTGTCACTGCAGCCTGTAGTGTAGTTTTGCAAGTGCCATTCAGGCCTGGAAAAATAAGCATTTTAACAATCCCAACCATTCCCGTTTTAAATCACATAAGCCAGCCCTAGTATATGCCCTTTTCAAAAGGAAAACCGTGGTTTATGGGTCATATGTCCTCGCAGTGCAAAACTCCTAAATCTGCTTTTCACTATTGTGAGGCCTACCTCCATCATAGGAAAACACTGTGTTACCTTATTACATTTAATAAGTACTAACCTTTGATTGGAAACCATAGATATGTCATGGTTGGTCCCAAATGAAGTGTCATTTAAAATCCTATTTAATGGTAAAGTTGAATTTTAGTCATAATTCTGAAAATGCCACTTTTAGAAAGTTGTCATGTTCTTGTCCTAACATTTGGTTCCTGCAGCCTTTGTCCTGGGTCACGTGATTGTGAATATTTGTCAGTTGGCCTTTGTGTATTTTTCCTAGACAATAAGACAAAAGGAAACTGGGCATTGCCAGGATAGGCCACCCTGCCAGGATGGATGAGCATAATGGTTCCCTGCCCTACTTACTTTTCAAAGGTCTGCCTCTAGCTCACTCTTAAAGGAATATAACCCCAGCCTTTTGTCACCCTAGACCTCTTGGAGCCTGGGCAGGAGAAGGAAGGACATTTCTAGAACCAGACGTAAGGGTGGTCTAGAAGTTTCCCCCACTTCAAAGGTTGGCGCCAGGTATACATATTGAACCTGCTAAACCACTCTCAGTTCACTCCTGGACCTCAGAAGGAGCCCCAGCAGGACTGATTTGTACTTCAGAAGGCTGCCCTGATGCTAGAAACCTGCCTTGTACCTTCAGAGGACTGCCCTGGTGCTTGAGGCATGCTTTGCTGCCTGATCCGAGGGCTACCAGAGTGACTCCAGGGGTCAGATGGCTAGCCTCCTGTTCTGAGCTACTCGGACATACCAAGCTCCAGAGGCCTTGCTGTAATAACCCAGCTCAAATGCTTCAAATGGACCTGCAAATGGACCTTGCTGGCCTCTGCTAAATTAAGTCCTTGATCACCAGGTTGTGCTTCCCAAGGCCCTAGACTTCTGAATAGCATCAAAGTGCACTCCCCTACAAGGGAGGGTGAAATCATAACGTTTTGGGCTCTTCTTGATTGTGAATGGACATGCTTGTGCTCAGACTCTGCCCTCTGTGATGACCATCAGCACAAAGCTCCAGTGAACCCAACTCATCGTGCTACAGCGACCGCCAGAGATGACTAACAATGTGAGATCTGAACTTTGTGATACACCAATGACAGCCCACAGTGATTGCCAATGCAAAGCTCCAGCAACAACCATCCACAATACCCAGCCAGATCTTCATGCTATAGTGACAATAATCCGTGGCTCTTCATGCTACAGTGATGATGTTCCAGGAATCTCTCCTTGCTCCTCTCACTCTCCTCAACCACAAACTGGGCTCTTCATGTAGGACTTAGAGAAGGTAACTCATTCAGTGGTTCTAACTTTGTCCCTGAATGCGATCCACATGCCATTATGGACGACCTGAACGTCTGACTTTTCCAGCATAGCTGATACTGTTATGGCACAAATATTGCATCAGTCTTCTCTGGTTCTCTCTCTCTGAGTCTGGTAAAAACAGCACTAATGCAAATTTTCATAATTCTCAAGGGTTATTTGAAATATGGGTTGTAAGAAATTGGTGTATTAATTGAGGGGGTAAGCCGCCAAATTCAAGTAATCATCACAATCTTTATCAGAACAAAATACTAAAGTCACTAAATCAAGGTGAGTTCAACCCCATGGTGGCTGTGGCACAGAATAGGCAGACTTACCTTAGAAGCAAGGTATGAATTATTTATGAATTACTAAAACTATGCTAAAGTCAAAACACATCAAAATAAAAATCCCAAACCAATTTAAATATAAATGTTTAAGGTTTAAATTCAAAATAGCACCTAAAAGTGTTGAGTGCCAACCACGGTCATCTGGTTGCACTTGACGGGTACTGAGACGCAATTTAAAGCCAACTGTGATAGAGTGCATGTCAGCAACATAAACCACGTTCGACTAGGTCAGATGTTTTACCTTCTGACTTTGGGCTGATTTAAATCTTGGTGGCAAGGATACACCGTTGCAAGAGAGATGGAGTATTCTTTTTGTAGGAGGCTGGCCATCTATGTAGTGTGCAAAACTAGGCACACTGTCGGGGTCCAGGCAACCACACGGTTTCTGGAGGTAAAAATCAGATCACTTAATACTCCAATTTTTGAGGTAGCTGGTCGAGCAGCTAGGCCTATCCAGGAGATCTGCCAAGCAGTTGTTGTACTCACAATATCATTCATGCACCACACACACTCAATGAATAACTCAAGACTAGAATTTATAAAAAATACTTCAGATTTTGATATAAATTTTAAGACCAAGATGTTCAAGAAACATTAAGTACTTTTTGTGTTATGATTTTTCAAAGTTTTAATAAAGTTAGTCCTTATTTGCTTAATTATGCACCATAGGAATCAATAGGCAGTCACTTTTAAAAATGCATTAAAAATCATACATTTCGGTTACCAGTCTCTTCTTTTGCAGGATGGCTGAAGTAGTCAGTGGGCACACTGTGCCAGCTGGAGAGCCTTGGGTGGCTCCCAGTTCCAGCAGTGGCAGAGCTGGAATGTCTTGTGGCATACGCACAGAGCCGCTTGGAGGGACCACCTGGAAAAGGAGATGGTTTGCAGAATTAAAGGTGATGCCTTGGGGTCCCTTTGGGCTGTCAATGTCGCAAGGAATGGGGACCTGTGGTGCACATCTGGTTCCTCATTTCAGGGTGCAGGGCAGGAGGGTGCAGGATGAGTTGGAGATCGAGGAGCTATGTGTAACGGAGTCCTTTGTAGCTGGAGGTGAGTCTTTCTGAGGGCTGCTTACAGGACAACGGGTGCACTCTGGTGGGAGGTCTGGGGTGCTCCTGAATATCCTTGACTGGGGCTTCCTCCTGTTCCTTTTTCAGCTCTGAGAGAGCTGTTTTTCTGGTTGTCCAATGTCAGCTGATTGGTACGCAAAGTGTTGGTGCAACGCAGCAACTGGAGGGCACAGTGCCGCCAAATTTGGCACACTTGTAGGACTTGTCTGGGCTGCTGTTTGTGTGTCATCAGGTCTGGCTACAACTTCCGGTTGTGGAGATATCAGCTTGTCAGTGAAGTGCCCCTCACTGCCTTGTTGCTCTTTGTTGGTTGTAGAGTGGTGCCTCCATTCAGAAGGGAGAATCTGGGGTGATATGTGAAGCCTGGAGGTCCCCTGGGTTTCTTGGGGTCAGTCGAGTATCCAGCTCCTCCACCTTGGCTATTTTCGGGTCCTGGGTGCAGCAGGCAGGGTTTGGCGCCTTTTCTTGTGAAGCAGGTCCACAGTTCTCTTGCTTTGGATCTTCTTTGGTGCTGGTCTTCTTTGTCCTTTCAAATCTAATTTCTTGGTCTAGGGATGCCCACTCAATACTGAAATAGTTTAAGCGTTTCAGGGGAAACCTGGTAGTGTCCAACAGGACACTTACCTATGGGTGGCTCCACCCACTTTAGTGACTACTTCCCATGGGAAGGTTCACTTCCCTAAATCTGATTGGCTATTTTCCTTCCATCTAAGATGGAGGAACATTAAATAGAGGGGCCATTTCGTAAGCAACACATTAGGGGTGGTGCATGTCAGCAGAGGCCACTCCTTCTACCCTTTGTGTGGTTTCCTGTCTTTGCTCCCTCCAAAAGTGGTGGTTTGCAAAGGGAGGAGGCCATCTGCTGCTAGCAGCAGGCCTGGGGCTCGGGTTTCAAGGGAGTATCCCTTTGAAGCTCACTGCCAGGGCAGTGCACATTCTTGAGGGAGGGGGTGCCAGCTCCTCCACCCAGGAAGGGCATTGTTTTACAAACCAGAGAGACAGGGCTCTCCCCCAAGGTTTGTATATTGGATGTCTGGATGTGGCAGTCTGGCTGGAACCAGTCAACAACCATGCCAGGATAGTTAGCTTTTGCAGGGGCCACCTCTAAGGTGACCCTGGGTACACTTGATAATAAATCCAGTACTGGTACCAGTTTTAATTTATCATTCTGAGTTGTTTGATACCAAACAACCCAGGGTTCAGAGAAGCCATTATGTAGCTGGGAAACTCGTGTTGACCAGAATCCAGCCGCTTGTGAAGGCAAGTGGCACTAAGAGTAAGCACCTCTCGTGACCCAGGTTCCACCCCAACATGACAATCTTTCTGACATTGATTGACTATCACTATCCTGGTCTACCCACACAATTCCAGGGCCAGACATCCAATTATCATTAGATTAACTATCGGCTAGAAGAATGGATCAGGTTGACCCTGTAAATGTGGTAGCTATAAATGCGCAGTCAAATCTAACACCTACTTCAGATTGCACAATGGGTACTTTTGTGAGGCCAGGAACCTTCGACTCCGAATTAATTTCATGGAATATAGCTGGTATTTGTAGTAAGATTATAGATCCTGGGTGGGGGCAGTTCATTGATACTTTTAGTGTTTGTCTTTTTCAGGAGACCTGGTCTCGAATATCTTTAGGCAGGGGTTTGTTTCATATTGTAAGAGTGCAATTCCATCGGGGGCCAGGCGGGTAGAGGGAGGACTTATCACATGGATAAACATTCTCCTTGCAGGGGAAACAAGGGAAATATATGTTGATTCATGTGACATATTGGCAATTTCTGTACAACTAACTCAGGGCCCCAAGCTTTTATGTGTCAATGTATATAACAGACGAGGCCCACCTAACCAAACCACCGTTACTATTAGTATGTTGAGTGCATTGGTTTCGCAATTCCTTTCTACCCACTACATTCTTATAGCTGGAGACCTGAATGTGAACCTGGAGACAAATTCTCTCTTTACAGATTTAATTCAACTTGAGGATCCCTCATGGGGAATTACCCCTTACTCCTCGACGAGGAACCAGCACAAAGCTAGCACCAGGGCTCTTCAGGTGATCGATCTCATGCTAAGGCATGGCCTTCGTCCGGGAAATGGGCGGTTTCCCTCTGACACACCTGCTACAGAGAGGCTTATAATATTGTTTTGATTGATGTTAGGATTTGGCACAAATTTAGAGACCTTAAGGTGGGAGAACAATGCAGCAGTGATCATTCTCCCATTTTAGTACAATGTGAGAGGTTGCTCTCGACCAATGTCAATGTGCAGCGTGAATGCGAAGGCATGCTCCCTATTTTAGTAACATACTACAAACGTTCAATTAGATGGGAGACTTTTGCCAAATAATGGCCAAACTGCATGAATTAACTCTCAATTATTCTTCCGCAGGCGCATCGTCTACAAGGTCATCTACACACCTTAGGGACAGGCATTTGATTTTTTTCCTCTCTGAGGCATTTATTCCTTAGAACTTGTAAGGGGAAAAAACAGCCCAGGGGGAGCAATTGTAGATGATATAATAAAAACAGTGTAGACAGGCCAAGAGCAGAATCTTGGAGGCAGTAAGGGCAAATAACATAGAGAACTTAACCTTAGCACAACGTGATTATGCCCATACAAAAAAGACCTATAAGTCCAAATGGGAGGAGGAGACCTGGCAAGATCTGCTATTGGCAGCAAAAGACAAAACTTCCAATCGATTTTGGTTTTTGATTGCCACTAGAGAGCGCAATGAAAACCCAAGACCTGAATGTCGTATCTCGGCTGAGAACTGGCTGCGATATTTTACAGATCTTTACAAACAGGAAACAACTGCACCTGCAAATAATGAGATTTTTATAGCGAAAGATTTATTGGATAAAGGCATTCTCCTAGCTTTCACCTTGAGGGAAACAGAGAGAGCGATCCTAGCACAAAAACCAGGAAAAGAGCCGGGTTTAGATGGAATCCCCTGCAAATTTTGGTGTCCTTACATTAATGTCAACTCCAATTCTATTCTGGTGGGGTCCCAAATTCCCCGAACATGGAGAGGTGCGATTATAGTCCCAATCCATCAGAAAGGGGACAGGTCAATCCCAGGCAACTACAGACCAATAACCCCCTTAGACAACCTACACAAGATCTTCTCCTACCAAGTTTTGGGTAGGCTTAGGGATTGGATAAAGGACAATGGTGCCTTTGTAGACTTAAAGTCAGCTTTCGATCTGGTTCCCCGAGATAAACTATGGGAAATCATGGGTAAGATTGGAGTCCCACGACCCCTTTTAAAATTAATCCAAGCGTTATACACAGGAAGTTACGCTAGAATAAGATGGGGAACAGATGTCAAATATACAGAGGAATTTCCCAAAACAGAAAGGTGTCGGACAGGGTTGTGTATTAGCCCCCACACTCTTCTTGCTTTTCATAAACGCATGCATACCTTACTTGCTTGATGGTGGAAACAATTCAACGAAACTGGATGGAGTCAAAACACCATGGGGGTCATTACAACATTGGCGGTAAAAGACGCTTACCGCCGTGCAGAAGACCGCCAATACCCTGCCGCGGCCGTGGAATTCCGTCACAGCTATTATGACACACAGCTCGGAATCTGCCAAAATTCAGACACCCACACAACTCCGCCACACCAAAGGTCAGTGATAAACTGGCGAAAACAAAACCTCCACCTCCACGCCAACAGAAACACGCCCATGCTATTACGACCCACGAATCCACGCGGCGGTCTTTCAACCGCGGTATTCCATTGGCGGTACACACAGCCGCGCTCAAAATACACACACATCTCCAAAACACCACCACATTGGACAATTCAAAATACACATATCTGATATGCATACACACACCACTTCCACACACCCAATACTATATAAAACACCCACCCATATCACCCGCAAACCCCTCCGACCGAAAAATCACGAACGAAGGCCAGAGAGAGAGCACAGAATAGACAACCCCATCACACAGAGGCACACAACACCATCACCCACACAACATCCACGCACCAAACACCACACACCACTACACATTACCACACTCATCACCACATACATCACCCCACACATCACCCACACCACCCCATGGCACGCCAAAGACACCCCCGCTTCTCCGAGGAGGAGCTCAGGGTCATGGTAGAGGAAATCATCCAGGTAGAGCCACAGCTATTTGGCTCACAGGTACAGCACACATCAATAGCCAGGAAGATGGAGCTATGGAGCAGAATAGTGGACAGGGTCAACGCCGTGGGACAGCACCTAAGAAATAGGGAGGACATCAGGAAGAGGTGGAATGACCTACGGGGGAAGGTGCGTTCAACGGTCTCCAGGCACAACATTGCGGTGGAGCAGACTGGCGGCGGAACCCCACCTCCTCCCCCACAACTAACAACATGGGAGGAGCAAGTCTTGACCATCATGCATCCAGAGGGCCTTGGAGGAGTCGGTGGAGGATGGGACACTGGTAAGTCAAATCTTAACTATCATATCCCCCACCCTACCTGCATGCTCTCACACACCCCCACCCTCGCCCCCTCCCCTATCACTCCAACTCCTCACTAATGTACTAATACACACAAACCACACATCCCAACACCAAGCCCTGCATGACACAACTAAGCATGGTAACCCCTCACTAAAGCATGCTCACTGCACATACCCAGAACAACCCCCTAACCATCATCACACAAGCCCCCACACAGGAATGCTTGCACTGGGGTACACAGACACCCACCCATTGCACACCATCACACACACATGCAATAATCATGCTCTTATGCCCCTGCAGGAACCCGAAGGACCGTCACCACACCAGAGGGTCCAGACAACACCACTCCACCCCCAGAAGAGGCCCACAGTGACGATAGCAGCTCTGCCCTACTGGATCCTGATGACCAGCCCGGACCATCGTGGGCCTCGGGACAGTCAGTTCCCCTTGCACAGGCACAGCCCAACACTGACCTTCCACCCTCTGGTAACACCAGCACAGCACCCACCCAGCGGGCCCAAACCTCCCTACCCAGGACAGGTCAATCAGCGGTGTGTCCACCACTACTGGGAACCCAGGATAACCCACCACCCCAACAACAACAGGGACCTGGGGGCAGTGGTAGTGGGCACACGGTCCAGGGGACGGAGGCACAGGAACACAGGGGAACTGGGAGGGCTGCTGTGTGACAGGGGGCGGACAGGCCAAGGGAACCCACTCTCCACGAGGCCCTCTCCTCCATCATGGGAGCCTACCACCACTCCCGGGAGACGATGGCGACGGTCCTGGCCAAGTTTCAGGAGACCCTGCACCTGCAGGAGGAACAGTATTTGGGGTTCAGGGAGGAGCTCAGGACCATCAGCTCTGCCTTGGGCACCATCGTAGGGGTGCTGAAGGACACACAGAACACCATGAGGGACACCGTGGCACTCCAAGGGGCCCCTGACACTAGCCAGGACGATGAACTGCCCACCACCTCCGCCGGCGCTAGTGGACAGGACGCCCCCCCACAGGACCAACACACCAGCACCCCACCCCCTGCAGACGGACAACCACCACGCAAGTTTTCCCTGAGATCCAGGAACAGGACAGAGCAAGATGGCAAGACCCCCGCCAGGAAATGAGACCACCCTGTTTGTCCTCCCACTGTACCACCTTCTTACCCTGTCCGTACTTAAACTGCCCCAGCTCCACTTCCTATGCCCAGATGGGCAGTGCATCTGTGAGACTAATAGACTGGACTCTGCCATGGACATTCCTACGCCATCACCCATCCTCTTTTTACAACCCCCTCATATTTCTGAGCACTTCAATAAACACCCTTGAAACACAAAACAATCTTGAGTCAGTCTGTGATTTACTAATTATGTATTATCAATGACAGTGTCATAATGCGTTTCCCATTGTAAGGCTAACATACCTATGTCACACATCACAAGTCCTTGAAGGATGCAAGCAGATGACACGTTGGTAACCACACCTGTGAAACCATAATGGAAAGGTACAACTCAGTTACCAAATAGTGTTTGAAATCGACAAACCGGATAGAGGTAGACGTGTGAAAGTTAATGTAATGTTAAACATGAAAATGTTCTCACCTGTGTGTCACTGGAAATATTGCTGTATGACTGACTTCCTGTTGTCGTTGTCTTCTTCCTCAGCTTCCTCCTCATCACTGTCCACAGGCTCCACAGGCTCCACAGCTGCAACAACACCGTCATCTGGATCATCCTCCTGCAGAAAAGGCACCTGGCGTCGCAAAGCCAAATTATAGAGCATGGAGCAGGCGATGATGATCTCGCACACCTCCTTCGGTGAGTAGAATAGGGATCCACCTGTCATATGGAGGCACCTGAACCTGGCCTTCAGGAGGCCGAAGGTGCATTCGATCACCCTCCTAGTCCGCCCATGGGCCTCATTGTAGCGTTCCTCTGCCCTGGGATTCCTCACTGGGGTCATTAGCCAGGAAACGTTGGGGTAACCAGAGTCCCCCAATAGCCATACACGGTGCCTCTGGAGTTGACCCATCATATCAGGGATGCTGCTATTTCGCAGGATGTAGGCGTCATGCACTGAGCCAGTGAACATAGCATTTACCTGCGAGATGTACTGGTCTGCCAAACATACCATCTGGCCATTCATTGAATGATAACTCTTCCTGTTCCTATACACCTGTTCACTCCTGTGGGGGGGGACCAGAGCTACATGGGTGCCATCAATGGCACATATGACGTTGGGGATATGTCCAAGGGCATAGAAGTCACCTTTCACTGTAGGCAAATCTGCCACCTCAGGGAAAATGATGTATCTCCGTACGTGTTTCAGCAGGGCAGACAGCACTCTGGACAAAACGTTGGAAAACATAGGCTGGGGCATCCCTGATGCCATGGCCACTGTTGTCTGAAAAGACCCACTTGCAAGGAAATGGAGCACTGACAGCACCTGCACGTCAGGGGGGATTCCAGTCGGATGGCGGATTGGTGACATCAGGTCTGGCTCCAACTGGGTACATAGTTCCTGGATTGTGGCACGGTCAAACCGGTAGGTGACGATGACATGTCGCTCTTCCATTGTCAACAGGTCCACCAGCGGTCGGTACACCAGAGGATTCCGCCATCTTCTCAACTGTCCCAGCTGACGGTGCCTACGAAGGACAACAGCGAAGAATCAGTCATTATTCCTCCAGGTATGTACCCACAGTTACACACAAGACTACACCACTCACAGAACCCTTCCTGTATGTGTGTTGAGTGTAGGCCTAGCTATGTGTGACGCAGAGGTAAATTAAGCCATGTGGGCCCCTGAAATGGCGGCTGCCTGACCTCTAAACTGGGACAATGGGATTGTGGGGTAACTGCGCTGGCGTTGCACACCGTTGCGGTAGGCGGTCGTAGACCGCGGAGCAATGCTGCATTGGTTAACTTTGGACCCTATGGGTCCCAGGAACCAATGAACAGGTGCACCGACGGTGATGATGCGCACCGCCGCGGACGTCACCGCTGCGGACGTCACCGCCATTTTCTATCTGTTCAATCACTAGATACCTGACCTTCGACAGGAGAGGACCAACACTGCAAGTGCTGCTGTGACCTCGGTCTGGAAGCGACGATGGCTGCTGCGTCTGGGGAAAGGGCCCCTGCCTTCACTGCACAGGAGTTGGAGAAACTGGTAGACGGGGTCCTCCCCCAGTACACGCTACTCTACGGTCCTCCAGACCAACAGGTTAGTACACAGGGAGCACGTGGTGTGGGCTAGGCCTGGGTGGAGAGGGCTGGTTGGAAGAGCGAAGGGGGCAGAGTTCATAGTACATTAATGCATGGGGATGAATGGGCCACATGGCCAGAGTAGGGAGGGGGCCACTCACAACGACGGTGCAGTTGTTAATGACTGTTCCTCTTTCCTTGTGCATGTCATGTAGGTCAGCGCCCACCAGAAGAGGGACATTTGGCATGCCATCGCCAAGGAGGTCCGGACCCTGGGGGCCCACCAGAGACGGGGCACCCACTGCCGTAAGAAATGGGAGGACATTCGCCGCTGCAGCAAGAAGACGGTGGAGGCTCAGCTGGGGATGGCCTCCCAATGTGGGAGGGGTGCCCGTGGCACCATGACCCCCTGATGTTCCGGATCCTGGTAGTGGCCTACCCGGAGTTGGATGGGCACTTGAGGGCATCACAGCAGATACAAGGGGGTGAGTACACTCTCATTCTCTGGACTTTGCGCACAGTGGAGGTGTCTGGGTGGGGGAGGTGGGCTGTGGGTGTCCCTAGGCCAGGGCGAGTTCGGTAGACAAGGCCCCTTCGTAATGTAGGCCATGTGGCACTCTACCCCACATCAGCAGAGTGCCAAGTCGAGATATAGTTGCCCCTGTGGCATCCATGAGCGCAGATGTCCACCATTGCCATGTAGGCCATATCCCAGGAATTGCATGTGCAGAGGGCAGGAGCACGGCGTAATGCAGGGGGCTGCTGTGTCTGTCTTGTTCGCCAACGGTAGCGGTATGCCATGCACTAAAACTCTCTTTCTTCTGTCTCCCCCCCTTTTCCTGCTCTCCCTGTCCTTTTGTACATCAGCATCATCAGGCGGAGGTACAGTGGCACCGGAGCTCGAGGGAGCTGCATCCCACATGGCCATGGAGGGCCACACCACGGACTCTGAATGCACCAGTGGGACGGAGGGCGAGGGGAGCTTCATATCGGCCACCGGATCACCAAGCAGCGACACAGACTCGTCCGCCGATGGGGGCTCCCTTGTGGTGGCGGCACCATCTATGCACCCCACTTCTACAGGTACAGCCGCCACCTCCCCTACCAGCACCGCCCTTCCAGCAGCCCCTCAGCGTTCGCCCCGTGCCCACTCACCCAGGAGGGTGGGCATCACCTTGGCCCCAGGCACCTCAGGCCCTGCCCCAGTCACCCCTGCTGCCCTCAGTGAGGAGGCCATTGACCTCCTCAGGTCACTCACTGTTGGACAGTCTACCATTGTGAATGCCATCCAGGGTGTTGAACGAGAGTTGCAACACGGTAATGCATTCCTGGAGGGCATTCATTCTGGTCAGGCTGTCCTTCAGCGAACCCTGCAATCTCTGGCCTCAGCACTGATGGCAGCCATTGTCCCTGTGTCTAGCCTCCCTCCTCCACCCTCCTCCACCCAGACCCAATCTCCTGTACCCCAGCCCATCCCAAGCACACCTACAGACCAGCATGCACACAAGTCAGCACACACAGTTAGCTCGAGCAAACATAGGCACCACACAACCCACAGGCACTTGCGCAAGCCTCACCCACGTACAGACACAGCAACATCCACTGCCTCCACTGTGTCCCCCTCCTCCTCTTCTCCCTCCTCCCTCCCAGTCTCGTCTCCATACACACCTGCATGCACCACATCTACAGGCACCATGAATCGCACAAGGAGACCCAGCACCACAAGCCACTCACCTGCACTCACCACCTCCACTCCCATTTACACGTCCCCTGTGTCCTCTCCCAGTGTGTCTGTGACGCCCCCTCCCAAAGTACAGAAACGCCGGCAATCACTCACCCAACATCCATCCACCTCACGACAGCCTCCAGTACCTGCACCTGCACCCAAAACACCTAAAGTGACACTTCCGACAACCACCTCCTCTTCCTCAACTCCCAGGCCCCCTCCAACTACCCATCCCAGTGTTCGTCAGAAACTGTCCCTCTGTAAAGTTGACCTTTTTGCCCCCACCCCCCCTCCAATTCATCAGTCCCGTCGTAGCGCCTCAGCCAAAAAGCCTACAATACCAGTGGTGCCTGTTCAAGGTTTGTGGAGTGCACCGGCCACCAGGGCAGGCAGTATGACCCGGAGCCAAGGCACTGGCAGCCCACCCCCTGTAAAGGCTCTAAAATTGGAGAGTGGACGACAGGACATGTGAAGACTCCTGGTGGGAAAACAACTCACATGGGTTCCAAGGGGATTGGAGAGTCAGCTGTGACTCCACCAAAGGTGGGGAAGGGCCAGAGGAAGTCTGCCCACCCTGTTGTGAGTGTCACGGCGGAGAAGTGCGCCATCATTTCCGGCGGTCGAGACACAACCGCCAGCACCGTCGTCACTGGTCCAGAGACCACCACCAGAGTCATTGCCCAGGAGGGCCCAAGTATCATCAGTGGTCAGGAGAGCACCGCCGGAGTCACAGCCCAGGAGGGCACTACTATCGTCACTGGTCCAGAGACCACCGCCAGAGTCATTGCCCAGGAGGGCACAAGTATCATCACTGGTCCAGAGACCACCGCCGGAGTCACAGCCCAGGAGGGCACCAGTATCGTCACTGGTCAGGAGACCACCGCCGGAGTCACAGCCCAGGAGGGCACAAGTATCATCACTGGTCAGGAGACCACCGCCGGAGTCACAGCCCAGGAGGGCACAAGTATTGTCACTGGTCAGGAGACCACCGCCGGAGTCACAGCCCAGGAGGGCACAAGTATCGTCACTGGTCAGGAGACCACCGCCACCGCCGGAGTCACAGCCCAGAAGGGCCCCGGCTGCCACAGCCCAGGTGGGCTATGATGGAACGTCATGCCACACACCAATGCCCAGTGTAGCGAACGTCATGCCACACACCAATGTCCGTACCAGAACCGCCATGGCAAAGCACTGCTGAACAGTCCTGAACCGCCATGTCGAAGCACCGCTGAACAGGGCAAAGACCGCCATGGCAAAGCACCGCTGAACAGGGCAAAGAGCGCCATGGCAAAGCACCGCTGAACAGTCCTGAACCGCCATGTCGAATCACCGCTGAACAGGGCACAGACCGCCATGGCAAAGCACCGCTGAACAGGGCAAAGACCGCCATGGCAAAGCACCGCTGAACAGTCCTGATCCGCCATGTCGAAGCACCGCTGAACAGGGCAAAGACCGCCATGGCAAAGCACCGCTGAACAGTCCTGAACCGCCATGTCGAAGCACTGCTGAACAGGGCAAAGACTGCCATGGCAAAGCACCGCTGAACAGGGCAAAGACCGCCATGGCAAAGCACCGCTGAACAGTCCTGAACCGCCATGTCGAAGCACCGCTGAACAGGGCAAGCACCGGGTAGGAATGAATAGACCGCCACATCAGGCATCCTTATCCCATGTGCAGCTGGGACAGTGACAGGACAGGAACTTTCACTGGGAGACTCATCCAGTCTGGGCACCAGTCCCCCTCCAGAACCAGTGGAGACCTGCATCCACTCTGTCTGTCCTGCACAGGATGAAGCACTCTGGGCACCAGTCCCCCAGTACCAGTGGAGACCTGCATCTACTTGAGAGACTGTGGCTTTGCACTCCCCAGGATGGTACAGTGGGCAACCCACCCACTGTAGAGACTTGAGAGACTGTGGCTTTGCACTCCCCAGGATGGCACAGTGGGCAAGCCACCCACTGTAGAGACTTGAGAGACTGTGGCTTTGCACTCCCCAGAATGGCACATTGGGCACCCCACCCACTGTAGAGACTTGAAAGACTGTGGCTTTGCACTCCCCAGGATACATAAATGGGCATGGAGCCCCGTCGTGGATCTGGCTTTGCAGTCATCTGGCTGAGGTGCCCCCCTTCCCTTCCTCCTGAGGTGCCTGTACTATTTCTATCTGATGCCCCGGCAGTGTTCTCTCCGATTGTGGTCAGGTATCCTTTGTGGGCCTCGCCCATGCATTTTTGGACTGTTGGTGCACGGACATTGTTGTGTACATATCTGCACTACTTCTCGTACTGTATATAATTATGACTGATTTTCATATATATCTGTATATTTTTGTATGACATGTATATTGCCATATTACAATGTTTGACCGAATTTCGCTTTGTCTTTTCATTCCTCCGGGGGGATTGTAGGTTGTTACTGTGATTTTTGAGAATGCATTGGTGTGTATTGTATAATGCGAGGTAGGGGGTGGGGGTGTTTGGTGGGTGTCCCCCTAACTTTTACCTCCCCCTCCCCCATGTCGTAGGTGCAGTACTCACCGTTGTCTTCGGAGCCTACGTAGATGATGGTCGTAGAGGAGCAGAAACACAAGGGCAGGGAGTATTTGGAGTTCCAGGTCCATGGAGTCCTCATTCCTCGTGGGATGTGTTCAGGTGAGCGTTTTCCCATTGCCAAATCTGTTTCTGCCGTGTTTTTATCCACGGTGAATCCGCCCCGGAAAAGGTGGCGGATTGGCGGGTTGTGATACTATGGGCGGTACATTGTGTTCCGCCTGTCTGTTGGCGGTGACCGCCATGCTGCTTGTATGTACCGCCGTGGCGGGCGGTGTGTTAAAGTGGCTGTCTTTGTTGGCGGCTCCCGCCAGGGTCATAATTCTCTTTTTTTGTCCACCGGCCTGTTGGCGGTCTTACCGCCGCTTTAACAACGTCCGCCAGGGTTGTAATGACCACCCATGTCTCTTGTTTGCAGATTGCACTCTACTGCTTTAACAAACTGCTACAGGTTTAAATAGGTTGCTTGAGAATTTGTGGTTGTTCTGTAGGGATTATGGCCGAATCAATGCATCTAAGACCAAATATATGGTGTTCGGGGATCCAAAACTCAGGATGAGGAAAGTGATAATCCTTGACGGGAAAATCTTAGAGAGAGTATTGGATTTTGATTATTTAGGAATCAAGATGGAGGATTCACACAAATGGTCAGCTCATCTGCTAAAGTGTACTATGTGTTTGAAACAAAAAGCAGGTGGTATAGTGAGATTTGCTGCCAGATCACCTAAATATTCCATTAGGCCGGCAATGGAAATCTATAAAAGTCAGGTCAGAGGAGGAGTTACCTACAGTGCTGAGCTATGGGGATACTGAAATTTGCAATAATTGGAGAGAGCAGAAAATGTGTATATAAAAACTGTATTAAGAGTCCCTTTGAGTTCTCCTACTCTGCCCATACCAATGGGTTTAAATCTCTATTCTGTAGCAAAGTTAGCTGCCCTAGGGCCACTTCAATATTGGATTAGATTATGTCTACAGATATCTTAGACCCGTATAGACTCTGGTTTAGAGCAGTGTTCGCAGCCCCCATATAGAGAAAGTTCTGTGGTGCAACCATGTAAAAACTCTTTTCCATAAGCTAGGCCTAGACCAGTACTGGTCTGATCCCACTCATCTGCCAAGAATGTAAACCAGGTTTTGAAGGATGTCTATTGATCGAGCCGGCAATTAAATGAGATGGCATTAGTTCCATCGTTTGACAGAGGACTTCCTATTATCAAAGTGTCAATATGAGTATGAGCATTTTTTAGATATTACAACCTCCCCCTTAGCACGCGCACTTTATATTAGATTCAGACTTGGATCCTTATCCCTGTGGGCTTTTTAATCAAGGTAAAAACAAACGGAAAATACAATCGACCTTTGCCCAATGGGATGTATGGCCCAAGAGAGTGTTGCACATGCTTTTTTCTTCTTTTAGGGGTATAAGAAACAGAGGGTTTACTGGATAAAACCATTATGTAAGTCATTGGGCCTTAGGGACTGCCATTCGGCTCTCAGAATCTATAAAACAAGTTTGCACGTTACGGTGGTATGTGCAGCGGCAAGGTTTTTAGAAGCAGTATGGTATGTTAGAGGTAAATATCTCCCTGAAAAATCATAAACCCCATATTTATAATGGTCACTTATTAGCGCATTCACATAGTTATTGCTATTACTAGAGAGATCCAATTACTACTGGTTGTTTGTATTAAGATCTATAATTACAGTTTGCGTCAGAAAATTTTAAGGTGGTTAATGTTGTGTATTTTTTTAAAAAACTTTTTTATTGACAACCTTCCAATTTTAATTATGTTTATTGACATATTGCCAACTTGCCAATTTTAAATATGTTTATTGACATCTTGCCAACTTGCACTTTACGGACTTGAGATCATCTAATGATGACTAGTTTTATGTATTCTATATTATTTTATTGATAACCTGACCTCTTAATATTTGTATTGACAATTTTAAATTATAACCTTAAAATTTAATGGTCTTGGGGTATCTAGGATATGATTTTTATTATGGGCCTGATTTTGTGGATTTTAAGATGCTCAATATCTTTTGGAGAGTTATGAATTTTGTTGGTGTGCTTTTATGGTATCATATGCCGAAATAAACCTGAATTGATTGATTGATTGACCAGTGTCCAGCACATATATTAAAATGGCTGCTCTGTTCACTCACCATGGGCCACTGTGTTGGCAAAAACACAGTGCAGACATATTGCTCATGCAGCTATGCCCTTACATATAATACTGAGCACTCTTTCTTAGGGCTATAAGGCGTGCCAGAGGGGTGTCTTACCCATGGTAAATGCAGTTTTAGGTTTGCACCAGGACACTCAGCCTGCAATGGCAGTGCTGGGTGCAACTGGATGCATGGCTCTGGAGGGTGGCACAATCAGTGCTGCTGCCCTCGTTTGCCTACCCATAGTACCCATGCCACGGGTACTTAAGTACCTTGAACTAGGGACTTATAGAGGTAGCTAAAGGTGTGTCCAATTACCTTTACAGTGTTTTAGGGAAAGAACACTGGCACTGGGAACCTGGTTAGCAGGATCCCAGTGCACTCCAGTCCACGTTGCATTCAGAAACCAGGCAAAAATGGGGGGTTACTGTAACAAGGTGCCAGTTTCCCACACTTTCCCAATAAATGATGGTCTGCCCACCAAATAAAGATGTGGACAGACAATAGGTTTAATCATGGCAAAGCCCACTCTGCTTCCACCATAGTTACACCCTTCTGACTGCCCAATGTAGTAAGGGCTGTCGGAGGCTGACCTCTATGCCCACCCATCTAAACTAGATGGGTAAGTGCAGGTCAGTTTACACTGCCTACCACTGCCTGGAATACCCTGGCAGTAAGGGGCAGTGTAGAATTCCAAAACCTCTCTCACCATGGGTTTATTCTCTCATCGCAAGAAACATGAATCCTCAGCCCACTGGCAATGCACCTTCTTCTGGTCATCTTGGAAGGTTTGTCCTAGTCCTCTAGAAGTCTTTGGAGCCAACCAGTTTCTAAGTCTCAGGTTTTCAGAGATGATATGAGTAGTGCACTTGGACACCACACAAGGGTCCAGGAACTTAGGGATAGCACTTGGGGGGTCAAACCTCACTCTAGCAGAAGCCAGCAACAGGGTCCAGGGTTGGTCCAGTTGGACCTGGTCAGTTGGGTATATTTGCAGGAAGAGGTCTCTTATAGCTTGTTGTGTCTCTTTAGCTTGAGCAGGCAGTCGGCCAAATGACTCTCAAGTAATTTCTTGGTCATGGGCATAAGTAAAAACATTTACAGTTTTTAAGGGTTCTTCACAGGTCACAGGCAGTAGATTCAGTCCTCTTGTGATTCTTCCACAGAGGTACTGGGGATACCACATTTATGCCTGGCATGAACCTCTGCCCTTCTATACCTAAATCCAAGATAGTGAAACTCTTTTCCTCTGGTGCAGAGCCTGTGAGATATGACCAGGGAAAGACACAACCCCCTCCTCTGTTGTCAGTTCAAATCAGTTCTAGGGGTAGCTACTTCCCCACTGGGATTGGAATCTGGCTGGCTTGGGTAACAAAGAAGGTGTTTTTGCAGAGGTCATCTGACATCTACCCATGATGTGGGGCCTATCGTAGTTAATTAGGTTCCTGGGTACTACCCAAATAGACATCTTGCCAGAGGAACAGAAACAACTCTCCACCACCCAAACCTTTGCACTTCTCTGGAAGTAGTTTTCACACATCATTCAGGGCTAAGCACTCAAAGGGCAGCAGCTGTTGGCCTATCTGCCTTAGCCTTCAGAGGCTTTAGACTGGAAAAAGGTAACTTTCTAAAAGTACCTTTTCCATAATTTTTACTAAATATCAGATTTCACCAATGAATTGGGCTTTTGATTAATATTTCAAAGAGTCCAATAATTACATTTCCAGTAATTTAGGGAACTACTTGACTTGCTACAGAGAAAAAAGCTTTGGGTGCTTTTTCACTGTAAGGACATATTAGACATTAAATTCTTGCATGTCCTACTTTCAGATACCAGGCACACTACTTTATGGCACTAAGGCCCACTTAAGCATAGATTTTATTTAAAAGAAAAGTTTAGACCTGTCAGCAAGGTTTACTTTAATGGGTCAAATTAAAGTTTAAAAGCTGATTCAGTCAGGAAGTAATGGTAGGTCTGAAGCCCTGTTTTCACTGTCACTGTAGTAGATGGCACAAAGGATTCGGGTCGGTGAAGAATTCTGCTCCACTGGCGGAGGTCACGGAGTCCTGAAAAACTCAGTGAAGTGATGCAGAGCGGAGTTTTTTCTTGAACTCGCCAACTTTAAGTTGATGAGTGCGAGCGAGAGAAATTGCTAAGTTGGCGAGTGAGAGCAAGAATTCTGAATGGGAGCGATAGGCCGCGACTGCTCACGATGAGAAAGCTGCCGCTCGCGTTAAGGAAGTTGCTGCTCAAATAGAAAATCTACTCGAACAGCAAAAAGAAGTTAGTACCTTCTGGTGCTCTGCGTGATGCCATTTGTGCTGATTTTACATCGTGGGAGAAACTCCTACATTGAAAATCATTGTGAACAGCGCATCTCACCCAAACTCCGTCACTTTCGGAGCTCCGCATAGCACAGCAACATTTTTTTATGCACTTCGTGGAGTTCCGAGTAGCAGGACTCTGCAAACTCTGCCCAGGCCTACAAAGTATGCTAGTAGTGAAATTTTACTTACAGGCCCTACTAGCATATACTAGGGACTTGTAGGTAAGTTAAATATGCCAATTAGTGGTATACAAATTTCATTGTGTAGAAAGGAGGAGCACACATACTTTACCACTGGTTAGCCAGGGTAAAATGCACAGAATTCTACAGCCAGTAAAAACAGTTGCGGCAAAAATCTGGGTGTACACCACCCAAAAGATGGGAATTGCCTATAGTGTGGCTTACACTAATGGGGAATGTTCTAGAGTATGCAATAGCTACTGATAAACTGTATCTACTGCAGCTCCAAACCTTGTCTGTATAATTCTGATGCAATGAACCCTGCAGGGAATGTTAAACTTCTATCAAGTGGTAGGAATCAACCTAATCAGACCTCAAAAATGTAAGACTGTTGTAAGAAAATGACTGTTGTAAATGACTTTAAAGCAAGTGGCAGACAACTGGACATTAATGTCTTCTTACCTCCAGCCACTGTCCCAGGAAATAAGAAGTGCCATCCCTGCAGCCACGGATCGTAGACCAATGGATTTAGGGCCATATTTGCTAACATTCTAAATCATAGCTACACCACAGACACAGCACATAATGCTAGTAGAAATTTACAAAGCCACACAAGGGGCGATTTGCGTTTTGTAAAGAAGTGTAAGACAGTGCAGCAGCCTGCACTGTGTTGCATTACATTTCGTTCTTGGAGATGTTCCATGGGTGAAGCATGGGTGTTCCCATTCTTCCACCCATGGATTTCATGTAATTCTAGATTTACAACGGTTTGTAAGTCTGGGATTGCATTAATATTGGTTTGTCTCTCACAGGAATGCACACGAGGAGAAAAAGTACTTTTTTCTCCTTTTTACTTGCTATTTCTATGTGTGCTGCACTATGCAGCACACATAGAAAAAGGGAATTGCCTCAAGGGATTGTATTTGGTGGTATTCCTTCCTGCACAAATCAGTCCTGCTTGTAACGCACACACCCTTGCACCTTATCTTAGTAGTCTGGTGCATTTCTGCTTCCTCCCTTTCATGCAATGCATTGCAGCAACTTTACTTACTGCCCTGCATTGCATGAAAGAAATATGCCCCATTGTATTCAAAACGTGTAAACCTTATAGAATTATGAGCAATTCAACCTGGTGTAGCCGTAAACTGCTTATCCTTAATATTACCTCTGTCAAGGAGCAGACACATAATAATAGAAAGTCTACAAATAATGGAATACCATTGCTCATCTCCATCTGAGTTTGTGCCCAAAAACCAAGAAGGAACTGTCAGACAATAATAAGCAGCTTTTGCTAATTGGAATTATATTTTCTTAAAATATAATACATCAAACCTGGAGAGCCTTGAATTATCTAAAACTATTGACTTGATATTGTTGCAAGAAACATAGCTAGTTGTGAAACGTGTTTAGGAAAGGTATGTCTCTTTATTAGGTATACAATTTTTTGAATAGGGACAGACCCCTTGTGGGAATTTTTATTTGAGTACCTATGATCATCCATGCCTTGTCTCACTTTTCGAAAATGATACTCAGCGCTGCAATTTTATTTACTCGATTTAGAAATTGATTATCCAAATGTATATGGACAGTGCAATCTGATGAGGAATTATGGACAATAGCCGTGCTTCAACTTTATTTGTTATCTGAAGTACCAGAAGATACTTGTGAGTCTATCAAATGTTATGAAAATATAATTTCTAGGATTGCACAGTGCTACCAGCCTAAGAGAAATATATAGAAAATCGTGTGCAAACAAGTGCCAAATAAGGTTATTTAAACATGGCTAGTTTGATGAAGAGTGTAAATGTGAAGAATGGAGAGAAAACAAAAATAAAAATACCTTAGAGTGGAAAGAATTGAAAATCAGCTCAAGCTTTTAAAGCAAAAATCAGGGCCTATTGGTGACTAATTAGATTAGAAACATAGTTTATCAAACAATTGCAAAAAGCTAGCAAATTAATTCTAAAATGGAAATTCTTACCTGATTGGTAAAAACTGAACTTAGGAAATGGTTTCTATGGATACTATGCTGAAATGATTTGTTACTGCACATCAGTTATATGAATTCATACCACTGGTTAACCATAGGCCTAAACATAAATTGAAAGATGAGGTTTGGTGCTACCACAAAATCATGGAAAAGATATTGTGACACCCAAATATTGGGGGTCATTATGACCCTGGCGGAAGGCTGGGAAGCGGCGGTAAGACCGCCAACAGGTTGGAGGTCTTTTTTTGGGTATTATCACCATGGCGGTTACCGCCATGGTCATCCGCTGCTTCTCCGTTCCGCCCGCCAGGGCGGAGACGACTGCCGGGCTGGAGACCTGGGTCTCCAGCCCGGCGGCCGTCACTATACCGCCGGCGGTATTTTGACCCGGCTTACCGCCGTGGATTTCCTGCGGTTGGAACCGCCATGAAATCCATGGCGGTAAGCACTATCAGTGCCAGGGAATTCCTTCCCTGGCACTGATAGGGGTCTCCCTCAACCCCCACCCCCACCCCGACTCCCTCCGCTACCCCCCCACCACCCCTGCCACCCCCCAAAGGTTGCAGGACCCCCCTCCCCACCCCGAACCCCAACATAACATCATTCATACACACACGACACGCACGCAGGCACCACCAACACACATACACGCACACACACCGACATACATGCCAACATCCACACACACAGTCAGACACGCACACCCACATTCAAACATACATGCACACGTCCATACAGACATACCTACAGACATAAACGCACTCATTCCCAAACACACAACACCCCCGCAAGCATACACGCACTCACACACCCCCTCTACATACACACACGCACCCCCCCATGCACACACACAACACCCTCCCACCCCCTCCCCTCATGGATGATCGACTTACCTGGTCCGACGATCCTCCAGGAGGAGACGGGAGCCATGGGGGCAGTTCCGCCGAACACTGCGTTCTGTTGGTGTGGCGGTGGAGGTGGAGCAACCTCCACTTCCCCGCCTCCCGCCAGTATGGCTGTTGGCGGCTCTCCATCCGTAAAAGGACAGAGAGCTGCCAACGGGCATAATAGGCCGAGCGGCAAACCGCCACCACTGGCGGTCTTCCGCACGGCGGTCCCTCGGTGGTCTTGGAAAAAGACCGCCGATGTCAAAATGACCCCCATTGTGTCTTAAATATCTTGATGTCAGACAAAGAGTAGCTCAGAATATTGAGGCCAAGATTATTTTTTAAAATATTATAGTATTGTTAAAAATATTGTTGTATGTTATATTGTTGTCATTTGTGACATTTTTATGAATATTTCGTTGTTGTTTTCTTAGTTTCAACATATTGCTGGTCATTACAACCCTGGCGGTCGGTGTTAAAGCGGCTGTAAAACCGCCAACAGGCCGGCGGGAAAAAAAATGGAATTACGACCGTGGCGGAAACCGCCAACATAGACAGCCACTTTAACACTCCGACCACCACGGCGGTACAAACAAACAGCATGGCGGTCACCGCCAACAGACAGGCAGAGGACAATGTACCGCCCACAGTATCACAACCTACCAATCCGCCACCTTTTCCGGGGCGGATTCACCGCAAACAAAAACACGGCGGAAACAGGATTTTGAAGGGAAAATGTTCACCTCTACACACCCCAAGAGGAATCCAGATGCCATGGAACCCGAGCTCCCGATCCTGCCAGCCCTTATCTTCTTGCTCCTCTGTCAGGAGCATGAACGCCGGCGGCGAAGACCACAGTGAGTACTGCACCTACAACACAGGGGAAGAGGGAGGGAAAAAACAGGGAAACACACACGAAACACCCCCACCCCGACCCTCACCCACTACAACACACACACTAATACATATTGACACATAACAGTTACACCCCCCAACCCTCCCTGGAAGAATGCAAGGACAAAAGGAAATGAGTGTAACCATTGTAATAAATTAAAATCCAGTACGCAAAAACTATATATATACACCATAAACAAATATATACACCAAGAATAGTAGTCCAGGTAGTGCTCCATTGAAGTCCGTGGAACACTGGTCCCACACGGCATGGGCGAGGCCCACACTCAATCCCCGAACATGATGGAGAGAACACTGCAGGGGCATCAGATAGCAATAAAACAGGCACCTCAGGGGGAAGGGAAAGGGGGGGCACCTCAGCCGGTTGAGTGCACGATGCCAAATCCACGAGGGGGCCACATGCCCACTGTTCAATCCTGGGGAGTGCAAAGCCACAGTCTCTCAAGTCTCTACAGTGGGTGGGTTGCCCACTATTCCATCCTGGGGAGTGCAAAGCCACAGTCTCTCAAGTGGATAACAGTCTCCACTGGTTCTGGAGGGGGCCTTGTGCCCAGAGTGCTTCATCCTGCCAAGGACTGAGGTAGTGGATGTATCTCTGCACTGGTTCTGGAGGGGGCCTTGTCCCCAGAGTATTTCATCCTGCCAAGGACTGAGGTAGTGGATGTATCTCTCCACTGGTTCTGGAGGGGGCCTTGTGCCCAGAGTGCTTCATCCTGCCAAGGACTGAGGTAGTGGATGTATCTCTCCACTGGTTCTGGAGGGTGCCTTGTGCCCAGAGTGCTTCATCCTGCCAAGGACTGAGGTAGTGGATGTATCTCTCCACTGTTTCTGGAGGGGGCCTTGTGCCCAGAGTGCTTCATCCTGCTCATGACGGACTCAGTAGCGTCAGTGCCCGCGGCGCTCATGGGCCAGCGGAGCTTGTGGCAGCAGCGTCCTGTTCAGCAGTGCTTTTGGCTGCGGTGTCCTTGGCAGCGGTGCTTGTGGCGGCAGTGTCCTGTTCAGCGGTGCTTGTGGCGGTAGTGTCCTTGGCAGCAGTGCTTGTGTTTGTGGCAGCAGTGTCCTGTTCAGCTGTGCTTGTGTCGGTGGTGTCCTTGGCAGCAGTGCTTGTGGCGGCAGTGTCCTGTTCAGCGGTGCTTGTGGCGGCGGGGTCCTTGGCAGTGACTCAGCTGCTGGCGGTCCTGTCTGGCCCAGCGGGGCTGGTGCTGGCGGTCCTTTATGGCCCAGGGGGGCTGGTGCTGGCGGTCCTGTCTGGCCCAGCGGGGCTGGTGCTGGCGGTCCTTTATGGCCCAGCAGTGCTGGCGGTCCTGTCCTGGGCAGCTGGGCTGGTGCTGGCGGTCCTGTCCTGGGCAACAGGGCTGGTGCTGGCGGTCCTGTCCTGGGCAGCAGGGCTGGTGCTGGCGGTGGCCTGGGCAGCGGGGATGATGGCGGTGGCCTCCTGGGCAGCAGAGCTGGTGCTGGCGGTGGCCTCCTGGGCAGCGGGGATGATGCCGGTGACCTCCTGGGCAGCGGGGATGATGGCGGTGGCCTCCTGGGCAGCAGGGCTGGTGCTGGCGGTGGCCTCCTGGGCAGCGGGGATGATGGCGGTGGCCTCCTGGGCAGCGGGGATGATGGCGGTGGCCTCCTGGGCAGCAGGACTGGTGCTGGCGGTGGCCTCCTGGGCAGCAGGGATGATGGCAGTGGCCTCCTGGGCAGCGGGGATGATGGCGGTCTTCTCCGCCGTGCTGCTCTTCCCAGACTTGCTGACTTTCTTGTGCCCCTTCCCCACCTTGGAAGGTGTCGCAGCTGACTCCACACTCCCACCTGTACCCCTGGGAGCGGCTTTGGTGGCTGGAGTCTTCCCCCTTTCCCGCCGACCACTGGCCAACTTTTGATGCTTGACAGGTGGAGGACTGTACATGCTGTGGCTCATGCCACACTGGGTGCCCTGCTGCCCGGTGCACTCCAGATTCCGGTGACTACAGGCACCACTGGTCCCGGAGATGTTGTGGCTGAGGTGCTAGGTTGGGACCTGGAGAGTCGGGCCCTAGGAGACAAGGGTGGACAGGCAAAGTTTCTTGGGAACATTGGGACGGGTAGCTGGAGGGGGTTTGAGAGTAGAGGAAGAGGTTGTGGTTGTAGGAGGTGTTCGTGTGGTGACTTTGGGTGAAGGTGCATGCGCTGGAGGCTGTCGTGAGGTGGATGGCTGTTGGGTGGGTGTGTGCCTGTGTTTGTGTATCTTGGGAGGTGGCGTCACATACACACTGGGAGAGGAAACAGGGGACGTGTGAATGGTAGTGGGGGTGGTGACTGCACGTGAGCGGGGTGTGGTGGTGGGTGTGCTGGTGATGGAAGTAGTGGTGGAGATGTAGTGCATGCAGGTGTGACTGTAGACGAGACTGGGAGGGAGGAGGGAGATGAGGAGGAGGGGCACACAGTGGAGGCAGTGGATGTTGGTGTGTCTGTATGTGTGTGATGCTTGCGTGAGTGCCTGTGGGTTGTGTGGTGCTTATGTTTGCCAGAGCTACCCTTGTGTGTTGACGTGTGTGCATGCTGGTCTGAAGGTGTGCTTGGGATAGGCTGAGGTACAGGGGATTGGGTCTGGGTGGAGGAAGTTGGAGTGGGGAAGGCTAGAGACAGGGACAATAGCTGCCATCAGTTATGAGGCCAGAGTCTGAAATGCTCGCTGAAGGGCTGCCTGACCAGAATGAATGCCATCCACGAATGCATTTGTTTGTTGCAACTGCCTTTCTACACCCTGGATGGCATTCAAAATTGTAGACTGCCCAACAGTGAGGGACCTGAGGAGGTCAATGGCCTCCTCACTGAGGGCAGCAGGGGTGTCTGGGGCAGGGGCTGAGGTGCCTGGGGCGAAGGTGATGCCCACCCTCCTGGGTGAGCGGGCACGGGGTAAAGGCTGAGGGGCTGCTGGGAGGGCGGTGCTGGTAGGGGGCGTGGCGGCTGTACCTGTAGATGTGGGGGGCACAGATGTGTCCGCCACCACAAGGGAGCTCCGATCAGAGGACAAGTCCGTATCACTGGTGTCAGCTCCTGTCCCCGCCGTGGAGCTCCCCTCGCCCTCCGTCCCACTGGTGAATTCCGAGTCCGTAGTCTTGCCCTCCAAGGCCATGTGGGATGCAGCTCGCTCCTGCTCCGGTGCCACTGCTCCTCCGCCTGATGATGCTAATGCACACAAGAACAGGGAGACCACAAAAAGGGGGGGAAACGACAGAAGAAAGACATGTTGACTGCATGCATTACCGCTACCGTTGGCGGACATGACAGACACAGAAGCCCCCTGCACTACGCCGCGCACTTGGGGTCCACTGTTCAATCCCTGGGACATGGCCCACAAGGCTATGGCCGACATCTGCACCCATGGATGTCACAGGAGCCTGACTAGTTGTAGTTGGCACTGTGCACAGGTGGGGTGGGGTGCCACAGGGTCAGCCAGAACAAGGGGACCTAACTAGCACACTCGCCCTGGCCTAGGGAAATCCACAGCCCACCTCCCCCACCCCGACACCTCCACTGCGCGCAAAATCAGCAGAATGAGAGTGTACACACATCCTTGTGGCTGCTGTGATGCCCTCAAGCACCCATCCAACTCAGGGTACGCAACCGCCAGGATCCTGAACATCAGGGGGGTCATGGTGCGACGGGCACCCCTCCCACGTTGGGAGGCCATCCCCAGCTGGGCCTCCGCCGTCTTCTTGCTCCAGCGGCGAATGTCCTCCCATCTTTTACGGCAGTGGGTGCTCCGTCTGTGGTAGACCCCCAGGGTCCGGATTACTTGGCGATGGCACGCCAAATATCCTTCTTCTGGTGGGCGCTGAGCTACAGGAATAGTACAGGGGAAAAGGAGAAGATATAACCGTCCGCACCGTCACAGTCATTGGCCCCCTTCCCTACCCTTTCCATGTGGCACATGCACTCACCTTTGTTTCCTGCACGCCTCATTCTCACCCCCCCTATCTTTCATCCACCCCACTCCACATAGGCATAGCCCATACAGCATGCTCCCAGTGTACTTACCTGTTTGTCCGGAGGACAGTAGAGTAGCGTGTACTGGGGGAGGACCCCATCCACGAGTTTCTCCAACTCTTCTGATGTGAAGGCAGGGGCCCTTTCCCCAGACGCACAAGCCATTGTCTCTTCCAGACTGAGGTCACAGCAGCACTTGCAGTGCAGGTCCTCTCCTGTCGAACATCAGGTATTGAGTGATTGAACAGATAGAAAATGGCGGTCATGTCGGCGGCGGTGCATACCGTCACCGCCGGCGTACATCGTCATTGGCTCCTGGGACCCATAGGGTCCAATGTTAACCAATGCAAAATTGCACCGCCGTGTTCAACCGCCTACCGCGACGGTGTACAACGCCAGTGCAGTTACCTCACATCCAATTGTCCCACTTTACAGGTCAGGCAGCCGCCATTTCAGGGGCCCACATGGCTTAATTTTTCACTGAGTCACACATACCTAGGCCTTGCCTCAACACTCATACAGGCCAAATTTCGGAATATGATTTGTGTTCTGTGTAAGCTGTGTTTACGTAACTCTGAGTTGGTTGACTCTGTGCTCGCTGTTGTCCTTCATAGGCACCGTCCGCTGGGACATGTGAGGAGATGGCGGCATCCTCCGGTGTACAGACCGCTGGTGGATCTGTCGACAATGGAGGAAAGACATGTGATCATCATCTACAGGCTTGATCGTGCCACAATCCTGGAACTGTGTGCCCAGCTGGAGCCAGACCTGATGTCAGCTATCCGCCATCCCACAGGAATCCCCCCTCTAGTGCAGGTGCTGTCAGTACTCCATTTCCTTGCAAGTGGGACATTTCAAACAACAGTGGCCATAGCATCAGGGATGTCCCAGCCTATGTTTTCCAATGTGTTGTCCAGAGTGTTGTCTGCCCTGCTGAAACACATGCGCAGCTACATCGTTTTCCCTCAGGTGGAGGATTTGCCTACAGTGAAAGGTTTACTTCTATGCCCTGGGACATATCCCCAACATCATAGGTGCCATTGATGGGACACATGTGGCTTTGGTACACCCCGCAGGAGTGAACAGGTGTACAGGAACCGGAAGAGTTATCATTCCATGAATGTGCAGATGGTGTGTTTAGCAGACCAGTACATCTCCCATGTGAATGCCAAATTCCCTGGCTCAGTGCATGACGCTTACATCCTGCGGAATAGCAGCATCCCTTATGTGATGGGTCAACTCCAGATTCACCGTGTGTGGCTTTTATGTAAGCACCTGGATGCAAGTCAGTGGGAATGGTTGTCTGGGTCTGGGGATATCCCTACAGGTTAGTGTGTGCCTAACAGTTGCCCTCGCCATTTGCAGGTGACTCTGGTTACCCCAACCTATCATGGCTCCTGACCCCAGTGAGGAATCCCAGGAGAAGGGCAGAGGAACGCTACAATGAGACCCATGGGCGAACTCGGTGGATTATAGAGCGGACCTTCGGCCTCCTGAAGGCCAGGTTCAGGTGCCTCCATATGACAGGTGGATCCCTATTCTACTCACCAAAGAAGGTGTGCCAGATCATCGTGGCCTGCTGTATGCTTCACAACTTAGCTTTGCGACGACAGGTGCATTTTCTGCAGGAGGATGGTCCAGATGGAGGTGTTGTGGCAGCTGTGGAGCCTGTGGACAGTGAATACGAGGAAGCAGAAGAAGAGGACATCGACAACAGGAACTCGGTTATCCTGCAATATATTTCCAGTGAGACACAGGTAAGAATACAAACCTGCATACTACATGTACTTTAACACTACTACCTCTCTACTGCCTGTCGTTTTCCCCCAGTGTATGGTCACTGAGTTGTCACTTTCCCTTACGATTTCACAGATGTGGGTCTCACTGTGTGACATCTGCTTTGTTTCCTCATGGAATAGAGCTGTGTGACATAGGTATGTTGACATTACATTTGAAAGAGCATTTTGCCACTGTAATTGCTAATACACTATTTCGAAATCACAGACAGACTCCAGATTATTTTGTGCTTTAAGGGTGTTTATTTATGTGCTCAAGATTGGAGGGGGTTGTGAAATGGTGAGGGCTGATGGTGGAGGAATGCCCATGGCAGAGTCCAGTTTATTAGTCTCACAGGTGCATTGCCCAAATGGGCATAGGAAGTGGAGCTGGGGCAGTTTGCGGATGGACAGGGTGACAAAGTGGGACAGAAGGATGACATTCAGGGTGGTCTCATTTCTTGGCGGGGGTCTTGGCATGGTTCTCTGTCTTTGTCCTGGATCTCAAGGACCGTTTGAGGGGTGGTTCTCCTGAGGTACTGGTTTTTCAGAACCGGTACTGATCCGGTAACCCAGCGGTGCCAGGGTACACCCAAAGACCTCGGGTACTTTCCTGATTCAGACCACAGAAACTCAGAGTCTTCTAGGTGAAGTCAAAGATCGAATTTATTGGCTGCAACCAAGTGACAAGCGTCCTAGAAGTACAACAGCACGGTTTGTATGTTCTCAGGAGACTGTGTTTCAATGCAAAGTCAGGTGTCCTTATATACAGTTTTTTAAGCTTCAGGCAAACATTCTTGACATTTTGGTTGGTCATTCACATGTTTTCACTACAAAGGAAAAAACAGTGTCATGATGAAACCTCATATTTCATGTCATCCAACCCATAATAAATTACCCGGCAAGGCCTAGTATTTTACATCAGATAAGTGTGGACCCCCAATAAAAACGGGCACCTCCCCCTCGTAAAGTAAGAAGAAGAAAAGAGCAGGTGCAGGTGTGAGCAAGATTAGGCAGGGTGTGTGAGCGATAATAAGGGTTTTATGGCATGGTGTGCCTTGATGCTATCTGATTCGGCCACTGGGAGAGGGACTGACCAAACAGGTTTGGCCTGAGGCAATGGTTCCAGCTTGCCCAGGTCATAGAAAAGTCAATCAAGGTGTACGTGTCCTTGGAATCAAATCTGACTGTATTATAAGCCTATGTGAGGGCAACTTTTAAAAATGGCTGCCGTGTATAAAATGGGAGCCACGAGTGCAGGACGAAAATGGCGATTTCGAGGTGAAAACGCTGCTGGAATTGAGCGAAAATGCTCATGCTTAGTGTACTAGTCATTATCGGTCTTTTGATACTAAAATCGTACTGCTGTGGCAAAGTAAATTACATGGGTCCAGAATTTTTAGAACCCCAAACCCTCCTTTTGCCCTTACATAGGCAATAAACCTATTCTCATGCTAATCTGAGTCCAGGTCTATGTTTATAAGGCCATGGAGATGTTGCTGGAGCAAAATTCTAGTACTTGGTAACTCTCTCTGGACAGGTCTCCTCGAACATGAAGTAGCACAAAAGGCCACATATGGCAGGACAAAATAAGGAATACCTCTATATGCAGTAGGTGGCATAAGATCACACACCCAACAATTAGTGATGTTCACTACTAACTAGTGTTGATGCAGAAGCTGTACAAAAGAATTGCTTACGAATTCTGATCTTCTAACCTGCTCATGTTCAGGAAAAGGGTGAAAAGAGTGCAAAGAAACAATAGTAGGAAAAGACATAGGTTGGGAAGTGGGTGCAGAAGTCAATTGAGTAGAGAAAAACAATCCCACCCATAAATGACAACGTCATGTTTAAAAGACACTAGAAAACACGTTATTAAGAACATATAGACAACGGGAGAAAGTAGTAACCACTATTACAAATGAAATAATAATTTTTCACAACCCTAACCAAAAAGCAAATCCTAAAATTATCTAGTATCATTTTTAGGGCTCCTCTGCATTTCAGTAATTTTTGTATGTTCAGGTGGAACAGTGGTGACTCTCATCAATGTTCTAAGGTGAAAAGGGGGTACTCTTTCCACAGAAAATGGACCTTATTCTGCTTTTACTAAACAGAATAGTACTTTAAAACAATGCCAGCAAAACAATCAGTCTCCTAACACCTAGTCTATACAATCACACGGAAACCTCTTGTGAAACCAACTATGCCCAGAGTCCGTTCAAAAAGCCTCTCCGGCAGGCTTCTATTGTCCATCAAATTTTCTTTTGTTCTTTTCTTTCGCATGGGCCTCTCAATTCAGGCCTCTTCGTGAGAAAAGTACTGCTTAGTTGGAGTGCCCTCCTGGCAAACACCCACAGCTCACTCGAAAGTCTCAATGTCTTAAAGCAATGCACCAGTGTCTCTCCTCTGTGGCAGACACTACAAACAATGTGCTCTTCATTGATCAAGGGCACAAATCATCTCGTGCAGACCCAAGCACCATTAATTGGGAAATAGCTCAAGCTCAGCAGCACTTTCAGACTCCAACACTCATTATTTAGTGTCAGAGGACGCTCAAGCTGCTCTTTCATGGGCACCACAATATAGTGCCTTTTTCCAAACTTGAAATCTCCGGTGCACTGCCCTTCTTTCGTTGGAGCAAAGAAAAGGGGGTGTGTGGCCAAAACTCAGGCCAAGGGGCTCAAGGGATTGCACACTGTCAGAGGTTACCAGCACATGACAGGTAGAGAAATGAAACCTCAAAACAGCTCTGCTATCAACAACAGGAATCCTTCTCTTTAGCTCTTTTACACTGAAACTTTGGTTTTGTGATGTTCAACGCCGTCTGATGGAGCAAGTACGATACCATGCGCTGGCGATCGCTGTCCAGCTTTGCTACTTTCTGGGTGCTGAGACTGTAGGGCTAAGACGTCCGTCTTTCATCTGTAGCTGTCACTGATGGGAATTAGGCTTAAATCAATGTCCTGCAGGTTACTATGACTTGATACCCGCAGAATCTAGTGACGTAGGAAATGTGCCACAGTTGTTAGTTTCCTTCAATTTAGTAAAAAAAAGCAGTTCATGGTTTTTAGCAAGGGGACTGCAAGCAGGTGGTCTGCAATCTTCAAAGGAGTAGCCATACACCATGGGCATAAAATACAAAGACAAAGGCAGAAGGGCAAAACAGGGTCTCTAGCATCTTTAATTGGGTTCTCTCCATTATTCTCTGCCATCTATAGCTACATGAGAATTCTATCTGAATGGATTTCCTCACACAGTGGCATTGTCTAATGGGGTAAACACATATTTTCCTCAATGATTAAGTCTAGGTGTTCCTCCTTACCTTAGAACATATCAATAGAGAAATCGCATGATACCGATCATCAGGGACATGTAGAAACCTTCCTTTAAAAACTGTGCATCAGGTGCACTATGCAATACACATGCTAATAGTCAAATGTGCAAACAAAAAGACTAGAACTAGAGGGTCCTGATATTTGCATGATTAGGACACATCTGATCCCACCAAAAATTAAAGTAGCAGGAACAGAAGGGAACCGAAAACCAAATTAAAATAGACATTGAAAATTCGTCATGTTCAAAAAGGTAAACATAAGATATCTCCTATTGAAATGGAAAACTTGTCTTACTATAATATTGAGTCAGTTAACCAGTCTATCGCTACCCTGACAGTCAGGCTGGAAAACATTGAAGCAGGCCTAAGGCAAATTCTTGAAAACCAGTCTGGTCATACCAAAGGGAATTATACATAACATGGGGGTCCCTGGTACATCACTGCAGTCTGGAAATGTGAACCTGAACAATACATCAATAATAATAAAAGGGCTGACTGGTGAAAGGAATTCAAAAAAGAGAAATGGGACTAGGACATAGCTAAAATCTCAATAACTAAGCATGATGCGACATTGGTCAGGGGAAGTAACAAAAGAAAAAATCTATAGGAAGAACAAAAAAAATTATTTGGGTGATAGTCAGGCATGTGACACAACACAGAGAGTACGGGTGATACACAAAGGCCAAAGTTACACAAATTTTAACTCTACCGTTGGCGACTACACCATATACGGTACTCCTAGCTAATGTTTCAGTTCCTTCTTCAGGAAAAAATGAAAACCTGGTTTTCTTTTAAGGAACGAAAGCCATATGCTACTTAGGAAACAGAACATCATTAACTAATGTAATATAGAAATTAGGCCACCTTGAGTCACAGATCTATAATTTCATCCTTAGGTCCAATCAAGGCTACATAAATGTAGGGCTGCCTGTTCCTTTAAGGGAAGGGGCAGTAACGTGACTAACTGCAGGTGACACACTTTGATCCTGTATATCTCTTTTTATTTTCCTTCAATACCATTATAGCCAAATAGACATGCACTGGTGAAGTGTTGTCTCTTATGTTCACAGCATGAAATATCATTATCTGTGGAATTTAGTAACCAGAACAAGTTCAACCAACTGTTGCGTAGCGATGGGCATCGTCATGACCATCCCCTCACAACACAGGGGAGCTTGTAATAGTATCAAAAGCAGCAACAAACATGCAAAAAACAAATAAAAAATAATAAAAACGCACAAAACGTCAAGCCATCAGATATACTTGCTGTGTATCAAGCACAAAAAGCATAGACAAAACAATAGCATGTGTGAATAATCGGTGACACACAACACCATGGGGGTTATTCTAACTTTGGAGGAGGTGTTAATCCGTCCCAAAAGTGACGGAAAAGTGACGGATTTACCACCAGCCGTATTACGAGTCCATTATATCCTATGGAACTCGTAATACGGCTGGTGGTATATCCGTCACTTTACCGTCACTTTTGGGACGGATTAACACTCCTCCAAAGTTAGAATCACCCCCCATGTCTTGTACTTTATGCACTGTAAACCTGCAGCCCAAAACCCAATATTTGGGCCTGTTTAATTTGTCAGGTTTAAAATCCTTACCCTCCTTTTGACAGTAGATCACCAGGCAATGGAAATCTGCTGTCAAATATAACTTTACTGTTTCTCTTCTAACATACAGGACCAGCAAGAACAATTCATGATAGGACCAAATACATGAAAATAAATTTCCATTACTTAACTGTTACTCTCTTGTCAGTTACTTCGCAACATCAAGCCACCTTAGTTTTACCTTTCTAAAAGTAAAAATTGTTACACTGACACTCCATATTAATTTGGCACCTACAATTTCCACTGTGAAAAATAAGTCTTAATTGGCAAATCGTTCTCATTAAGGCATGTAGCCTTCAAAATTTTAGAAAAGGGCTGCATCTTATTTTCTGTCTAAGACTTAATGCAACACTTCGTTTTCTGTCAAATAAAAGCAACTAGCAGGCATCATTTTATTTTTTTAGAGCGGAGACACAAATGTATCAGTTCTGCAGAGCATTTAACATGATGTTGGGACTTTCGAAGAAACCCCTTTTTTTTATATTTTCCCTTCGGAATTAAGTTCTTTAATTGTATTGATGTTCTTCTGGAGAAACCAGAAATCCCACTTTTAGAGGCCCGTAGGGTCATTCTGCATTTCACAGAGACAAGGCCCTAATTTAAAAGGTCACAAGTGTCAACATGACAGCCTCCTCCATTGTTTATGGGAAAACTAAAGATAGCATCTCGTGACTTGAGCCAGCCTCTGTAGCTCTCCTAGCTTCTGCCACTCTGAATCTGTCAAAGACAGTAGGCCTTCCTATTTTCCTTCTAACCTGCAATAATTCACTCTATTTAAAAAAAAAAAAAATTCATTTTTAGGCGCTAAAAAATAATATCTCTATTTCCAGATTATTAAACTACATTTACTGTGAATAATTCACAAACCTTAATAACACACATACCAGTTGTTAGAATAAATGCTTGTTGCAATCCCATGCAATGGTACATATTTCATCAACCTCGAATGAATGAACGTCTCAGTAGGCCCAGCTGAAGTTAGAACCTTCAACCTTGATATTAAAACAAGCCTTTGTACTGGCACATTGACTCATTGAATCATAAGAAGGCACAACCTGCAAATATATATCAAACCTAAATGTATGCATTTACTGAAGCCTGAGACACTTTAAAAAGTACTCTGAATGAAAGAAAATGCAGTTTAAACAGTGCTTTTGCCCGAAATCGACTTTGATATTTTAGGCATTAAAAAATCAATATCCTACAATTTTCTTGCATAATATGCATTACCAGAATGTCTATTACACAATCCATGAGTCAGCCATTGAAAATATTAAGTTATACTTTATAGAAATGAGCTTGTTTGCTCCTGCGCCAAGGGAAAATTGCACATACAAATGTCATTTTAGCGGTGCAACATAACTTAAATTAAATTTTAATGTTAGGAGGTCATAGTATAGGTATTAAGCTTTATAAATATTAAAAAACGATTTTGAAAGGCACTTATTTTTTAAATAATTTTTCCATAATTAATAATTTTCTTTTAAAATAAAAATAAAAACCTAATTATTCTTTTTTTTGTGATAATTCCACATATAAAAGCAAGCTGCATCCCTTGCCTATTATTTGGGATACATTAACTCACAAGCCTAAGCGCATAAGCCTAACTTGAAATGCGTCACATTTTTGCGCCACTTTCATTTAAAAGGAAGGTTATGCAAAATTCCACCCATGTTTAACTGGGAAAGTGCTGGCTGAATTGAACATTCCTATCAAATATACTGCAGCTGAAAAGTTTGCCTGTGAACATCTAATACAATGCATCTAAGAAAAATGCTGTAAATGTATTTTTTTTTGTTTTGCAAAAATAGATAATTTCGTTTTTTTTTTGGGGCCCTATTTATATCTATTGAATGTGTTTTCTAATTTATTAAGCATTTAACGGCAGTTTTGTACATGTGCACAATTGCTCATTCTATAAATTAAAGAGCAACATATAGCTATGTTAGCACATCACATGGTTCATTTCTGGATTTTTTCTAAGTTTCTACTTAATATTAATTAACCAACATTTTACAGAACCAGTACTGATCCGGTAACCCAGCGGTGCCAGGGTACACCCAAAGACCTCGGGTACTTTCCTGATTCAGACCACAGAAACTCAGAGTCTTCTAGGTGAAGTCAAAGATCGAATTTATTGGCTGCAACCAAGTGACAAGCGTCCTAGAAGTACAACAGCACGGTTTGTATGTTCTCAGGAGACTGTGTTTCAATGCAAAGTCAGGTTTCCTTATATACAGTTTTTTAAGCTTCAGGCAAACATTCTTGACATTTTGGTTGGTCATTCACATGTTTTCACTACAAAGGAAAAAACAGTGTCATGATGAAACCTCATATTTCATGTCATCCAACCCATAATAAATTACCCGGCAAGGCCTAGTATTTTACATCAGATAAGTGTGGACCCCCAATAAAAACGGGCACCTCCCCCTCGTAAAGTAAGAAGAAGAAAAGAGCAGGTGCAGGTGTGAGCAAGATTAGGCAGGGTGTGTGAGCGATAATAAGGGTTTTATGGCATGGTGTGCCTTGATGCTATCTGATTCGGCCACTGGGAGAGGGACTGACCAAACAGGTTTGGCCTGAGGCAATGGTTCCAGCTTGCCCAGGTCAGAGAAAAGTCAATCAAGGTGTACGTGTCCTTGGAATCAAATCTGACTGTATTATAAGCCTATGTGAGGGCAACTTTTAAAAATGTCTGCCGTGTATAAAATGGGAGCCACGAGTGCAGGACGAAAATGGCGATTTCGAGGTGAAAACGCTGCTGGAATTGAGCGAAAATGCTCATGCTTAGTGTACTAGTCATTATCGGTCTTTTGATACTAAAATCGTACTGCTGTGGCAAAGTAAATTACATGGGTCCAGAATTTTTAGAACCACACTCCCTCTGCAGGGGGTGGGGTGCTGGTGTGGTGGTCCTGTGGTGGTGCCTCCTGTCCAATAGCACTGGCGGAGGTGGTGGGCAGTTCATCGTTCACGCTAGTGTCAGGGGCCCCTTGTTGTGCCACAGTGTCCCTCCTGGTGTTGAGGACTTCCTTCAGCACCCCTACAATGGTGCCCAGGGTGGAATTGATGGATCTGAGTTCCTCCCTGAAGCCCAAATACTGTTCCTCCTGCAGGCGCTTGGTCTCCTGAAACTTGGCCAATACCGTTGCCATTGTCTCCTTGGAATGGTGGTAGGCTCCCATGATGTTGGAGAGGGCCTCGTGGAGAGTGGTTCCCTTGGCATGTCCTCCCCATGTCGCACAGCAGCCCTCCCAGTTCCCCTGTGTTCCTGGGCCTCCGTCTCCTTGACCGTGTGCCCACTGCCACTGCCCCCAGGTCCCTGTTGTTGTTGGGGTGGTGGGTTAGCCTGGGTTCCCTGTAGTGGTGGACACACTGCTGATTGATGTGTCCTGGGGACAGAGGTATGGGCCCGCTGGGTGGGTGCTGTGCTGGTGTTTCTAGAGGGGAGAAGCTCTGTGGTGGCCTGTGACTGTGTCAGGGGAACCAACTGTCCAGAGGTCCCCGATGGGCCGGGCTGGTCATCTAGATCCAGTTGGACAGAGCTGCTGTCATCACTGTGGGCCTCTTCTGTTGGTGGTGTGGACATGTGTGGACCCTCCTGTCCGGTGAAGTTGGGTAGGGGTCCTGCAGGGGTATAAAAGGATGTTTATTACATCTGTTTGTGCCATGGTGTGCAATGGGTGGGTGACCGTGTACCACAGTGCTTGCATCCCTGTGTGGGTCCTTGTGTGTTGGTGGTTTAGGGGGGTGTATGGGTATGTGCAGTGGCCATGCTTTGTTGTTGCATGCAGGGTTTGGTGTTAGGATGTGTGGTTTGTAATGTTGGGACATTTGTGAGGAGTTGGAGGGATGGGGTGAGGGTAGGGGTATGTGACAGCATGCAAGTAGGGTGGGGGATGTAATAGTTAAGATTTGACTTACCAAAGTCCATTCCTCCATCTACTCCTGCGAGGCCCTCAGGATGCAGAATCGCCAAGACTTGCTCCTCCCATGTTGTTAGTTGTGGGGGAGGAGGTGTGGGGGTCCATCGCCAGTCCGCTGAACCGCGATGTGGTGTCTTGAAACCATGGAACGCACCTTCCCCCGTACGTCGTTCCACCTCTTCCTGATGTCATCCCTATTTCTTGGGTGCTGTCCCACTGCGTTAACCCTGTCCACTATTCTGCGCCATAGCTCCATCTTCCTAGCTATGGAGGTGTGCTGCACCTGTGATCTGAATAGCTGTGGGTCTATCCAGACGATTTCCTAAACCATGACCCTGAGCTCCTCCTCAGAGAACCTGGGGTGTCTTTGCCGTGCCATGGGGTGATGTGGGTGATGTGTGGGGTGGTGTGTGTAGTGATAAGTGGGGTGATATTTAGTGGTGTGTTGTGTGAGGTGCGTGGAAGTTATGTGGGTGATGGTATTGTGTGCCTGTGGATGCTTGGTAGTTGTTTGTAGTGTCTCTATCTGGCCTTCTCTCGGTAATTTTGTTGTAGGAGTTTGTGGGTGATGTGGGTGGGTGCTTTATATTGTAATGGGTGTGTGGGAGTGGTGTGTGTATGTGTATCAGGTGTGTGTATTTTGAATTGTCCAATGTGGTTGTGTTTTGTAAATGTGTGTGTATTTTGAGCGCGGCGGTGTGTACTGCCAATGGAATACCGCGTTGGAAGACCGCTGCGTGGATTCATGTTTTGTGATAGTGTGGGCGTATTCCTGTTGGCGTGGCGGTGGAGGTTTTGTTTTCGCCAGTTTATCACTGACCTTTGGTGTGGAGGACTTGTGTGGGTGTCTGAATTTTGGCGGATTCCGAGCAGTGAGTCATAATGACCGTGGCGGAATTCCGCTAACGCGGTGGTGTGTTGGCGGTCTTCTGCCTGGCGGTAAGCGGCTTTTACCGCCAATGTTGTAATGACCCCCATTGTATTTTCTTTTAAAATGTGTGTTTTTTTGCAAATTAGGAGAGCAATGTTGGATTAAGAAAGGAATATGGCGGGGACCAATTTAAATATATATTTTTTTTTCAATTTGTTATATTTAAATTTGTTGATTATGTAAAATGTTTACTTTGAATTAAACATTTTTATAATTCATTATTTTTGATTTCTACTTTTTGGGAACAATGTTTATAATTGCAAAAATGTCTTTATTTATTTTTCTAATTTCAATTTAATGTTGCTTTTTTAAAAGATTACTAATACTATCCTTTGGTATGTAATTTGATTAAACTGCTTTGTTCCATGATGATTCAAAATATTATATTTTATTTATTAAAATAATCACATTCATTTATATTTAATACTTTTGTTTTACATAAAGGTGTTTTGTAATTTGTGTAATTTATTTACATTGGGAGTTTTAAATGTGTCATTTAAATTTATATTTTAAGTTATTAAAAAAATTATGTAACTTTTGTGAAGAATTATAGTTATCCCATATGGCAGGATGCATTGTAATTAAAAGGTTGGACATGTACTTGTATGTTTTACATGTCCCATGGGGCATCATTGGGTTACAATGTTACATTTAATAAATGCTAAATTTCAATTGAGAGCAGGTAGGAATGTTGAGTTGTATGTCAAATAACTGTAATTTAAAGCCCTCTTCAATGGTAAAGTCAGAGTTTAAGTCACAATTCTGAACATGCTACTTTTAGAAGGTTGGAATCTTCCTGTCTCGGCCATTTTGTGCCCTCAGTCTGTATCCTGGGCCACATGACTTGGTGTAGCTGGCAGTTGGTCTTTGTATCTTGATCACAGATAGTAAAGCAAAGGGGGAATAGCTGTTGGCAGGGTGGGTCATATCTGACTTGATAGGAGGGACGAGATGTCACCTACCACACCTGCTCATCACAAAGGCTCTGTCTGAGCACACTCACAAAGGGTTTGACGCTAGTAATCTTTTGTGACCCTAGACAAGTTGGGGCCAGGGTGGGGAGGCAGGAAAATCCAAGCACTTCTGTGGGTGGAAGACTCTTGAACGTTCTCCCACTTCAAATTGGGCACCAGGTATAAATATTGGACCCTCAGACCCAACTCTGCAGTACACATCTGGACCTGATGAAGACTTAGAACTACTACTGTAGTGGTCTGTTGCCAGAAGACCTGCTTCTCTGTTGCCCAGCTACTCTGATGCCCTCCTGTCCTGTTGCCCTGCTGCTGCATGAAATGGACTGGACTGGATGACCAGAGTGACTCCAAGGGCTAGTTGCCTGGCCTCTTGATAAAAGCTTCAGGGACAGAAAAGGCTCAACCACCTTGAACTCAGCACCTGAACTCTGTATCCTGTGGGTCGTGCCCCCGGCCCCACCAAATGGTGCCACCCCAGTTCTGGACCCTTCAAAGTAGGCCTGAATGTGCTCTGCCAGCACAGCTGTGGTCCAAGCAGAACCGATGAAGAATGACTCATTGCCTCACTGCCCCACATTGGAACCACTGCTATGTGATGCATCCCTGATGCTTGGACCCCACAGCTGTGCAACACCTCCTCAATGCAGTACCTCATATCACAGCCCTGCAACTCCTCTGAAATGCAGCTGCATGATGTATCTTTAACACAGTGCAGCCCCTTAGCTCCCTGGAATCACTGCTGCACAACACAACCTTGATGCAGGGCATTTCTTTGTAGGCTGCAGCCCTTCAGAACTGCCTCAGTTCGACGTATTCTTCGCAAACCATCTTGCAATGCTCCACAACCAGGATCTAAGGTACTTTGTTTAGTGGGTCCAGCTTGATCCATGTATATAACCCATGCTCAATTGTGGTTGGCCTGAACTTGTGACTTTGTCCAAGGCCGGCGCATTGTGCTTTCAGGCACTATTTTCACTTACATCTTTAAAATTGTATATCTCTGGAACTATTATTTGGGTTTTTGCCATTTTCGTGTCAAATACTTTATTAAAACGTAATCTATTTGTCTCAATTGATGCAGGATTTTTCTCGTTTTTAGTTTTTACTTTATTACTGTTTGACGTGCTGTATAAATATTTTACACATTGCATCTATTTTACACCTAGCTGCTTTTGTGTCAACCTACCAGAGAGTCAAGCACAGGTTAATTTGGGGTTTGCTTTAGCCTTCGGTGTCACAGAAATGTTGGCTCTTGCTTTAGTAGGATTTTGGCTTTCACCCCCCACCCCGACCCAACAAACCCAATCTCTTGCGCTTAGCTTGAATTATTTGTTATCTTGACATCTTTTTTGTTATTTATTAGCTTTCATTTTTTTGTCAAACATATTTTGCTGGTAGTATTTAGGGTGTTTTTTAAGTCTTCTTTTTTAGATTTCCAAGCTGGAGTGACACTCTTCTGCTGTAATCTTTTTGTAGGAAGCATTTTGTTGTGCCTGTTTGTGGACTTACCATAATCTTTGTTAACTGGAAAAGTGTTTCTGTTTGTTAACAGTTTTCCAGTGTAATAGATTGGTTGGAGACTAGTTTGGCAAAGGGAAAAAGTGTTTTTGTTATTTATTAAATTGATATTCATTTTATTTTGTAATATTTGTATATGTGCCTAAATATAATGTAATATTATGTGCTTTATTTAGAATTATATTGAATTTCAATTTTTTTATTTTACAGTTTTTGAGATTGTTGTTATGTTTTCTTAATTTGAATGTGTAGGTAATATTTGTTATTTTTTTTATTTTCATTTACAATACATATTTTTTTCTGAAGTATTTTTGTGGTTCCCCTTTGAGTATGAAAATGTAATACGTTTATTTCTGATAATTTCTTTGAACTTTGGAACATTATGGGCCTCATTATGAGTTTGATAATCCCACCACAGGACCCCCAAACTCACGGGGACTCATGGCAGTAACATTTTCCCAAAGAATATTACACCGTTCTCGCTGGGCTGGCTGGTGGGAACATTGTAATAAGTTTTCCCACTGGACTGCCCGGCAGGGACAGAGCTAGGATATTGTCCCCGGGTCCCTCAAGGGAGCCGAGGCCAACATCCTAGCACTCCAGCACCCTCGGAATGCTCACTGTCTGCAAAACAGCACTGGCTTTCCACCAGTCTTTTCATGGTGGGCTCCCAATATAAAAATGCTGGTGGAAAGAGGGGTTGTAACCAGCCAGACTCAGTGCTGCCATGTCTCGTTACAAGTCAACCGCCCTCACCCCGTCGAGATTTATGATCCAGGCGGGGACACAAGTCTTTAGGCAAAGTCCGCTCACCAATCTTGTAATGTGGCAGTCGGACTGCAACAGCCGCAGGAGGCTGACCACTTCCGCGGGGCTGGCAGTCCTAGAACCGCCAGCCTCGTAATGAGGCCATATGCATTTATCTCACCATTTAGTGTCATAGACCACGGAATTTAAGTGCCAGTCTACCTTCCTGTGTTGGAATCAATATTTATGTTGGCAATATCAGAAATAATTAAGTCATGATTTTTTCTCATGCCACCTGTCCAGATTACCTAGTGCATCTAAATATGGCCTGAAACCTGATTACTGGGCATAAGGATTGTTGTCTCCTTATATGTAGATTAGATTGAATAGTAAAACTCATACTTCTTGGAAATGGGCAATAGCAAAAACCTTGTTTTGCAAAGGAGAAGAGAAGCTATACGTCCTGCTATATATTTATATCCTTTATAGATGTGGCTCAACACATTATGAAATTTGCAGTAATGCTTTAAAATGAAATGTGTTAATTCTGATCAAACAAACCTGGTTTCAAAATACTTATTATTTTCTGGGCCATTATTTTGTTTTAGGGCAAGTGATCAGACAGTCTTTTACTGCAAAATCTCCTTAGTATTGTTGCTTTGTAGATTTTAAAGCAAGTTTTCACTTTGTAGATTGATCTAAACTCTGGACGAAATTGAAGAAGTAGAACACACTCTATGGTCCTCTTTTCATCTTTAGGTTATTACAAACATAAAACAGGGCTGGTGTAGAAATTTCATTGAGTGTTAAATTATCAAATAAAATACAAGTTAGAAATGGATTAAGACAAAACTGCTCATCTTTATTCAGTAGCTCAAACTACTCAATTTTCTTCCTTCCTGAATCAGGAGGAATGCATGTCATTTCCTTGAGTGGAGTTGGACCAAACCCCGATCAGCTTGCAAAGAAAAATAAATCTTCTAGATATATATTGTGGAAAGCCTATTCTAAATATAAACAAGGACAAAACTAAGGCATTGTTTTTTGACCAATCGTTTGCATTATCATATTCGGCAAGGTAGATTTGGGTCCATTTCAAAATGTCCATGGTACACATGATACTCTGGATAATGTGTTTATACAGCACTGATTCTTATTAGCACCCTCTCTGGATTTCTTTGCTGCTAGGCACTGAATTATCTTGCAACTCTGTCTCTGTGTACAGGGAACAGATCTGAGTTATTGTGTTCAACTTCTAAACATGGTAACAGATGGGGCAACCCAAATGGGCATGTCTAAGCTTTATAAAGCCACAATACAATGGTGCTAAAATAGGACCAGTACGATAGACATTATGGGCCTCATTGCAAGGCTGGCAGTATTAAGACCGCCAGCCTCGCAGTGGCGGTCAGAACTGCCGCTGCTGTGGTGGTCCGATCACCACATTAAGAACCTGGCGGTCCGACCACCAGGATACCGCCGTCTCCACTGGGATCGGTGATCCCGACAGGCTGACAGTGGCAGAAATCACAATCAGCCCGGGCAGTGGTGCATACAATGCCGCCCTGCTGATTATGACCTCGTTCTCTGCAGCCTTTTCATGGTGGCTTTACCGCCATGCAAAGGCTGGCAGAGAACAGGTGCAGGGAGCTACGGGGGGCATGCACTTGGCATTGGCAGTGAAGGAGTCCCTCTACCCAGCACCCATGCAATGTTCACTGTCTGCTCTGCAGACGGTCAACATTGCCAGGGTGCTGGTGCACCCTGCGGCAACAGCATTGCCGCTGGCTCGCTTACGAGCAGGAGACAATGCTGCTGCCAGTTTCCCACTAGACTGACGGGCGGAAAACACCTAGCAGGAAACTCATAATGGGTCCGACGGGGAGGTTGTCAGTGTGGCAGCAACCTCCTCGTCGAAACTCCTAATCAGGCCCTATATGTCAAATGAGGAATGCTGTGCAGATTTATTCCACCCACAAAAGTAACATTAAAAGTATGTTTTAAGGAATGCCATTGGAACCCGGTACTGCTGTGAGGTAGGCTGCAGTAGATAAATGTCAGAGGAAAACATATAGGGGGTCAACGGCCGCAGAAGCACCGCCAACAGGCTGGCGGTGCTTCCTGGGCCATTCTGACCGCGGCGGTAAAGCCGCGGTCAGAAAAGGGCAACCAGCGGTTTCCCGCCGGTTTACCCCTGGCCCAAGGAATCCTCCATGGCGGCGCTGCTTGCAGCGCCGCCATGGGGATTAAGACCCCCTTCCCGCCATCCTGTTCCTGGCGGTTTTTACCGCCAGGAACAGGATGGCGGGAACGGGTGTCGTGGGGCCCCTGGGGGCCCCTGCACTGCCCATGCCACTTGCATGGGCAGTGCAGGGGCCCCCTAACAGGGCCCCATAAAGATTTTCAGTGTCTGCTTTGCAGACACTGAAAATCGCGATGGGTGCCACTGCACCCGTCGCACCCCTACAACTCCGCCGGCTCCATTCGGAGCCGGCTTCATTGTTGAGGGGGGTTTCCCGCTGGGCCGGCGGGCGGCCTTCTGGCAGTCGCCCGCCGGCCCAGCGGGAAAGCCAGAATGGCCGCTGCGGTCTTTTAACCGCGGTGCGGTCATTCGGTGGTTCCCTCCAGGCGGGCGGCGGGGTCAGAATGACCCCCATAGTGTGTCACTTAGAAATTGTACCCTGACAACTGGAAGGTCAGGGTGAAAAATCTTCAAAAGTAGGACATGTCTAATATTTCAAATGTTATACCTTTGTAGTGGAAGAAGAGACATGGCTATTTTCCTCTGTAGAGGCTGTGGTAAGCTTTGTCCTATGGTAAAAGTCTATTTGTAAATAAAACACACAAATATCTATAAGTCTGGATAAGACAAAGTTACAGAAATGTAATGCAGGAACAGCAGTTGGTCATGACAAAGAATTGGTTGTTTCACCTGACTTGCATGTTTATAGTAAGCAACATTATAGTGTCATAGAAGGGCTCTAAAGCAACTCTGCTCTCAGCTCTCCCATCTATGTTACCAGTACAGGTATCCTGGCTTTGGAACTATCTAAGGTAGGTTTTCAGGGGTAAGATCTCTAATCTAAATAGAAAAGCTCCTGGGTTTCAATTTGGAACTATGCTCAGATTCAGACAATTTAAGAAACCCCCAAAGTAAAGTTTCCTGAAAAGGATTACCAGAAAACAAAAGGAAGTGCTAAAACATAATGAAGTTTGGGATTTGAAATTTTCTGAATTAGCAGTTCTGGTCAACCACTAGCCCTATGAAAAACCTTGACAACACCTGCTCACTAGAACACTAATAACTTGGGAGGGCCCAGAAGAGGACAATGACTGCTTAATATCTGCCTGCCGGACTGAGGTGATCCTGCTTCTCCTTGCACCCATGTTTTGGAATTGTCCTAAAATGGAAGACTGGCTGGTCTCCTGCAGCCTTAGTGAGAAACATGCTGAAAAGAGGTACTTTTCTCCTGCAGAACCTGCTGGCTAGTTAGAAGTAGACTAAACTGGCCTTTGCTGCCCCCCCCAAAGTAGTTGAGCCTGCATTCCACAACTGAACTGTGGCCTGAACTCCAGAAGCCTACCAAAGCTGTTTGGGAAATGTTTGAGTAACTGGGAAATAGTTCTCCAGTAATTTTCAAAAATTGGGCTTAATGTGTCTTTTAGACCCTTGTAAGTGGCCAAGCAGCCTGCCAGATCAGTGAAGACCATGCACTCTGCATCCCAGGCAGGAGAATACCCACCAGCTTTAGAGATCCTGGCACGGTAGAGGGGGGGTCTCTGGCTTCCAGTGGGAACATTATAGTAATGAATCCACTGAGGACACTGGACTTTGCCAAGCAAAGTATTTTGTTCTGCAACAACAAACTCCCAAATTCAGAGTGTGTTCTTGCAGAACAAAATGACAATGTCCAGAATTTTCAGGGAGCTTTTTCTCTGTGCATAGGGGCGTCTGATGGATTTCTCTATTTTAGACCTCCGGTTTGCATATGGTTATTTTAAAAAAGACTAGCTAGCAATGATCACTTTTCACTAAAGAGGGTGAGTGACTATCACTGTGACCAGATTGCCTTGTAGCAGAAGGTTTGTAATGTCATTGTTTGATGACAGGGTGACACAACGGAAGCTCCACCTTTGTAAACCCAGAGCTTTCCTCAATTAAAAAGAGTGGATGCAGGAGTACAGCTAATTTATGTCAGTATTCCAGTTCAATCAATCTTTTAATGACTCCTTCAGTCACTATTTGACCTTTTGAAGACAAAGCCTAGGTCCAAAGCTCCGGGATAAGATGACAGTTTTGCATCCAAGATCTGCTTTTCTGTCCTATCTAAGATGTCAAGAGGAAGTGTGGGGCTACTATGGGACTAAAGAAATGAAGGCCCTCATTACAACCTTGGAGGTAAATGCCGCCTACCGCCATTCTGACGGCCGCCAACATACTGTGACAGCGGCGGTATTCCACTACGGATATTATGACCCACACTGAGAAATCCGCCACTATACAGACACCCACACAAGTCCGCCAGACCAAAGGTCAGTGATAAACTGGCGGTACAAAACCCACACCTTACGCCAACAGGTATACACCCACAGTATCATGACCCACGAATCACTGTGGCACGCTTTCAACCGCGGTAAACCATTGGCAGTACACACCTCTGCGCTCAAAATACACTCACACTCCACCACATTGGACAATTCAAACTACACACACCTGACACACATACACACAGACCACACCCACACACTGACACCACTACAAAACACACCCCCACAATACCCACAACCCTTTAGGACCCAAACATTTTGGCAAGTGAGAGAGAGAGAAGCCAGGAGCACCCACTCAATCAGAGCCACAAAACAACCTCACCCATACACCATCCATGTACCTCTCACCACACACCCCAACACAGCACCCCACACACCCGCACACATATCACTCACACCACATCCATGTCCCCCCAAAGACACCCCAGGTTTTCAGAGGAGGAGCTAAGAGTCATGGTGGAGGAAATCATCCGGGTAGAGCCACAGCTATTCGGATTAGAGGTGCAGCAGACGTCCATTGCTAGTAAGATGGAGCTATGGCGGAGAATCGTGGACACGGTCAACACCGTGGGACAGCATCCAAGAACAAGGGATGACATCAGGAAGAGGTGGAACGACCTATGGGGTAAGGTGCGTTCCGTGGTTGCAAGTCACCAGGTGGCAGTACAGAGGACTGGCGGTAGACCCCCACCTCCTCCCCCACAACTAACAACATGGGAGGAGCAAGTCCTGGCGATCATGCATCCTGAGGGCCTCGCAGGAGTAGCAGGAGGACTGGACTCTGGTAAGTCAAATCTTTATTACTATATGCCCCACCCTACCTTCATGCCATCACAAATTCCTACCCTCACTCCCATCACTCCACCAGCTCACATATACCTCATTATCAAAACCCACCCATCCTAATACCAAGTCCTGCATGCAACACCAATCCATGGACCCCCATCACAGACCTGCATGGGCACCCATCACCACAGCATCCACACTAGTGACAATCACTGAGCCAAACCAAGCACAACTCACACAAGCCAAAGCTGCCTTGGGAATAACAACCATAGTGGGGAACATATCCATGCACAAGATGGCACCCGCAGAAAAATTAACACTGCATTTGCATCCCCCACAGGACCCCTACTCAACATCACCGGAGAGGAGTTGCCAGCAACATCCAGCCCCCCCCCCCAGAAGAGACCCACACTGATGACAGCAGCTCTGCATGCCTGGATCAGGATGACCAACCTGGCCCATCATGGACCTGTTGGACAGTCGGTCACCCTGCCACAGTCCCAACCCACCACAGAGTCTCCCCCTCAGGAAACACCAGCACAGCACCCTCCCAGCGGGCCCATGCCACTGTCCCCAGGGCACATCAATCAGCAGTGTGTCCACCACTACAGGGTCCCCAGGCAACCCCACAAACCCAGGATGATCAGGGACCTTGGGTCAGTGGGCACACGGTTCAGGGGACAGAGGAACAGGACAACAGTGAAGCTGGGAGGACTGCTGGGTGACAGGGGGACAACAGGCCCAGGGAACTGACTCTCCAGGAGGCACTCACCAACATCCTGGGAGCATACCACCATTCCCAGGAGACCATGGGCCAGATACTGTACAAGTTGCAGGAGACCCAGCGGCTGCAGGAGGGACAGTACCTGTGATCAGGGATGACCTAAAAAACATCTACACCATCCTGGTCACCATTGCAGAGGTGCTGACTTACAGGGGCAAGACCATGAGGTAGGCAGTGGCACAACAACGGGCCCCTGACACTAGCCACACCGAAGAACAGCCCGCCACCTCCGCCGGTGCTAGTGGATAGGAGGCCCAGCCACAGGACCAACAGGCCACCAGCACCCCATCCCCTGCAGAAGGAGAACCACCCTGCAAACGGTCCCTGTGATCCAGGCAGAAGCCAGAAACATTGCCAAGACCCCGCCAGGAAACAAGACTCTCCTGATTGTCCCCCTTCTGTCCCACTCTGTCACCGTGTCCACCTTGAACTGCCATTGCTCCACTTCCTATGCCCCCTTGGACAATACACCTGTGATACAAATAGACTGGACTCTACCCTGGACTTTCCTCCACCATCACCCCAGCCCATTGCACATCCCCTTCTACTTATGAGCACTTAACTAAACACCCTTGGAACAAATACAAATCTGGAGTCTGTCAAATGATTCAAATATGTATTAGTACAACATTATCAAAGCATAGTAAGTTATACGTACACTTACATTTTCATTGTAATGACCTTTAGTGGGCAGCAGTAAACACACCAGGAGCCAGAGTGGGCCACAGAGATCTGAAAATAGAGATGCCAAAGGGTAAAGTGAGAGGTCATAGACATAGGGAGATCAGGCTGCCAAGTACAATGTCCAACAGAAAACTGAAATGTAAAGTGAAGTTACAGTGTCTTACCTGTGTGTCACTGGAAGTACTGCTGTAATATATTACTTCTATTGCCCACATCTTATTCCTCTGCCTCCTTTTCCTCAATGTCCACAGGCTCCACCCCTGCCACAAGACCATCTCCAGGCTCATCCCCCTGCAGAAAAGGCACCTGCCGTCTCAAGGCCAGGTTGTGCAACATGCAACATGAAATGATAATCTGGCACACATTCTTGGGTGAGTAGTACAGGGATCCACCTGTCAGATGGAGGCATCTGAACCTGTCCTTTAACATTGTAGGAAGGTAGCCTCTTTCTAGCCATGTTACCCTCACGTTTGGCCTGTTTGTGAGTATATGGCAGGGTGTTTTCACTATCTCACTGGGATCATGCTAGCCAGGGCCCCAGTGCTCATAGTGGAAACCCTATTCGTCAGTGTGTTTTATATGTCTCACTGGGACCCTTCTAGCCAGGGCCCCAGTGCTCATAGGCTGTGGCCTGAATGTATTCCCTGTGTGGTACCTCACTGTGTCACTGAGGCTCTTCTAACCAGAACCTCAGTGCTTATGCTCTCTCTGTCTTTAAAATTGTCACTGCAGGCTAGTGACTATTTTCACCAATTCTGATTGGCACACTGGAACACCCTTATAATTCCCTAGTATATGGTACCCAGGTACCCAGGGTATTGGGGTTCCAGGAGATCCCTATGGGTTGCAGTATTTCTTTTGCCACCGTTAGGGAGCTCAGACAATTCTTACACAGGACTGCCACTGCAGCCTGAGTGAAATATTGTCCACGTTATTTCACAGCCATTTTACACTGCACCTAAGTAACTTATAAGTCAACTATATGTCTAACCCTCACTTGGTGAAGGTTAGGTGCAAAGTTACTAAGTGTGAGGACACCCTGGCACTAGCCAAGGTGCCCCACATTGTTCAGGGCCATTTCCCCGGACTATGTGAGTGTGGGGACACCATTACACATGTGCACTACTTATAGGTCAATACCTATATGTAGCTTCACAATGGTAACTCTGAATATGGGAATGTAACATGTCTAAGATCATGGAATTGTCTCTCCATGCCAAATCTGGTATTGGGGTGCCAATCTCATGCATCCCGGGGCTCCAGCATGCACCCCGGGTACTGCTTAACTAGCTCTCTGGGGTTTTCACTGCAGCTACTGCTGCTGCCAACCCACAGACAGGCTTCTGCCCTCCTGGGGTCTGGGCAGCCCAGTCCCAGGAAGGCAGAACAAAGGATTTCCTCTGAGAGAGGGTGTTACACCCTCTCCCTTTGGAAATAGGTGTTAAGGGCCTGAGAGGAGTAGCCTCTCCTGGCCTCTGGGAATGCTTTGAAGGGCACAGATGGTGCCCTCCTAGCATAAACCAGTCTACACCTGTTCAGGGATCCCCCAGCCCCTGCTCTGGCATGAATCTGGACAAAGGAAAGGGGAGTGACCACTCCCCTGTTCATCACCACCCCAGGGGTGGTGCCCAGAGCTCCTCCAGTGTGTCCCAGACCTCTGCCTTCTTGAATGCAGAGGTGTGAGGGCACAATGGAGGCCTCTGAGTGGCCAGTGTCATCAGGTGATGTCAGAGAGCCCTCCTGATAGGTCCTTACCTGGTTAGGTGGCCAATCCTCCTCTGAGGGCTATTTAGGGTCTCTCCTGTGGGTTTCTCTTCAGATAACGAATGTAAGAGCTCACCGGAGTTCCTCTGCATCTTCCTCTCGACTTCTGCCAAGGATCGACTGCTGACTGCTCCAGGACGCCGGCAAAACCACAACAAAGTAGCAAGATGACTACCAGCAACATTGTAGCGCCTAATCCTGCAGGCTTTCTCAACTGTTTCCTGGTGGTGCATGCTCTGAGGGTTGTCTGCCTTCACCCTGCACTGGAAGCCAAGAAGAAATCTACCATGGGTTGAAGGAATCTTCCCCCTGCTAATGCACGCACCAAACCTCTGCATCACCGGTCCTCTGGGTCCCCTCTCATCTTGACGAGCATGGTCCCTCGAACACAGGAGCTGGATCCAAGTGACCCCGACAGTCCAGAGGTCCTTCTGTCCAAATTTGGTGGAGGTAAGTCCTTGCGTCCCCACGCCAGACAGTAATCCTGTGTACTGCATGAACCACAGCTGCTGGGGCTTCTGTGCACTTTTGCAAGAAATAATTCATGCACAGCATAGCCCAGGTCCCCAGCACTCCATCCTGCATTGCTCAACTCGCTGAGTTGACCACCAACTTTGTGGAACCCTTATTTGTAGTGTTGAGACAACCACCATGCTTAGATTTCTTGAACACCTGTTCAAGTGCTACTGCAGGTGCTGCCTGTTTCTGCATGGGCTCTCTGTGCTGCTGAGGACTTCCTCTGTCTGCTCCTTCAAGGCGGCGACCTTCGGGTCCTTCTTGGGCCCAGGCAGCACCCATTTTCTTCAACTACGACCTTTGCAGCTAGCAAGGCTTGTTTGCAGTCTTTTTGCATGGAAACAGCTCTGTATCCTCCAGCTCGCCGTGGGACATCTTCGGTGCAAAGGAGAAGTTCCTGGCATCTTCTGTTGTTGCAGAATCTTCAGCTTCTTCCACCCGAAGACAGCCATTTTGCACCTTCATCTGGGGTTTAGTGGGCTCCTTCCCCCTGGACACTTTCGTGACTCTTGGACTTGGTCCCCTTCCTTTACAGGTCCTCAGGTCCAGGAATCCGTCTTCAGTGCTTTGCAGTTTGTTGTGGTCTTTGCAGAATCTCCTATCACAACTTTAGTGTGTTTCTGGGGAAGTAGGGTAAATTTACTCCTACTTTTCAGGGTCTTGGGCTGGCGTATCTTGGACACCCTTAGGGTTTTCTTACACTCCCAGTGACCCTCTACACACTACACTAGGCCTGGGGTCCCTAAGTGGTTTGCATTCCACATTCTTAGTGTATGGTTTGTGTTGCCCCTAGGCCTCTTGCATCCTTTTGTATTCTACAGTGTTTGCACTACTTTTCTAACTGTTTACTTACCTGATTTTGGTTTGTGTGTATATTTTGTATATTTTACTTACCTCCTAAGGGAGTATATCCTCTAAGATATTTTTGGCACATTGTCACTAAAATAAAGTACCCTTATCTTTAGTAACACTGAGTATTGTGATTCCTATGATATAGTGCTATATGATATAAGTGGTATAGTAGGAGCTTTGCATGTCTCCTAGTTCAGCCTAAGCTGCTCTGCTATAGCTACCTCTATCAGCCTAAGCTGCTAGAACACTACTAATCTACTAATAAGGGATAACTGGACCTGGCACAAGGTGTAAGTACCATCAGGTACCCACTATAAGCCAGGCCAGGCTCCTACAAGGAGGCCGAAGGTTCTTTAAATTATCCGCCATGTTCGCCCATGTGCCTCATTGTAACGTTCCTCTGCCCTTGTCCTGGCATTCCTCACTGGGGTCAGTAGCCATGAGAGCTTGGGGTAACCAGAGTCACCTGCAAATATTGAGGGTCAACTGTTAGACACAAACTAACCCTTAGGGACAACCCCATACCCAGACACCTACTTATACTGGGTGGGGACCTTGGGCTCACCTATTAGCCACACCCGGTGCCTCTGGAGTTGGCCCATCACATATGGGATGCTGCTATTCCTCAAGATAAAGACGTCATGCACAGAGCCAGGATACTTGGCATTCACATGGGAGATGTACTGGTCCGCCAAACACACCATCTGCACATTCATAGAGTGATAGCTTTTTCTATTCCTGAAAACTTGTTCATTTCTCCAGGGGGGGGGACAAATGCAGCATGTGTACCATCAATGGCACCAATGATGTTGGGGATGTGTCCCAGGGCATAAAAGTCAGTTTTCACTGTGGCCAAATCCTCCACCTGGGGGAATACGATGTAGCTGCGCATGTGTTTCAGCAGGGCTGACAACACTCTGGTCAACATGTTGGAGAACATTGGCTGAGACATCCCTAATGCCATGGCCACTGTAGTTTGGAAGGAACCACTTTCCAGGAAATGGATCACTGACAGGACCTGCACTAGAGGGGGGATACCTGTGGGCTGGCGGATAGCTGACATCAGGTCTGGCTCCAATTAGGCACACAGTTCTTGGATTGTGGCCCAATCAAGTCTGTATGTTATGATAATGTGTCATTCCTCCATTGTCGCAAGGTCCACCAGGGGTCTGTACACCAGAGGATGTCGCCATCTCATTTTCAGCCTCAGCTGTTGAAGCCTAGGGAGGAAAACCAGTATGTGAATCCGAAAATCAGTTGCTGTGCCAATGTCTGCTGTTACGCAGTTAGGTGCCATGCCTTGTGCCCTCCTGAAATGCCGGCTGCTTGACCTGTGAGGAGGGACAAGTGAAAATTAGGTAATTCCGCTTGCGTTGTGCGCCGTTGTGGTAGGCGGTCGAAGACCGCTGTGCAACTTTGCATTGGTTATCATTGGGCCCTATGGGTACCAGGAGCCAATGGCGATGTACGCCGGCGGTGACGGTACTTACCGCTGTGGACGTGACTGCCATTTTCTATCTGTTCATTCACTTGCTACCTGACCTTCAACAGGAGAGGACCTACACTGCAAGTGCCGCTGTGACATGTGTCTGGAAGCGACAATGGCTCATGTGTCTGGGGAAAGGGCCCCTGCCTTCACTGCGGAGGAGTTGGACAAACTGGTGGATGGGGTCCTACCCCAGTACACGGTACTCTACGGTCCTCCAGACAAACAGGTGAGTACACTGTGAGTATGATGCATGGGCTGTGAATGTAGGGATTGCTGTGTGTGTAAACCACATGTGGTGGGGGGGCAGAGGCATCCTGGCCAGAGTGCTGCATGTATGGTGGTCAATGTATGTGAGTCTGGGGATGGGAGGGATCGGGTGGGCTATGAGTTTGACGGTCCGGACTGTTGACTAATTACCTTTTCTGCTGTCTTTTCCATGCAGGTCTGCGCCCACCAGAAAAGGTATTTGGCGTGCCATCGCAAAGGAAGTGTGGACCCTGGGGTTCTTTGACAGGTAGAGCACCCACTGCCGCAAACAGTGGGAGGACCTGCGCCGCTGGGCAAAGAAGATGGCGGAGGCCCAGCTGGGGCGGGCCTCCCAACGAGGAAGCCTGTCGCACCACGACCCCCTGATGTTCCGCATCCTGGCGGTGGCCTTTCCTGAGTTGGATGGGCGCTTGAAGGCATCACAGCAGCCACAAGGTGGTGAGTACAGATTCTGAATCCTGACTTTGCGCGCGTTAAGGGTTACCTGGGTTGGGGATGTGGGTAGTGGGTGCCCCTAGGCCAGGGCGAAGAAGGCAGGGTAGGTCCCTTGTTGGGCAGGCTATGGAGCACTCCTACCCCAATGGTGTTAGTGGGCATCTACTACTGGGCAGGGCTATGTGGGTTTCCGGTGTGCAGCTGATTGGCGGTAGGCATTGTACCCTATGGGCTGGTGACTATCTTAGTAACTGGTAGTGCATGGCCTAGTGCATAGTGCTGCTCCCTGTGTGTTGTGTACGTCAACGGTGGTGGTGTTGCTGGCATTGACCAAGTGTATACACTGTTTCCCCCCCTTTTTGCTTTGTCACCCTGTCCTTGTATGTATTAGCATCATCTGGCGGAGGAGCTGAGGCACCTGCGACGGAGGGAGCTGCATCCCACATGGGCCTGGAGGCCGAATCCACTGACGGTGGGGGCACCAGTGGGAGGGAGGGCGATGGGAGCACCATGACGGGGAAAGGAGGGGACACCACAGACAGCGACTCCTCCTCCGATGGATGCTCCCTGGTGGTGGCGGAAACCTCTATTCCCACCCCAACAACAGGTACAGCTGCCACCCCCCTACCATCACCGCCCTCCCAGCAGCCCCTCAGCATGTTTTCCGTGCCCGCTCACCCAGGAGGGTGGGCATCTCCTTCGCCCCATGCACCTCAGGCCCTGCCCCAGTCAGCCCTGCTGCCCTCAGTGAGGAGGCTATTGACCGCCTGAGATCCCTCACTGCTGGGCAGTCAACCATTCTGAACGCCATCCAGGGTGTCGAGAGGCATTTGCAACAAACAAATGCATACCTAGAGGGTATTCACTCTGGCATAGCAGCCCAACAGAGAGCATTTCAGGCCCTGGCCTCCGCACTGATGGCAGCCATTGTCCCTGTCTCTAGCCTCCCCCTCCAACTTCCTCTACTCAGTCCCAATCCCCTCAACCCCAGCCTATCCCAAGCACACTTTCAGACCAGCATTCACTCAAATCACCACACAAAAGTGGCTCAGGCAAACACAAGCACCAAACTTCACCTCACAGGCACTCACACAAGCACCATCCCCATGCAGACACACCAACATCCACTGCCTCCACTGTGTCCTCCTCCTCCTCGTCATCCACCTCCCACCCAGTAGCGTCTCCACTCATACCTGCATGCACTACATCCTCATCCACTACCTCCATCTCCAGCCCGCCCATCTCAACACACCCCTCACTGGCAGTCACCACCCCCACATCCATGCACACGTCCCCTGTGTTTTCTCCCAGTCTGTCTGTGACCCTTTTCTCCCAAAGTACACAAACGCAAGCACCCACCCACCCAACAGCCATCCACCTCCTAACAGCATCCAGCCCATGCACCTGCACACAAACACAGCAGGCAGACACCTCCTACAACCACTCCCTCTTCCTCCACTCCCAAACCCAATCCCTCTTACCACCCCAGTGTCTCTAATAAGCTTTTCCTGGTAAACATTGACCTCTTCCACCCCTCCCCTCCCATCCTTCCCCTCGGGCCAGGGTGTCCAGAACTCAGCCCAGCACCTCAGCCACCAAGTCGACGTCCGCTGGTTCCTGCAGTTAACAGAGGCTCAAAGGGGGAACCCATCAGCCCAGCCAGAATGCCACCACCACCTGCCAAGGACAAAACCATTCCGCCACCTGCCAAGGTGAAGAGGGGGACAGCATGCAGCAAGAGGAAGGCGCACCAACCACCCAGCAAGGCCACCTTAAAGACTCCAGCTGCCAGACCCAAGGTGACACCACCATCTGCCAAGGTGAGGAATGGGCAGAAAACACCAGAGAAGGCACTTCAGCAATCGGAGGCTGCAGGTGAAGGCCTGATGGCACAACCGCCAGCACCACCACCTGCACCGCCACAAGCACCACTACTGTGAGCAGCAACAGCCCCAGTGGGCAGCCATCCGAGGCTGCAGGAGAAGGGCTGGGGCCTCCACCCACCACAGGCAGCACTGGCACCTAAACCACGGCCAGCACCGCCACCTGCACCGCCACTAGCACCGCTGCATGCACCGCCGCAAGCACGCCACCTGCACCGCTGACAGTAGCACCACTACCAGCAGCAGCAGCCCCAGTAGGCAGCCGTCCGAGGCTGCAGGAGAAGGGCTGGAGCCTCCCACCACCACTGGCAGCACCCCCACTAGCACCGGCACTACAATCAGTATGCATGCTTAGCCGCCGCAGGATGGAGTCTATCTCTGCCTCCATGGACTATCATGCAACCTGGTCTCTGCAAATCTCGTGCCTCAGACACCCAGGTGAGGGACTGTGAACTGCCATACCCCAAGTGTTGCATCACTGGGCACAAGGCCCCTTCCAGAACCAGTGGAGATATGCATCCACTCACCCAATCCTTGGCAGGATGAAGCAGACTGGGCACAAAGCCCCCTCCAGAACCAGTGGAGAAAGGCACCCAATCCTTGGCGGGATGAAGTAGACTGGGCACAAAGCCCCCTCCAGAACCAGTGAAGAAAGGCATCCACTCCCCCAATCCTTGGCAGGATGAAGCAGACTGGACACAAAGCCCCATCCAGAACCAGTGGAGAAAGGCATCCACTCCCTCACTCCTTGGCAGGATGAAGCAGACTGGGCACCAAGACACCTCCAGAACCAGTGGAGATATGCATCCGCTCACCCAATCCTTGGCAGGATGAAGCAGACTGGGCACAAAGCCCCCTCCAGAACCAGTGGAGAAAGGCACACACTAGAGAGACTGTGGCTTTGCACTCCCCAGGACCAAGCAGTGGGCACACCACCCACTAGAGAGAATATGGCTTTGCACTCCCCAGGACCAAGCAGTGGGCAAACCACCCACTTCAGAGACTTGAGAGATTGAGGCTTTGCACTCCCCAGGATAAAGCAGTGGGCAAACCACCCACGAGGCTTGAGAGACTGTGGCTTTGCACTCCCCAAGACCAAGCAGTGGGCAAACCACCAACTTGAGAGACTTGAGAGACTTGAGAGACTGTGGCTTTGCACTCCCCAGGACCAAGCAGTGGGCATGGAGCCACCTCGGGGAGCAGTGGCGTTATTCCATCTTCTGGCTGAGGTGCACCCCGTTCAAAATCCCCCTGAGGTGCCTGTGTGTTTTCGACCTGATGCCCCTGCAGTGCTCTCTCCGTATTGAGGCAGGAGTCAAGTGTGGGCTTGGCCCATGATTTTTGGCCCAGTGTGCCATGGACATTTTGAATGGACAATGTACCGCCTTATGTACATATTGCATATTTTTGTAAATACTGTTTTTCTATTTATCACGTATATCTGCCTATTTCTAAGATATCACTGATTTGACTCTATTCCTTTTGTCCTTGCTTTCTTCCAGGGGGCTACGGGGTGTAAATGTAATGTTGATGCATGTTTTTGTGTATGGTGTTGTGGGTGAGGCTGGTGGGGGGGGGTGTTGCGTGTGTGTGTCACTCTCTTTTTCCTCCCCTCCTCCCCGTGTAGTAAGTGCCGTACTTACCGTGGTCGCCGCCGCCGCCTTTCATATTCCTGGTAGATGAGGAGGTAAACCAACATGGGCAGGACCTGCAGCTCCATGTCGTCCTGGTTCTTCGTTTATGTCGAGCGGTGAGTGGTCTCCCTTCCAAGTCCTGTTTCTGCTGTGCTTTTGATGGCGTTGGTACCGCTCCGAAAAAGCTGGCGAATTGGCGGGTTGTGATGGGGTGGGAGGTATATTGTCTTCTGCCTGTCTGTTGGTGGTTAACGCTGCGGTGTTTGTTGCTACTGCCGCTTTAACACCGACCGCCAGGGTTGTAATGAGGGCCTAAGTATTCAACATTATGGCATCCTGCCTTACCCTGTTTGAGGGTATTAAGCTTCAATAAATTCTGAAATTATAATGCAAGGTTGCTCTTTGGTGGTTGAATGTTTCAAGCTGTCCTGCTTGGAGCTTTTGGTGCCAAAAGTCAGGGCTTCAGCTTGACCCCATGAAGAGAGAATCCAGCTTTCCTAACCGCAGGGTGCCTCTTGTTTTTCTGGAGGAGTTTCACTTCATTGAAAAAAGTTGAACCATTGTCCCATGCAGCAAGCTAGAAATCTTGCCTAAGTCGCTTAAGTCTTTCTTCTGTTTTTGCACTTTAAAAGTTGGAATATTATTTGTGCTTCCAGCTGACTTTCTGTCATTTTTGTACACTTTTGCTTATTAAACATGTCTCCATTCTACTAAATTTGTTTTGAAATCTTATTAGTTTGTTTTTTTACTTTAATAATATGTTGGTGCAGATTAAGGGGGTCATTCCGACCCTGGCGGTCAGGGCCGCGAATGGAGGAAGCACCGCCAACAGGCTGGCGGTGCTTCCCTGCCCATTCTGACCGCGGCGGTAAAGCCGCGGTCAGAAAACCGGGTCTGGCGGTTTCCCGCCGGATTTCCCCTGGCTGGGCAAATCCGCCAGGGCAGCGCTGCAAGCAGCGCTGCCCAGGGGATTCTGACCCCCTTCCCGCCAGCCTGTTTCTGGCGGTTTACACTGCCAGGAAGAGGCTGGCGGGAACGGGTGTCCTGGGGCCCCTGCCTGCTTTTCACTGTCTGCCTATCAGACAGTGAAAAGCGCGACGGGTGCAACTGCACCCGTCGCACACCTGCCACACCGCCGGCTCCATTCGGAGCCGGCTTCAATGTTGCAGGCCCCCTTCCCGCTGGGCCGCCCAGCCCAGCGGGAAGGTCGGAATGCTGCCAGCAGTCTTTTGACCGCGGAGCGGTCAAATGGCGGTTCCCGCCAGGCGGGCGGCGACCGCCGCCCGCCGGGGTCAGAATGACCCCCTAAATTCTTAACATATTTCTTTCAGGGGAAAAAACAGTGCTTTGTGTGATACCTTGCAGGGATAAACAGATGTTTTCATTAAACTGTATTCTGGATTAGCAGGATGCTCAATGAAGAAAATGACAGCACCCGTCCCCTCAAGTTTATGTCCTATGATCTCAAATTCCTCATCCGCTGGAAGCTTTGTCTGGGTGTGTGCTGGATATTTCACTAGCCTTTTTGTTAACAACTACCTTGATTTGCATGGCGGTCTCAGACAGAAAAGATGCTAGTGAGAATTGCATTGAAGGTTGCATTCTTGATTGGGCTGCCACACAGCCACTTAGACACCTTTCTACCACCACTAGACATGCCACATGGGAGTTCCCATGGTAAACCTAGCGGGGAAACTGACATCGAAAATAGATAATACAGCACTCACTAAATACGTTCGGGGAAGAGGGAGGACGAGCATCATGCTTTTTTGGTGGATGTTATAAAGCAGTATATTGTTAGTAAACCAAAGGAGTGACGTAATGCAAATAGAGATTAATGTAAATTACATGAATCCAGGATATTTAGAGAGAAACATAGTTAAAGTGTTTAGACTTAAAATGGCATTGCACATATGCATATTGTCGTTATACGGATATGGCTGGCTCTGCTGGCTGTGGCTGGTGTATTTCTGTGTTCTTTTAGTGCAGGGCACTGGTGTTGTCAATGACATGATCACCTGGCTGTGGAGTTGCTTTGATCTTTGTTTTTGTCAGTAAATATATATATATATATATATATATATATATATATATATATATATGTGTGTGTGTGTGGATGTATTTATATGTATGTATATATGTATGTATGTATGTAGATGTATAGATGTACATATACACACACACAACCTCTGCATGCTGACGTCAGTTCCTTTCTTTCTGCTGACGCTTCAGGATAACTCCTAAATTTTTTCTACAGTTTGCAGATCTGGTTTCAAAAGCAACAGCTTTTAAGCAGTGTTGTGACTGCCGTTCACAGATGCTGGTGATGGACACCCATGAATTTTGCCTCTAGAGCATTAGTACCTCTTGCTACTTAGTCATGTCCTTGATGCACGAAATTGAACAGAAAAGCTATCAGCAACTGCGATTCCAAAGTCGCTATCTCTGGAGAAGTTGAGGCCGCAACTATGCTTTAGTCTCAATTCCTGTAAGAACAAAAAAAACGAACACTGCTCTCCAACATCCTGCCACTCAGAATTTCAGATTTGTGTGACACCTCAGGTACCTCCAGGCCTTGAAGCTGATCTGAGAAGTAGACTCCTTAAGATCTACTACTAGACCTCCTACTATACTTTGGCTACCCCAGCGGGACTCCACAGCCAACGAAAAGCATCACCTGAGAGGGACCAATAAAAAGGATTTAGTCACACAGTCAGTTACCTCTGGGGTTCATTTGAGTCCCAAGGATCTGAGGTGACTGCCAGTTGCAGACCTATCAGTGGATCATTCCCAGATGCTAAATGTGCCACTCGACCTTCAATCAAGCTCATCCTTGTGCTGGAGTCCGGTGCCAATAGATCTTGCCTTAGTGCAATACCCAGAGTCTATTGCTGTGCTGTGGCAACGCCACCGGCCCAAGCCTCAATGCCAGACCCAGAGTCAAAAGTTCTCTAAGATTTGAAGGCTCAACCCCCCAAGAATGCCAACTCCAATGCAGAAATAATCCCCCAGCATGATGATGGCTATACTTATGATTAATATAATTATGGGAATGTACTTAAAGACCTACAGGATGCTAGTGGCCTCGACTCCTCACCAGTCACTGGATCATCCTCCCCTATCAGGCTACAGCCAATGAAGACTGCCTCCTTCACCACAGTCATTAGGAGGGCAACTGAAGTCCTGGTGCTTAACCTGCATATACAGGAAGTTAAAATAAATATCTTGATGGAGTTCTTGAATCCAGCACAGAAAAGGCAGGGTCCCTTTTGCCCTTTAATGATTCCTTCACTAATATGTTGTTGGACACTTGATTGAAGCCAGGATATTGCCCTCCAGTGAACATGCAAGTGGCAAGACAGCATAACCTGCTCCTGATTGTCTTCTCTAAATTGATCACCACAGGGATTTTAGTAGTAAAGGCATCCTCCATCTGCTTGAACCAAAACTCATTCCCTACCACCCTACCCGAAAGTGAATTGAACAGATGGAGGCATTCGGGGAAACAAGTATTCTCAAATACCAGTGTGTTACGAAGGTAACGGGTCTCAACTTCTTTAAGAAAGCTCATTTATTTAGAGATGAACAAGTTCAGAGACCAACCATACGGCAGTCTGACCTCACCGGTCCGGTGTCTCTCTCCGACTGCCTCTGTTCCACCTCTCTCCAGGATTCTGGAGCTCTACATTCCAGAATACAACCCATCCTCCCCTTTACAACAAAGACAATAACAATGAAAATTATATATATATAAAAAAAATATTATAGATAACCTGTGAAGAAGGAAAGGTGGGAGCAAGTAACCAAACACAACCATTGAAAAGAAAATGGAAAATTACACATAATCTTGAAGATAGGCTGGGCTCTGTGTCTTCCTGGTGGACTTCCTCAGCAACGTTTTACTAATTCCCTCTCTGTCTCTGGAGTTGTCTCCATCTTTGGTCAAGTTCCCAATTAACACATTGGGGGTCATTCTGACCCTGGCGGTAAAATCCGCCAGGGCCAACGACCGCGGGAGCACCGCCAACAGGCTGGCGTACCGCCGGTTTTCCGCTGCCCTGGGGATTCCGACCCCCATACCGCCATCCTGTTCCTGGCGGTTTTGGCCGCCAGGCACAGGATGGCGGTATGGGGTGTCGTGGGGCCCCTGGGGGCCCCTGCAGTGCCCATGCCAATGGCATTGGCACTGCAGGGGCCCCCGTAACAGGGCCCCACCAAGATTTTCAGTGTCTGCCAGTAGTCACCTTGACAGCATGATTACGATCAAACTGGGTTATGCTTTTCTTTACCTTGGACAGCTCTCTCCATTTTTCATGACTATCCTTATTAACACAAACTGCATTATCCAGAAATTTGTTTACCCAGCCAGGTTCTAGTATAGAGTCGGGACATCTCCCATGAAACAAGACAAATGGAGATACACCGTGGTCATGTGTGGCGTCAATCTATATATACCAACTCTCTTAACTACTTCTTTTTTCCAGTCCTTGTTGTCATTCTTGGCTAACGCTATGGTTTCTTTCAATGTCCTATTAAACCTCTCAACCATACCATTGGCTTCTGGATGGTATAAGGCGCATTATTTGTGCTTAATTCCACACATCTGGAGAGAGTCTTCCATTTCTCTAGAAAACAGTTGAACGCCGTTGTCTGTAAGAAGAGTTTCTGGTAAGCCCTCCCTTAAGAATAGATCTTTGAGAAAGCGTATCACGCATGCAGTTTCAACACCTCTAGAGAAGTGAACTTCTGGCCACCTAGAGAACATGTCAATAATGACAATGATAAACAATTGAGGACCACCCCCACGTACAGGACCAAGAATATCTAAAGCAATGACCTTCCACAGCTTTTCTGGTCGATTTCTCACCAACATGGGTTGAATCCTTGGTTTCATACTCTTCTCACTCACAGAACACTGTACGCACTCTCTCACCATCTGTTCAACTTGGATGTCTAAGCCAGGCCACCAGTAACTAGATCTCAATCTTTTTTTGTCTTTGAAATCCCAGAGTGTCCTTCATGTGCTAAGTCCAATATCTCTTTTCTCAATTTAGTTGGGGGTACAAGTCTAGTACCTCATAGCAGTAGCCCATCCCTGGTTGCTAACTGTTTTTTTACGAGCCAATAATCCTTGCACATGTCCCCACCTTGCTGTTTATGTTTCCACCCAACTGTGATGAGGTTAATTAACTTTTGTAGGGTAGAGTCTTCTTCTAATTCATGGCGCCATCTCTTCTCCGAGATCACCGCCTGATTGATCTCACACACCAAATCTAGACCCTCCTTGCCCTCCTTAAGTGAGTCTGAGGTGTCGTCAGTAACTAATCTGGATAGGGTGTCTGCTATAACATTTTCAACCCCAGCAATATATTTCACCTCGAAGTTGAATTCTTGGAGACCAATCACCCACCTGGATATTCTGGAAGAAATGGAATCTACCCCTTTCTTATTGAAGACTTCACACAAAGGTTTGTGGTCTGTCCTAACCACAAATGTGGATCCCCACAACAAGTTCCTCAATTTTTTTATGGCCCAGTGGACTGCAAGCGCCTCCCTCTCTATCACCGAATACTTGCTTTCAGCCCCCTTTAGACTCCTAGATAGAAACATAATAGTCCTCTGAGGACTATGTCCTCCCTGTTGTAATACTGCACCCAACACCTTTAAACTAGCATCAGTTATGATAAAGGAACTCTGGTTAGGATCAATGTTTCTGAGACAAGGAGCAAATGACAATTTTTCTTTGATGAAGTTGAATTCCTTGACGTAGAGTCTGGCAGGGTGGGGCGCACTCTGCCGTACAGGCAGAACGCTAGCTGTTGCTTAGGAACCAAGCAACAATGAAGGGCGCGTGCTGATGTGTGATTGTGCGCGAGCTAAACACACACTCTCATGCACCCTTTCAAAACCATAAGGTGCCCCACCCCAATAAAAACCTCTAAAATACCTGCCTTGCTTGAAGTCTCACCACCGCCGTAAATCCAGATGAAAAGCGTGTTGCCACACCGCCAAAGAGGTGCGGAAGCAGGAAAGCCGTTAGCCACGTACGGAAGATGAACGTGTTTGGGCCAAGGAGCTGTCTCATCCCATCTTCTTCGCCAGTGTTACGAAGGTAACTGGTCTCAACTTCTTTAAGAAAGCTCCTTTATTTAGAGATGAACAAGTTCAGAACATAGCGGCCCAACCACACGGCAGTCTGACCTCACCGGTCCGGTGTCTCTCTCCAACTGCCTCTGTTCCACCTCGCTCCAGGATTCTGGAGCTTTACATTCCAGAATACAACACAGTGTTGACTCATGGCTCCTAGGACAGTACTCAGGCATATGGATCTCCAAGATAATCTTTTCTACACTCTTCCCTCCTCTATTCCTCCTTTGGTTCATCTCAAAACTCATTTTACTACTACGATCTCCCAAATAACCCTTTCTAGACTCTTTCCCTCATCTATCCCTCCTTTATCCTATTCATATAAGTAGGAGACTCACAGGTCCACAGCTCTAATTAACTAATTTTCCTATCCTAACCCACCAGAAATCCACTTTGGGTTCCAGAGTAGGGTGCTACTCACTGAAAAGCACTTCAACGCCTTGTCAGGGGTAGTAAGCACTTCATAAATACAATTACAGAACAATGAAATACTTGTACATTTAAAGAAGATTATAGTAATTAAATGAGATTTGTTGACATAAATGTAATTTACAGTTATAGATAAACATGTACTATGTCAGTATTAATTAGAATGTAACTTCAAATGTATAATAGAATGATGATATTTTCTATGTTTGTTAACCAAGACAATGGTTATTTTGATATGTGAATATAATGGGTGATTATTGATTTCTATCATGATGAAAATAAACCAAGATTTTGGCAAAAACACTGACTACTAATTGATGTTTTTTTATTTTGTTGGTGTATCTAAACTATTTTGATTTTTTTCTTCTGACTGGGTGTAAAGGTGGGTAACTGGTGGTGTGCTCTTTGTGCTGGACCACAGACATCCTATACTTATGTTGAGTAATGTATGTCTCGATGTAAATGTCATCATTATTTGCTGGTGCTACAAGTCAACCAATATCAATTTGTTGCACTGTTGGGCATACGTTCCCAACATTTTGACTTCTGTGGACACCTAAAAAGCCACTGCCTAGGAATTTGCTATGGTTATAATCTTTAAACAATACAGAAAAGTTAAAAACGAGTACACCTCTAATATACACATGTTGTTAAATATTTTATATATTACTCACAATGATAATCAAAATCGAAATGTTAATTTTAATTGAAATTTTGGAGCTTTTCAAAATGTAATTTTATTTCTAAAAAACTGAGTGATGCTAGACTGTACTGTATCATTGTCTTTTTGTTGCTAATGCATGCTGTCTTGTTCCAGAACATTGTACATTTTAAGTTTCACTTATTTATGTATATATTCTTAATTATTTGCTAATAATACTTATTTTTCTAAACATTTGTGGACCTCCTGAGTAGGCATTACAGACCTCCTTTATTAAGAATCACTGCTCTGTTTTGTGGGGATTTCTATGATTTATTCCCTACCTTACTGAGATCGGTAAACTGCACGAATTTATCAAGGATGATTTTTCCCCATTTTTTGAACCTGATATCAGTGACATTGTATTTACCCAAAATCGTTTGCCTTCACCCCTCCTGTTTTGCTAGATGTGTTTCTGTTGATTTTAGGACTCTGCACACTTTACCACTTCTATCCAGTGCTAAAGTTCTTGTGTTCTGTCCTTTAAATGTGATAAATTTGATCTAAACCTGATTGGCACATTACATTTATGTGTAAGTCCCTAGTAAATGGTACTCTCTGTATCCAGGGCTTGTAAATTAAATGCTACTAGTGAGCCTGCAAAACTCATTGTACCACCCATAAAAGTAGCCTTTTACAACTTATCTCATGGCTGGAGTGCAGTATTAAACTGTCACTTCTACGTGGCAAAATAAACCTCTTCCCAGGCTTAAGCCTTTAAAAAAAAAAAGAAATCACCCCTAAGTTAGGTCCTAAACATCCAGGGGGCAGGGTGCTTATTATTTAAAAAGCAGGCTATGTGCTTTTAAGGGGCATATTTATGAGCCGTTAGTGCTACCTTGCTCCACATTTGTAGCATTTATTTCGGCGCAAATGTGGCATTAAGGCGGTATTTCCCACACCCCATATTTACAAAGTGATGGAATGCTTGCATTGCGCCACTTTGTAACCCCTTGCACCAAATTATGCCTACACCAGGCATAATGTATGAAAGGCGGGTGTTCCGGTGCTGGTGGGGACGTAAAAATGGCGCAAAGGAATCTACGAGCTAAGTGCAGGCGTTAAAAAGAGGCTCCTATTGATTACAATGGGCCTCTAGGTGCTTTACAGAATTAGGCCCTCATTACTACCCTGGCGGTCGGTGATAAAGTGGCAGAAATACCGGCAACAGGCTGGCGGTAATTGCCGCCAAATTTTGACCATGGAGTAAAGATCTCCGAAAGACAGCCAATGTACCACACCGACCGCCAGGGCGGAAACAACAGGCACCACGGCGGTAGCCGCCTACAGTCAGGCGGAAGTCAAAGTTCTGCCACCATATTATGATCAGACAATCCACCACCTTTTCCGGGGAGGTACCAACGACATCAAAAGCCTGGCGGAAACATTGCACAGAAGTGAAAGGACTCACCATTGGAGATACAGGGAAGATCCACACTGCCATGGAACCAGAACTGCAAGTATTTCCAATGATATTCTACGTTATGCTCCACCACGAACACCAACTTCGGCGAAGACAACGACAGTGAATACAGCCGCCTAGCACACAAGGGAGGGGAGGAGGAAAATTACAGTGACACACACACGCACAACACACTCCCCGCACACAAACACACAATACTCACAACCAGCAGCATGAGAAAACCAGTTAATCTCCCTAAATCGGCTGAATAATGCAAGGACAACAGGAATGTACTAAGGTGATTGTAATAAGATCAACACAATATAAATAATAATTTAGCCAGTGCTACAGATATGTACAAATGTACAGAAAAAGTTTGTGTGGGCCACATTGCCACAGGGCAAAATCCAAGGCCCCACTTGTCACCTGCATCAATATGAAGAGAACACTGCAGGGGCATCATTTGGAAAATAGGCAGGCACCTGAGGGAGAGCGGTGGGGGGCCCCTCAGCTGGAAGCGGAAACAAGACCACTGGTTCTGGAGGGGCAACATGCCCTGTGCTTGGTCCTGGGGAGTGATAGACCACAGTCTCTCGAGGGGGTGTCTTCCCCACTGGTTCTGGAGGGGGCAACATGCCCTGTGCTTGGTCCTGTGGAGTGATAGGCCACAGTCTCTCAAGTGGGTGTCTTCCCCACTGGCTCTGGAGTGGACAAAATGCCATGTGCTTGGTACTGGGGAGTGATAGTCCACAGTCTCTCAAGTGGGTGTCTTTCCCACTGGTCCTGGAGTGGACAGGCTGCACAGCAGCCCATGGAGGCAGGATCACATTGCGTCCGCTGGCGGTGATGGCTGCACTGTGGTGGTGCTGGTGGTGGGAGGCTCCTGCACAGCTCCTGCACCCTCGGATGACTGCAATGAGGTGGTGCTGGTGGTGGTGGTGGGAGGCTCCTGCACAGCCTTTGCACCCTCGGATGGCTTCACTGTGGTGGTGCTGCTCCTGCACAGCCCCTGTACCCTCAGATGGCTGCACAACCACGGTTGGTGGTGGGGCTCTGTGACAGCTGCTGGTGCAGGCTCATTGCCCTTCTTGCCTGCTGGTGCAGGCTCCTTTCCCTTCTTGTCTGCTGATGCAGGCTCCTTCCCCTTTTGGGTGGCAGGTGCAGGCTCCTTGCCCTTCTTGCCTGCTGGAGCAGGCTCCTTCCCCTTTTGGCTGGCTGGTGCAAGCTCCTTCCCCTTCAGTATATGTGGCCTGGAATCTTTCCACCACGAGTAGGTGCAGATGGAAATGGGCACGTGGACTGTGTGGCTGAGGTGCTTGGCTGGATTCTTGATACCCTGGCCATACATGCAGGATGGAGGGAGGGGTAGGGAAGAGGTCAATGGTGGAAAGGAAAAGCTTTTTAGGGACATTGGGGCGGAAAGAGGGAGAAGTAACGGGAGTGGAGGATGAAGGAGTGGTTGTTGGAGGTGTCTGTCTGCTGGATTTGGGTGCAGGTGCATGGTCTGTATGCTGTTGTGAGATGATTGGCTGTTGGGTGTATGAGTGTTTTTGTTTGTGTACTTTTGGAGGGGGATAGGCACAGTGGGAGAGGACACAGGGGACGTGTGCATGGCTGTTGTGGAGGTGTCTGCCAGTGAGGTGTGTGTTCTGCTTGTGGTGATGATGCAGGTAGTGGATGATGATGTAGTGTATGCAGGTGTGAGTGTGGACGTATCTGGGTGGGAGGTGGAGGAGGAGGAAGAGGGGGAGACAGTGGAAATAGTGGGTGTTGCTGTGCCTGCAACAGGATGGTGTTTGTGTGAGTGACTGTGGGATGAAGTGTGGTGCTTATGTTTGCCTGCGATATTCTTGAATGTTGTCCTGTGTTCATGCCCATCTGGCTGTGTGCTTGGGATGGGTTGGGGTAGAGATGAATGGAACTGGCAAGTGGTAGTTAGAGGGGGGACGGTAGAAACAGGGACAATGGCTGCCATCAGAGAGGAGGCCAGAGCCTGGATTGATCTCTTTTGGGCCACCAATCCAGTATGAATGCCCTCCAGGAATGCATTAGATTGTTGCATCTGGGCTGCCATCCACTGAATAGCATTCACAGTGTTCGACTGCCTTACAAAGATGGATCTCTTGAGGTCAATAGCCTCCTCAGTCAGAGCAGCAGGGCTCACTGGGGCAGGGCCGGAGGTGCCTGGGGCGAAGGAGATGCCCACCCTTCTGGGTGAGCAGGCACAGGCAACACGCTGAGGGGCTGCTGGGAGGGCAGTGCTGGTACGGGGCTGGAAGCTGTACCTGTAGCTGGGGTGGTCACAGAAGTGTCCGCCACCACCAGGGAGTTTCCATCGGAGGAGGTATCTGAGTCTGAATTGTCTCCTCCAGTCTCCCCCTTGGTGCTCCCCTCACCCTCCGTCCACGAGAGAACCTACGTTGCTGTGTCAGGCCTGGCCTAGGGGCACCCACTAATACACAACCACCACCTGGATACCACCCCACCAGCCGTAAGTTGTAATGATAGCCACTGTACTCACCCCCTTGTGGCTGCTGTGACGCCCTCAAGCGCCCATCCAGCTCTGGATAGGCCACTGCCAATATGTGGGCCATCAGGGGGTTCAGGGTCTGACAGGCACCCCTTCCTTGTTGGGAGGCAATCCCCAGCTCGGCCTCCAACATCTTCCGTGCCCAGCGTCTCAGGTCCTCCCACCGTTTGCGACAGTGGGTGCTCCGCCTGCGATAGACCCCCCAGGGTCCGCACCTCCTTGGCAATGGCACGCCATATACCTTTCTTTTGATGGGTGCTGACCTGCAGAAGCAATGCAGACAGGAGAACACCATTAGACAAACAGTCCAGTCAGTTACACATATGACCAACCATACCCATTTATAGCACTATTGGAACACACATAGCCCAGCACCCACTGTGTACCTAGCCAGGAGGACATGCCTCCCCCTTTACACAGAGCTGTCACACTCACCTCCATACATGCATGTTACATGGATCGTGCCCACAGTGTACTCACCTGTTCGACTGGAGGCCCATACAGCAGACTGTACTGGGATAGGACCCCATCAACCAGTCTCCCCAACTCCTCCAAATTTAAGGCTGGGGCCCTTTCCCCTGTCACACAGGCCATGGTAGGTTCCAGACACAGGTCACAGCAGCACATGCAGTGTAGGTCCTCTCCTATGGAAGGTCAGGTAGCAATTGAGGAATCAGATAGAAAATGGCAGTCACGTCCACGGCGGTGCATACCGTCACCGCTGGCATAGATCACCATTGGCCACTGTACCCTATAGGGCTCGATTTTACACAATGAGGAATTGCACGGCGGTTCCCGACTGCCTCCCACCATGGCACACAACGCCAGCAGAATTACCTCACTTCCACCTGTCCCTCCACACAGGACCGGTGTACGCCACTTCAGGGGGGGGGCGCCCTATGGAATCATGCTGCGTCACAGGAGAAATAGGCATACACTGGACAAATCACACCGACCCATTACATGTTTACAGAATGCAAACTACTGTTGTGGCTCCAATGTTCAGTTTGTGACAGCCTCCTCACTCCTGTGTCCCTTAGATACCTACCGCTGTGGATGAATAGGAGATGGAGACATACACTTGTGTACACTGGTGGACTTGGCTACAATGGAGGACAGGCACATTTTCCTCACCTCTAAACATGACTGGGCCACAGTCAAAGAGCTGTGTGCTCAATTGGAGCCTGACCTGATATCTGCTTTCCGTCACCCCACTGGGATCCTCCCTCTTGTGCAAGTGCTATCTGTACTCCATTTCCTGGCAACTGGTTCTTTCCAAGTGACAGTGTGCTTGGCAGCAGGACTGTCACAGCCAATGTTCTCAATAGTGCTGACAAGAGTGTTGTCTGCCCTGCTAAAATACATGTGCAGCTACATTGCTTTCACCCAGGTTGAGGATTTGGCCACAGTGAAGGCTGAGTTTTATGCAATGGGAGATATCCCCAACATAATTGGTGCGATTGATGGTACACAAATTGCATTGGTCCCCCCGCCAGAATGAATAGGTGTTCAAGAATCGTAAGAGTTTCCGCTCCATGAATGTTCAGATGGTGTGCTTGGCGGACCAGTACATCTCCTACGTCAATGCTAAGTATCCTGGTTCGGTGCATTATGTCTTTGTCCTAAGGAATAGCAGCATCCCAAATGTGATGGCCCAACTACAGAGGCACAGCGTGTGGCTAATAGGTGAGCACTGGTTTCCAACCAGTGTATGTTGGTGTATGCCTGTGGTGTTGGCCATATAGGATGTGTGGCTAAATGTTGTCCCTCAATATCTGCAGGTGACTCTGGTTACCCAAACCTTTAATGGCTGCTGACCCATGTGAGGAATGCCAGGACAAGGGCAGACGAACGTTATAATGAGGGACATGGGCTAACCAGAAGGATAATTGAGAAAACCTTTGGCCTCCTGAAGGCCAGGCTCCTGTGCCTCCATTTAACAGGTGGATCCCTGTGCTACTCACCCACAAGGTCTGCCAGATAGTCGTGGCATGCTGCATGTTGCACAACCTGGCCTTCAGGTGCCATGTACCTTTTCTGCAGGAGGAGGACACTGGAGATGCCCCTGTGGCAGCAGTAGACCCTGTGGACAGTGAGGATGAGAAGGCAGAGGATGATGATGAGGACAACAGAACATCCGTGATCAGTCAATACTTCCAATGACACACAGATAAGCCAGTGTAACTTTACATTTCTATGACTTTGGTTGCAATCTGTGTGGCAATGGCATGCTAATATTTCCCACTTCTATGCCCACTTACTGTTCCCTCTGGCAATTAATTTTGCAGATGTTGGTGATTTGACAAATACTCCTGGTGTGATCACTACAGCCAGCTACAGGTCATTAATCTATGCTCATTCTATGTACAGTTCATTTGCAATGTTTGTACCTGTTTCAAAAAATACATATTTGATATACATGACGTACTCCAAATAGATTTTTTTCAAAGGGTGTTTATTGAAGTGCTAACATATAGGGTGAAAATGCAATGGGATGGGATGATGATGGAGGAAAGTCCAGGGTATTGTTCTAGTCTGTTTGTAGCACAGGTGCATTTTCCAAGGGGACATAGGAAGGGGAGTGATGGCAGTTCAGGGTGGACAGGGTGACTGAGTGGGACACAAGGGGGACAATCAGGAGAGTCTCATTTCCTGGTGGGGGTCTTGGCATGTGTCTCTGGCTTCTGTCTGGATCACAGGGAATGTTTGTGGGGTGATTTACCTTCTGCAGGGAGAGGGGTGCTGGTGGCCTGTGAGTCCTGTGGTGGTGCCTCCTGGCGGAAGGGGAAGGCTGTACAGATATCTGGCTAGTGGCAGGGGCCCGCTGGTGTGAGACTGCCTCCCTCATAATGTTGTCCATGTCTGCCAGCACCCCTCCTATAGAGATCAGGGTTTTGTTGATGGCCTGAAAGTCCTCCCTTATCCCCTGGTACTCTCCCTCCTGCAGCCGTCTGTTCTCCTGCATGTTGTCCAGGATCTGGCCCATTGTGTCCTTGGAATGTTGGTAGGCTCCCAGGATCTCAGAGAGTGCCTCCTGGAGAGTCAGTGCCCTGGGTCTGTCCTCCCCATGGTGCAGCACTCCTCTTAGTTTCCCTGTTGGCCTGTGCTTCTGTCCCCTGAACCGTGTGCCACTGGCTCCAGGTCCCTGATTGTCTTGTGTGCGTGGTGTGGCCTGGGGTCCCTGTAGAGGTGGACACAAGCTGGGTGGGTGCTGGGGTGTTGTTTCCTGATGGACGAGGCTCTGTGGTGGTCTGTGACTGGGCTTGGGTAACCAGCTGTCCAGTGGTCCCTGATGGACCAGATAGATCGCCCAGATCCTGAAGACCAGAGTTACTGTCATCACTGTAGGCCTCTTCTGTTGGGGGACTGGATAGTGCTGGCACCTCCTCTCCGGTGATATTGGCTGGGGTACCAGTGGGGATGTAAATGATGTGTTATGGTTGATGTGTATGACATATTGTACATCCTTGGCTCCCCCTCTATGGTTTGATTTGCCTGGCCAGCTTTCACTTTTGTATGTTAGTGTATGGTGGGATTGTTAGTCCTCTATGTTGTACATGCTTTAGTGATGAGTGTCCATGCAGGGCTGTGAAGGGTGTCCATGCATTGGTACAACATGCAGGGCTTGACATTAGGTTAAGTGAAATGTGATGGTGGAGTGTGTGGGATGGAGTGGAGTGGTGGGAGTGAGGGTGAGTGATAATAGAAAAGAGTTGACTTACAAGAGTCCAGTCCTCCTCCGACTCCGGCCAGGCCCTCAGGATGCATTATTGCCAAGACTTGCTCTTTCCATGCTGTACATTGTGGGGGGAGGAGGTGGGGGTTCACCGCCAGTCCTCTGGATAACAAGCAGGTGTCTTGCCGCTATGGAACGTACCTTCCCCCATAGGTCATTCCACCTCTTCCTGAGGTAATCCCTAGTTCTGGGGTCCCACGGCATTGACCCTGTCCACAATTCGCTGCCATAGCTCCATCTTCCTGGCCATTGGTATCTGCTGCACCTGTGCTCGAAATAGCTGTGGCTCTACCCTGACAATTTCCTCCACCATGACCCTGTGTACCGTCAATGGTTTACCACCATTGAATGCCCACCGTGGTGATTCGTGGGTTATAATGTGATGGGCATTGTTCTTTTGGTGTAACGGTGTGGGTTTTGATACCGCCAGTTTATCATTGACCTTTGGTCTTGCGGATTTGTGTATGTGGCTGAATTCTGTTGCATTGGTGTGTGTGTGTCATAATATGGTGAACGGAAATGGTGAACGGATCTCCGCCGCCACGGAGTCAGCATGGCGGTAAGCGGGATGTACTGCCAATGTCATAATGAGGGCCTTAGTGTCATAATTTGTGAAGCTAGTCCTGCAAAGCGCTGTACTAGCGCCACAAATTATGATGGTAGTCACCCTAACTACTGCCATGGTGTGCTGTGTTTTAAAGACGCCACTACCATGGTGGCATTAGGGGGATGATAAGGGTGCAATAAAAGTGGCACTGCATTAGGTGCAGGGCCACTTTTCATAAATATGCCCCTAAGTTTTACATTTCCCAGCAGTGAAAAACACCTAAAGCCATTTTTCACTGTTTTAAAGCCTATCACTCACACTGCCTAACACTAGGTTTCCTTATTATATTTAATAAGTGCTAACATTAAATTGGGAGAAGAATTTGATATGTTGTTTAGACTCAAATGAATTTTAATGTAAAGTCCAAGACATTTTCTTGTCTCAACCATTGGTGCCTTCTGCTAGTGTCCTGGGTCTGCTATCCGGGTTTGTGTATTCATTCCAGACAGTGACAGGTTTGAACCGGACAGGATGGACCATCCTGACAGGATGACTTGGGAGGAGCTGACCTACCCCCATTTACATTTCAAAGGGCCTAGCCTCTTGCAAACAAAAAAGGAACCTCACACCAGGTCTGCCCTGCCTTTTGTAAAGCCCAGACAGTTTGGAGCCTTGACAGGGGGAGAATGTTTCAGAATCAAATGTGGGGGTAGGACGACACACTGGCTAGTGTCAGGTATAAACAGAGGATCTCCAGAGACACACATCAGAACATTCACTCCTGGACCTTTGGAAGTCACAGAAGAAGGACTAGCCTGCTGCCAGAGGCCTGCTTTGTTGCTTGAAAGACTACCTTTCTGTATGAGAAGCTTGACTTGATTTGCTTGCTTTCCTCCCAGGATAACCAGAGTGACTACAAGGGTCAGTTGGCAGACCTCCTGGTTGATCCACAGGGACATACCAAGCTAGCTTCAGAAGCCTCTCTGCAGCTGCCCAATGGACCTGCTGCAACTGCTGCCTAAGCCCTGCTGGCCTCTGCTGGAGTGAATACCTGATCCTCAACAGGTACCTCCTAGGACTTGTACACTTGGCTTATATCAGAGTCTAGTCCTCTGCAAGAAAAGGTTAAAATCTTTAAGTTTGGGCATCTCTCAACCTCGAGCAGGATAGTTTGCACCAAGACTCTGCCTCCCACAATGACTGTCAACACAAAGCTTTGGTTGAGGGCAAATGCAGGAACATGGCGGCTGTCTAACAGCTAGTCGGAGACACCCGCCCGAGAAGAAACCTTGCCACGGGTGAAATCTGTTGCACCACTTGCATTGCTTTGTGGGCGGTGCAGCAGCATATGGGTCTCCCCACCCCAGAACTCACTTTTGGTTCAGGAGAACAGGAACGGCAGTGCAGGTCAAGGATGGTGGTTGTGGGGTTCCATGTTGGACTGAGGCAACCAGAATGCTCTGGGAGCAGTCTGCTATGCAATGGAAGCTATAGAGCAGGAGGTCACGTCAAGGGAGACGGCAGCAGAGCCAGCACAAGGCAGAATTGCTGGATCGAAAGAAAGATGAGTGCTGGGACAGAGGAGAAGAATTAAAGCAGAGGGTCATGGTGGACAAAGCTTGCAGGCAGCATTGTTCGTTAATGGAAGATGATGATCAATATCTAGATGGTGAGCTGGATCCAGGTGCAGGAGCTGGCTTGAATCTCCAACATGCTAAAAGCATATCTTACACGAGGCAGGGAAGAAATAAATCCTTACAGGGTTGTGTGGACAGATATACTCTAAGGTCTCTAAGGTCGCATAACATTCAGGAGGGTGCCGGAAAAGACAGTGCTGGCCTAGAACAAATGAAAGTAAGGGTGCCTGTTAGAGTAACTAAATCCAGGCCAAGGAGTCCTTCAGTTCAGGCCCTCCACTCTAAAAATCCTTCTGCAAAAACAGCAGCAGGGGCTCTCCCAGTTGAGAAACAGGCTCTTTCAGCTAAAAACTGTCAGAGAATTACTCCCTCTTTAAAAACATATTTTAAAATTCAAACTGATATGAGTGGCTACGTCAGTGAGGACATGGCAAAACAGAAGGAAACAACAGATCACAGTCACAAAACGAGAGACATGGAAGTTGGGAGAACTGACTCCGTGAAGTCATGTACCACTGTGGACCGCCCAGTGATAGCAATGCTAACAGCTTATAATAAATTTGCAGATTTGGCTGTGGATGTTTCCGATTCAGCCGAAAGAGGGGTTTTCACGGGAGAGAGTAGTACGCAGCGTGAGCCCTTGGAAGTGGAAGATGTAAGTAGACGGAATGGTAGGCTCGACGGGTGGGATCTGGTTCAGCAGACACTCACCCAACTAACTCAAGAGATTAAAGAGTGTTTTGCAATCTCGGAGGTAAACCAGAAAGGGATTCATGCTACCTGCTCCAGCCTACAAGCTAAAATAGAGAACTTAACTCAGCGTACTCAGGGCTTGAAAGAAGGGATTCAGGGCCTTCAAACTGAGGTGCAAGAAAATGTCCTGGAGATGATGCATTTGAAGTCGAGATTGGAAAGAATAGAAAATAATGCTAGAAGAAATAACACCAGAGTCCTGGGGGGGAAAAAAGAGATGGAAGGGGCACATATTAAAACATTTGTAGTCAACTTGTTGAAGAATTCTTTCCCGTAAGACAGCTTGATAGAGAACCTCGAAGCAGAAATTCAGCAAGTGCATAGAGACCCTTTCAAACAACACCCTGGGAGGAAAAATCCTCGTAAGATTCTGGTAAATTTTCTCTAATATTCTGTGAAAGAGAAAATATTGGGGCTAGCCCTGAAATCAGGCTCACTGCACGTGCTAGGGGTAACTTTCAGGATTAGATCTGACATCTCTAAAGAGACAGTCGACAGATAGTGGGAGCTGGGAAAAAGATTGGAGGATCTAAAAAAGTTGGGAGCTACGGCACAACTGCGGTTCCCAGATATCTGAAAGTTAGTGTGGCAAAATAAAATGCACAACTTCTCTGACCCATCAGATGTAGATGGTTTTATAGCTCAGATAAAGGGGGAGCACTTGAGTGGAAATTAAAAATGTGAATGTGTGGTGATGGGTTTTCCTTTGGGTTGGGCGAAATAGGCATCAGAAAATGCCGAGCAACTTAGTTGGGAGGGTTCCTATGGGAGGACACTTGTGGTGGGGAGCAGTAGGAGAAAATACAAAAAAAGATTTCCTCAATCTTAGTCAGGTGATTGGTAACCAGAGTGAAGCACCACCTAGATATATAGACTACGGTTATGGCAGGAACTGGAACGGAAGGAATAGGTTTGGGTGAGATAAATATGTTGAAAACTTGGGCGATCCTCAGTTGGTATGTAAATGGGGTATGTGTTGCTAAAAGGCTGCAAATAGTTTTACAATATTTAAAAGAAAGCAATGCCCAGATAATTATGCTTCAAGAGACGCACCTCCCGAGACAGGAATGTAAGGATCTGATCTTGAAGCAGAGATGGGTGGAGAGCATAATAGCAACAGATCAAGCACACTGTACTAAAGGAATTGCCCTGGCACTAAAAGTAAAATCAGGGGCGAATTTAGTTCAGTATAAGGCAGATGAAGAAGGACAATGGATAATTGCAGAAATAAAGGTTTATGACTCCTTATACACTTTAGTAAGTTACTATGGACTAAATGTGGATTATATCACCTCGTTATCTCAGCTCTTTGCAAACCTTCTGCATTTCAAAGCCCCTATTATCATAGGAGAGCACTTTAATGCCTTACTGGATAATACCCTAGACAGGTACTTAGAGAGGATACAAATTAGCTCCCAAAAGATGAGAGCTTACTTGCTGGATATAATGGAAAAATTAGATTTATGTGATGTTCTATGGAGAATGAAAAGAAACTGCAGGGAATACACTTTCCATGGTAAAAATAACTGAAATTATTCAAGGTTAGGTTATTTCTTAATGGAAAGAAAGGAGATAGAGAGAGTTATTGGATTAGACCACCTCCCAATACATCTAACAGCCCATTCGGCTTTGTTATTAAAAACTGAAAAGAAGAATGTATGGGAAGAAAGGAGGTGGACAATCGATAGAAGGACGTTGTTACAGGCAGAGTTAGTTGATAAGATATTACCTACATTACTTGGTTAAGGGGGGCAATAAATAGTCTAGCGGTCCACTGGGGAAGGTGGGAGAGATTACGACAGGTCCAATTAGAGGAGAAGATTTCAAGAATGGAAGAGGTGCTAAAAACCATCACATTAAATGAGGCAGGAAGGGTGAAAATTTTAGAGGAATTGCAAGATTTGCAGCTAGATTTCAGGGTTAGAATGGAAGAAAAAGTATCACAGCAATGGGAAGTTAGTAGAGCCTGGGATATAATACAAGGGGAAAGCTGCAAGAAGTTTTTGGCCTGGAAATCTAGATTGGAAACGCACCAGAAAAACATCAAGAAGATCATTGTTGGAGACTTGGGGTTGGTTGGTGAAGATACCTCTAAGATAAAAGAGGGTTTGGCATCAGAAATAGAGGCAATAGAAGCGTGACTTTGCCAGAAACATCTTCCAAAACTGTCTAGTAAGCAGGATCAATTTGTGTGCCAGGAGACTAGTAGTGAGATTTTGGCAGCAATCAGAAAGACGAAGAAATGAAAAGTGGTAGGGCCTGATGGGATCCCCAGTCAACTTTATTCCATGATGAAGGAGGTTATTGTTCCAGTCTGGGTACAGTTGTTTAACACCATATTGCTGGAGGATGATCCAAATCTGAGGTCTTGGATTGAGGCTGTAATCTCATTAATATTGAAGCAGGGTAAGAATCCCCTACAATGTCAATCTTATCGTCCAATATCGTTACTTAACTGTGATTACAAAGAATTTACTAGAAATTTAGCAGCTCGTCTAAATAAAGATGTGGGCCATTTGGTACACCAATATCAGAGGGGGTTCTTGCCCGGTAGAAATATGAGAGATCTTAACCACACTTTAATCAGCTCCATTGATCTGGCCACAACTCTGGATTTACCACTAGCAGTTGTGACAGTGGATGCCGCCAAGACGTTTAACCATGTGAATTGGCAATATGCTATGGCGGTATTAGCCCACTTTGGAATAGACAAATCTCCAACAAATGTGTTGGAGTGGATTTACAGAACACCAACTGCAAACATTTTGGTGAATGGTAGCCTATATTCAGAAGTGAAAATAGAAAGAGGGACTAGACAAGGCTGCCCCCTTCCACCTGTTCTTTTTGATCCTTATAATGAGCCTTTTGCGCAGAGTTTAAGATTAAATGAGCAGATAAAGCCTTCATGGTAGGTAATTTCTCTCGGAAAAATTGCTTTATCTGCAGATGATTTGATGGTATATACCACCGCCCTCCCAAATCTTATGAGAGAAAATAGGGTTTTCTCAAAGCTTGCCAGCTATGAGGTAAATGAAGAAAAAACAGAAATCATGACATGGAATCATAATAGTGGGGATCCTAGAAGGTTTTCCGAGATGAGGTATCTAGGCAGAAAAATAACACAGGATTTGGGAATAATGGCAGATATAAACTTGGAGAAGGTGGCCAGCGAGATCGTGGCTTTGTTAAAAAAATGGGGTAATCTTCCACTTGCTATATATGGGCGGATCAATTTAATGAATATGTCTAACCTGCAAAAAATGATCTTTTGTTCGATAATATCCCACTGAGTTTTGATAAAAAAGCTATTTTAAAAATGCAAAGAAAGATAACCTCATTCATCTGGGCAAGTAAAGGTATTTGCTTATCTTGGAAAAAATGGAGGATAAAGGTTGGTGTAGGAGGATTGGCCCTTCCCGAATTTACAGTTTATTGTTTGGCCTCCCAGCTGAAGAATAATAGGATGTTGTTAATTAATCCAGACGAGTCGCCACTGGGAGTTACGTTTAGAGCAATGCTTGCAGGTTAAGGAAGGTTTCTCCTATAAATTTGGGGCACCAAAATCTTTCAAGAAAGTTAGGTTGAAATACTTACAGGCAGCAGCTACCATCTGGTATGAGATTAGATCCCTCCTAGGTATTTGGTATCATAGTAGGTTATACCTCCATCTGGGATTCACCAGGGACCCATGAGTGTTTATTGGAAAGTTTAACTTTGCCTTTAAATTAAAGTGGGGTTATTAGATGGGGACAGTTAGTTAACAATAGACAAATGTTGACGTCGAAGTTTTGGAGTAATAGGATGGAAGGGACTTTATGCAGATTCAAGATTGATTAGGTGAACGGGTGGTTTAAGAATCAGAGGTATGGGCCCAGAACCAAGTCAAATGGAGTTAGACCTCCAGACACTGGGGACCTTGAGAAGGAAATGGCACAATGGTACCCGTATCTTCTATTGGCAGTAGAAGACTCGATGCAACCATTGTATGCCAGGTGGAGTTTAAACTTGCCCAAGGAGGAGCTAGAGAAGTTATGGCAAGTATCCTTTGCTACTTTATATTCAGTGATTAAGTCTGCTGCCCTAAGAAGATGCCACTTTCTTACTCTTCATAGAGTGTACTGGACCCCGCTGAAATTGGCAAAGATAAGAAGCAGTACAACTTCTGAATGTAAGCAGTGTGGTTGCAGTGAGGCTGACAATGTCTACATGTTTGCCTCCTGCCCGAAACTGGAGGAATTTCAGATGGCGGTGGATAAGACACTCTCCTGCTCTCTGGACACTGTTATTGAGGTAAGCCCCGGCTTGATTATGTTTGGGGTAGCACCTCAGGAAGTGGGACGCCTCCCTCCTAATCCACACCGTAAAGGCCTGGTTTTTTACCTGATATTACTCACGTGGAGAGAAATTTGCAAGAGTTGGGCTCAAACCTCTGCACCTAGTTGGCACATTTGGAAAAGATCCGTCCATTTTTTTAAGGAAGTAGAAAAAAAAAGAATCAAAAGGGGAATGGGGAAGGGATCTGGGTTCTGCTGAAGTTTTGATGTGCTTGACATGTTTTGGTGAGACTGCTCAAAGCACTACAGTGACTGCCAGTGGTGACCAGCAATGCAAGAGCCTCACTTCATGCTATAACAATGACAGCACGTAATGACTGCCAGTACAAAGCTTCAGCAATGACCATTTGCAACACCTGACCGGCTCTTTGCTCCAAAGCGATGACAGCTTGTGGCACCTGGCATGCTCTTCAGGTTACAGCAACAATCATTCATGACGCACTGCTCCTCGCAGCCTCCTCCATTGTGAACAGAACTCTTTGTGCCAGGCTCAGAAGGTAACTCTTCAGCTGGACTAACTTGATGCTTGTTTCTTAATCATGCTCCATCATGGTCAACTTTAACATGTGACTTTCCTCTGGCCTAGCGTGATCAGATGATGAGTGCCACTTTGCACTTTTAGGGGTTATTTTCACTAAAATCTTTGATATCACTTGTTAGACCTGTCAGCCTTAGATGTTCTTCCTCTCAAACTTTTCACCTTAATTTCTGCTGATCTTGTTTTTTCTGGCCTAAGGACTCTGCTACCAGTGTTAAAGTGCAGGTGCTCATTCCTTTTAACATGGTGACATTGGCGTACCCCAAATAAATTCTTCTAGTGGGCTTGCAGCACTAATTGTGGAACCCATTTACGTAACCCTTTAAACATTTCTCAAGCCTACCATTGCAGTCTGTGTGTGCAGTTTTAAACTGACCTGGCAAAACAAATCTTTTGCTAAGCCCAAACCCTCCATTTGTATACATATATCTCACCCGAAGGTAAGCTCCGGGCAGCCCAGATGGCAGGGTGCAATGTGAGTAAAAGGTAGAACATATACTTCAAAGTTGTACAGGTCATGGTAGGGTAAAAACTCTTACATTTGTTTTTTTACTACTGCCAAGCCTACCTGTCCTGTAGATTAACATAGGAGTTACCTTATTACATTTAACAAGCTTTAATTTCAGAATCGGAGATGTTAAAAGTTCATGTTTGGTGTCTTTTGAATTGTAATGAAAAAACATAACTTATGGCAACATAAGTTTTTAAAGTGCAACTTTGAACATGCCACTTTTAGAAAGTTGGTATATTACTGTTTTAGCCACTAGGCCCATATGTTCGGAGGCAATATGCATTTCCAACTGGTGCAAATCAAAATATTGTATTTTTAGAAAACACAAAATGCCATTTCATTCTGTTTGAAAGGCATTTGTGGTGTTGCAAAATGTGATTTCTATCCAGTAGAAATTGCATTTTGGAAAACACAAAATAGGAAATCGCTGATAGTGATTACCAAATGGCAAATCACTACCCACATGTATAAAGGATTTTCAAATTGCCAATAGTCGCAAATTGGTCATTTAGAAAATGTAATTACCATCAATCTGCAACTGGTGGTAACCAGGTCCAAACTATAAAAAGCACCCAAAATGCATCAGGCCCTTTCAGAATGGCAGCCCTGTATATTTTGGCGAGGAGGGTGAGGATTTTGGCTCACAGGCAGAAAAGGAGGAGGAGACAGGAGAGAATATTTGGGGGATGGTCACCCTGTTTGAACAGACAGAGGATGAGATATTTGAGAGGTACAGATTCAGTAGTGAGGTTATCCTGGAATTCATTGCTGAGTTACACCCTCAACAACAGACCTGACTCTCTGGAGCAATGCAATCCCACCACATGTGCAGGTATTTTGTTGCCTACACTTCCTAGCATCTGGAAGTTACCAGGGGGTCAGGGCAGTGGCAGGAGAAGTGTCACAGTGTACTTTTTCAAGGTTTTTCCACAGGTTCCTGGGTATCGTGGTTAGCAAGGTTATCCAATACAGTCATTTCCCAAATACCCTCCAATATCTGCAACAGACTAAACTAATGTTTTGTCAGGTAGCACAATGTTTTATTTGAGGAATTACAAACATTATGGCTGGTGCCAGCAGCATTAGAGATGTCAATGTTAGACACTCCCATTGTGCTTTCTGGTTCCAGTATCACCTTGATGAGTGTCTCCATGGAAGTAGGAGGGGGTGTTTTGATGGTGCACCACCTGTGCCATGACCATCAGCCATTCTGCTGGCCACTTTCTCCTTTGTGGGGGATAGCAGATCATACCCCTTTTGCATATCTCTGGGATGGTCCTCTGCGATACGCCAAGGGAATTGGGGCCAGATGTAGCAAATAAAAAATTTGCGAGTTGCAAAGTGCGAGTCCATGCGACTCGCAATTTGCAACTCGCAAATTGGTATGCAGTACGGTGTCTCAGACACCGACTGCGACTCGCTATGGGGTCGCAATGACCCACCTCATCAATATTCATGAGGTGGGTCGCAAATTGCGGCCCCATGGCGAGTATAGGCACTCGCAAACATGGAGGCCTGTTGTCGTCAGCAGACCTCCATGTTCGTGACTGCTTTCAATAAAGCAGTTTTTTTTTTTTAAGTATAGCCCGTTTTCCTTAAAGGAAAACGAGCTGCACTTAAAAAAAAACCGAAACCTTTAGTTTCGGTTTTTTTTCAGGGCAGGTAGTGGTCCCTTGGACCACTACCTACCCTGAAAAAATTGTTTTGGGTCCATTCACAAAGTGGAAGGGGTCCCACGGGGACCCCTTCCAATTTGCGAGTGGGTTACCATCCACTTGAAGTGGATGGTAACTGCGACACCATTTGCGACCGCGTAGGCGGTCGCAAATGGTATTGCATACCACTCAGAATCGCAAATAGGAAGGGAACACCCCTTCCTATTTGCGATTCTGAAATGCATATTGCGAGTCGGTCCCGACTCGCAATATGCATTTCTGCATAGCAAAGAGGCATTTGCGCCTCGCAAACGGCGATTTTCGACGTTTGCGAGGCGCAAATCCTTTGCTACATCTGGCCCTTGATCTTCTCCAAGGTGCTGCCTAATATCTTCGCCTTCTGGCTCTCAGGAACAGAGAGGAATGCTTTCCCAATTAACTGCTCCAAATGGGCCACACATTCCTCAGTTAGGAGCTCCAGCTCCTTTTTTTAGAGAATTTAACCTCTCAGATTCCTGTCTCCATCTTCTTTGGACATGGTGTAGTGCAGTCATGGCTATTCCCATGCCAACAGCCAGACAAGTGCACTCCTCCCTTCCAGCTCATTCCTAGGCCACTGTGTTGTGGCCACACCATGTATTTGTAAGGTTCCTGGCCTGACATTATCATTCGGCATCCAGAATGCGATTTTCCTATTTTGCAATTTCCAAATAGGAAATCACAATTTTGTGCTTCCAAAATTGCGATTTCATGGGTGTGAATACGAATAAAAAAGGAATCACTATTAGTGAAATCGGCTGGTACAAACATATAATTTTCTGATTTCCTTATAGCTTTTTCTACAGATTAGCTATTTGGAAATCACAAATTTAAAACTTTGTACATATGACCCTTAGTGCCTGTAGCCTGTAGGTGGGTCACATGACTGGATGTAGCTGAGAGTTGAGCTTTGTTTATTCCTCCTAGACAGCCACACACAATATGGAGCATAGGAGTGCCTGCATGGAACATCACCGGTAGGATGGGAGAGGGGATCTTGGCCCACCCACATACACCTGATCAGGCTGTGCCCTGCCTCCACACAGAGGGCTGCATATCCACTTTAGTTAGTCTGGAGCCAGGCCAAGGAAGGCAGGATGCCTAGGGACTTCAAAGAAAAACATCTAGAAGCTCCTCGCCCACTTCAAAGGCACAACTGGGTATAAAAAGTGGACCTCAGACACCATCTCTTCAGTACACTTCTGGACCTGTGCATACTCTACTAGGAAGAAGGACTGCTGTATTACTGAAGGACTGCCTTTCTGCTGGATTCCTTCTCTGCTGGACTGCTGACTTGGATTGCTGATCTGTTGCCTGCTGCTCACTTGCCTCAGTGAGAATGACTAGGTCTGCATCTCTTGAACCCAGAATCCAGAGTGACTCCAAGGGCTAGCTGACTGGCCACCTGATCTGAAGCCTCAGGGATACAACAGGCTTCCAACAACTTTTTACTTACACCTGGACTCAGCCATCTGTGATGCTACCCCAGTCCTGAACCACTGGAAGTGCGCTTAAAGTGCTCTGCCAGACTCTGTAGATCCAGAGGAATGGATGCATGTTCCTGCTGTGCAGGGCAACCCCGAGGAGAAATGACACATCACTGCTAGTGGATGGCCCAGCACTTGCATAAATACCCACATCGCAGCCCTTCACTGCATCTGAACTACTGCTGTGTGATGCATCCTCTGCACATGCATCCCTTGTCGAAGGCAATGCCACTGATGATGTCAGACTCCGCATTGGAGCTTTGAAGTTCATTGAAACCGACGCATAGCCCCGACTGCGCGATTCACCCCCAACGCCGGACTTCGCCTCGCAAGCCCTCCTCAATGGAATCCTTGACTGCACCACAGTGCCTCGTACCGCGGCCTTGTCGCAAGTCAGAACCAACATATCGCTTTGACTTCACAATGTATCTTTGATGGGGAACCTTGCAACACTCCTCAAAGCAGGGCAAATAAGGTACGCTGTTCAGCTAGTAGCCAGCCCATGCTCCATTGTGGTCAGACTGAACTTGTGACTTTGTCCCAGGCCGGCACAACCAGATATCCACAGTTGAAACTTCATGCCTTGTCTTGCTGTTTGTACTAAAATCTTTAAAACAGAATATCTCCAGTTCTACTGATTGGACTTTTGTTGTTTTGTTCTTGTTTTATTTATTAACAAACACTCTATATTTTATTCTTTTTTTTTTTTTATTAACAAGTACTCTATTTTTCTAATTCTGTTGTGGGCTCCTTTTGTGGTGTGGTTTTATACTGCTGCTGTGTGAAGTGTTGCACAAATACTTGAACATTTCCTCTGAGTTAAGCCTGACTACTCGGCGCCAAGCTACCTGAGAGTTGAACACAGCTTAATTTAGGGTTTGCTTCTGACTTTACCTTGAGAAGATTTTTTTTTGCTGCATGAGAAGGGTTTCACCTCCTTCAACTAGTAACCAAATTTCTTACATTTCCTTTCTCCAGTTCTATTGGTTTTATATTTGTTTTTCTGGTATTATTTTATTTGTTAAAAGGTTCTCACTTTTTTGTCTAGGATTTTTCTTGTGTTGTGTTTTTTACCTTCTTACTGTTTGTATGCTGCATAAATTCTTTACACGTTGCCTGTACACCTTAAAAATTAATAACTGGTGTTCTACTGTTTGGGTTTTTATTCATTTGGTGTCTAATAATTTAGATTAATCTACGCTATTTTTCTACATTTGTGTGAGTCTTTTCTAGTGTCATGCATTCACTTTATTTCTGTTTATGTGAAGCATATAAACTTTACACACTGCCTCTGGGTTAAGCCTGACTGCTTTGTGCCAAGCTACCAGAGGTTCAAACACAGGTTAATTTAATGACTTTGATGGTCCATCCTGACGAGCATTGTAGTTGTTGCCTGAGTGGAGCTTCCACCTCCTTCAACCAATAACCCCATTTCTTGCACCATTTTAGATCAGTATATTCTAAAAGAGATATTTTCTGATAAATCCATAAATTGGACGGACAGCTCTGTAACAAAAAATAACTTAGGGCATTTTTTAGAACTTGGTGGAAGGGTTACTCTGCCACAGCGGTGCCAAAATCTAAATCCCATTATTGTGACGGATATCCCGTCTGCCAAAATCTAAATCCTAAAGGAGATAATGGGATTTAGCTTTTGGTAAATAGGCTATCCGTAACCCTTGTGACAGAGTAACCTGTCCTCTGAGTTCTACATTAGGCTCAAAGGGCCAGATGTAGGTAGCCTTTTGCGCCTCGCAATCGGTGAAAAACGCTGTTTGCGAGGCGCAAAAGGCCTCACGCGATGCAGAAACACATTTTGCGAGTCGGTACCGACTCGCAAAATGTGTTTCCGACTCGCAAATAGGAAGGGGTGTGCCCTTCCTATTTGCGACTGCATCGCGATGTAGAGTTGATTTGTGACCGCGAAAGCGGTTGCAAATCAACTCGCAGTTACCATCCACTTGAAGTGGATGGTAACTCATTTGCAAACGGGAAGGGGTTCCCATGGGACCCCTTCCCCTTTGTGAATGCAAACAAAAATATTTTTTCCGATCAGGCAGTGGTCCTATGGAAAAACCCGAAACAAAAAGGTTTCGATATGTTTTCTATTTGCAGCTCGTTTTCCTTTAAGGAAAACGGGCTGCAAAAAAACCCAAAAAAAACTGCTTTATTCAAAAGCAGTCACGGACATGGTGGTCTGCTGTCTCCAGCAGGCCACCATCCCCGTGAGCGCCTAGACTCACTATGGGGTCGCAACTGAGACACCTTTCTGCATAACATTTTGCGAGGTGCAAATTGTGAGTCGCTGGTACTCGCAATTTGCACCTCGCAAAATGTTTTCTTCCTACATCTGGCCCCTAGTCTCTACTTAGCAGGGGAACCACAGTAAATCAAGCTGATTACGATATCTTTTGATTGGTGAGTTAAATATCCATATCCAGGGCAGTACCCCAGTTTTATATTTATAGATTAGCAATAGAAGGCAGCCATAATGGTTCCAGGGATTATATCAACACTTTTATTCGAAGGACAGTTGCTAATTGCTTGGGGAGAGTTGAATTAAAGTTTTCTGTTTAGGTTCCCTGAACTCCTTTCCTTATCTTTACTAAAGCTATTAAAACGTTATTGTTTTGCCGAACTCTAGCGAGTCTGAAATAACATTTGATTCCAGTGCATTCGCTACTATTTGCAACTTGGTTTGAAGTGCATTTCATCCCATTTGCTATATAAATTATGAAATTAAATCACATAAGAGAGGCGTCTCTGAACCATATTTTAGCTAGAGCAAAATCACAACAGTGTAATCGATGTTTTTTGCTGCTATGTTTTCTGTTTCTTTAATGTTTGTAAGATTTTGTTTAATCGGTTTATTATTCACGATAAATGTACTTCAGCTACTGCTTTTGTTTTATTATGTTGTAATATGTTTTACTTTTTTGTTAGCTATTGTTTTATTACAGTACATGTTATTTGGTTTATGGATTCGTTTTTATGTTTTAATATGGTATGCAGGTGCATGCATTTAGCACAAACCTCATTACAAAGGACAAAATGATACAGTCAACAAGTGATGTAGCTGGATTCTGGTTGCAGAAGTTAGCCACTACAGCTTCGACCTGTAGAGTACTTTCAGAGGTGTGGGTGTAGTTGCAGCTCTTTCCTAAATTGGAACTGTATTGAGTTGGTCCTGAGGGGCACAAGGAAGTCATTCCTGATCCTTCTTACCCTATCCCTACGAATCCAGGAGAAGTTTACCCCCCTTGCTTGTAATCCATTCACACTGAGTGACAGAGGGGGTCACTGGCAAAAACATGCCTTTTGGAACTGACAGCCTTTGTTGCGGTCAGAAGGCCCTAAGACTTTTTGCCTTCTCTCCAGGCCCATACAGTGCTCCAGGAGGTCAGGTTTTATTCACTTTGATGCCTCCCTTTTATTCGGTGTGCATGGATTACATAAAAGGCAACTAGACTTCCTTCTGATTATTAAGGGCAAGATGGGAGAGATCCCCTTCTCCTCTGGTCTTTCTAACCAGGTTACATGAGGGCTGGGCCACTCCACCCTGGGTTCCTAGAGACCCGTGTTTGTGGGTACCTTCCTGTTCTGTCCAATAGGCTTTTCCTCTGAGCCTTGCTTTCTTGTGAGCAAACAGGGATTAGAAAATGACATCCCTGTACAGGGTGGTCTGCTAGGGGTGGTTTAGTCAGTACTGTGCAGTGATCACTTGAGCACACTTGGTCTATTTAGGGTGGACTGCTTGGCCAGTCTTGACTGTTCTTTCAAGAAAAGAGATTCCACCTCTCCTGGACTGTTCAACTGGAGGCTCTGTCTTTTCTGGAGTTTACTCAGCAGAGTTAGTGTCAAGCAGCCTGGCAGCTTGTAAAGTGGTCTGACCAGAGTGGATGGGTTTAAGTGGCTCTAGTACCAGATGCTGCTTAATTGTCCGGATACCGGGTCCTCTTTGTTACCATTCCCCACCCAGCTCATTTCCACCGCAGCTCAGAACAACAGTTCCTTGGGGTGCTTTCAGCTTGCCTTGGCCAGGGCTCAGCACCCCTTCATCTTTCTCGGGCTTTGCCTTGGCCTGCCTCTCCTTTTTGTTGTTGCGGAGCAGCTTGGCTCACTGGTGCCTATGACTGCCCTGTACCCTCAGCCACCTGCAGGAAAGCCTTCGCTCCCAAAGCAGGCTCCCCAGAGGTGTGAAGGTTGGCCCAGGATTGCCGTGTGACTCCTCCTTCTGCCCAGCAGGTGCGGCTATTTGGTTGATCATGCTAGTAACAAATGTGTGTCTCAAAGATTAAACTATGCATATGTAAGTGCACACAGCCGGTACAATGAAACCATGAATTGCTCATTAAATCAGTTATGGTTCATTTAATCACTCCACCTATTACTTAGATAACTGTGGTAATTTTAGAACTAATGCAAGTCATTGACAGCTGGCATCCCTATCAAATTTTTATGGTATTTGTTGTGCCTATCATGGTGACTATGGGTAATGGAAAATCAGGATTCAGTTCTAGAGAGAGAGCCTGAAAACCAACCACAACATCCAAGGAATGTAGCAGACCCACAAGTTAGACACTCCCTACTTGGGGAGGTAGTAATGAAAAATAACAATATAGTACTTTTTTGAGGTCCTGTAACTGGAATGAGTACATTTTAAGTCTTTCAACGAGGATCCATTGGAGGGCAAGCCTGGTACCAGCAGCCATGGTAGTTCCACCTCCAATAGCCTATATTAAAGTTGCTGCAGTTAAAAAGCTCATAGTTGGGTCTTGGGATTAAGCTGGCAGTTAGGCATGTAGTGAGCTACCCTCTACCCCAGCTCATGCCTCTCAGTGCTCCCTTGGTGCTCTTTACTGAGTGTCCGGTGGTTCCAAAGCATTTACTTTGAAAAAAATCATAGGATTTGAAGTCTACGTTCATCAGCTTGAAATATTGGAAAGGGACTCTGGTTCTATTTTACTGGTTTTTAGAACTGAAGCCATGATTAAGAGGGTCATCCGGGGGCATTCATATTGCACCACTAGAGATGAAATTCTTAGCCTAGCATAAGGCAAACCACAGCAAAAGCATTTGGCAAGAATGCTTTCATTAATCAAAAAGAAAGTTGGAGGTTAATAGCGATCAAATACTATAATAGTTCAGACCATAAACGATGCAGCAGTGTTATTCCCATACTCCGGTGGTCCCATTCTCTTCTGTGGTTCTGCGGCCAGAGTAGGATATTCTCTTTCTCCTCCTCCATTTCATCCTCATCCTCTGCACCATCATTCTCCTACTACTGTGAGGTAAATTGTAACATTTGGACCTCTTCCTAGGCTCTGCGAGCTATCTAGTAATCTAATTTCCTAGAGCCCTTGGCTAGCTTCAGCCCCCTCTCCATGCACAATATGTTCAGCTCTGTCACCATAGAGATGTCTTGCAAAATAGTGGGACAGGAGTAAAATGTAGGAAAAAGTAAAATGCCCATTCAAGAATAAAGGAGAGTTTAAAAAGCAATAAAATCATTCTTAATGTTGGATTTTAAAGTAATTTTTGGTTTCACACAAATCAGAGAGTAGCAATGCACAAATACAGGCACTAGTTCCAATAGTTGAACACCAATGAAAGTAATTGGAGTATAATTTGAGGGGATCAGAACCCAACTCCAGTAATAATCACAATTCTTGTCAGGGTGGCCCACATAAGTTGCTAAATAAACTTGAGCTTAGCCCTTTGATAGCTTGACACAAAGTAGTCAGGCTTACCTTAAAAATAGTGTGTAAAGTATTTATGCAGAACTCAAACATTAATGAATTGAAAACACATCAGAAAGAAACTTCCAAACCTAGCTGGAAATATAGAGTATGTGTTAATAAATACAATGACACCAAAATGACAAAAATATAATAATTCGTTCTGGAGATATGAGTTTTTGAAGTTTTTGGTAAAAATAGTGTAGGTAAGTCTCTCTTTCCGTCATGGTTACCCCCACTTTTTGCCTGTTGACAGTGTGCTTAGACTATTTTCACTGGGATCTTGCTAACCAGGAACCCAGTGATTGTGCTTTCTCCTATAAATTTGGTTATCTTAGTACTCTGTGCATCCCACAATTGACATACTGGTGTACCGCTGTGAGGCCCTAAATAAGGAACTTAGGTACCCAGGGCATTGGTACACCAGGGGTCCCCCAGTGGCTGCAGTATGTACTATGCCACCAATGGGAGCGAATGCAAACTATGTCTGCAGGCCTGCCGTTTGCACTACACCAGGTCACTGTAAGTCACCACTATGGCAGTCACCACTATAGTAGGCCCAAAGGTAGAGTGCAGGTCCCTGTGTGTGTGGGCACCCATGTAGGAGCAGAGGTGTCCCTACGAACTCCAGGTCTAATTCAAATTTTTAGCTATGTGCGGCCCATAGGTCACTACCTATGGTCCCGCTACATAATGGTAACTCTGAGGCTAGGCATGTTTGGTATCAAACATGTCAGAATCATACCCTAATACTGATACCATGCACTCTGGGGGCTCCTTAGAGGACCCCCCAGTATTGCTCCTATCAGTCTTCTAGGGTCTGTGAGCAGCCCACTCTGCTGCAGCCCCTCAGACAGGATTCTGCCCTCCTGCTGTTTGACCAGCTCAAGCAAGGAAAGACAGAACAAACGATTTCCTGTGGGGAAGGGGTGCAACCTCCTCACCTTTTGGAAAATGGTGTTACATGTGCGGGGAGGGGTAGCCTCCCAACCCCACTGATTTGCTTTGAAGGCTACATTTGGTGCCCTCCCTACATAATCCATTTGCACCAGTCCCTGGACCCCCGGTCCGTCACTGGCACAAAATTGGACAAAGGAAAGGGGAGTGATACTCCCCTGTCCTTCACCACTCCAGGGGTGGTGCCCAGAGCTCCTCCTGGAGGCAATATGATTCTGACATCTTGAAAACAAGATGGGCAGAGGCCCCTGGGAGCATCTGATTGTTTTGGTTAGGCAGATGACGTTAGTGACCCCCCTCTGATAGGTGGTCACCTTGTAGAGTGACCAAGCCCCTTTCTGGGCTATTTAGGGGCTCCCTTCTGGGTGAGTCCCCAAATTCATCATATGATATTCTACCAGGACTCCTCTGCAAAGACCTCTTCTGTTCCTGGCCACCGGAACTGCTGCTGGACTCCACAGAAAACGAACAAGACTGCAACTCTGAGATGACCATTCCTTGCAACATTGTGTCCGCTGCTCCTGTCAGCAACCTTCAACATTTTCAAGGTTGTGCCTCCTCTGGGAATCTACAAGACTTCAGCGGCAGCAAAGAAGCAAGAAGGAATCTCCCTTGGAGTCACTCCCCTGCATCCGCAGGTGCCTTAGGCAACTACGTCCAGCTGCTGGGATCTGCTGTCCTCTGGACTTGCGAAGATTCTCTGAGGGATCCTCTGGGGCCTCTATGATTTTTTCTCCAGGTTGGGAGAAGGTGAGTCCTTGCCTTTTCCTCCAAGACAGAACCCCTGTGCACCGCAAATGTTGCCGCAACCAAGGCTTGTTGACTCCTGCCCAAAGGCATCATCAGGCTCCAAGTAGCCCCAGCCCCCAGCACTCTACTTCTGCAAGGTCAGTCTCCTCTCTGCTACTTCAGCGACGTAAGACTCCTTGTCAGGTGTGCTGCCTGGGCCTCTTTGCAACTTACTGTGCCTGCTGCCAGTGGGTTGCTCATGGGGTCACCAACTGCGTCTGCTGGCTCTCCTGTCTTCTGCGGGTCAACCCAGACTCCCCTGCAAAGGTAAAGTCCCCAAGACCTTGCTGGTCCTCTTCAGCTCTGCAAAACTCCAACAACTCCAGGTGCATTTGCTTGTGCTTGTTGGTGGTGCTCCTGATCACTGACCCATCTGCAATCCGACAACTAACAAAGGATAGCTCCTAGGTGACTTCAGGGACTCCTCTGCAGCTCCTGGACTCCGCATCTGGACTTCTTCCATCACCATCGACTCTGATCTTCACCCACAGAAGGGTAGCCATTGCCTCCTGCCCCTCCTGGACACTCCTGCATAGACTGGACTCTGTCCCTATCTTTTGCAGGTCCTCTTCATCCAGAATCGACCATTGGGTTCCACCAGGCTGGTCATGCTTTTGCAATATTTCATTTATGAGTCCACATGTTAGCCTCAAATATTTAGATCCCTCTTTGCATGCTCTGTGACATCACTTATTATGACCCGGAAGCCCAATCTCCTGGGCAGAAATGCATAATTAAGGGGATGGAGGTGTACTTTCCCCTCTTCTAGCCTTCTTGGGCCCCGGGGACCCTATTGCCCCGGCCAGCGGTGGATGCCCCGGAGTCTACCCGGGACACCTACAAACCACTAGCCTGTGCATGATATATAAAAATATAAGGGGCAGATTTAAGAAAAGTGCTGCTGCGCCTATATTTAAAATATGGCACATCATGGCGCAGGATAGGAGGCAATAGCGTAATTTCTTTTACACTATTGTTACAAAATGTTGCAGCTACTCCTGCAGAGTACATAGGGGCCCATTCTAAATAACAGAAGACCTCTTTTAACGCCTGCTCTGAGCAGGCTTTAAAAGTGTTTAAAAAATGGAGCAAAGGAAATCTCTTAGATTTCCTTGCGCCTTTTTTTTCGCCCCCTCCCCAACAGGGGAACGCCTCCCATGCATACATTATGCCTGACACAGGCATAATGTGGTGTAAGGGTTTACAAAGTGGCACAATGCATGTATTGCGTCACTTTGTAAATATGGCGTGGGGAAAATGCCACTTTAATGCCCTCAAACCATCAAAAAATGCTGCTATGGTGGCGCTAAGGTGGCACTAGGGGCTTTTAAATCTGCCCCTGAAGGTGTTGTACCAACTTGCAAAAATATAGCATCCAGGTTACTAATTACCAATATATAGTCAAGGTAAGAATTGCAAATTAAGTCGAGTCTTACTACTTTTAGCTCCTCATGTGATCTAAGTATGGAGATTTAGAGTTTACTATCTATATTTATCTTAGCGATTTAATGTTGATTAGTATTCCGTATTCCATATTTTCATGAGGCAAAATAAAAAAATAAAAATAAATGTTTATGTAGTAAAACAGTCTCCCCACCCCAATTGTGACAATTTATTGCCTGTTTTAGAGGTGGTAGTTTGCATCACTCATATGCTTTTTGGGTGGGTCAGGTTTTATCTATAGTAGAGGTGTCCAGGGTAGGCCCAAGAAGAGTACCACATCTTGTATATAAATTCATCCTGTGTTAGTATCAGGAAAATTTACTTTTTAATTGACTGAAAAATAAATTCTCTTTATGTTGCATACATTTATTTCCTCTGCAGAATGGATCGGCTTGAACAGCGCTTTGGCAACTCATGAATACTTGCCATTAACTTGCTCCAAGCTTCGGCAGTAATCAATCAAAACACAGAGCTAACAACTGCTATGTTATTACAGGTGGTGCTCTTTTCAGAAACAAATCTCCTGAGAAAACGAGCACTTCTGTTTTTTATCTTCTGCTCTATGGCCACGGAGTCCTATTTCCACTTGTTAGGAGGCGTATTCGTTCAGCTTAATTAAAGCATTATCTTCCTGGTCCCTTCACTTCCTTTATCTGCCTGTGCAAAATGAAGCAGACAGGGACGGTGCTCTCTCTGCAGGTAATACTTTTTGTATAAGGATCAAATGACTTACGGAAATGAATGTGCTTTAATGTGGACTTGTTGTTCCATTGCAGCTAACCAGCCATTTATTAGACACGCTGCTTCTATTACACTGATCGAAATTCACTGCAGCAAAATTGAGAATACATTAAGCGGCTATTTTACATTCATCCTTTGTTGATGGTGTCTGTGCTTAAAGGTGCGCTTCTCTTCCCATTCCTTTAGACTACTTAAATAATTTGAGCAAACTGCTCAAATGCGGTTTGTGACTTCGAATTATCAAATAATCAATCACACGGGGTTTAAAATGAGAACAGCAATGGTATTTAGTGGTAATGGAAATGGCAGGCTGGTTGTTTAAAGTAATGGGATTCTGCAGCATGCAAAAAAGAGGAAAATGTCTTCAAGGTTTGTTTTTGTGCAGGATGATATCCCTTCTTGCACAAAACCAATCCTGCCTGTATTACGTGCTCCTCTGCACCATGTTGCAAGGGTGCCTGCATTGTCTCTAGGCAGCATACAGTGTTCCAGAGCTAGGAGACACATTAATGTACCATATCGTACTCGATATGGCATATTTCAGCTGTCTTCCTTTCACACAATGCATCCAGGCAACTTTGCTTCCTCCCCTTCTTTGCAGGAAATGTAAGTAAATATGCTCCTAAGTGTCCTTTTTGTAGTTTTGTTGCTCTCTTACCTGTTGATTGGCCTGCTTGCAATCATGAGACCCAGCAATTTCCACTCCCTCACTTGATTACTTTTCATCAATCTGGTTATCCGAGGATGACATTGGTGCCCCCAGAAGTAGCTGACTTGCTTTAAGAGGTGAATTTTGTTTTCTTCCAGTTTATTTTGACATCATTTACATTGTGTGCTCTGATAAGCAGTACTGTCTAACATCTAATTTATGATTAGGTATGATTTTATTTTCAAAGCTTTGTGTTAATATTTCCACTTTTCCGAGTCTGAAGGCTGACTAACAAGGATCTTGCCACATAGATTGTCCCGCAAAGTGTACACTCTTCTGCTCTGCCTTCTGTCGCACTGACATCATGCCAGACCCCTTCCCTGGATCTCTATGCACCGATCCCCCTAGGCTAACACTACAGAGTCTTTGCAGTCCACTGTGCAAACACAATTGAGAGTCTTTCCGATCCCCTGTGCTAATACACCAAGAGTCATTCCATTCCCCAGTGTTAACACCACCAAGTCTTTCTATTCCCCTGTGCCAACACTACAGAGTCTCATTCGGTGCCACTGTGTTAATTCTACTCAGTGTCTTTCCATTCCCTTGTGCTAACACTACAAGTCATTCCATTCCACTGTGCTAACACTACCAAGTGTCTTTCCATTTAATTTTCTTATCACTACAGAGTGTCTTTCCATTTCCCTATGCTTAATGAGGCGCTCCATTTCCCTGTGCGAGCACTACAGAGAGTCATTCTATTCCACTGTGCTAACACTGCTGACAGTCTTTCCATTCCCCTGTGCTAATGCTACAGAGAGTCTTCCCAGTCTTCTATGCTAACACTACCTAGAGTCTTTCCATTCCCCTGCGCTAACACTACTGGGAGTCTTTCCATTCCCCTGTGCTAACACTACAGTCATTCCATTCCACTTTGCTAACACTACAGAGAGTCTTTCCATTCCTCTGTGCTAACACCACCAAGAGTTTTTCCTTTCCCATGTGCTAGCAATACCAAGAGTCTTTTCCTTCCCCTTTGCTAACTCTACCGAGTGTCATTTGATTCCCCTTTGCTAACTCTACTGAGTGTCTTTTCATTCCCTGTGCTAAAACTACAAAGATGCATTCCATTCCCCTGTGCTACCACTGCAAAGAGTCTTTCCATTCCCCTGTATTAAAACTACCTAGAGTCTTTCCATTCCCCTGTGCTAACACTACCAATAGTCCTTCCATTCCATAAAGCTGACACTACAGTGTCTTTCCATTCCCCTCTTCTTACTCTACTAAGAGTCTTTCTATTCCTCTGTGCTAACACTACCTAGAGTTTTTCCATTCCCCTGTGCTAACACTACAGAAAGTCATTCCATTCCACTTTGCTACCTCTACTGAGTGTCTTACTATAGCCTTAGAACCCGCCGTGGCGGGCTCTACCGGCTATTAAAGGCCCGCTCCCCGCGTTAAATGCCCGAGCCGAAGGACTTCCCCTGTGCTAACACCACAGAGTCTGTCCATTCCCCTATGCTAGCACTACCCAGAGTCTTAATATTCTCCTATGTTAACACTACAGGGAAACTTTATTTTGGTTAATTAAAACCATAAAAAGTACACACAGAATAAAAATACAAGATAAAATTCATAATCCTATGTTTTACCCAGCATGTCTCTTCCTCATCCGAACAGCCACAACTAAAAAATGTGCCACTCTAACACAACCATGGGGGCAAGATAACATTTGGAGCTAAATTAGAGCTGGTCTTACTTGTAAAAAACCTTTGTCTTTCAACATAGGAACTATAAAGCATTGGCGAATGGAACCATAGTAACCACACAACAACATGAAGTGCAATGTGTCTTGCATAGAGAAATGGTCACACTAGCAGGGGCCCAACTCATCAACCTTATACCGTCCTTGGGGTTCCGCCAGTAAATCATGTAGTATGTTCAGTCTAAATCTGTTTAGCAAAAAACGATTAAAGGGAGTTGTAATAACAAATAAATAAGGCTCTAGGAATTGACCAGTATGTTTTAGACTGTAGGCCTGAACCGCAGGTTTAAGAAGCTCCCTTGGTTCTCTCTCTGTATGAACAATTGACAGATAGTGTTTTTTCACCCAGAGCAAATCACTTTTAACAAGCCCATTGGGCTCCATGAATACCTGGGGCACCCAACTATCTCCGATAAAAACGTTATGTATTGAAGCAAGGGAATGTTATTGACCCTCTTCAAATTTCAACAGTCTGGCGATACTCTGATTTGGACCCACTTTAGGATTAGTCCACATCCTAATCCCACAAAACAAGGTGCTAATGCCACCAAATCTGAGATATATCCTACCTCCAGTTCCTTATGGACAACAAAGGAAGGCATTGTTTGAGGGACAGAGAGGAGGTTTCTCAAAAACATCTTCACCGCTATTTGGAGATTGCCCGTAACCTTTTGTCCCCAGATACCTGCCACATAAGAAGCAATAGCTATACATTTAGCTGCATATACTTTCAATAACGCTTGAACTGGTTTGGCCCCCAACCTTTTTGCAAAATCCAGAACTGCTGTACCGCACTTGGCAGAGGACTTTTTGTTGTTCTTCTCCGTGGTGTCCAAGAATTCCAAGCATCAAACAGGACACCCAAATATGAGAAGGTGGACAACCTGGTTATTTCACTACCCTCCCCGTAATGGGTTTTCAACTTTCTGGATCTGTGATCCAATGTCATTATATAAAATTTAGTAAAATTGGTGTTCAGATCCAGAGAGGTCATGCAATAAATGAAAGAATTAAACAACCTTTGAAGTCCTATGGTAGTCCTCTTTCAAAGCACGGTGTCATCCACATACGAGAGTGCTGGTATTCACTGCGTGGGCACAAGGAGGATGTCCTTACTCACAGAGCATAACACTGGACCCAGATTGTTAATATACAATGTAAATAAAAGTGGGTCCAGTATAACCCTTGTCTGACGCCCCTGTGAAACTTTATAGAGAAGGAAGGAGATCCCACATGATTGTATCACAGCAGCAGATATGTCCCTGTGCAGTTCATGCAAAAAAATCACTATATTCTTGTCCACCCCCAATTTAGTAAGCAGCTCCCACAATTTGGATCTATTAACTTCGTCAAATGCCGTGGTAAGAGCCATAAAGGCTATACGTAGTGAGACTTTTTTTTGCTAAACTGTATTTCCCTATTAGCAGCTGCAAATGAAGTCTCTGTTCTATGGTGCCTTTCCCGGCCCTAGATCCCATATTGTAAAATGAAGATAACTATGTGCTGCTCTAACCATTCCAATAACTTATAAGTATCACCTAGAATTTTCACTTTCAAATCTGAAAGAATGCCCTCTTTCAATGGAGCAACCCTTACCAAAACAGCAACTAGGTGGGGTTACTGCTGGGAGAGGTGAAGATGAAGTGCTTAGCACCCCCCCTCCCGCCGGCTAAGGAATCGAAATTGCCAGATTTGGGTGCCTTAAAGAGGTTTCATTGAGGGGAGAAACAGTTGGAGTCCCTACAGACGTCAGTTTCTGGGCTATAGAAAGTCCTTCATCCTCTAAGTTAACAGAAAAGGCTGGGCGGTCTTTTAAAGGCTCAATGAGTATCTCCCTTGGGTTCACTACGAGGGGATGATGGACAGCTAAGTCTTGAGAGGGCCTATTGCAAACATAGAGGCCATCAGATTTTACTTGGGTAACACTAGGCAATGAAAGCAGGTGCCTGTTCACATTTTCTTTTAAGGAGGCCTTTAACTCAATGATTGAGGAATCTAAAGAAGACAAATTTCCTTGCAACCCCTCAACATTATTACTCAGTGATCCCATAATCTTCTCATGTAGTACTAAAAGCAAATCATCATTTGGCACAGACACTGGACCCCCAATATCAGAACTGGAGTTTGAGGCCCTCTTTTTAGGTCGAGCTCACAAGTGCTTTTCGACCTGTTGTAAGTATTCCTGGGGCTTTTAAATACGCCCATCTCATGCCCATCACTTTCACTCATTCGTGGGTTGCCTTTCAAAAATCCTTTGATGTCATTTTAAATGCTTTATGTTTGTCCTGCCTTGGGGCAGTTTTGTTACCGCCTTACAGACTGACCATTATACATGGATTATTGCCCGATTGCCGATATACTTGCGCATGGGCGAACAATTTTTTTCTTTCGTATCGCCCTTTCATGCCCTGGAGTGGCCATGGCGCTCACAGCGTGAACTCCATCAGCGGTATTGAAGCATTGGTCACATAGTTCACTCTGTTACCTAATCAGAGTCATATATTTTGGCTCTCCTCTTCGCACTCCATTGCTTTCACAAACACACTTGTACTTGATAAATGCTTTACATAAAAGCACACAAATCCTCAAAGTGGCTCTCTCAACACAGCAGGAGAGCCGATACTAAGATATTCCCTGCACTCGAGAAACTCGCCCCATAATGCTTTGCTGGGCATTACTTTTAGAAAACATTTTTGCTCATGACTCAGCCTGTGGTGGTCCTAGGACAATGTGCTACCACCAAAATGTTCACCATGATGTGCTTTCTGTCTACATCATATCTGGGTCCCGAAATTAGGCTAGTGAGGCCCCCAAAATAATAAACCCTCCCACCATTGTGTCTTTTTAAGCTCTCTCATGTTTTATAGTTGGGAGTAGTTTGTGTTTTAAGGACCTTGTTTGTAAAACTATTGCAGTAGACCTGTTAGCTCAGGAAATGTATAAGGCACTATGCCATCTAGAGGCTAAATATATGGTTGCACTGTGTTATTTTCTGCCATTTTCTTTTCATGTGGTTATGCCCTCTAGGGGCTAGCTATATGGTTACATGACCATGTTTCTTACAAGTGCTATGTTTATTGTGGTGTTCTCTAGGGGCTGTTCTAAGCATTACAGTCAATATATCAACATAGCACAATATTCGGCACACTCAGAAACTCGCCCCATAATGCTTTGCAGGGCATTACTTTTTCAAAACATTTTTGTCCATAACTCACTGTAATGTGCTTTCTGTTTACATCATCTCTGGGTGGCCACACTAGGTTAATGGGGCCCCCAAAATAATAACCCCTCCCACCATTCAGTGCCCTCTAAAGTTCTTTCATTGTTGGAAATTTTGTTTTACAGCTAGCAGTAATTTTGTTTTAAGGGCTGTAGTTGTTATATGATTGAGGAAAGCTTTCTAACCCTTAAAATGAGTAATGCAATCTGCTCCCCAAGATCTAAATATATGGTTACACTGCATTAATTTCTACCATTCTCTTTTCATGTGGTTATGGTTTTTAGGGGCTAACTTTATGGTTACATGACCATGTTTCTTACAAATGCTATTTTTATAGTAGTATCCCCCAGGGGCTATTCTGAGCATTACAGACAACACACTATATTATTCGCAGGCACAAAAACTTCCCCGCAATGCTGTTCTAGGACAATGGGGCCACCTTCAAAACATTCACCACTATGTGCTCTTTCTGTCTACATCATCTCTGGGTCTCCACACTAGGTTAGTGGGGACCCCAAAATAATAACCCCTCCTACCGGTTGGTATCTTTTTAAACACACTCATGACTGTAGCTTTTTTTTATTTTTTTCAGCTGGGAATAGTTTGTGTTTAAAAGGTAATGTTTGTAATTTCATTGCAGTAAGACTGCTAGTTCTGAAACTGTGTATTGTATTATGTTTTCTACGAGCTAAATATATGGTTACAATGCCTTGACTTCTGCCGTTATCTTTTCATGTGGTTATATCCATTAGGGGATAACTATGTGATTACATGATCATGTCCTCATTATGAGTATGGTGGTCAGTGTACCCCTGTGGTGGAACTGGGGGACGGACCACCGCAGGCTCAGCAGTGAAGACCGCCACATCACAAGTACTGGGAAGGCACCTGTGTAGGAAAGTACCATCTTTCTTGGCATGTTACCACCAATTTCTGCCTGTTGTCAGTGTGTTTTTACTGTCTCACTTGGATCCTGCTAGTCAGGACCCCAGTGCACATAGTTTGTGGCCTATATGTCAGTATGTGTTACTGTGTTGTCAGTATGCTTGACTGTGTCACTGCTGTTCTGCTAACCAGAACTCCAGTGCTCATGTTCTCTCTGTTGTTAAATTTGTCACTATAGTCTAGTGACTTCATATTCCGCTCCAGATTGGCATACTGGACACACATTATAAGTCCCTAGTATATGGTACCTAGGTACCCAGGGCATTGGGTTTCCAGGAGATTCTTATGGGCTGCAGCATTTCTTTTGCCACCCATAAGGAGCTCATACAAACCTTTCTTCAGGACTGCCATTGCAGCCTGAGTGAAATAGTGTAACCACTATTTCACAGCCATTTTCACTGCACCAGGTAACTAATAAGTCACTTATATGTCTATCCTTCAGTTCCTGAAGGTTAGGTACATAATTGCTGTTTGTTAGGGCACCCCTGCACTAATAGAGGTACCTCCACATTGTCCAGGACCAATTTCCCAGACTTTGTAAGTGAGGGGACACCATTTTAAGTGTGCACTACATATAGGTCAATAAATATATATTTTGTTTCACACTGGAATATGGCCATGTGAGGTGTCTAAGATTGTGAAATTGTACTTCCAATCCAATTCTGGTATTGAGGGGCCAATTCCATGCACCCTGGGGCTCCACCATGGATCCCCATACTGCCAGACCCGCTCTCTGAGGTTTCTACCGCAGCCCCAGATGCTGCCACACCACAGACAGGTTTCTGCCCTCCTGGGGATTGAGCAGCTCAATCCCAGGAAGGCAGAACAATGCATTTCCTTTAGGAGAGATGTGTTCCACCCTCTCCCATTGGAAAAAGGTGTTACAGGCATGGGAGGGGTAGCCTCCCAGAGCCTCTGGAAATGCTTTGAAGGGAACAAACGGTGCCCTCCTTGCATAACCCTCCAGCTCTGACGTGAAACTGGACAAATGAAAGGGGAGTGACCACTAAGTGGCCAGTGCCAGCAGGTGATGCCAGAGACCCCTCCTGGTTAGGTAGCCAATCTCCCTCTCAGGGCTATTTAGGGTCTCTCCTCTGGGTGTTTCCTCAGATTCGGTTTGCAAGACTCCACCGGGACTCCTCTGCATCCTCTGCTTCAGCTTTTGACTGTCATATCAACCGCAGACTGCTCCAGGAACACTGTAACTGCAACAAAGGTTCCAAGAAGGCTACTGTAACCCTGCAACTTCAGCTCCAGCAACACTTTCCAGGTTGTGCACGCTCTGAGGACTGTGTGTCTTCATTCTGCACCAGAAGAACCAAAGGAATCTCCCGTGAAGTGACAGAGTCATTTCCCTACTTCAGCAGGCACCTTTCTGCAGCAATGACCGGTACTCTGGGTCTCCTCTCTTCTCAACGAGCATGATCCCTGGAACAAAGGTGGTGGACCAAAGTGACCCTAACTGTCCAAATGTCCAGCTGTCCAAATTTGGTGGAGGTAAGAGCTTGCCTCCCAGTGCCAGACAGTATCCCTTTGCAACGTGTGTTCTGCAGCTCCTTGGGCTTCTTTGCACTTCTTCCAAGAATCCTTTGTGCACAGCATATCCCAGGTCCCCAGCACTGTATCCTATGATGCTCAGATCCCTGAGTTGTTCTCCGGTGACGTGGGATCCCTTTGTGCAGTGCTGCAACGACTGCCATTTGCAGCTCCATTGTCCCTCTGTTCTGGGACTCCCGTGGGTGCTGCCTGGTCTTCTGAGGGCTCTCTAAAGTGATGAGAGCCCCCTCAGTCTCATCAGTCTGAGTTGAGACACCCAGGTCCCTCCTGGGCCCAGGTAGCGTATTTTCCTGCCAACCATGACATTTGCGTGAGCCAAGGCTTGTTTGTGGATTCCAATGACAAAAACCAGCCTCCATTCTTCTACTCGATGTGGGACATCTCCTACACCAATCAGGAACCCGCAGCTGTCTTCTATTGTGCATTTCTGACTTTTCTTCCAAACCAGAGAATCCACTTTTGCACCTTCATTCAGGTTAGCAGGGGCTTCTGTTCTTCCTAGAACTCTTCATCGACTTCTGGACTTGGTCTCCCCTCTCCACAAGTCTTCAGGTCCAGGGATCCATTGTTGGTATCTTGCAGTCTTGGTTAGTTTTTGCATAATCCTTTACCACAACTTCTAGTGTGTTCTGAAGAAACTTGCTGTACTTTACTCCTGGTTCCCTGGGCTCTGGGGTGGGGCATTTTACTTACCTTTAGTGTTTTCTTGCACTCCCAGTGCCTCTCTACACTCTACACTTGCCTAGGGGGAAAACCGATATTCACATTCCACTATTTTAGTATATGGTTTGTGTTGCCCCTAGGCCCTTTGCAACATATTTTGTTTTTCACTGTTTGCACTATTTTATGACTGTTTACTTACCTGATTTTGGTTACTAGTGTATATATTGTGTATAATACTTACCTCCAAAGGGAGTATAGCCTCTAAGATATTTTTGGCGTTGTGTCACTAAAATAAAGTACCTTTATTTTTGGTAACACTGAGTATTGTCTTTTATTGTGTATAACTATAGTGGTATTGCAGGAGCTTTGCATGTCTCTCAGTTCAGCCTAAGCTGCTCTGCTACAGCTACCTCTAGAGAGCCTAAGCTGCTAGAACACTGCCTACATTTTTACTAATAAGGGATAACTGGGCCTGGTATAAGGTGTAAGTACTTTAGGTACACACTACAAACCAGGCCAGCCTCCTACAGCACCCCTAGTATGGAGGCGAAGGTGGTATTGTGGGCCTGCCACTGTTGCATGTCCTCCTGATGGTAATGACCCTGCAGCCGCTGGGTATCCTGCATAGTTGCGAGTATCTGGGCCACTGTGTCCTGGGTGTGCTCGTATACACCCAGGACTTAGTTGAGGGCCTCCTGGGCAGTGAGTTGGTGTGGCTGTTTGAGCCTTGGACCACGATTCCCCTCCCACTACCCTTAGCCCCCAGTGCCCCTGGCGCAGTGTGCGCACTCCCAGTAGCAGCAGGTCCTTCATTGTCTGGGGTGGGTGCCCTTGACTCTGGGCCCTGTACTATGGGGCACAACTCTGATTGAGAGATCCCTGGGTCAGAGGTTTGGTGTTCAGGGACTGGCTGTGGTGTTGTTGCCACATGGGTATGGGTGTCTGGTGTGTCTAGGGTGGGTGTGCCATTGGTGGACTGTCTAGTAGCCCCGGATGGCCCAGGTAAGTTGTCTTCATCCAGACATCTAGTGGTGCCTTCATCCTGGGGAGGGCTTTCTGAGCCTGGCATCCTCTGCAGGATATCAGTGGCAGGGGTACCTGTGGATGGAAACGGTAGATGTTAGTTGTGTGACTGTAGTTGTTATGTCCCAGTTGTGATGCATGCAGTGCCTCAACTTGCTTCCCAGTGATGGCAATGACAGCTTCTGACCTGCAGACATTGATTCGGATTGGATTGTGGGAGCTGTGGTTTTTAACATTGTGGTTGTCATCCGTGCATTAGGAGTGTATGAGTTGAGATGGTGGGAGGGGGGTGGTGTGGCATGCAGTGGGGGACGTGCAGTGTTTGGGATGGGGCAGTTGGAAGGGTTGTTGTGAGTTGGAGAGTGGTGGGGAGGCATGCTGGGCAGGGGAGGTTGGTGCTTGGGGGGTGTTGATGACTTACCAGAGTCGAGCCCTTCGCTGATGGAAGTCAGGGACTTCGGTTCCATGATGTGCAGAACCTTCTCCTCCCAGGATGTCAACTGAAGGGGGTGGAGGTGGGGGCCCATTGCCGGTCTTGTTACTGGCTATCCTCTGCCTGGACGCCATGGAACAGACCTCCTCCCAGAGGTCGTTCCACCTCTTCCTGATGTCCTTCGTTGTGCGTGGGTATGTACCGACTGCATTGACCCTGTTGACAATCCTCTGTCATAACTACGTTTTCCTGCATATCGATGTTTGCTGTACCTGGACTCCCATGAGCTGTGTCTCTACTCTGAAGATCTCGTCCACCATGACCCGCAACTCATTGTCAGTGAACCGTGGGTGCTTCTAGCGTGACATGTTGTGGGGTGGGTATGGGGTCTGTGTGTCGGTACAGTGCGGGGTGTGTAGTGATGTGGGGGTGTTTGGCTGTATGTGCTGTGTTGTTGATTTGTGCATTTAGTGCTGTTTGATATTTGTTTGCTGTGTTTGGGGTGTGCTTTGTCTCGAGTGTAGCTGCTCGTATATTTTCACAAGGGATTGTTGGTGTATGTGGTGGGGTGTTTTATGGTAGCATGTGCAGGTATGCGTGGTGTGTGTATGGTTATCAGGTGTTGGATATTCAAACTAGCCAATGTGGTGTTGGCTACTTTCTGCGGTGCTTTTTTGTTCCACCGCGGTGCGTGCCGCCAACGGTTTATGCCGTGCATGTTCCGCTGTGCTGGAGGTTGCCTCTTAATATGACGGTCAGAATGATCTCGGCGTGGCGGCCTGGCAGTTGATGAGTCACTCTTTTGCCGTGTGTTGGCCTGGTGGTGTTGGTTTTGTGTCTGTATTTGGGTGTATTCCGTCAGTCGCTTTACCGCCACCATTGCCGGTATGGTGGCACCACTTCGCATGGCGGTCTTGACCATATTCAGCAAAACTCATAATGAGGGCCCATGTTTCTTACAAAAGCTATTTTCATTGTGGTGCCCTCTAGGGGCTGTACTGAGCATTACAGTGTAATTTCAAAACTTTATTTCTGATTAAGTTTTTTATTGAGTTTACATGATAATTCTATATGTTTTATTAATCACTCCTTATTGTAGTTATGACCATGATTCAGGCCCACTTAACACCCTTATTACACTATGACTGAACACTCTTGATATGTTTGGGTGACCCTTCTAGTTTATTTCTCTTGTTACTGTCTTGTGTCTTTTTTTTTATAACTGTGTTAGCCAGCCAGCAGCTCTAATGGTGGGGTGGTGAAAGTGGTATTCTATTGGAATTGGCATGGCAGATTTAAATTAGGATGCCAAATGGCAACATTTTCATTTTTGCTACAGATAGATGAAGAAGGTAAATGGAGGTGCTTTAGTTATAGGCAGGGCCACAGGAAATATGTGGCCGGAAATTACCAAATAATGAGGCAGGGTTGGCCAATCTATGTGGCAAAAAAGTCCAGTTATGATTTTACAAAGCAATAGCTCTAACTCAAGCAAATGTGAGACCTATTGCATTGCAAATTCTTGTTTTTCTTTTTAGCCAAAACAACAATGATGGAGCATCCACGGAACAAATATCTGCAGTGACAGTCAATATCCTGGAGGAAGGCTCACTGGGGGCATGCTCCTCATGGGCAACAGGCAGATGAATGGACAGATTAACATCAGTTGCTTGTCCCCCGCAGCCCTTCCCACAATCTGCACAGATGTATCAGGCAAAATCTTATCAGCAGCCAGACCCAGTCTTTCCTCCGCACTCTGAATCTCATCTGAAAGGGCTCCCACAGCGGATGTCAGGTACGAACTAATAGATGCACAGTTACGTGGGACCTTAACTTTCACAGGGTCAGGAATACAAGAAGATTTACGCTTACCCATAGCAGGAATCAAAAAGCAGAAGAAAGGGGGTGGTCCAGCCAGTCTCCGCCAGGAGCTTAAGAAGAAAAATTAGTGGAGTACACAAATTAATCAACTGTATAGACAAATTGGAGACCAGTTATGTCTCAAAAGAATATGAAGAATTTCTAATTATTCTTAAAATCATATTTTAGATTAGCAACAATGTTGTTGGTTCTCTTATCGGAATATACAAAACAATTATTTTATACCTACACATTTTTATTAGAGACAATACATATAAAAAAAACAATACATGACACAAAATGATACAATAAAGATGCTTATTGTGATGATCATGGAACATCAGCCGATACGTGTTTCGTCCAAAACTGGACTTCTTCAAGGCTGATAAATTGTAATAAAAAACATTAAATTACAAAAACTCATAACAATTACAAAAATAATACTATATATTAATATAAAAACTCATCAAATCACATCCAATCACCAAAGATGTGTAGAGACAATATAAAATGTGCAAAGAGAACCAACACCAAATATCCATTAGCAAAATGATTAAATGTTAAAAGAATAGATGGTTATCTGAGCATCGTGAATACAGCCAGATATTCAAGCAATGAAAGATGCAAGTATTTTTTAAAGAAATACACCATGTAAAGAGTATGATTATATGACGGAACACCGAATTAAAAACAACTACTAACCTTAACAACGAGGTCGGAACACTGACCTCGTCCTTACTACTAATGATTTTACCTCGAATGCCTTAACAACGATATTTCGTTGTAAAGGCATTCCTGATAAAATCATTAGCAATAGGCACCATTCACCCTACATCCGTCAACCCACCCCCCCAACCCCACCCCAAAACCTAAAACCCACTGACCCCCACCCACTCCCCAAAACCAAAAACGCCCCACCCCCCAACCCCCAACCCCACCCTAAAACATAAAACCCCCTGACCACCCACCCACTCCCCAAAACCAAAAACGCCCCACCCCCTCAACCCCACCCCAAAACCTAAAACCCCCTGACCCCCCACCCACTCCCCAAATCCAAAAATGCCCCACCCCCCCAACCCCACCCCAAAACCTAAAAACCCCTGACCCCCCACCCCCTCCCCAAAACCAAAAACGCCCCACCCCCCCAACTCCACCCCAAAACCTAAAACCCCCTAACCCCCCACACCCTCCTCAAAACCAAAAACGCCCCACCCCCCCAACCCCACCCCAAAACCTAAAACCCCCTAACCCCCCACCCCCTCCCCAAAACCAAAAACGCCCCACCCCCCAACCCCACCCCAAAACCTAAACCCCCCTGACCCCCCACCCCCTCCCCAAAACCAAAAACGCCCCACCCCCCCCAACCCCACCCCAAAACCTAAACCCACCAACTCCCTTCTTTGTACCTTAACCTCGCATGTTCGTTGTTCAGAACATACGTAGTTAAGGCACAAAAATACGAAGTCGTGGTTAAAAAAAGCATTGTTACGCTTTCGTTAACCACGACTTTCGTAATAAAAAAGTCGTAAAAAAGGATGTTTACCTAAGAGTATGAGTTCACGAAGATCCCAAGTCGTTGAAAAAAGATGAGCCCTAAATATCATATCATCACCTCAGTGGATATACTCACTATTCCTATAGGTAAATACCTCAGTAATCAATATGTCCTTCAGTCTCACAATATCAGCTAGAACTATAGGAGAGGAAGAGAATCACATTATATTCTTTGGCTTAGGCTAGTTTAATATAATGTTCCCAAAGACTGTTATTTCTTATACTAACCTTGGTACAATACAATTTATATGTAAATTCTTCATAGTAGGCCCACATCAAATTCTTTAATTTTACTGTCACTTCCTGATCTCAACCAAGAGATGATGTAATTTGCATGTATCTCTCATGCAATGCAGAACGTCACAAAAGAGTGCTATATTGCCTAAAACAACAATAATACAGTCACTAAATATTACAAAAACTGTTCACTAACAAAGGGTTTGATATACAATTATTCCAACCCTAATCCTTAAATGCATAATAGAGCAACAGCATATGGCTTGTATAACCTCTTAATAAGATATCTAATATTTACCTAATCACACCCTTCAAAATCAAAAAGTATTGTTGTCAAAAGTATAACTATAACGTCATGAGACCAGATAAAAAATGTAATATAACCATCATAATACATCAAAATAGTATCCAACAAATGTCAGATCCAAAGTAATAATAAGCAGAATGTAAAAAAACAAAAAAAAAACACTCTAATTTAAACATTAGATGACCCTATATATGAAGTCTAGTCATAATGAAGTTACTATACACAACTAACATCATGTGGCATTTCCGTATAGAAAACACCGTATAAAGTCAGCACCATATGTTTGTAAACCTAAACCAAACACTGCAAAAAGTAGCCAGATGCATCACAGTACTGGCAGTAACTGAATAGAATCAGCATAGAACCCGTTGGTATCCAACAATACCTTTACATCGAAGCACCGCGCATCAAGGGTTTACTTCCTCATGTCTTCATCAAAGAAACTAACGAACGTCTAACCCGAGTGATAAGATCGCCACCTTAAATATTGCTTAAGGGAGCTAGCATGTATCCAATGACAAAACAGGTTGTTGCACTGTCTAAAGAAAAAAGACAGAGGCCGGAAATCAAAAGCAAAATCATCCTTAAACAGTCACAAAAAACATGGCGCCCGTCTTTAAATGTCAAACCTGTGACTGAATAAGTATAAAAACGCACTAATGGAACAATCACCTTGTGTATTTGGAATTAATGAAAGTACATAATTAATTCCATAACTATCCCAAAGTGAACATAATACAAATTATAAGAGTTCATAAATACATGACCCAAAATTAAACAAACTCAACTTTTTTAGTAGAAATTCCATACCAATGACTAAAGAGTACTAGAACTGTAACAATTCTGAGAGACACATGTCAGAAAATGGAAAAGAACAGCTGCACGCTAATCCTCAGATTTAATTAATAACAAAAACAAAATATATACTAACTATTATGACAAATAAGTAAATTTCCCCTAAACAATGTAATATATACCAGACCAACCTATATTGATTATCACCGTCATATATTTCTAAATCAAATGTGATGTCATGGTAATAGGCCAACCACAAGTTTAGCAATAAATTTTACCAATGGCAAAATATGAAATCTCCTTTCACAACAATATCAAATGTTTAAGTCAACCAATAAACCATAATCAGTATCAACTGACCTATATACATTCCCTAAATTATCCTCATATGAGAGGCAAATCTCAAATGTCTAGAGAAATGGCAAAGAGTGTTAAAGGTACCCAGAAAAGAATAGTCCCCATAATTAGTAGAGATTATACCATATCAGACATTGAATGACAGCACTGTATATAAATCACAAAATACATACAAATTACCATTATAGCCCAAATTAAATTGAAAAAACACTTTTCAAGAAAATTTACAGCACTCGTACATAGCCTTGTTTCGAATGCACACATGATTCAATTAAAGAAAATGATACAGTTCATCATCAAGATTCATCCCTAGTTCTATAGTTCTTAACTTAATAATGCATTTTGCTTCATTCTTCCTTAAGTCAAGAGTCTTATTTTCACCTCTAAGATTTACTGGAGTGTGATTAATACCCATATACTTAATTACTGGGACTTCTGTACCTGAATGTCTTTTATTCATATGTCGTACTATTGGTGAAGCCGTATCATTATTTCTAAGAGCTCGAATGTGTTCCTGAATGCGTTCTTTTAAGGGCCTCATGGCACTACCCACATATATTTGACCACATTCACATTCCAATATGTAAGTCACAAATTGGGTGTTACAATTAATAAAAGTTAGAATTGTATATGTGTCACTGCCATTTTAACTAAATTCCAGAGTTTTATGTAATGCCAAATTACACACATTGCAGTGACCGCACCTCTAAAAGCCATCGGTTTTGTCAGGGAGCCATGTAAATTTGTTCTCCTTTATAGGGGGTAGAAAACTTCTACAAACTTCATTTCTAATGGTCTTCCCTCTTTTATGGATCATTTTTGGCTTCTTGGGTAATATCTCTGCAAGCGTACAGTCAGTCTGCAATACGTTCCAATGTTTACATAGAATACAATATATGCTATGACTGTTCTGGTTATAGGCTGAACAAAAATTTACCATTGTATGTGATGGGCTATCTCGAGATTTTGTATGTTTACCCAGTAGTGTAGTTCTACTTATTTGATCAATCTTTTTTCTTGCTGCCCCTATGGTGTGTTTGGAGTATCCTCTTTGTGAAAATCTTTTTTCCAAATTATCCAATTCAATATTACATATGTTTGGTTCACTGCAATTTCTGATGGAAGGAGCTGATGGGCGCAGATAGGCCCGCCCTTGGCCCCCGCTTTGCCCGGGCACCTCCTGTGTTGCTGAAGAGGTGTATGCACTTTATAGCACTGAGTCAGCACACAGGTGTAGATTGTCCTGACCCTCCTCCTGGGCCCACAATGTCTCTGGGACTTGTAGTCCCCCACTGACAGCAAATGGTTTTCCCACACCACGGGAGTGGTGTGCATGCTTTATAGCGCAGAGTCTGCACACAGGCGTAGATGATCCCGGCCCTCCTCCTGGGTCCCCGATGTCTCTGGGACTTGAAGTCCCCCACTGGCAGCAAAGGATTATCCCGCACTGTGGCAGAGGTGTGCATGCTTTATAGTGCTGAGTCAGCACATAGGCGTAGATGACCCCGGCCCTCCATCTGAGCCCACAATGTCTCTGGGACACGTAGTACCCCAAAGGGCAGCAAATGATCATCCCATGGTGAGGGAGAGGTGTGCGCATTTTATAGCACCGAGTCAGCACACAGGTGTAGATGGTCCCAGCCCTCCTCCTGGGCCCGCAATGTCTCTGAGATGCACAGTCACCCACTGGCAGCCAATGATTATCTCCCCCGCTGCTGGTAAGGTGTGCACGATTTATAGCGCCATGTCAGCTCGCAGGTGTAGATGGTCCTGACCTTTCTCCTGGGCCCGCAATGTCTCTGGGACTCCTAGTCTCCCACAGGCAGCAAATGATTATCCCGCGCTGCAGGAGAGGTGTGCGCAGTTTATAGCACAGACTCAGCACACAGTTGTAAATGGTCCCAGCCCTTCTCCATTTCCCACGATGTCTCTGGGACTAGTAGGCCCCCATTGGCAGCAAGCGATTATCCTATGTTGTGGGAAAGGTGCAAGGGCCTTATAGTGCCGAGTCAGCACACAGGTGTAGAAGGTCCCGGCCCTCCCCCTGGGCCCACGATGTCTCAGGGACTCGTAGTCCCCCACTGGCAGCAAATGATTACCACAGGAGTGGTACCACAGGAGTCTTTCCATTCCACTATGCTGACACTACCTAAAGCCTTTCCATTCCCCTGTGCTACACCACTGAGACTTTTTCCATTCACCAGTGCTTACACTACAGAGAGTCTTTTCATTCCCCTGTGCTAACACTACAGAATGTTTTTCCATTCCCCTATGCTAACACCACCAAGTTATTTCATTCCCCTGTGCTAAAACTACAAGAGTCATTCTATTTCTCTGTGGTGACACCACAGTGTGCCTTTCTAGTTCCCTGTGCTAACACTGCTGAGAGTCTTTTCAGTCCTCTGTACTAACTCTACTGAGTGTCTTTTGATTCCCTGGCGCGGACACTACACAGATTTATTTATTTCCCCTGTGCTACCACTGCCAATAATCTTTCCATTCTCCTGTGCTAACACTACCTAGACTATTTTCATTCCCCTGTGCTAGCACTACTAAGTGTCTTTCCATTCCATTTTTCTAACACTTTAGAGAGTCATTCCATTCCACTGTGCTAATGCTACCAAGAGTGTTTCCATTCCCCTGTGCTAACATTATCTTGAGACTTTCCATTCCCCTGTGCTAACACTACAGTCATTCCATTCAACTGTGCTAACACTACCAGGAGTTTTCCCATTCAACTGTGCTAACACCACATAGAGTTTTCCATTCCTCTGTTGTAGGAAAGTGCCCCTTTTGGCATGGTTGCCCCCACCTCTTGCCTGATATCTGATGCTAACTTGACCGAGAGTGTGCTGGGAACCTCCTAACCAGGCCCCATCACCTGTGTTCTTTTCTTAAACTCTACCCTTGCTCCTACAATTGGCACACCTCTGACACACAGCTATGTCCCTTGTAAAAGGTATGAGTGGTGCCAAAGGCCTTGTGGTCAGAGGGGGGCTCTAAGGGCTGCAGCATGAAGAGACCCCTCACCAAACACTGCCATTGCAGACAATGGGGCATATATACTTTTTGATGCTGTAGGAGGCTGGCCTGGTTTGTAGTGGGTACCTTGAGAACTTACACTTAATTAGGGTCCAGTTATCCCCTATTAGTGGAATTTAGTAGTGTTCTAGCAGCTTAGGCTGGTAGAGGTAGCTGTAGCACAGCAACCTAGGCTGAACTAGGAGACATGCAAAGCTCTTGCAATAACACTATAGTTACACAGTATGTATACACAATTAAAGACAATACTCAGTGTTACCAAAAATAAATATACTTTATTTTAGTGACACAAGGCCAAAAATATCCTTCTGGAGGTAAGTATTTCACACAATATTTACACTAGACACCAAAATAAGGTAAGTAAATAGTCATAAGACACTAAAATACCTCACCCCAGAGCCCAGGAAAGTAGGAGTAAAGTACTGCAAGTTTCCTTAGGACACACTACAAGTCGTGATTAGAGTTATTGCAAGAACCAAGCAAGACTGCAAGCAACAAATGGTGGATTTCTGGACCTGAACACCTGTAAAGACAGAAGACCAAGTCCAGAAGTCGCAGAAGATTCTAGGAAGGACAAGAGCCCCTGCCAACCTAGAAGATGGTGCAAAAGAGGATTCTCCGGTTAGAAGAAGTCTGCAGAAGAGCACCAAAGAAGATGGCTGTGGGTTCTCGCATGATGCAAAGGATGTCCCACAGGGAGATGTTGGATGCAGGCGAGTTGCAGTGATGGATTTGTCCAACAAGCTTTGGTTCACGCAATGTCGCGTATTGCATCAAAATGGTGCTGCCTGGACCCAGGATGGACCTGGGGCCTCAACTCGTACTGAGGAGGCAGAGGGGGCTCCAGACACTGGCGGGAACCCACAGATGACCAGACAGCACCCACGGAGGTCCCAGGACACTGGCACAAAGAAGGAGCAAATTGCGGTTGTTGCAGCACTACAAAAGAAGGTCCCACACCGCCAGAGAACAAGTCAGCAAGTTGAGCATCACAGGATAGAGTTCTGGGGATCTGGGCCAGGCGGTGTACAAAGGATTCTTGCAAATAGTGCACAGAGTCCTCAGGAGGTGAAGATGACGCGGTGCACAGGGGTACTGTCGCAAACGGGGAAGGTAAGCTCTTATCTCCTTCAAATTTTGACAACAGGACCTAAGGACCGTCTGTGTCAAAGGGGTCCACCACCTGTGTTCCAAGGAGCATGCTCGTCACCAGGAGAGGAGTCCAAGAGAACCGGTCGTCATCTTAGAAGGTGTCTGCTGGAGCAGGAAAGTGACTACGTCACTCCACAGGAGATTTAGTCAGACCTTCTGGTGCAGCATGAAGACAGGGAATCCCCAGAGCGTGCACACCATTGAAACTGTTGCAGTTGCTGGCTGGAGCAGAAGTTGCAGAGTCAAAGTAGCACTTCTGGATACTTTGTTGCAGTTATAGTGGTTCCTGGAGTAGTCTGCGGTTGATCCGAGGTCAGAGGATGAAGCAGTGGTTGCAGAGGATTCGTGATGGAAACTTGCAAGCAGAATCTGAAGAGGATCCCACAGGAGAGACCCTAAGTAGCCCTGAGAGGGGGAATGGCTACCTAACCAGTTATGCACCTATCAGGAGTAGTCTCTGACGTCACCTGCTGGCACTGGCCACTCAGAGGCCTCCAGATTGTCCCCACACCTTGGAAAACAAGATGGCTAATGCCAGGGACACACTGGAGGAGCTCTGAGCACCACCCCTCGGGTCGTGATGGACAGGGGAGTGGTCACTCCCCTTTCCTTTGTCCAGTTTCACACCAGAGCAGGGACTTGGGGTCCCTGAACCGGTGTAGACTGGCTTTTGCAAGGAGGGCACCATCTGTGCCCTTCAAAGCATATCCAGAGGCTCTGGGAAGCTACCCCTCCCCAGCCTGTAACACTTATTTCCAAAGGGAGAGGGTATAACATCCTCCTCCCAAAGGAAATGCTTTGTTTTGCCTTCCTGGGACTGAGCTGCTCAGACCCCAGGAGGGAAGAACCATGTCTGTGAGGTGGCAGCAGCTGCAGTGCAAGCCTCAGAGAGCTGGTTTGTCAGTACTGGGGGTCCATGGTGGAGCCCCCAGGATGCATGGAATTGGCATCCCAATACCAGATTTGGAATGGGGGGGACCATTCTATGATCTTAGACACCTTACATGGCCATATTCAGAGTTTCCATTGTGAAGCTACATGCTGTGGCAGTCCTGTGAAAGGGTTTGTCTGAGCTCCTTATGGGTGGCAAAAGAAATGCTGCAGCCCATAAGGATCTCCTAGAACCTCAATTCCCTAGGTACCTAGGTGCCATATATTAGGGACTTATAAGGGGGGTCCAGTGTGCCAATTGGAATTGGTAAATGAAGTCACTAAACTATAGTGACTAATTTGGTTAGCAAAAGCACTGAAGTTCTGGTTAGCAGAACTTCAGTGACACAGTCAAGCACTACTGACAACACACACATTAGGCCACAAATTATGAGCACTGGGGTCCTGGCTAGCAGGATCCCAGTGAGACAGGCAAAACACACTGACAAGTAGGGTTTTCACTATGAGCACTGGAGCCCTGGCTAGCAGGATCCCAGTGAGACAGTCAAAACACACTGACACACACTCACAAACAGGCCAAAAGTGGGGGTAACCATGCTAGAAAGAGGCTACTTTCTCACAGATGCAAAGCTGCACTAACGCAGTTTTGCATCAAAAACGTTAGCACCAGCTTGCGCCCTTCCTGAGTGCCAGCCAGGCACCATATTTATGGAATGGCGCCAGTCAATGCAAAGTCGATGCTAGCGTAAAATGACGTTAGCCAGGTAGGGGTGGTGGTATGGGAAAAGGGGATTTTGCACCAAAAATGACTTTAGGCTGGTTAGAGGCAAAACAAATGCCTCTAACCAGTCTAGCGTCATTTTCTGATGCAAACCATCAATACCACATTACTTCTGCCTTAGAAAAGACAGGAGTCATGCCCACCACCCCAGTGGCCAGCACAGGGGACCAGGTTGGTATCAAACTTCTCAGCTTAATAAACCCACACTGATGACAGTGTTGAATTTATTATAAAATGCACACAGAGGGCATCATAGAGATGCCCCCTGAAAACCGACCAACTCTCTAGTATGTGACTGACTGGTCTCCGCCAGCCTGCCACCACCAGACAGGTTTCTGACCCTCTGAGGCAAGAGTCTTTGTGCTCTCGGAGGTCAGAAACAAAGCCAGCTCTGGGTATAGGTGCTTCACACCTTTATCTAGCAGAAACAGCAACACTCGATGGTGAGCCTCAAAGGCTCCTAGCCTTTGTCATGCTGACTGAGGACACTCCAGCTGGTAAAGATGCCTGTCCCCCTGACCAAGCCCCACTTTTTGGTGGCTGGTCAGGTGGGAAAATCAGTAAGTAGAAGAGGAGTGTCCACCTCAGCTGACACCACCCATAGGGTGTCCAGAGCTGAGGTGAACTGCTAGTCTGAATCCTCTGTATTGGGTTGGAGGATGTTAGCCAGTAAAAACAGGGATGCGCCCTCTTGCCCAATGGGAGTTGACACATGAAGGGTGTAGACACCCTAAAGCTCAGTAGCCGTTAGTTACAGCCCTCTGATCACTGTAACACCACTAAATGTAGTACTTAGGGGCACCCCTGAACCTCGTTTCATACCTTTGTGGTGACCTAAAGAAGAAAAAGGACTGAAGAGCCGCACTTGCAGTGAAGACTCCAGATGACAACTGACTTAGCCCCAGCTTTACCGCCTGTCTACAGCTTCAAGACTCCTGCTACAAGAGAATGACTTGTCCTGCAGGCCCAGCAACCTCTACAACCCCTCAGAGGGCTGCCTCTACTCCCTCAGGACCAAGAACTCCTGAGACAGCTGCCTTGTCCACAAAGAAACCAACACCAAGGACTCCAGTGCCTCCCGGAACCGTGAGTCCTGACCACTGTGCACCTGACACCCACTGCCGAAGTTCAGGTGCCCCACCGGTCGGGTGAAGGGCCCCCAGTGTTTCTAAAGCTGAATCCACATGGGCTGACCCCCTCCTGGACAGCACAACAACGCCTGCAGCCTCAATCTGAACTATCCACTTGACCAAGACCAGCTCCGGTGAAGGTGCCCGATGTCCAAAGACACCCCTGCATCCTCAGCCCCCAGACCTTGGGGAACCCAACCGACAGCCCCCGACATCCAGTGACATCCCAACTTACCTGCCCAGCCACTGGTCTCCTTCATCCTGCACCCTGGACTGATCCTGCCTCATCTTTGTGAAACCATGACCTACATTCATTTCCATCAGGCGCCCAACGCTGTGTTTGAACCCTGCACCTGGCAGCCCCTGTGCCACTGGTTGTGCATGTTTGGTACTGTCACGGGGCACTGCCTGTGCTGATCTCAACTCTCAGAGCCTGTGTCCTGAAACCAAGGGCACTTACCTGTAAACCGTGCCTTTTCAATTGCCCCCATTCTCCATTGATTTCCATTGGGCACCTGACACCACTTTGACCTCTGCACTCAGCCACCCCTGTACTGCTAGTGGTGCTACATTGGTGTCTCCTGGGACCTTGCCTGGTGGGCACCCCACACCTCAAAGACTTGGATAGTAAGTCGAGCACTTACCTGTAATTGGTGATTGTGTTTTTCCTTTTAAAACACAGCATTCACTGATTTTTGCACTGACTGCCATGTTTACAAGAAAATGGCGCATCATAGATGATGTGCCACTTTTCTTGTGCCTCATTGAGCCCCCTTAACAACACCATGTGGGTGCTGTATTTACATACAGTGCACCATGGTACACGTTAGGCCAAAAGCGTAAAAGAAATTGATGTTATTGTGGTGCTTTCGTAGATTAGCATCCAAAATTAAGGAGCTAATTCACCAAAGTCAAGGGAGGCCCTTTGAATAAAATGGGAGCGTCACTTTAACACCTGCCTAAGGCAGGCGTTAAAAGTTACACTAAAAATGGTGTGCTAAAATCTTGTCAATTTCACTGAGCCATTTTTATGGGCCTCCTAATGGAGGAACGTCCATCTTGCATTCATCATTCCTGGGGCAGGCATAATGTGGCACAAGGAGTTACAAAGTGGTATAATGCTTGCATTGCTCCACTTTGTAAATATGGCACAATGAAAATGCCTCCTTAACGCCACATTAGCGTAAAAAAATGATGCTATTGTGTTGCAAGGAGGCGCAAGGGGCTTGTAAATATGCCCAGAAGTGCCGGCTCTTGCCATTGAAAAGTATTGCTATATGAAACATATGCTCACTGTTAATTTTCATCAAAAGTCTTATTGATACTTGAAAGTGTTGCAAACTTGAGACTGTACTTACCTGCAACAAAGATCCTTTAGGTTCTAAAATAAAACTTACAAAGTGTCTGTTTGAACATTAACATTGGACTGCAGTTAGTCATTGAGTTTGTGCCTCATTTCATCACTGTGTACAACAAATGCTTAGCACTACCCTCTAGTAGGCCTAAAAGCTCGCCCACACTACCACAAAAGAGAGCATTGGTTTTATCTACCTTAACCTCCGCGAAGCATCTGGAGATTCACTAGACCCTGTGCACACTATATCTTACTGTGGTATAGTATTTACGGAGCCAGCTTCCTACACCTGTGGTAACAATACAGGGAGTCTTTTCATTCCCCTGTGCTAACACTACCGAGAGTTTTTCAGTTCCCCTGTTCCAGCACCAATAAGGGACTTTTCTGTCTGTAGTTTTGGCAAGCCATCTGTTTGCTAACTAGACTGCTTAGGATGATCAGGTGACACAATCGCTTATCCTCCCGTGGCCAGCAGTAACCAGTCTGGTTAGAATGGTGCCCAGAGGGTGCACTCGTGCCTGTTCTTGCTCTTTACAGAGTAACTTTATTTTAATCCTACATGTTATCCCTGCAAGTGAAAACGGAGTACTTTACTCTTAAATGAAGCATCACTTTTTACTTTAGGTTATAATTACCAAATTGTTAGTTTATCTCACCTCATCGAGGTCATTCATACATTAAGGACCTTTCATCGCTTTGCCCCACTAAGCATTCACTCACTTTCTCTCCCTCCTGTTTTACTGCCTTCCACTACTGCAAGAGCTCGGTGCACGTTTAGAAATGGGGCATATTTTAAGTTTCATCTAAAAAACGATGAGCAAAATGCTCTTTTCTCTTTCTGTGCAGGACTTCATGACTCCTCAGCATTTTTCGCAGAGATAAGCAAATGTATTGGAAAGTACAGCCATTATTTCACTTTAGACTGCAGGAAGCCAGCGAAACGTGGCTAGAGCATTTCTTGCAAATTGTGGACTTTGCATCGTTTGCAGGCAAAAAAGCGGGACATTTTGGATACAAATGTACTTCAGTCTTTCATTTCCCAGTCGTTTCTTTTGTTACCCGGCCCCCAAACCAATTGTTATGCATTGCCGTTTCTTTAGCACTTTCTACCATTTCTACGTACATAAGGACAGATTTAGTTAAAGTGGAGCTGCATCCAGTGCAGCACCACTTTTATTGCACCCCTTTGCTCCCCCCTACCGCCACCATGTGTGCGCCGTATTTAAAATACTGCACACCATGGCGCAGGGTAGGAGGCAATAGCATAAGAATTTTTGATGCTATTAATGTACTGTTCGGGGTCAGCGCCAAAAGTTTGGTGCTAACCCTGAACAGTACATAGGGGCCCATTGTAAGCAATGGTGTGCCTCCTTTTAATGCGTGTTCTGAGCAGGTGTTAAAAATGCCCCCAAAAATGGCGCAATTGCACCATTTTTTCGGCCCCCCTGCATAAATTATGTCTGGCACAGGCATAATGTGGCGCAAGTGGTTATAAAGTGGTGCAATGCATGCATTGCGCCACTTTGTAAATCTGGTGCAGCGATTTTGGCCACGTTGGGCCACACTAGCATAAAAAAATTATACTAATGTGGCAAAAGGAGGTGCTAGGCCCTCTTAAATCTGGGACATATTTGCCAAGTTTTGAATGTAAATGTATGCTTAGCTTATCCAGGCTAGCACTACAAACCCCAGAAAGTAAAACTGAAACCCTAGATTGGAACAGACAGGTATGCATGAATCTAAGAATCCTGTCAAGACTGGTAAAACACTGTTGTGCCTTATGTAATACATTGGGGCATTCCTGGATTTGTAACAAACTTTACTTCACTCTAGTACTTGTAAGGTCCTATGTGTTCCTCCATGTAATCTGTACTCTGGGACTGGTAAGGTCCTGCATGTTACTCCATGTTATATGCATTCTGTGACTTGTAAGGTCCTGCATGTTACATCATTTAAAGTGCCTTCTGGGAATTGTAAAGCCCTGCAAGTTACACCATGTAATGCTCATTATGAGACTTGTAAGATCCTTCATCTTACACCTTGTAATGCACATCCTGGGACTTGTAAGGCCCTACATGTTGCACCATGTGTTGTGCCTTCTGGGACTTGTAATATGCATTCTGTAACCTGTAAGTTCCTGCATGTTACATCATGTAAAGTGCATTCTGTGACTTGCTAAGTCCTGAATGTTGCACCATGTAATGTGCCTCTTGGGACTTGTAAGTGCCTGTGTATTACTCAATGTAATGCACATTCTGGGACTTTTAAGGTCCTGCCTGCTGCACCATGTGTTGTGCATTCTGGCACTTGTAGGGTCCCGCATATTACACCATGTAATATGCATTCTGGGACTTGTAAGGTGCTGCATGTTACATCATGTAAAGTGCATTCTGGGACTTGTAAAGTCCTGCATGTTACACCATGTAATGCTCATTATGGGACTTGTAAGATCCTTCATCTTACACCTTGTAATGCACATTCTGGGACTTATAAGGCCCTACATGTTGCACCATGTGTTGTGCCTTCTGGGACTTGTAAGGTCCTTCATGTTATACCATGTAAAATGCATTCTGTAACTTGTAAGGTCCTGCATGTTACATCATGTAATATGCATTCTGGGACTTGTAAGGTCCTGCATGTTACATCATGTAAAGTGCATTCTGGGACTTGTAAAGTCCTGAGTGTTGCACCATGTAATGTGCATTCTGGGACTTGAAAGGTCCTGCATGTTACACAATGTAATGCACATTCTGGCACTTGTAAGGTACTGCATTTTACACCGTGTGTTGTGCCTCCTGGGACTTGTAAGGTCCTGCATGTTACACCATGTAAAGTGCATTCTGGGACTTGCAAGGCTCTATATGTTACACCATGTATTGATGTGCTATTGTTGGTTACAAAGGCTAGACTGACTGAAGCTGTAACACATCATGAGAGGGGATATCAGCTACGGGTGGGACGGGTCACTTTGGTCCTGGACAGTTATTTTCATATCTAAGAATGCTCAGCAATAAAAACACATTTAACTCTTCCTCTCGGCTTCTGTTAGCCAGTTTCTATGTGTAACTAATTGTCACTATATGTGTTATACTTTCCAGTCAACACCTCTGTCATTCTGTAAAGTGAACCCGTTTTGAAATGTATACTCAAAGAAGAACCGAAAAGCCAATTATAAACTAAGGGGAGTTGTGTTGTTTAGCTGACAGTTATCATGGATTTCTTGGTTCAGTATGTGGCCACTAGTGTTCAAGATATTTACTTGATTTTGACAAGTATGTGGTGTGTGCACTTCAAAGCAGAATTCCTCGCTATATTTGATGCAGCACTTGCGTCATAAGGAATGATGGTGTTTCCATCAAAAAGTGGATGTGTAGTGAAAGTTTTCATGGCAGACTTTCTCCATCTACCCTCACGAGTGGTCTCCTGTGAAATGTTCACTTAAAGATAGTCATGTCTACAATAATAACACCTTGTTATAGATTTAAAGAGTACTATTGCCACATTTATGGTATTCAATTTACCAGTGATAACGCGTCCAGCCCTTATAAATTACCTGTACCTGGACACGTTGGAGGTCGGTAAACCTTTTAGCCAAGTCGGGCTCTCCTCATCCTAGAATAGTCGGGTCACTTAGATCAGTAATCAATAACTGTTGTAATCAGTACTCAATACTCAATTAATAAATCAAAATAACACGTCAGAAATCACTAACAGTTGGTATTTCGGCGCACCATGACCTTTCAGTCATGACTAACCACACCAGTTTATTAAAAGTTAGTGAATTTATTTCCCTATATTAACAAAGCTAGCACGATGTATATAAGTCTCAAAACCAAATGATATATGTATACGAACATTACTAGCTGTCCATAACGGCGGAAGAAACGCAATCTACGCAAAATCTGAATTATGATACATTCAGTTATGGCAATGCAAATCACTAATATGAGTAACTGTATTTGACTAATTTCATACATTGGTCAGCATAACAAGATTTCAAATTAGCATGGTGCATCGAATGAATACCTCGACTAACCTCTAGTTAATTAGCATTGGCATGTGGGGCTTCATGCAAAATGAATTTAGTCAACACAAATTTGGAAAACTTCTAGCTTGGGTCGTATCAAAATAGCAGTTGGTACCTAAAAGGAAAAACACAATGCATAATACAATTATCCTTTCATATTTACCAAATACAATCAGCATTCAAGAAAGTCTTCGTCCCTCAGGCATCGGTTCGATCAGCATGGGGCATGTTTAAAAGGGGCAAAGTTAAGGGCAAGCTTCCTTGCAGCGGCAAGGAGAATGGGGCAAAGTTACTGCATGGGCAAGACGGGACAAATCAAAATTAAAGTCTCTAGGGTGAGAATTCTTAAAGTCTCTTTCTCTGGAATAGAGAAAGGGGCATCAGGGTGTCGTCCAAAATAGAGTTTGCGCTTTGTCCAGTGAGTTTAAGTAACAAACATTCCAAATTCTGCAGGGTCTTCCATTGGAGGGTTCATAGGTTGGCTTCAAATTGTCCAATGGAAAATGTCTTTCTACTAGCACTCATTTATGCATACATTGTCCTTGGAGCCTTGGAACACAAGTTGCAACATGGGTTGCCAATTATTTTGGTATCTGTACCCTCATTGTCCGCACCTGCAAAGACTGACCTTGCTTCAAAGGGGATGAAACCGGCCTAGCACGAAACCTTGGAGATAAGTGTATTAGTCATCTCTACTGGAAAAATACAACATTAAGCAAGAAAATATGTTTCATTAGTTCAAGGAAAAGCCACGCAGTTAGAATTTTGAGACCAGGCAACTAGGCCAAAGCCTCTACTAAATTTAAGCTAAGCATAAAACAGTTTCAATAAGAAATCATGGCATACATTTGCAATTATGACGGATTACTAAATTTTCAATTCTTCATGATTAATAAAGCTCGTTTATAATGATGGCGAACTACCCCGAGAGCACAATTTCCCTCGTTCATTATTTTCTTTACTAAAATCACAATACATTATACGATTTCGGTTACATGATATATGAATATATGTTGGACCCTCTTTTTCTGTGTCATCAATCCCTCCTCTGATGACTAATTATGTCATCACATCAAATCTACCCACAAATTTTATCCCATTAAAATTCTGTTTAGTAATTTGGCATTTCAGTTAATTCCCTTTTTCTTTTAATCGCTTTAGATTTTTCTCTGTATATTTCTACCATTTTGGTTTGTTCTTTCTCTTCTCTTCTCCTCTTATTTCTTGTTCTCAATATTTTAATAGCTTTCCATATTCCCCAAATGCCTAATAAACAAATTAATATTATTAATATTCCCTTTACTATTTTCAGTAATATTCCGTTCCAAACGTTGCTGAGCCAATTTCCCACAGAAGCAAATCCTTTTCCAACCTTCTCCCATACTCCTTGTTCTTTCAATTCCTTCAAATCTGTGCTTTCGTTAGTTAAATTTGTAAGCATCTTTCTAATTTGCCCACTGCTGTCCGGAATATAAGAACAGCAGTGACGTGTACCGATCATTTTGCAAACTCCGCCATCCTTTGCTAAAAGAATGTCTAAGGCACGACGATTTTGAAGAGTCATTGCTTTTTCTGCAGCTAGTTCAGCATCCATCAGGATTATAGCTCCTGAAAATTTTGTCAACATGTTATCCACAATAGTAGACAACTTTCGTATTTTAATTGAATTCAATATGACTCCTACTGAAGTAATCATTGCTCCAAATATATCTCCTACCACACCAGAAGCTGTCTCCCTTTTCTGAACATGATGTGATTCAGACAGCTTTGGAAATTTCTTTAAGTCGTCTAGTTGATAAATCTTTGGGAATACTATTCCCAAGTAACATTTCCCATACCATCCTTTGGGAAGACGATAATAGGCGTTAAGTCGACAAATATAATATATCCCTGGAATAACTGGGTCTTGTCCATTCAGCATGAAAGTCCATTTAGCTTGAAACAAAAACGTGTGTTTACATTCACTCGTTCCCACAAAGATTGTGTCATAATATGATTTAGGTCTATATACACAAAGCCTCCCTACGTGTAATGTATCTAAAGCTATTTTCCCTTGTGTTTTTATTGCGGCAAAAGCATAATTATCTACAGATGTCCTCTTGTGTAATTCCTTTTCTAATCTCTCCTTCTCTTACCTCCTCCTATCATCAGTGTGATCTAGAAAGCTTTTCTCTATCGGTGAAAGCAAGCATGTAAGGTTTTCTCTGTGAGCGTGCGCTGTGTGAAAAGGTGACAATGGTTCGAAGAAGCCCCTAACTAACTTTATATAATAATCTCTTGCTGTCTTACTCAGAAGTTCTATTATGGGAATATATGCAAATGTAACATCCTGATTGGAATAAAAGTAGTGAATGTACTCCTGGCCATACACTCTAGTCATTAGTAAACTACATGAAATTCCATACGTAAGAGGCATGCTATGATATGTCACTCCTTCTTTTACTGAGGTAGGTATTTGTGTGCACACATAACAATCTTTCGCATTCATTGTCTCAACATACTCATTCGCAAGTGATAGAAAACGTTTGAGGAAAGTTCCTTCTTATCATGCAAATATTTCTCATCTTGTTTGAGTCTTCGTTTAGGAGTTAGTTCGGTAGTAGTAAGTCTAGAAGTAGAAGCATCATTCGTCTCTCTCTCATTCTTTCCATGCATTCCAAGAACTATTGCTACAATGATTAGTACACATGCAGTTATTAAGCCTCTACACACGTATTTACAATACTTCATTTTGTGATTATTGCCTGGTATGATCTATATAGAATCAGAAAGTTGAAGACACTTTATCAAATCAGATTTTCAAATATGTATAAAGCTGAACGAGTTCAATTGTTCAGGAAAAAAGAGCAACCAGGGCACTCCAAAAAGAATAAGTCCGAGATACGTAGATTTTCAGTAGAACTGTTTAATCCTTTATGATGAGTAGTCGAATGACATCTCCAAAATAATTAAGTCCACATAGTAGAATAGACATGTATGAATTCAAAAACAGCCAACTCGTGTTTCGTCCTCACGGACTTTTTCAAGGCTCAAAAATCAAATTTGGGTAACAACAGTAGCTTCTGTTACCACTCCAGTGGTAATATTTCCTCAAAATCAATGAGTAGTCCAACAAGGTACATAACTGTCCCTTAAAATCAGTGGACAGATATTTTACTACAGCAAAAGTCCTGTATCCTTAAGTGTATCCGTAGTATACGAGCACAATGTCAGAGGGGCCTAAATAGACCCAACCTGTACTATCCCCAGACTACAGGAGTCAGCGAGAAACGGCGCGGATAGTGCTTCGCAGCATATGATAAGGCTGCCGTGTTCTTTTAGAAAGTTCAATGTTCACACTGTTTTCTTTAGCAGCTTAGGGGGTCATTCTGACCTCGGCGGTAAAAGGCCCTTACCGCCGGTCAGAAGTCCGCCATTCTACCGCCGCGGCCGCGGTAAACCGCCACGGTCATTCTGACCACCAACTGTGAAACCGCCAACAATCCGACATCCAAGGAAGCCCGCCTCATCAGCGGGCAGCGGAAAACTGGAGATGACCAAACCTCCACCGTCACGCCAACACAAACACGCTCATGCCATTCTGACCCACGAATCCACGCGGCGGTCTTTCAACCGCGGTATTCCATTGGCGGTACACACTGCCGCGCTCAAAATAAACACCCAGCTCCAAAACACAGCCACATTGGACAATTTGAAATACGCACACCTGAGACACATACAAACAACACTCCCACACATCCAATCAACTATAAAACACACACCCACATCACCCACAAACCCCCACTAGTTGGAAATCGGAGCGAAGGCGATAGAGATAGAGATAGAGAGAGCAAGCACAGCAATAGAAAACCCCAACACACACAGGAACCTAACTTCATCACCCACACCACATCTACGCACACATCACCACATATCACCACGCACATCACCACAAACACCACCCCACACCTCATCCACACCACCCCATGGCACCCCAAAGACACCCAAGGTTTTCGGACCAAGAACTCCGGGTCATGGTGGAGGAAATTATGAGGGTTGAGCCCCAGCTCTTCGGCACACAGGTGCAGCACACCACCATAGCAAGGAAGGCTGAGCTATGGCAAAGGATCGTAGACAGGGTCAACGCTGTGGGACAGCATCCCAGAAATCGGGAAGATATCAGAAAGCGATGGAACGACCTACGGGGGAAGGTGCGCTCGATGATCTCCAGGCACAACATCGCTGTGCAGAAGACTGGCGGCGGACCCCCACCCACTCCACCCCAATTCACAGCATGGGAGCAAGAGGTGGTAAACATCCTGCATCCTGATGGCCTCGCTGGAGTACACGGAGGAATGGACTCTGGTAAGTCGAATCTCAACTACTTCACCCCCCCCCCAACCACCAGCATGCCAACCCCCCCCCCCCCCTCACCCCCAATCTCAACCCCCCAGCACACAACCTCCCTGCCAATGTCTCACCAGCACAACCCACCCTAAACAACACCAACCCCTGAATGCCAACACAAACCATAGACAGCCACCACCAAAGCATGACCATTGCACATACCCATACACCCCCCCACTACCACCCTCACAACACCTCCCACAAGGGAATGCCAGCACTGGGGGACAAGGGCACTCAAAATGCACGCCATGGCACACACAGAAACAATAACCATACTCCTTTACCCCTGCAGGGCCCGAACGCCAACACACCGCCACGGAGGGTCCAGATTTGTCCATCCCACCCCCAGAACAGGCCCCCAGCGAGGACAGCAGCTCTATCGACCTAGAACCTGATGACCAGCCCGGACCATCGGGGACCTCTGGACAGTCGGTTCCCCACACACAGACACAGGCCACAGCAGACCCAAACCCCTCTGGGAACACCAGCACAGCTCCCACCCAGCGGGCCCATGCCTCTGTCTCGCGGACGCGTCAATCAGCGGTGTGTCCGCCACTACAGGGCACCCAGGCTGACCCAACACCCCAACAACAACAGGGACCTGGGGGCAGTGGTAGTGGGCACACCGTCCAGGGGACAGAGGCCCGGGGAAACAGGGCAACTGGGAGGGCTGCTGTGCGACAGGGGGGGGAGGACAGGCCCAGGGAACCGACTCTCCAAGAGGCCCTCACCACCATCATGGGAGCATACCATCACACCCAGGAGACGATGGCGACGGTACTGGCCAGGTTCACCGAGATCCAGGCACAGCAGGAGGAACGGTACATGGGGTTCAGCAATGAACTCAGGAACATCGCTACCACTATGGGGACCATAGTCCAGGCCCTCAACCGGATAGAAACCACATTGCGGGACCATGTGGCACCGCAAAGGGCCTCCTGTCACTAGCCAGGAACAGCCTACCACCTCCGCCGGCGCTAGTGGTCAGGAGGCCCCCACAGAACGACGGGCCACCAGAACCCCACCTCCTGCTGAAGAACAACCACCCCGCAAGAGGAACCTGAGATCTCAAAGGAAGACAGAGTAGGATGCCAAGACCCCCGCCAGCCTAATATCCCCCCGGATGTCATTCCACTGTCCCACAGTGTCACCCTGTCCAACCTTGAACTGCCCCTGCTCCATCCTTCCACAGGCATATGGACAATGCACCTGTGCGAACGAGAACTGGACTCTGCCATGGACATAACTCCACCCTCACCCATCACCGTTTTAATATCATTTACCAATATCTAGCACTAAAAATAAATCACTCATTGCACTGAAATCATTCAGGAGTCAGCCTGTATTATTTACAAATGTATAACACATTACTGATCAATAATGTTCTGTTATTTTTGTGATGACAACATACCAGTGTCAATAAGCATTAGTCCATGGGCTAACCAAGCAGAAGTCACGCAGTGGGTCATACAGCACTGAAAAGGGAAGGGAAAATCAAACATCAGTTTAAAGGAACTGGGGGGAAATACACAAAGTAAAGATGCAGGGGGCTTTCAGTAAATGTTAAATGGCGTGGGTGATTCTTACCTGTGTGCTACTGAAAATACTGTTGGATAACTCTGTCCCTGTTGTCTGGGTCGTCCTCTTCGTCTTCCTCCTCTTCACTCTCCGCAGGCTCCACAGCTGCTTCAACAACACCATCTGGACCATCCTCCTGCAGGAAAGGCACCTGACGTCGCAATGCCAGATTGTGAAGCATACAGCAGGCCACGATGATCTGGCACAACTTCTTTGGTGAGTACATCAGGGATCCCCCTGTCATATGCAGGCACCTAAACCTGGCCTTCAGGAGGCCAAAGGTTCTTTCTATGATCCTCCTAGTTCGCCCATGGGCCTCATTGTACCGTTCCTCTGCCCTGGTCCGGGGATTCCTCACTGGGGTCAATAGCCAAGGCAGGTTGGGGTAACCAGAGTCACCAATTAGCCACACACGGTGTCTCTGTAGCTGTTCCATCACATAAGGGATGCAGCTATTTCGCATCACATACGCGTCATGCACTGACCCAGGGAACTTGGCATTCACATGGGAGATGTACTGGTCAGCCAAACAGACCACCTGGACGTTCATAGAATGGTAACTTTTCCTGTTTCTGTACACCTGCTCATCGTCTTTTGGGGTACTAAAGCCACATGGGTCCCATCAATGGCACCAATTATGTTGGGGATATGTCCAAGGGCATAAAAATCACCCTTCACAGTGGCCAAATCAACCTCCTCAGGGAATACAATGTAGCTCCGCATGTGTTTCGTCAGGGCAGATAACACTCTAGACAAGATTTTTGAAAACATAGGCTGAGACATTCCAGATGACATGGCCACTGTTGTCTGGAATGAGCCACTTGCCAAAAAATGGAGGACTGACAGAACCTGCACTAGAGGGGGAATTCCTGTGGGTTGGCGGATGGGGGACATCAGGGCTGGCTCCAGCTGGGCACACAGTTCATGTATAGTGGCTCGGTCAAGTCGGTATCGTAGTATGATATGGCGTTCTTCCATTGTCGACAGGTCCACCAGCGGTCGGTACACGCGAGGATTCATCCGTCTCCTCGCAAGTCCCAGCGGACGGTGCCTAGGAAGGACACCATGGAGCACAGAGTCAAGCAAATCACAGGTACGTTCACCACAGCATGCATAGCACACGATTATCTATGTAGTGAAAGGCGTGTATGTGTGGCAATGCAAGGCCTAGGCCTGTGTGACGCAGTACAAATTATGCCATGTGGGCCCTTGAAATGGCGGCTGCCTGACCTGTGAAGTGGGACAATGGGATGTGAGGTCAATGCGCTGGCGTGGCACACCGTGGCGGTAGGCGGTCGAAGACCGCTATACGAAGCCGCATTGGCTAACATTGAAGCCTATGGGTTTCAGGAGCCAATGACGAGGTGTGCCGGCGGTCGCGGTACGCACCGCTGTGGTACGCACCGCCGCGGGCGTGACCGCCATTTTATATCTGCTTAATCACTCGAGACCTGATCATCCACAGGAGAGGACCTATACTGCAAGTGCTGCTGTGACCTCGGTCTGGAAGTGACAATGGCTGCTGCGACTGGGGAAAGGGCCCCTGCCTTCACGTCTGAGGAGTTGGAGAAACTTGTGGATGGGGTCCTCCCCCAGTATGCGTTACTCTACGGTCCTCCAGACCAACAGGTAAGTACACTGGGTGCACATTGAATGGGCTATGCCTGTGTGGAGTGGGGTGGATGTAAGTTGGTGGGGTGGGGGGCAAATGAGGAGTGCAACGCACGACAGATGAGAGCATGTGCCATATGGCAAGGTTGGGGAGGGGGGGCCAATCGCATCTAACATGCAGAAAATTGATGATATTTTCCTTCCCACCCTGTACATGTCAAATAGGTCAGCGCCCATCAGAAAGTGGACATTTGGCGTGCCATCGCCAAGGAAGTCCGGGCCCTGGGGGTCCACACAAGACGGGGCACCCACTGCCGCAAGAGGTGGGAGGACATCCGCCACGGGACCAGGAAGACCTCCGAGTCACTGCTGGGGATGGCCTACCAACCGAGGAGGGGTGCCAGTCGTACCCTGAGCCCCCTGATGTCCCGGATCCTGGCGGTGGCCTACCCTGATTTGGATGGGCGCTTGAGGACATCACAGCAGACACAAGGGGGTGAGTATCAGCACATTCTGCTATCTCTCTGCGCAGTGGAGGCGTCTGGGTGGGGGAGGAGGGTTGTGGGTGACATTAGGCCAGGGCGCTTTCTGTAGTGTAGTCCTCTCCTTTAGGCATGGCCCTGTGCTCCCGGCCCCCACCTCTGTAGGGTGACAAGTACAGCTATCGATGGTCCAGCATCACACATGTGCGCGTTTGTCGTCTCTAGACCTGTTGTCCTAGTCAGAAGTACTGAGTAGTGTACCCCGAATGCGTGGCTTAGTGCATGAGGCTCCTGTGTCTGTCCTCTCCGCCAACGGTGTTGACATTGCATGCACTCAACCTGGTCTTCGTTTTTCTCCCCACACCCTTCTTCTTCATCTTCTTGTGCATGTGTGCATTAGCATCATCAGGTGGAGGAGAATTGGCATCGGAGCACGAGGGAGCTACAAGTCACAAGGCCCCGGTGGGACCAGGAACAGACACCGAGGGCACCAGTGATCTGGAGGGCGAGGGGAGCACCACAACGGGGACCGGTGGTGACACCAGCGACAGCGACACGTCCTCGGATGGGAGCTCCCTAGCGGTGGCGGCAACATCCGGGCCCCCCGCCTCTACAGGTACAGCCGCCACCCAGCGCACCAGCCCCGCCCTCCCAGCAGCCCCTCAGCCTACGCTCCGTGCCCGCTCGCCCAGGAAGGCGGGTGTCTCCTTCGCCTCAGGCACCTCAGCCCCTGCCCCTGTTACCCCTGCTGCCCTCAGTGAGGAGGTCATTGACCTCCTTCAGACCATCATTGTTGGGCAGACTACCCTTTTGAATGCCATCCAGGGGGTAGAAAGGGAGGTGCATCTGAGCAATGCCTACCTGGAGGGCATTCATTCGGGTCAGGCTGCCCATCAACGATCGTTCAATGCTCTGGCCTCAGCACTGACGGCAGCCATTGTCCCTGTTTCCAGCCTCCCTCTTCTGACTGCCTCCACCCTGTCTCCTGTTCCTCAGCCTATCCCATCCACACCATCAGACCAGCCTGCACACACCTCAACACCCAAGGGCAGCTCATCCAGACACAAGCACCACAGAACCCACAAGCATTCACGCAAGCAACACCCAGATGCAGACATTCCAACAGTCACTACCACCTCTGTGTCCCCCTCCTCCTCGTCTCCCTCCTCCCTCCCTGTGACGTCTACACTCACACCTGCATGCACACCACCATCAGCCAGTGCTTCCATCACCAGCACACCCTCCAGTCCAGTCCGCACACGTGCAGTCACCACCCCCACTACCATTTACACGTCCCCTGTGTCCTCTCCCACTGTGTCTGTCACCCCCTCTTCCAAGACACACAAACGCAGGCAGACACCCACCCAACAGCCATCCACCTCACGACAGCCTCCAGCACAAGCACCTGCACCCAAAGACAGCACACCTGACTCTCCTACAACCACATCCTCTTCCTCCACTCCCATCACCACTTCTCCTACTTTTTACCTTGGTCCTAAGAAAGTTTTCCTCACTAATCTTGACCTCTTTCCCTCCACTGACCCACCCCCTCCATCTGCAAAGAGTCCCAAGAGCACCTCAGCCACCACCAGCCCAGCTTCGAGTGTCACTGTGGTGCATGGGTTCTGGAGTCCACCCTTTGCCAGCAGTGACACTTCAATCAGCAGCAAGGGGACAGCCAGCCCCCCACCAGGCAAGAGGACCAGGAAGCTAAAGGGCCGCCGTGAGAGGACTGACACGGCTGCCCCCAAGGAGCAAAGTTCGCCCACTTCACCAGCCACAACATCTAGGGGAGGCAAGGGCCCGAGAGCCCCATCTAAGGAGCGAAAGGGCAGCAGGGCGGAGAAGTCAGCCAGCAGGAGCGCGGAGCAGGAGGGGCCCACAAGCCCCATCCCGGGTGTTAGGGAGAACACCAAAGGGCCCAGGACTCCGTCACCGAAGGGTCCAGCAACAGCACGGTCGGAGGGCGACTGAGCAGGGAGTCCAGGCCAGGTCTGGCTCCCTTGACTTACTGGACGAGCACCGCTGAACAGGGCCCCGCCGTGCAGAAGAGCACCGCTGAAGAGGGCCCCGCCGTGCAGAAGAGCACCGCTGAACAGGGCCCCGCCGTGCAGAAGAGCACCGCTGAAGAGGGCCCGCCGTGCAGAAGAGCACCGCTGAACAGGGCCCCGCTGTGCAGAAGAGCACCGCTGAACAGGGCCCCGCCGTGCAGAAGAGCACCGCTGAAGAGGGCCCGCCGTGCAGAGAGCACCGCTGAACAGGGCCCCGCCGTGCAGAAGAGCACCGCTGAACAGGGCCCCGCCTTGCAGAAGAGCACCGCTGAACAGGGCCCCGCCGTGCAGAAGAGCACCGCTGAAGAGGGCCCCGCCGTGCAGAGGAGCACCGCTCCGCTGGGCCCCGCCGTCTCAAGCACCGCTCCGCTGGGCCCTTCCTGTCAAGCACCGCTCCGCTGGGCCCCGCCGTCTCAAGCACCGCTCTGCTGGGCCCCGCCGTCTCAAGCATCGCTCCGCTGGGCCCTTCCTGTCAAGCACCGCTCCGCTGGGCCCCGCCGTCTCAAGCACCGCTCCGCTGGGCCCTTCCTGTCAAGCACCGCTCCGCTGGGCCCTTCATCTCAAGCACCGCTCCGCTAGGCCCCGCCGTCTCAAGCACCGCTCCGCTGGGCCCCGCCGTCTCAAGCACCGCTCCGCTGGGCCCTTCCTGTCAAGCACCGCTCCGCTGGGCCCTTCATCTCAAGCACCGCTCCGCTGGGCCCCGCCGTCTCAAGCACCGCTCCGCTGGGCCCCGCCGTCTCAAGCACCGCTCCGCTGGGCCCTTCCTGTCAAGCACCGCGGCGCTGGGCCCTTCATCTCAAGCACCGCTCCGCTGGGCCCCGCCGTCTCAAGCACCGCTCCGCTGGGCCCTTACTGTCAAGCACCGCTCCGCTGGGCCCTTCCTGTCAAGCACCACTCCGCTGGGCCCGCCGTCTCAAGCACCGCTCCGCTGGGCCCCGCCGTCTCAAGCACCGCTCCGCTGGGCCCTTCCTGTCAAGCACCGCTCCGCTGGGCCCCGCCGTCTCAAGCACCGCTCCGCTGGGCCCTTCCTGTCAAGCACCGCTCCGCTTGGCCCTTCATCTCAAGCACCGCTCCGCTGGGCCCCGCCGTCTCAAGCACCGCTCCGCTGGGCCCCGCCGTCTCAAGCACCGCTCCGCTGGGCCCTTCCTGTCAAGCACCGCTCCGCTGGGCCCCGCCGTCTCAAGCACCGCTCCGCTGGGCCCTTCCTGTCAAGCACCGCTCCGCTGGTCCCCGCCGTCTCAAGCACCGCTCCGCTGAGCCCTTCCTGTCAAGCACCGCTCCGCTGGGCCCTTCATCTCAAGCACCGCTCCGCTGGGCCCTTCATCTCAAGCACCGCTCCGCTGGGCCCCGCCGTCTCAAGCACCGCTCCGCTGGGCCCTTCCTGTCAAGCACCGCTCCGCTGGGCCCCGCCGTCTCAAGCACCGCTCCGCTGGGCCCTTCCTGTCAAGCACCGCTCCGCTGGGCCCTTCATCTCAAGCACCGCTCCGCTGGGCCCCGCCGTCTCAAGCACCGCTCCGCTGGGCCCCGCCGTCTCAAGCACCGCTCCGCTGGGCCCTTCCTGCATGCACTGTTGACGGTTCACTGTGCCCACCATGCCTCCTCCTTGACCAGTGGAGACTGTAATCCACCTGATGGACTGTGGCTTTGCACTCCCCAGGATGGAACAGTGGGCAACCCACCAACTGTAGAGACTTGAGAGACTGTGGCTTTGCACTCCCCAGGATGGCACAGTAGGCATGGTGGCCCCTTCGTGGATCTGGCGTCGTGGACTCATGTGGCTGTGGTGCCCCCCCCCTTCCCTTCCCCCTGAGGTGCCTGTAGTTTTTTCATCAGATGCCCCTGCAGTGTTCTCTCCAGAGGACTCAGGTCTCCTGTGTGGGCTTTGCCCTTGTGTTGTTACACTTTGGCCCACGGACACTTCGTTTTTCTTTTGATGTGCAGGACTAATTGCCTCGGTTATCCATTGCACTGTATATGGAATTATTTTGGTATTGATTATTTGGCTAGTTGACCATTACTTTTCAGAGCCTATTTTGTACATAAATTTTTATTCACAATTTAATTATGTCTTTGCATTTTTCTGGGGGGTTTGGGTGGTGTCACTGTGACTTGTTGCTCTGCATTGGTGTGTACATAGTTTGGGGGGGTGGGGGTCGCATATGTGTGTGCCGTAAGCTTTCCTCCTCCCCCCTCCCATGTGTCGTAGGTGCAGTACTCACCGTTGTCGTCTGCGCCGGCGTTCGTACTCGTGGTAGATGAGCAGGTAGACGAGAGCAGGTAGGATGTTTAATTCGGGTTCCATGCTGTCCTCCTTCCTCGTGGAGTGCGTAGAGGTGAGCGTTTTCCCGTTCGTAGTCTGTTTCCGCAGTGTTTTTATCGGCGGTGCTCCCGCCCCGGAAAAGGTGGCGGATTGGCCGGTCATAATAGTGTGGGCGGTACATTGTCTGCAGCCTGTCTGTTGGCGGTGACCGCCGCGCTGTTTGTTTGTCCCGCCGTGGCGGTCAGAGTGTTAATGTGGCGGGCTGTGTTGGCGGTTCCCGCCAGGGTCAGAATTCCATTTTTTGGACCGCCGGCCTGTTGGCGGGTTGGCCGCCGCTTTATCACCGACCACCAGGGTTAGAATCACCCCCTTAGTCTCTTATCGGTTAGCAGCTTTGTCGCAAAATTGGTTTCAAAGTCAATCAAGTTAGCAATGTCTTAGCCGGTTCAAAAGTCAATCAGGTTATCAATGTCTTTATTCGGTAATATTCATGAAATTTCACTTCTCAAGTGCCAAAGTGTTGTTCTGCTTCTTCGTTCTCAAGACTGAGTGACAAAGATTCGTCTGACCAATCGTTAGTGGCTAAATATGCCCACTCCGGACCAGAATATCTTTTGCTCGGTATTCTTTTTCTTTGCAATTTCACATCTCTCTTCGACTCTCTCTCGCTGGTACTTTCTTCCTTGGCCAAGTCTTTCTCTTCACTTGGTGCTGCTATTGCGACAGACACTTCTTTTCTTTTCTCTTTCACCTTTGGCCCTTCACTTTCGTTTACTGTTTCTCTGATCCTTAACTTTACTGGCGATATGCTTTGTCTTCGTTTCGCACTGTTTCCACTTGATGGACCTGCAACCGCTTCTGAAGGAGTTTGAACAGTTTCGCTCTGCCCTGCCTTGTCTTCTCGGCCTGGGAAGTCAATCAGGTTTTCTTTTTCTTTTCCTGTATCGTCTGTTTCTGGGAAAGCCCTCCTCTGATCAGGCCCTCCTGCTTCTTCACCTGTCTCAAGCTCTTTGTCACTTTCACCTGTTTCAGGCTCTTTGTTACCTTCAGCTGTTTCAGGCTCTTTGTCGCCTTCAGCCGTTTCAGGCTCTTTGTCACCTTCAGGACCTTCGTCACTTTCTAAGGCTCCTCCTTGGTCCTCCTCAATTGAATCAGTTGCTTCTTCCTCAGAAAATATTTCTCCTTCCTCTATTTCTACCTGTTCGTCTCTAGGTCTTCTTCGCTCGGTGCTTGGTACTCTGTTGTCAGACACTGGTGATTTCAGCGCTTCAACTTCCTCGTCTGTGGGGCACGTCACCCTCTTTGTGTGACTGGCGTGCATCCAGTTGGGAACTCCCGCACACTTCACAGCGGTGGTAGTTGTCAGAATCACTTGAAAAGGTCCTTTCCAACGGGGTTCCAAACACGACTTCCTCGTGTGCTTCTTTATCACGACCCAGTCACCTGCTTTCAGGGCGTGTCCTGGACCTTGGATCGGTGGCAAGGTGGTTGCCTCCACCTGGTGAGAGAAAGAGCGGACCACATCAGCTAGACCTTTGCAGTAGTCTAACACCATATCATCTGTAATATTCAAAAGAGCATTTGCAGGAACTGCTGGAAGTCTCATGGCTCTACCCATGAGGATCTCGTGCGGGGACAGTCCAGTCTTTCTATCAGGGGTGTTTCTCATTGACATTAACACCAAGGGCAATGCGTCAGGCCATTTTAAGTTTGTTGATGCACATATTTTCACCATCCTCGTCTTCAATGTGCCATTCATTTGCTCCACTAGTCCTGATGCTTCAGGGCGGTAGCTACAATGCAACTTTTGCTCAATGTTCAGCGCTGCACAAAGTAATTTTATTACTTCGTTATTGAAGTGACTTCCCCTATCTGATTCTAAGGAGATCGGGAATCCGAAAAGGGGTATTAGCTCTCTCAAGAGCAGTTTTGCAACTGTGAGACTGTCATTCCTGCGTGTAGGGTATGCCTCAATCCAGTGACTGAAAATGCACACAACCACCAACACATACTTCAAGCCTCCATGCACAGGCATCTCAATAAAGTCCATTTGCATCCTGCTGAAAGGACCCCCTGCTCTTCCAATGTGACTCAAATTTACTACTGTTCCCTTCCCTGCGTTCATTTGTTGGCAAATGACGCAACGATGGCAAACTGCTTCAGCAACTTGACAGAATTTGGGGTTAAACCAATCAGTTTTAAATAGTCTAATCATGGCATCCCTTCCAAGATGGGCTTGTCCATGGTAGAATCTGGCTAACTGTGTCAAAAGACTGTTTGGCAGAACAAATTTCCCTTCACTTGAAACCCAGAATTCATCTAGTCTCTTTACACATTGCGATTTGGTCCATGAGAGTTTCTCATCTTCACAGACATCATTCTGTAAGGACTTCAATTCATCCATTGTATCTACAACCTTTAGAGCAAAAATTTCGCTTGGTTCAAGTTCTGGCTCATTTATCAAGTTCCATTCATCTCTGAGCAATATACAGTTGAATGCGCAAAACCTTGCGACTTGATCCGCATATCCATTTCCCAGAGAAACATAGTCTTGTGATTTCGAATGTGCACTGCATTTTACCACTGCTGCCTGTCCCAGTAACTGGATGGCGTGTAACAATTCTCTTATTCTTTCACCATTTTTCACTGGTGATCCTGAAGAGGTCATGAAGCCTCTTTGTGACCACAACTGTCCAAAGTCATGCACCATTCCAAATCCGTACTGGCTGTCAGTGTAAATGGTGACTTTCATTAATGCGGAAAGTTGGCAAGCTCTAGTAAGGGCTACCAATTCCGCTACTTGTGCAGAGTAAACTCCTTGAAGCCAAGATGCTTCCAGAACACCTGTTATTGTACATACAGCATATCCTGCTTTCAATATTCCCATTGCATCTCTTAAACATGAACCATCAACAAAAATGACTTGATCATTTTCTTCCAATCGGGTATCTCTGATATCAGGTCTTGTTTTGGTGCAAAATTCAGTCACCTGAAGACAGTCGTGCTCGATGTCTTCAGCGTTCTCAATTTCGGCATTTCCACTGGGAAACAAGGTTGCTGGATTCAACGTAGTGCACCATTTCAGCTGTACATTAGGTGATCCCAGAATTATTGTTTCATACCTTGTGAGCCTAGCACCAGTCATGTGCTGTGTTCGGGAACGTGTCAAATGTATCTCGACTGAGTGAGGGACCATGACTGTTAAAGGGTGTCCCATCACTATTCCTTCACTTTGAGTTAGGCTGATACCAACTGCAGCTACGGCACGCAAGCACCCTGGCAGTGCTGCTGCGACCGGATCCAAAGTACCTGAAAAATATGCTACTGGTCTGTTTACGCCACCATGGGCTTGAGTCAAGACAGACAAGGAACATGCATCACGTTCATGACAAAACAATTTGAAAGGCTTTGTGTAATCAGGCATACCTAAAGCTGGAGCCCTGCACATGCATTCCTTCAATTCAATAAAAGAATCCATCTCATCTCCTTTCAGCTCTATTTCATCCAGCGCATCTTTCTGGGTCAGTTTCAGTAAAGGTTTTGCTAGAGTTGAGAAATTGGGAATCCATTGGCGACAGTAGCTCACCATTCCCAAAATTGTTCTCACCTCTCTTCCCGTCGTTGGGGGACTCATTTGAAGTACACTTGTTATTCTTTCCTTCATAATTCTTTGTGAACCTTTCTCTATTTGGTGACCCAAATATTTCACTTTCTTCCGGCAGAACTGTAATTTTGAAGGGGACACCTTGTGTCCGTTCCTTCCCAAATGGTTCAATAGGGCAATGGTGTCAGCTGTACAGTCACTTTCTGTTTTGGATGCGATCAGCATATCGTCAATGTACTGTACCAGGGTTGATTCAAATGGTAACTCCAACGATTCCAAATCTTTCTTTAGAATCTGATTGAAAATTGATGGTGACTCCGAAAACCCTTGAGGAATTCGACACCAACTGTAGACTCTGTCTAGGAATTTGAAACAAAAGAGAAATTGGCTGTCCTCAAGAAGAGGCACAGAAAAGAATGCTTGTGACAAGTCGATGACTGAGAACCACTCAGCGTCACAGGGAACTTGAAACATTATCACAGCTGGATTTGGTACTACGGGACAACATTTGATTATTATGTCATTTATTTTCCTCAAATCCTGTACAATCCGGACTTTTCCACTTGGTTTTATGAGTCCCATGATTGGTGAATTACATGGACTGCTTAACACTTCTTTCAGTACTCCCTCCTTTACGAACTCATCAATGAGTTGGGCGACTTTCATGAGGGTGTCTTGCACCATATGGTACTGTGGGATCTGAGAAAAAGTTACATTGGGTTTTACAGTCACTTTCACTGGTTCTACTCCTTTGACCAATCCTACTTCTTTCCCTGTCATATCTCACACTTCCTTTCCGACTGTTTCCTGTAACTCAGCAGGAATATCTGTTTCAGTGAGCATTGGATAAAGAGTAATCAGGGGATACTCTTCATCGAAAGTTTCCACTTCGTCCCCTCCTACCCTGTCCTCTTCTTCCCCATCACTGTTTGTCTGAATTTTAATTCCATAGTTTGAACACATAATCGAACACCCCAATTTGCACAATAAGTCTCTCCCTAATAGTGATATCGGGCTTGAGTCACACAGCACAAATTTATGTGACCCCTGATAGTTACCAATTCTGACTTGAACTGGATCTGTCATTGGGTTTGTCAGGTACCTATTTGCTACTCCCACTACTTGAACCGTTCTCCCTGAAAGTGGCAAATTTGGTACTTCAATGCTCCTAACAGTGGAGCGTGTAGCTCCTGTGTCAACCAAGAATGAAACGCGGTGACCCATAACTCTTCCCTCCACATACGGACCCTTTTGATCAACTTCCAAAGATGCTGCAAGCATACAATTTCCCTCCTCATCTGAACTTTCACTCTCCCATGCATCGTTTATTCCATCCTCACTATGTAATGGGAATTGGTGTACTGTGTCATTTTGGTTCCTTCCTTGACCCGTGATCTGTTGAGGAAGCATTGCTTGAGGCTGATTCATTGGTGCTAAGGGTTTTTGCATTTGCTGATTAGGTACCATAGGAAACTGCTGTTGTATTGGCTGCAACTGTGCCATTTGCACACGGGGCATTTGCACCTGTTGCGATTGCATGGGTTGTAAACCCTGCATCTGGTTTACGTTATTTTGATAATTTGGATTTGGACCTCTCAGTTTTGGTCCCCTCATATTCTGAAATGCATTGACATCATTGTTTTGCTGACCTACACCTTCCTGCACCATCATTGGGCACTCCTGTTTCCAATGCCCGACGATTCCGCACGTGGGGCATGGCATCACCTTCTTCATTGCCTGTATACCATTTGGAATCATGACGGTATTTAAATCAGGACCATTATTCACAGATTATTCATCTGCGGCTGGAACATAGCATTTCCCTGCTGCTGCTGCGGCATCTGTTGTTGAAAACCTTGCAAACCTTGCAAACCTGTCTGAGCTTCTCTAAGCTGCATCACCATCACCTTTTCTTTCAACCTTTTCTGCTTTGTCTCAATCTCGTCACTGCAGTATTTTGCATAGTTCAATACTTCATCGATCGATTTTGACTGCCAACAAATCAAATGCATTTTAATCATCTGGCTGATTTCGGGTCTCAACCCTTCCACAAACCTTAACACAAAATGAAGCATGTCCTTTGCCTCAATCGTTTCCGTGCCACTGTAATTTTTAAACCTCTCATAGTACGCATGTATCGACTCTTTAACCTCTTGCGCTGTTCTGTCAATCCTCTGCCAATCCACATTTTTTGACGCAACTTTTGTTTTCAAATGCTCGATCACCTTATGGTATAAACTCATTACCGTAGGTGATGGTGCACCTGTGTCCCTATCTCTCTCTGGTTCGCTCGTTGGCCAACCTACAGCCCTTTTACAATCTTCCCACAAATCTGCCGGAACCGCAATTTCAAATAAGGTATTCAGGTCTTCCCAGAGACATTTTGTGAGTTTCACAAATTTATCTGTTTGCTGATACCACTCGATCGGTTTCTCTCTTAGTTTAGGGAAATCATCCGTAAAGGATTGAATATGCACCTGTGCCATGGTACATGTACAAGTTTTCCCCCTGCTGTTTCTCTCATTGGTAACATGGTTATCAGGTCATCATTCTGTTGTGCTTTTTCATTCCGCTCTGGGGTATTTTCTTTCTTTTTCTCCTTTTTCTTAACCCATCTACTTTCCCACTTGTCTAAACATCTCCAGACCTGCACGCTCTGCAGTATCTCGTTAAGGTGTGTTTTCATCCCTGCAGACCTCATGTGTTCAAAGTCCTTTGTCTCAAAGTCTAGCCTGTAACTTCTGCTCAAGTGTTTGGTCTTACCTATATCGATCTCGTTCCTGTCTGCAATTTCTTGTAACTTTTTATGTATGCTGCTTACTTCTCTTGTAATTCTAGGGCACATGTATCTCAGCTCGTCTTCTGTTTATGATTCTAATCTGTTCAGACCCATTGTTCCCTCTACCAGCTCATCTGCCTCCATGCCCAATCCTATTTTATTCAGGTATTCTTCTCCCTTCCCGCTGGATGTACTCTGTGGGGAGTTCAAACTGTTGAACCATTGTGTTAGTTGCTGTGCGTTCAGTCCCATCAATGTAGCACTTACATCAACTGCTACTGATGGTTGCTATAACGTTTCAGTCTTTGAAGTTAACGGTACTATTAGTGGTGGACTTGACCTTGCCACGGTTGACGGAGCACAAATTGGAATTGGACTAAATTCCGACAAGGACCCAGATCCATTTGGCAGTGTCGCTATCGGGGTTGTTTCTGGAGTGTTTTCTATGCATCTTCTCCCTGTCCCACTTTGTATCACTACCCCTTGGTCGCATGCGTTTGGGTTTGCCTGTATGTACAGTGGTACTGGTGGACCTACAGTGATAGGCAGAGATATTGCGTCCGGATTCTGTCTGTTCCCTGAATTCTGTGGCATGTTAATCCCCACATTATGGTTCATCACTGCTGGCATCCCTAACTGGTTCTCTGTTACTCGAGTATACCTCGGCACTTCTTGTGCCTGCTTTTGAGGCATCAAAAATTGTGTTGATTCAGCTTGAATCAATGTCGGTCTTTGATAATTTTGTCCTCCCTGTGCCATTAAATCAGAAGTCATTCCCATGTTATGCTCATCGCAGCAGTGCTTTTGAACCTGTGGCTGATAATTATCAACAGGTTTCAATTTAGGCACGTCAGGATATATTCTCTGGACCTGTGGTATTTGTGGTGAGAAAGGCATATCGGAACTGCTCTGCCTTTGAGATATTCTCAAATTCTGTGTTACATTACCCTGTATTGGTTCTGGAGGGGCAGTACTAATGCTTGAGCCTTTTTCGCTTTCCACATATGGTGGCGGGCGATCATTCAGCAATTGTATAATGAACTCCTCATCGTCTGACTCGTCTGACCTTTTCGAGTTTCTGTTGTTCTCTCTATCTCTGGACTGACTCCTGTTTGTCTTATAGGTAGCTTTCCTTCCTTCCGTCTCCGCTTCATCAGTAATTGCTGGAAACAATTTAATCCCCTGCAATACATCTGATCTCCAAACCTTTTGTGTGCTGTCCCATCTAGCATCCGCTAGTGTCTTTTCTACTTTTCTTATTCTTGTCTCAAATTTCTTTTGTTGTTGGTTTCTAGCTTTTAGCTCCCAAATTGCTAGTGCCTCAAACTGTGCTGGTCTAGGGGGTACTTTCATGTCGTATAGCGCAAATCTTAGATTCTCCAAAACCCTTAGATTAAACGACCCATGGATAGGGAAAGCTACACTTGCATGCTTCTCTGTTAATTTGCACCATTGCTTTAGCCAAAGACATGGTGCTACCCCCTTTTCTTCAATCACGATGTAAGCTGGTGTACCCTCCGGTGGTGTTTCTTCTCCTACATTTGCTTTAATATAAACGTCTCCCCTCATGGCACTCTTAAACGCTTTGAAAAACTTAATCTTTCCGTCTTTTATTATTATTATTTTTTTCTAAAATGTGTAATCAACAAGTGACGTTAATTCCCGGAATACTCTTCGCTTACCTTTCCCCTACCAATTGCGCTTCCCGGACTGTGTCCAATCCGTGCGTGACCCTTCTCACCAACCGACCTATCCCAGCGCGGCTCCTAGTGACGTCACACTCACACACTGCGGCTGAAAAAGTCCTGCGGCTTGTCCTCTTTCATTCGGCTTCACTCATAAACTTATTTCTGCAATATAACGCGAGCACTAACCAAAAGAAGAAAACAAATCTGTTGGTTTACTACAGGAAGGGTAATACAATCGCTTCAGAAACCTTAGGGATTTTTCACTAGCCTCGGCAGTTATTCCATCTTTCTCGGTTTCCCGCTTTCGCAAGCAAAATTTGACCCGCAAACTTTACTCTCAACTGATCAATGAACTATTCTAGTGCACTTTAGAATTCGTCAAATTTCAAAGTCGAAATTTTCTTTCATTCCTCAACATTCATACCGACTTGTTGACCACGCCCGATCAACCTATTAAACCGACCAGATCACAACATCAAACAAGTGTCTCATACACTTTTCAACATACTCCGGAGTCTCTTGACCTCGCAGGGCCCGTCTCAACATCAACAACCACGTGGACAATTTTTCTGCACAAAGCCCTACACACATGTGAAGTTCGATGACTTCCCTACTCTCACACTTTGGAGTAACACTCCTCTAATATCTTTTCACCCCCTAAAATCCACACAAACTTCTCAATTAATCTGCGGCAATAAGCTGTGCAAGCGCAAAACCCTAACTTCTCTCATACCGTCACTAGAAACGCCGAAAACATCCTCACACCTCCATGTCCTCCATTCGCAAGCTCCGAGATTCCAGGAAAGTCATTGGGGACTTAGGGCATCATCATCCCTCCAACTACCATCAGTCTCTGCTACCATCTACTGATAAGGCGTCCAGCCCTTATAAATTGCCTGTACCTGGACACGTTGGAGGTTGGTGAACCTTTTAGCCGAGTCGGGCCCTCCTCATCCTAGAATAGTCAGGTCACTTAGATCAGTAATCAATAACTGTTGTAATCAGTACTCAATACTCAATTAATAAATCAAAATAACACGTCAGAAATCAATACCAGTTGGTATTTCGGCGCACCATGACCTTTCAGTCATGAATAACCACACCAGTTTATTAAAAGTTAGTGAATTTATTTCCCTATATTAACAAAGCTAGCACGATGTATATAAGTCTCAAAACCAAATGATATATGTATACGAACATTACTAGCTGTCCATAACGGCAGAAGAAACGCAATCTACGCAAAATCTGAATTATGATACATTCAGTTATGGCAATGCAAATCACTAATATGAGTAACTGTATTTGACTAATTTCATATATTGGTCAGCATAACAAGATTTCAAATTAGCATGGTGCATCGAATGAATACCTCGACTAACCTCTAATTAGCATTGGCATGTGGGGCTTCATGCAAAACGAATTTAGTCAACACAAATTTGGAAAACTTCTAGCTTGGGCCCTATCAAAATAGCAGTTGGTACCTAAAAGGAAAAACACAATGCATAATACAATTATCCTTTCATATTTACCAAATACAATCAGCATTCAAGAAAGTCTTTGTCCGTCAGGTATCGGTTCGATCAGCATGGGGCAGGCTTAAAAGGGGCAAAGTTAAGGGCAAGCTTCCTTGCAGCGGCAAGGAGAATGGGGCAAAGTTACTGCATGGGCAAGATGGGGCAAATCAAAATTAAAGTCTCCAGGTGAGGATTCTTAAAGTCTCTTTCTCTAGAATAGAGAAAGGGGCATCAGGGTGTCTTCCAAAATGGAGTCTGGCATCTGGCTTCAAATTGGCATCAAGGAAAAGGGCTGACTTCTCTTTGTCCAGTGAGTTTAAGTAAGAAACATTCCAAATTCTGCATGGTCTTCCATTGGAGGGTTCATAGGTTGGCTTCAAATTGTCCAATGGAAAATGTCTTTCTACTAGCACTCATTTATGCATACATTGTCCTTGGAGCCTTGGAGCATTGGAACACAAGTTGCAACATAGGTTGCCAATTATTTTGGTATCTGTACCCTCATTGTCCGCACCTGCAAAGACTGACCTTGCTTCAAAGGGGATGAAACCGGCCTAGCATGAAACCTTGGAGATAAGTGTATTAGTCATCTCTAGTGGAAAAATACAACTTTAAGCAAGAATATATGTTTCATTAGTTCAAGGAAAAGCCACGCAGTTAGAATTTTGAGACCAGGCAACTAGGCCAAAGCCTCTACTAATTTTAAGCTAAGCATAAAACAGTTTAAAAAAGAAATCATGGCATACATTTGCAATTATGACGGATTACTACAATTTTCAATTCTTCATGATTAATAAAGCTTGTTTATAATGATGGCGAACTACCCCAAGGGCACAATTTCCCTCGTACATTATTTTCTTTACTAAAATCACACTACATTATACGATTTCGGTTACATGATATATGAATATATGTTGGACCCTCTTTTTCTGCGTCATCACCAGCCTTAAAAGTAAGAAAGGCTAAGCCTTGTTCGGATTCGAAATTGTGATCTTCGGATTAAGGAATGTGTCAGAAATGAACTTTCAACTCCTGAGCCCTCCGTTTACTATACAGCATTGGCTCATTTTCCTTTCTAGTATGACTAGCTTTGAGAATGGAAGTTCAAACTTAGGGATTTTTATTCAGGTAATGTGTTCTATGTACACAGAATTAGTCATATTCATTCAACCGTTCTTTTCTTCCATCATCCAAACAGCAACACAATCACTTAACAATGACCTTTGGCTGAAAAAGGCATGTTCTGGTGGCAGTGCCATTGCTTGCTAACACTATGGAAATCTGCACCGCCCATGGTGGTATACTTTGTGGTTCATTTTATTCCTTTTTTACCCTCAATCAATACTGAAACGACTGCAGCTCGTCTTATTATCAGGGCATTGCTTTCATAGTTGTCATTTCTTCCATATCAGTATGTCTCCTCTCTAAGCCCTTAGATTTATGGCAATGTTTTGATCATCACCCAAAAATCTGCTCAGAGTATAACAATCCCATATCTTTGATAAGAATAACTTACTTTCCATACAGTATGTGTAAGAAATTGGTTACTGATTGAAGTGGGTAAAATCCTACTCAGCAGCCACGACAATACTTATCAGGGTGAAGTCACAAGCAACCTGTGCTCAGCCCTCTAGTAGCTTGCACAGAGCTGCCAGGCTTAACTTAGAGGCAATTTTTAAAGTATTTATCCAGCACTTCAAATAGTAATAAAATGAAAACAAAACCTCAAAAAATCCCACACCAATTTAGAAAAATATTTAAAAAATTCAATCAGTAGAAATGGAGATATGCAGTTTTTAAGATTTATGTCAAACAGCGCCAGAAAGCAAAAAGTTGAAACTTTGGTTATCTGGTTGTGCCAGACTGGGACTAAGGTACATGTCCAGGCTGGCTACAGGGACCCACTTAGGCAAGCTGGACAAGAGTACCTTAAATGCTGGTTGCGAAGATATGTGGAGTCCCATGTCAAGGATGTGTCATAAAAAAGAGGAGATGTATGGTGTGGGCAAGGAGATGCGTAATGCTGCAGCGGTTCTGGGGAGCAGTGAATTGCGAAGCAATGTCATTACATGGAGATGCATTGTACAGCAGTGGTTCTGGTGGTCTTCCTAGGGTGAGGTCATGTGCTTGCGTGGAAATACATCAGCTCCAATGGACTGTGATGGGTGACGGAAAGTTCTTGCGTTGGGGATTTCCACGCAGCAGAGCTGAGGTGTCAGTTTCGGGGGTGATACATCAAGCAGCAGAGGTGATGAGTTGGTTCTGAGAGAGAGGCACTGTGCCTTGGAGGTGATGTGTCGGTTCTGCTGGACCACAAATGTGCTGGCAGAACACCTTCAGGCCCACTTCCAAGGTCCAGGTCTGGGATGGCACCCCTTGGGAGGGCAGGACTTACAGATGACAGAGTCCAGGTGCTGGGTTCAAGGTTGTTGGAAGCCTGTTTTGTCCCTGAGGCTTCTGATCAGGAGGCCAGCCAACTAGCCCTTGGATTATCTATGGAGTCCTGGGTTCAGAGATGCAGCTCCAGTCCTTCTCACCCAGGGAAGCATGTCAGCACAGCAGAGTGGCATTACTTCCTGGCATTGTCCACAGGTCCAGAAGTACATTGAAGAGTTGGTTCTAAGAGTCCAATATTTGTACCTGGTGCTCACTTCGAAGTAGAAGAAGGATCTAGAGGGTTCAACCTCGTGAGGTGTTAGACATCCCCTTCCTTCCTGGCTTGGCCCCAGCTTGTTTGAGGTCAGTATGGACAAGTGTCAAACCCTTTGTGAGAGTGCTGAGGCAGACCCTTTGTGATGTGCAAGTGTGGTAGGTGACAGCTACTCCCCCTTGTTAACTCAGAGTAGCACACCCTGGCAACACCTACCTTTCTTTTTGTCTCACTGTCTGGGACCAATACACAAAAGCAAACTACCAGCCACACCTAGTCATGAGACCCAGGATGAGGCTGAGGGGACCAAATGGTTAAGGCAAGAAAATGCCAACTTTTTGTAAGTGGCATTTTCAGAATTGTAATTAAAAATCCAACTTTACAATTTAAGAGGGTTTTCAATTGCAGTTATTTAGATGCCAAACTCATCTTTCTATCTGCTCCCAATTGGAAGTTACAGCTTATTAAATGTAACAAGGAAACCTAATGTTATTCTACGAGAGATGTAGGTCTTGCAGTAGTGCTAAACGCATTTAAGAGTTTTTCACTACCAGGACATATTTAAAAGTACATATCCTACAGTTTAAATGCATGGCACCCTGCTCTCTGGGGCCATTAAAGACTACTCTAGCAGTGACAGTTATATATTAAAAAGAAAGGTTTAGGCCTGGGAAAGTGTGTTTTTTGCCAGGTCAAAATGGCAGTTTAAAAACTACACACACAGGATGCAATGGCAGTCCTGAGACATGTTTAAAGGGCTGCTTAAGTGAGTGGTAGAATCAGTTCTGCAGGTCCACTAGTAGAATTTAATTTACAGGCCCTGTGTAGTACCATTTTACTAGGGATTTTAAAGTAAATTGGATAGGCCAATTTGGTTTAGGACAATTTTGCAATGTTTAAAGGAGAGAGCATATTCACTTTAGCACTGGTTAGCAGTGGTAAATTGTGCGGAGTCCTAAAGGCAGCAAAAACAAAGCCAGCAAAAACAAAGCCAGCAAAACAGGATGGGTGAGGGCAATAAAACAGGAGAGATCCACCCCAAGTTTGCCAGGTCTACATTTATGTAATATGGCAGCTTTGATTCCAGATGCAAAAAATAACTGATGTTACTTAGCAATTCAAACATACACAATTTATCAACCTCATGAGGATGAAAGTCAAAGTTATCTGTATAAGCTTTTAAATTAGAAAAATGTTGCATAATTTTCAGCTTTTTGTGTTAAATGTGTTATGGGAAATGACTGAGATTACACTGTTATGCCATGTCTTTTAAACAAAACTATGTTTGGGTAAAACTCCTATTTTGAGAGCATGGGGATAATATGAAGGAAACAAAATCAAGCGTGGAATATATCCTCATGCTCCTTTTCTGTGTTAGGTGCCAGACGAAAAGTCTGTATAATTTTGGCAGCAGTTGGGATATTCATGTAATTTATGGAATGAACATTATGGAATTTTCTCATAGGCTTACTCCTGACCTTAGATGAGTAAAATCTTCTTGCCAGTAACTGCCTCTAATGTGCTGTGGAAGTTGCAAAATGCATCCTCATGATAGATGCTTCAATGGCCCTATTTGATGGGAGACTGAAGCTTTTGGGTGCAAGATGCATGTCACATAAATGTTGTGGATTTTTTGGTGCAACTGTACATTTTTGCTCTAAGAAAATAGCATTAAATTTTCATTACTCTTACTGGACCACGTAATCTCATGGCATTTTTAGGTAATTACGTGTGATTAAGCTGCACAGAAATATGTGAATCAAGCTCACCCCTGCTACAAACCTCATTTTGAGGATTACTCATCTGCTATACAGAAGATATCTTCATTTTAGATTAAGAGTTTCTCATTTGCTGATTTGATGAGTGCAAAAGTGGACTGTACAGGGGGAAAACAGGCATGCAGAAGTACAAAATTGCTCCGCACATATTACAAACTCCAACAGCAGGAAGCTGATGCACCAGACACATGCAAATTATGTACGACACACACATGAATGTTCACACTCTCCCTTTCTTTCTGTCTCGCTTAAACTCTTTCTCTCCCTGTTTTCTTTTGATAGTGGCATCCTCTTATCCTTCCCCAGCAGGTCTTAGTAATTTCATCTTCACATGTTCTATTGTTTAAGTAGATATTTATAGGAGTGGATGATAAATTCTGCTCCACTGTGGAGTTGGCAGAATTTTTGCACTCCACATTACACTTGTCACTCGGAGCTCCGGTCAAATGCCACTAGCCGCCACATGGTGGAGTTTTTCCTTGCATGTGGCTTGCCAACTGTAAGTGGTGAGTGTGAGAGAGAATTGGCACCGTCTAGTCGAAATTTTCGACTATCAAGAGGGCTCCAAGCAAGACTTTTGTACTGCAAATGCTCACAGGAGGTCATGACCGTTCATGTTGAGAAAGCTGCTGCTCAAGTAGAAAACCTAGTTGAGTGGCAGCAAAAGCAACTCGAGAAGCAGAATCCTCTGGTGTTTGTGTGGTGCCTTTTGCGCTGATTTTTCAGCAAGGTACGAGCTCCTGTTGCTAAAAATAATGGTGAGAAGCGCAATGTGCCAGTTTCTGCCCATTCGTGTAACTCCTCAGAATCTCACAGTTTTCATGTACCTCCACAGAATTCCGCAGAGTGAAACTCTGCAACTTCCACCCATCACTGAATATTTGTCGATCCGAGACAGTGATGTGAGGCAGACACTTCAGGGAGACAGATGGATGACAGGGAGCAGAAAGAAACTGTGGCGGATAGAGACTGCAGGAAAGAGAAACCACAGCAGGCCATTATATACAGAGACACATCCCTTAACTGTTCTTTGACATATTGGTACAAATCATACGCAAAAAACACAGCCCTGATAAATGCAATCTGTGTCAGGCTCTCATAATTTGCACAATTTTGAACCCCAGATTTCAGAAGCAGTGAAACCATTGTTTTATCATAGGGTGATGTCAGATCTAAATTAGGACCAGCAGTACCTATCAAGGTATCTGCAAAACGCAAATGCTTTGCTTACATACTTAGAAGACTGAAGCTCGCCTAATTCTTGGATTAGGCATAATTTCATGCAGACTGTAGAGGGCAAGAGAGAGGAAGAGAGTGCAGCGGAGATGGAGATTTCAGGAGACTGGGGCTTTCAGGGGAGCTATAGACTGCAGAGCAGAGAGCGTCCAAGGGTAGATATGGATTTTAAGAGTTAAATCAGAGAAAAATGTACTTGAGAAGTAAGACACTGCAGAGAAACACTCCGAGCAAACACAGGAAATTGTGGGGTGGTAAAGAGAAAGAAATATAAAGAAAGAAATGTCTGCTGCTCGTGAAAATTCAGGGGACTTCCAGTGCTTAGTTTGTGGAAGAATAAGTGCCAGGAACACAACGTTTCACTCAGAAAGCCACTGAAGGTGCTATTGAGGGTCTGGGTATCGCATACCAAGGCGGCATAGTCTTGATTCCACCTGAACTTTAATCCATCACCAGACACTGCCTGAACTTTTTAATCTCCCTCTTAAATATACTTTTTCACCCCTGAAATCACTTTTGTTACTGTTTTTCCATCTTTCTTTTCCTCCTTGTTTTTCTCTTTTTAGAGTTTTCTCTCTCTTCCTCTGGGTGCAAGTCTGATTAAATAAAATAAGTATCAGTCCCAAATGTAAGCGCAGGTGTGCCCCACCATAGCCTCTAGATCAAATTAAGTGCTGGGAACTCCATCGGAGACATACATTGCACTAAGAAAGGGCAAAACTGCCTGTAAGAAGCTGGCTCTGTATATACTATATCAAAATGAGATTTAGGCCCTCATTATGAGTTCGGCGGTCTATTCCGTAGACCGACGAACTCACACCCGCCATATGACCGCCAGTGTTGGTGGTCTGAAGACCGCCATATTATGAATGTTGGCTTCTCTCCACCACAATCTGTGCGGAAAGCCGCCAGCAGCCATACTGGTGGTTGGCAGTCTAGTGGAGGTTACTCCACCGCCACGTCACCACAACACCACCCGCCGTGTTACAACACTGTAAACGGCGTGGCGGTGTTGTGTTGGCAGGGCGCAGTTGGCGGAGCAAGTGCCATGGACCCCGTTCCCTCCCACACGACCACCGCGGCCACCAGGTAAAGTGATCTGCCGACAGGGGAGGGGGTGTTGAGTGTTGGGTGCATGAATGGGAGTTTGTGTGTGAATGGAAGGGGGTGGGGGGTGTTGTGTATGTTTGTGTGTGTCTGTGTGCATTTGTAAAAGAGTGTATGCAGGGGGGCTGGAGCGAGTATGAGTGCATGTATGCGGGGAGGGGTGTCGACCATGTGTGTATGAATGAGTGAGCGTGGATGTGTGCATGTACGTATGTAAGTATGGTGTGTGCATGCGTGGATCATGGGGGGTAGAGGGATCAGTACGGGGACTTGGGGAGGCTTCACTGCTTGGGGATGTGGGGGGTTTATGATGGGGTCGGGGTAGGGGAGTCCTGTTGTGGCAACAGGAATTTGAATTCCTGTCGCCAGCATCCTTTCCGGCAGGGATTTCGTGGTGGGGCTGCTGCCATGGAATCCCTGGTGGAAAGGATGCTTGTAATACTGGGGGCGGTGTTAGGTGGACCGCCAGGTCAAAGGTGGACAACCTTTGGCGAGGCAGTCCCACCGCCCTGGCTGTACAGGCGGTGAACTGGCTGTGATGCAGCCAGTTCACCGCCGCCATCATAATTTGGTGGTCCTGCCCCACCACGCTGTTGGTGGTATGACCGCCACTGCCGGCGTGGCAAGGCAGGACCGCCAAACTCATAATGAGGGCCATAGTGTGCACAGATTCCAGGGAATCCCCAGAGGCTTAACAGAGGCTAAAGTAGATAATACTAATACTCTCTTTTGTGGTAGTGTGGTCGAGCAGTTAGGATTATCAGAGGGTAGTGCAAAGCATTTGTTGTACACACATAGGCAATAGAGGAAGCACACACTCAATGACTAACTCCAGAGCAATTGTTTTTTATAGCAAAAATATATTTTATTACTTTATTTCTAGAACCACATGATCCAGTTTGCAGGTAAGTACATTTGTAAATAAGTATCAAACATATGTATCAGCACCACACCACTTTGTTTCGATTTAGCAAGTTAAACAGTTTACAAGAAAACAGTAAATAACTGTTCTAAAAGTTGACAGTGTAATTTCAGAGACAGTTTTAGGGAGGAAGAAAGGTTAGTACAAGACTTATAGTTCCAGTCTCCGGGGGTTAGGATGTCCACAGGTTGGGGTTCAAGTTAACCCCAAACACCCACCACTAGCAACACAGGGCCAGCCGGATGCAGAGGTCAAAGTTGCTTCAAGATTTAGAATGGTCTCCAATGGAGACTGGGGGTACTCGGAGTCAGGCCTGCTTGCAGGTAAATACCTGCGTCTTCAGAGGGAAGACCTGGGGGGTTTAGGTGAGCACTGGGGGGGGGGGGCACAGGTAAGCACCAAACACACACCCTCAGAGGCGCAGTGGCGGGTGGGTGCAGGGTGCCAACTCAGCATAGGACTCCCAATGCATTTGATTAGGGAGACCTCGGGGGTCACAGGTTGCAGGTTGGGTCCAGGAGGTCGGTTTAGGAAAACTCCAGGCTGGACAAGGAGGAGGGCTTCCTGCTGAACATTGCTATACAGTAGGTTGGATTCCCCAAGGCCATGGGCCAGTGGGTACAGGGGTATCTTTTGGCTTTGGGAATCTTTGTCCAGTTCTCGCTCGGTCAGGGGCGTTCTCCACACTTAGGCTGCAGGCAACATCGTGCTGGACAGGGGGGTCATCCCAGGGTGGACCCTAGGTCAAAATCACCTGGGGGCGAGCTCTAGTCGGTTAGACCACCTTGACACGGGCCATGGGCGTCGGGTGCAGAGTGGGTAGGACGCATGGATCCGGGACGTTCTGGAGTCCTTTGTTGGAGTTTCTTTCTGGAGAGGGCCTCTGTCTATGGGAGATCTAGATCCTCTGGTCCTCTGGTGTGCAGGCAGTCCTCTTAAGGATTTTAAGAGGTCACTGGCCCTGCAGGATGCGGGGGACAGGCCTGTAGGGCTGGGGCCAAGTCAGTTGGTGTCTTCAGTCTTCTCAGCTGGTGTCAGCTTAGCAGTCCTCTTCTTTCTTCTTCTTGTCTTCTTGAGGTCGCCAGGACGAGCTAGGTTCAGGGGAGCCCTTAAATCCTTTGGGCTCAGGGGCTTTACAGGGCTCGGAGGGCAGTGTCCCAAAGGGTGGCTACACCCTTTCTGTGCCTACTCCCTTTGGGGAGGGAGGCACATTCCTAACCCTATTGGTCCCTGTCCTCCAAACCTGCATGGAAATATTTCAAGGAGTGTGCCAGGAGGGGGCTACCTCAGCTCTGGACACCTTAGGAGCTGTCCTAGCTGGAGTGGTCACTCCTCCTTTTTTTCCTAATTTTCCCACCAGACTTGCCTCCAAAAGTGGTCTTCGTCCTGGGGGCGGGCATCTCCACTAGCTGAAGTGCCCTGGGGCACTGTAACAAGAGGCCTGAGCCTTTGAACAGGTGTTAAAAGTGCCCAAAAAAATGGGCACAAAAAAACTCTTATATTTCCTGGCACCATGTTTTTGGCCCCACTAACAGGGGAACAAAACCTTTGCATACATTATGCCTGGCACAGGCATAATGTAGTGCAAAGGGTTACAAAGTGGCGCAATGCGTGCATTGCGCCACTTTGTAAATATGGCTTGCATTTTTTGCCTTCTAACGACACACTAGTGTAAAAATAATTTTGCTAATTTGGTGTTCGAATGGCGCTAGGGGATCTTAATATATGCCCCAAAGAGTGAGCATTATACTGTGAGGTAGCCGCAAGGTGCTGTGCAGTTGTTTAACTAAACAACTTCCGAAATAAGCAAAACAAATCCTGCAATCCCTGCTCATTATGATCACAGAGTAAACAGGCACCATGAATAGACATACGATGAAGAAATGTCCTATAGGCCTAGAATGGTATTGAGTTAAACAAAGACTATCTGAGGTCAGAAATTGGGAGTCAGGAAAACTACAGGTTCTAATCGGTGAAAGGGAGTTTGACACAGAAAAAAGAGACACCACAGCTTGCTACGAATATTAAAATGTCCCAATACCTTTCACTAGAGGCCATGTTTGGTTAAAACAATACTTGTTCCTATATGTTTTCTTAAATGTTTAAACATGGGTGTGTATGTGAGAAAACTGGCTTGTTTGCAGTCCCCCTACTTTTGGACACCATTTGCAACTGATACTAGCGTTTTCTGACTCTGATTGTTCTCGAGGCTCTGCTAACCAGGCCCAGGGTCACACCTCTGTTTAAATGGTAACTACATGTAATTACAGTTGGTAATGACAACCTACCTGTAAGTCTCTAGTATATGGTTATAGAGGCCCAGTAGATTTCATCTACCTAAGTGTGCACTGCTGTGTTGCTTACTGACATTTTAAAAGCCTGCCTTGAATTTTGCTTTTAAAATATAAATATGTCCAAATTTCAGTTTGGAATAAAAAGTACTTCCAAAGTACTACCTTCTTTTACCATACATTTCAACCTTAAGGTCTACCCTAGTTGACGTAAGGGTAGGATGCTTTGTAATAATAAGCATGGACATTATAAAAGATATTGTATATGTCCTGCTGAGGGAAAAACTACCCATTTCCTTTTTCCCCTTTGTAGCACTACTAACTCCACAGGCTAACATGGGAAGGCTTTATTAAAATGTAATAAAGTCTAACTTTAGACTGGTAGGAACTAGAACACTCATTCAAAGTGTGAAAATAATAGTTATAATAAATCCAACAACTTGGTAAGGTTATATCTATTAAAACTTTTGCAGGAAAGTAGTTTTGGAATTGTTTTCCTAGCATTACCTAAAATCAGCCCTGTAGCAGCCTCTTATAATTACTCACCCTTTGACATGCTGAGCCAAGTTGTTCTGATGAGGTGTGACGTGGCCTCTGCTGAGACAAAGGGACCATGTGGTGGGAGTAGATCTGCTGCTGTAGATGCCAGGACAGGAAGTGGGCTTGGTAATCAAACTGGTCTTCAAAGGGAGAAGGACATATAGTACAGTAACCAGGCTCACCCCAACTTCCTGCACACCTAGCCAGATGAGGGTCTCTCTAATTGGATTAGGAGAGGGGCTGGAAGGGGAGTGTAGGGAAAAGTTAACCACACCTGTGTGTTGGGTTAGCCAGACCTAAAACTCCATGAGAGATTTTCTCCATTTTGGATTTTTGTGAAACAGTGCATTCTGGGACAAATATATGCCACACTTCTAAGGAAGTGGTCATCACAGAGTGTGGAAACCCATTCCCCTTTGGTAAGGGCTGCCCCCCTGCCTGTTAATCCAGAAACCTGGATAAATATGGGAGAGCTGCCCAGCAACACAAATCCCTGCCTGGAAACATCAAGATAAGAAGGACTTCCCTGCTGAATCCCTGTTTGGCACAGGAGAAGACTGAACCCACAAGGATTGTCCCTGCTGCACGCTCTGAGCTTCACAAAAAGAGGACTTTGCCTTGCTTCCAAGGTTAAGGAGTGTACTCCCTGAAAGCAAAAGGTACAAAAGAGCTACCAGGAGTTACCGGTATAACCTCCAGCAAGAAGAGCTCAGATGACCAGCATCCAGTAAACTTTTAAGGATTTGACCAAGTGCATTGTAGGAATTGTAGTCCAACTCTCCAAAGAGCAACTCAGAGCTTGTAGGATTTAGGCTGGTGCTGTGGGCTCTTCAAGGCCCCCCAAATGACCCTCTGGAAGAATCTCAAGAAGGTTGGGATCATTTGGAGATTTTTTAGTAAAAAGCTTTATAAGTTGACCGACCTGTCGCCTAATGTCAGGGTAGTGATGTTGAACCATGACTCGGCCTGAAAAACATCCTGGGCTGCTGATTAAACTCACTTGACGCCGAGAGGAAGAAAAAGACAAAATAGTGCAAAGGTAAAATTTTGACCCATGCCTACCGATCAGTGTAGCCTACCGCACGGCATGGCGGTTGGCCTTAAACTTTGACTTTTCCCCAGTCAGGTGCAACAGATGGCCAAGGTTGGCATATTTCAATTTATGACACTAGAAAGCACATTTTTACATTTAGGGCCAGATTACAACCTCAGCAGAGGAAATTACTCCATCACAAATGTGATGGCTATCCAGTCTGCCATATTACAAGTTCCATAGGACAGAATGGAACTTGTAATATGGCGGGCAGGGTATCCCTCACATTTGTGACGAAGTAATCCCTCCGCCAAGGTCGTAATCAGGCCCTTAATCTTTTAAAATTCATATCTTCAGGTCTCAACAATGAGGTGTTGTTGGTTTGGTGCCATCTTAAAGCTAAAAATATTCTCTATTTTTATAACTTGGCATTGGATTTTTTATATGTTGCTTCTTCCTTATTTGCTGTTTCATTTATATTAAATGCTTTACACATCTATCTCCTTAGTTAAGCCTGACTGCTCGTCAACCAAGCAACCAAAGGTTGAGCAAGGATTCATTTTTGAAAAATTTACTGGACCTTATTGGTGATTGTGGTGTTATTACTAGCTGTAGCTTCCTACCTGCAGCCACTAATAAACCACTTTCAAACAATGTGTGCACATACGCACACACACACGCACATGCACACAAACAGACAGGCAGCACACATAAGTGTGTCAAGCAAACCAGCAGGGTTCAGTAAACCCTATGAAAAGAAAGAGAGCATTACCAAGGTTCACACACCTGACTATCATTGTCATTTATATATAGCAGGATTTTTGGAGTTTGTTTCTGGGCAGGGAGATTTGGAGCTCAGTGGGGAAAAAATGGACCACATATATAACAGTGACCCCTGGGGGATGATCCATATGTGACAAACACTTGAAATATCCTAACTAAACCTAATCCAAAGGCCTCTGTTAAAACACAAGCATTGGCAAAGCCAATCAGTCTCCGCTCTAAAGGTATGACCTATTAGCTTTGCCAATGGCATGTAAATGTATGTGGTAAAACCCATGTGCGGCATTTCTGGCACACTTGCGATGGATTTTCTATCAAAGAAAACTCATTAAAAAAAGGCTATTGATGTGAACAAGTGTTGTGGTGCAATAGGTCTGCCTACTGACTGCTGTCCGCAGCCGGAATCTAAAAATGAAAATAGCAATAGCTACCGCGTGTAAAAAAAAACACTACACTTCGTTATGAAGGGGTGTTCAATGTAAATACTTTTTAATACTTCATAAGATGAATGTTAGATTAGTAGGTAAAATCATTTCTTTTGAATTTTAAATATAGTGTTTATTTCCCAGATGATAATTTTTGATCTCTGAGAAGTATTATGGTGCATATCTATATGATAAATCAAGTATGCATTTCACTGACTAGCAACATTTGCTACTTTCAATGGAGAAAGTCTTCTTTACCAAATAAGTGGAAAAGAAAGGGGTGGATGTCCCAGAGGTTGCCCATCTTGGTAAATGGGTGTGGTCAGTGTGCTCAGTTGTCCTTAAGAATGGGAAACCGCTTACCCATAAAAACATTTCATAGAGAGATAAAGGACCAAGATGAGTAGCAATAATGTTTGTAATTTTTTGTACTTCACAGACATACCTGAAGTCAGTAGTTCTAATTTTGTGCAAAGCAAATTTTATTTCTTCTATTTATATGGAATTCCAAAAAGTGGACCACAAAGTATAAAAGTATAAAGTAAAGCCAACACGTGTTTCACACCTTCCCGTGTAATCAGTCATGTCAAAAGGAAGACAGATGGGAGAAGAGGAAAAATTAACTCAAGTCAAAAAAATCCTCTTAAGGAACCAAACTCAAACAAAATAAAAAACAGTATTGCAAATTTAAAGACAAAATAATAGAGGAAGGAGATAATGTCTGGGCAACAGATGGATCCAATAAACATGCATGTGTTTAAAAAAATTGGTACTCAAGGTTGATACAGTTATAATGGTATAGTATTTGAGATAGGGTACAGACGGTGCATTTAGTCAGGATATAACAAAGCACATTAAATGAAATCCAAAAGTGTCATACAGATGGCATGTAAATATCAATCAATCAATCAGTCAGGATTTTTAAAGCATGGCTAATCACCGGATAGGGTATCCAGGTAGTTGCACATCCTGGCGGCTTATTCGGACAACCAGGTCTACAGGGCCATTCAGAATAACGAAAGTGAGGTGCTGATCCAGAGGTGTGTGGGGAGGCGGTTTCCAGGTTTTTAATGTGATGTGAGAGAAGGAGGGTCCTCCACTTATGCTTCGGGTAGATGTGGGGAGCACCAGCAAGTGAAGGGGAGGCAGAGTGTAGTCTTCTCAATGGTTGGTGGAAGTTTAGGCAGTGGTTATCGTACGTGGGCCCTTAGTTGTGCAGAGTCTTGTGTGCGTGGTTCAGCAGCTTGAATTGGCATCTCTTCTGTACGGGTAGGTAGTGGAGTTGGCTGAGGTGGGTGTAATGTGGGTTAGTTGACGAAGGCCGATGATGAGTCTGGCTGTGGTATTCTGTATGGTCTGAAGTGTCAGTAGGAGGTGTGAGGTAACTCCTACGTAGAGGGTGTTGCGGTATTCCAGTCGACTGGTGATTAGGGCCTGTGTAACGGTGTGCCTCGTGTGTAAGGCTAGTCACTTGAAGATCTTATGTAATATGCACAAAGTGAGGAAGCAGGCGGAGAAGATGGCATTGATCTGTGATTTCATGGTGAGCTTTTTATCAATGATCATTCCAAGGTTTCTGGCATGGTTGGAGGGAGTGGGTCGTAGGTCTGATGGGAACCAGGAGTCATTCCATGTGCTGGTGCTGTTGCCAAAGATCAGTACTTCCATCTTGTCTGTGTTCAGCTGCTGGCAGATGTTGTTCATCCAGTCAGCGATGCTTGTCATGCATCTGTGGAAGTTGGTTCTGGTGGCAGAGGGTTTGTTGATGTGTAAGAGGATGAGTTGGGTGTCTGTGTAGGTAATTATGTTGACATTGTGGCATCTGACGATGTTGGCCAGGGGAGTCATTTATGCGTTGAAGAGCGTGAGGCTGAGGGATGAGCCCTGGGGGACATCACAGTGACCTCCTTGGGTTCGGAGGTGAGTGGTGGGAGGTGAATCCTCTGGGTTCTTCCAGTGAGGAAGGAGGTGATCCGTCTGAGCATGTCTCCTTGGATGCCGATGTGGTAGAGTCTTTTCATCAGCATGTGGTGGGATACAGTGGAAGGCTGACGAAAAGTCAAGGAGGATTAAAGTTCCTGGTTCTTCCCAGTTGAGGAGAGTTTGGATGCTGTCAATTCCTGCGATCAGGGCAGTTTCGGATTGGAAGCTGTCAAGTAGCTGGCTCTGCTCCATGTATGTCAGGAGTTGATTGTTTATTATCTTTTCCAGTACCTTTGCTGAGAACGGGAGTAGGAAAATTGTCTGGTACTGTTTGGGTTTGCTGGGGTTGGCGGAGAGTTTTATGAGTTGCTGTCCTACTTTTGTGTGTTTCCAGGCATCAGGAAATGTTGCGGTGTTGATAGAGGTGTTGACCAGGGTGGTGAGTTCCTGGCCGATCCTTTGGTTTCCAAGGGTGAAGATGTGGTGCAGGCATGGGTCTGTGGGAGCTCCTTAGTGGATGAATTTCATGGTGGAGGTGATGTCCTGGGTGCAGAGGATGTTCCAGATGGTCAGTGTGTGGTTCGTGTCATTACAGTGGTGGTGTATCTGTCAAGGAAGTCCGTAGGTGTGGGTTGGGGCTTAAAGTTTCTGTACATGGTTGTGATCTTGTCAGGGAAGAAGTGGGAGAGTTGTCGCATAGCTCCTGAGAGGGTGTGATTTTGTTTTTGCTGGAAGCTGGGTTGGGGAATTCCTTGACTATGTTGAAAAGTTCCTAGATGTTGTTAACACTGGTTTCAATGCTTGCGGCAAGGGCTATCTTCTTTGTTGCCCTCAGCAGACAGTGGTAAAGGTTGAGGGAGGTCTTGAAGGCTGCTCTGTCAGAAGTGTCCTTGCCATCACCTGTCGAGCTGTTTACTGTCTCATTTCACTGTTCTGAGCTCTTGGGGTTGCCAGCTGGCCTTTTTAGAGGATTTTCTCAGGATGGTGCTTTGATGTTGTCATTGGGGTTGTCGATGTGGAAATTTGTTGCTGAGGAAGATGTGGTCTGTGGAGCCTTAGGCTAGGGGTTCAATGACTTCTGTTATGGTGTTGCAGAAGCTGGAGTGCGGGCCTGGGATCAGTATGCAAGGGTGCCTCTGATGGTTGTTTTGTCATCCGTGTGGAGCTTGAAGTTGAGATGTTTCTCAGGGGTGGTGGTGGTGGTGCACTGTATGGTCTCTTTGTAGATGATGGCTGTTCCTCCTCTCAGCTTGTTGATGCAGTCCTGGTGAGTGATTTTATATCTGTCGGGAATTCCTGTGGTAATGTCTGGGGCAAATGTGGGGTTGAGCCAGGTCTCGGGGAAGAAGATGATGTTGGGTGCGAGGGTGGCGATGAGGTCCCAGATTTTGGTGAAATGCTTGCATATGAGTGTGTGTTGAGAAGGACAAAAGCAAGTTGGTGTTTTTTTTCAGGTGTTGTCTGTAGTGTGCGGGGTGGGGCTGGTCAGCAGGCTGGTGTGTGTGCTGTGGCAGGTGAAGTGGCAGTGGATGCAGGTGAAAGGTCCAAGCGTGGGTCGGTGCAGTGGCAGTGTTTGCTGCATTGTCCGGGATCAAGGGTGTGGAGCTCGACAATGCTGTATCTTCCGGGGAGGGAGGGTCAGGGGGTTGTGGCACTCAGTGAGGTCCAGGCGCAGACGGGCTTGCCATTGGTTCTCCTTTGGCATGGCAGCGGTATGCCTGCTGCATGCAACCGCTGCACGGTCACGCTGAGGCCTGAATGTTGTAGGCCCTGAGATTGGTGCGGCATATATTGGTGGGAAGAATGGTGAGTGGGAAAACCCAGTCGGGAAAAGACAGGTGGATAACCCAGGGAGGTGCAGTGTCACTGGATCAGTCTGGAACAAACAGGAACCTGGCTAGGTGTCCAGGTGCCTACTTTTAAATATAAAAGAACAAATGTCATTATTATAGATATGAATAAAGCACTACCGTTTTTTATTTTGCATGAGTTGGGTTCTGCTGAAAGCAGAAAGCTAGCTGGGGCTGCAGGTGCCTTGGGGCACCCGGTGGCCCCCAACCATCATGTGGTGGGTGCCTTAGATGGACACCAGGGAACCCACCCTCAGTTGGGGAGGTCCTGGGGCATGGGTTCCTCAGGGCTGAAATCAGCCCAGAGAGAGGATCACATGGCCACCCCTCCCCCATTTAAATTTGGCCCGGCCCTGGGCATTGGGGGTCAAAATTGGCCCAAGATGGGGGGGCCGTATGCTTCCCTACCCATATTTATAATGGCAAGTCACAGGGTCCTATGGGAATAATTGGCCCAGGGAAGGAGTTTGCACTCCCCCTCACCCTGAAATGTGTTGTCAGCCCCCGGGGGTTAGGGCTCCTGGGGCGAGAAGTGGCCTGGTGAGAGGGACCCTGTGACCCACTCCCCCTAAAAATGCCCTAGGCTTCAGGGGATGGGGTTCCTTGGTCCAAAAGCTGCCTGGGGAGGTGGCCCATAAGTTGGCTGCCATTGGAGAGTTTGGCTGCAGGGCTTGGCCTGCAGTCAGGCCCTACAGGAAACCCCCTACATCACATGGCCAAAGGCTAGGCACAGTTTGTGGTTGGCTGCATGGGGGTTTGGCCTCAGGGCCTAGCTGCAGGCCAGGCCCTGCGTCTAAACCAACCACTGTACACAGACAAAAGCTGAGGGCAGGGGTGATTGGATGAGCATATGGTAAATAAATGTTGCATAAATAATGAAATATTACTTTACGTAAAAAAAAACCTTAGAAACTCCCTGGGAAAAACGATTACAGGGACGTTGTATTTAGGAAATGCCATTAAAAACCCACAGAAATTTACGTATAAAAGCAAAGGTTACAGGGGCATTATAGTTAGGTAATAGAAATTAAAAAACCTTGGAAATTCACACAAAAATACAGGTTACCAGGACATTATAGTTATTTTTAGATTTTACAAAAACAGAATCATAGAAATTCAGCAGATATAGTTATACTTATCTACAAAAACTATAAACCGTGTCCCAAGGTAACTATAACTTGCGCTTTCGCCATGCACTGCTAATTACTTCACATATTACTTCAGTCATAACATCTTCTATGACATTATTGATAATATCACTGCAACATTTGTAATAAAATTATTGATGGCAGGGGTTCAAGTTATAGTCACCTTAGGGCATCAGTTATAGGTTCTTGAGATAAGTATAACTTCCATTTTTTTGTATGTGTAAAATCTGAACCTAACTATAACATCCCTTTTTAGTAAATACACATCTATCTATCTATCTATCTATCTATCTATCTATCTATCTATCTATCTATCTATCTATCTATCTATCTATCTATACATATATTTCTTTTTTCATGTAACAAACCAAAGGTTACAGGGACGTTATAGTTCTAAATTTACTCATACAAAACCTTGGAAATTCAGCAGTTATAGTTAGAGGTAATTCAAGTAACTATAACTTGCACCCTAAAGTAACTATAACTCATGCAAGTACCATTTTTTTCTTTGTTACGTCAAATTTATATGAATGACTGTGAATTTGTTTTGTTCTTGCTGATATTCGTGAATTTGTTGTAATGTTACACGGGGAGCTGCGCTGAGCATGACAATGTTTTCGATAATATCATCCACCCTGGCCCCTTTTGGCAGTTCTCATTTTATGTTTCAGCCAGTGGGACCATGTCTCATTACTTAAAACGGCAGCTGCAACTTTCTGGTCCGGTTGCAGCCAGCCAATCACATCATTCCTGTTGGTACACGTATTCACGAATATGCCGCAATCCCCGCAAAACCATTGTGACGGATCCACAGCCTGAGATATACAAATTTATTTCCCCATTAATTTCTTGAAAACTACTGACCGGATTTACAACAAATATCCAAAAGCATAATCTGTGTGCCGAAACCTACCTTTCTGCCAAATTTCATGTAATTCCATCCAGCGGTTCGGGCTGTAGGCATGTTCAAATCTCCTAGAGGAATTAGCATGGGAAATGCTTGTTTTTTGCCCCCCTTTTTCTCGGCCCCCACATGAAAGATTGCCCCAAAACTTTCTGTGAGCACCAAGAGTCACCAGCACACTTCTTTTGCAAAACTTGGTGAAGAGCTGATAAACAGCCCGATAGATACAGGAAAGTAAAAAAAACAGGAAGTTTTGACAGCCATCTTGGTTCCAGACAAAAATGTAAAAAAAGAAAAGGGACCAGGGGAGGGACATCCTGACCCTTAGCTCTGGTGCTGAGGTCCCACAGGGACCCACTGAGAACAAAAAAGCATTTTGTTTTTTTGCCACGATTCGTGGCGGATATAGCAAAAAGTACAAAAAATAGAAGAAAACACTGGGTGGGGCAAATTCCGGGGGCAATACTATTGAAGTGCGGGAGGGCTGCCTGTCCCCCCCAGCCTCAGGGACCGCCACCTCCCTGGGGCATTCATTTGATGATTGTGTGCAGGGTGTTTGCAGTCCCCTCACAGCCGCGGGGACCACCACCTCACTGGAGCAAATTTGAAAAGAAATAAGGGGGCTGTTTCGGACCCCTTGCAGTACTAGGGGCCACCATCTCCCCGGAGCACTGATTATATTGTGGATGGGGGTGCCTTGCCACCCCCCCCCCCCCCCACAGCCCTGGGGAGCACCACCTCCCCAGGGCAATAAGTAAATTTGGTGTGGCGGGACACAGTCCGCAGACCCAGGAACCACCACCTCCCCAGGGTTATGTAGTTTGGAAGGGGACCTCGTGGCTCCCCTCAAGGAGCCAATGATGGGCCTGGGGACCACCACCACCCCAGGGCCAGTTCCTGCTATGTCCTGGGGTGCCCACCCCAGGGACATAGCTGTTTGCTGTGGATTTGTGGCAGCTTTGACAGCCTAGTCACAGCAAACACTATGGTTGCTGTGTAATAAGGCTTGGGAAATTGCTGTATAATTTGCCTTTCATCGCATATCCTCTCTATTTTGAATTTTCCCTGCTGCATACTGTAGTCAACCCTACTGAATAATATGGTCCTTAATTGTTGCATAATTAATTTCACCTTGGTTATAACTAAATCTAAGATTACCCTTGAATTGCTGAAAGCATTGGAGCAACTGCTTACCTTGCACCATACATTAACAGGCAGTGCTCCTCTACTAGATTTTGTAGCTTTAATATAAAAAATGGGTTTTATTGCCATGGTATTGATAGCAGCCATACTTCCTTTTGTTGACTATGTGCCTGATTGACGGAAGACCTGCTGTCCCTCTGTGTGGTGGTTTGAAGTATTCTGTCAAGATGATGGAGTTCCATCCACCGTATTAAGATGTTTTGCAGCTGAGTCTCCGACCACCTTGATGGACTGTTATCCGTTGCGTACGAGCTGCCCCACTGCCGATGGCTAACATTACTCTGTAGTTGTCAGGATGGTGGGTTACCACTGACCATATTTGGCTTCACAGTTGTATTGGCGTTGTTCTGGCAGCTGTGTCCTGGCAGAGGGGGTCCATTGCAGGAGGTGTTTAACATTGTCTATGCCTGTGGCTATGGAAGGGATGCCAGCAGGACATACCTGAGGTACTATGGCTACATGTGTCCACTTGCATACCATACTATGCAACACACTCCATTCACAACATGATCCTTTGCCATTTCATCACAACACATTTCCCTGAAGACAACACAAAATGTAATACATCCAAAAACACAACATACACACCCTGTCACTACACCCACATACACCACAACCACCCCAGTCACCATAATAACACGACCATCTAAACCAATACACTCATACAAAAGCACACCTTCACACATCACAACGCCAACCAGAACCAAACAACCACACTCACCTGAAGGTTACACACCAGCAAAACATCACACAACCAAACATAGTAACAAACACCAGACCCACATGCATCTGCTAAAAATATAGGCACAACCACACCACACACTTCATGTCCCTCTACCTCAACCAGCCAATGCACTCCCATCCCTGGTACCCTTATTCCTCTATGTTAATTCTTGCCTTAAACTCTACCATATCTACTCCCACCATTCCCAAGTAAAAACCTTGAGGTGCCTGATATGTTCCCAAGAGATGCCCCTTCCTGAGGAGGTTACCCTTGGACTATATGCAGGAAGCAAGTTAAGGGCAATAAAGCCAGGAGAGAGTGTAGATTGCAAACATTGTTCACTGTCACATAGGTGTTACATTGCAAAAATAATGTACATGATTACCTGAATGATTACTTGAGCTCACCTTTCACTACGTTTGTCCCCCATTGATGATTGCTGTACAATTCATTGTGTTAATGGAATTGATGTAGCAGTGAGCCACATGTTCTGCCTCACAATCACACCTGGATATACAACGTACTATTCACTGACCTGTCCCATTGCGAAGTACAGACATTGACATTGCTTACAATTTTGATGGACTTTGTGGAGTTGGTACAAGCATTTATTTTGGCAATGAATATTTACACCAAAAAAATTATGTATCAAAAGGTGTTGATACAAGTGTGTTTCATTTAATTTCTGACACAACTCGTGCAAACACATTTGCATTACACAAATTACACAAGTCTTTTAAAATTTATTTTAGTACATGTATGTAAATACACAGGTCCTGAGCTAATGTTAAGAGACAATTCAACGTTAACAAGTAATATGGAATGTTTACAATTTACTTTACCTTCGTGGTTAAGTGGCAGCAGCAACGACCAGACTTGTCCAGTCTGGTTCCATTGGAAAACGGAAGTGGAAAAGGGAAAAAGGTAGTTTCTTTTTTAATCTAATTTCCCTTCCACTCCACCAACTCAGGTGTGGAGGATTCCAAGCCAAAGATGCCTTGGTGGGAAGGCACATCCTGATTGGCCTGGCAAGAATACTGCCTGTGGCCTCACTGCCATCAGCTCTTTCCTATGGCGCTGTCGATGTGGGTGTAAAGTTCTGGTGGAGTTGGCGAGACTTGGGTGGTCTTTTGTCTATGGTGCTGCCAGCATCTAAATAGAGCGGGCGAACCGTCCAAACAGATTATCTGACAGAAAACCGTCGGCAGGACCAATTCCACCAAGATCTAAATCAGGCCCAGAATATTGAAATTGTGCAAACGAATCAAAATAAAAGATAAATTAAAAAGGCTTTTTTCAAAGAAGGAGGCACAATTTACTAACAACTAACCTGCGTGCTTTGACAGGAGCAGGACACAAGAACGTATCTTTTTACTGAGAAACTGCTTTGCGGGCAAATGACCAGTGTTTCCAAGCAGCCAGGAAAACATTCATGTAAATGTTTATATAACCAGATGACAAGTTGCAGATCTGGTTTTGATATGCACAGCTCTTGAAATAAAGCATCCTGCCATAGGGCCAAAGTTAGTAAGATGCCAATTGGTTGAGAAAGGATTTAGAGCCACGAGACACAACCAGTGCAGCTCTACTTATTACCCTTCATACTGGTGTGACTCAGTGGCGTAACACAAAATGATTCACCCCCCTGCAGAATGTGATGAGGGGCCCAACAACCTCCTGTACCTTAGAGGTATTCATTGATGTTTATATGAAAAGGGGACCCTTTCGAGTGTTAGGGCCCCACTTGAAGGGTTGGGGCCCCCTGCACCACAGGGGCTGCAGGGGTCTGTGTTACACCCCTGGTGTGACCTGAGAATTATTACATTAAATGTTCAGAAATCTTTAGTCTATAGGCTGATAAAGTTAAGGACATGTTCGTTCTATAATCCTTGCAGGGCCGAGACCCTGCCCACTTAAAGCCCTGCTGCTGATGGAGGTGCATCTCCCAGGTTTGGTAACCTTCCCAAGACTGGATTGCAGAAGCACAAAAAAGACCACCCAGGAACCTTAGTGTTATGCTCCACTTTGGAGCACGAGAACCCTAATGCCCCATTTAGTAACTAGACGGCTGGGCCCAGCTCCCAAGTGCATGCGCCGTCAGCATATTGGAACATATTGCCGGGTTGTACACTACACTGACAACCAAAGAAGTAGCCAGAAAATTAAAATACTTTGAAACAAAGTTCCTATGGCACCAAGCAAATGAAGCAAATCATCACAACCCTCTCCAGAAGAGCTCCCTTGCCCCTTCCGTTCAAAGCATTGATCCATTCACCATGCTATCCTTCCATCCACCTGCTGATATCCACCATTTCATCTTCACATTCTATCATTTATTCATCCTTTCATCCATCATTCAGTCTTTCAGCATTCAGCCATCTGCCATCCATATAAGAATCTATCCAACTATCAATCTATCATCTATCTATCTATCTATCTATCTATCTATCTATCTATCTATCTATCTATCTATCTATCTATCCATCTATCTATCTAGCTATCTATCCACCCTTTCACTCATCCATCTCTCCATAACCCTTTAACTCATCAATCCATCCTTTCAGTCATTCACCCATTCATCCTTTCTCCATCCATCCATCCACGCTTTCGCTTCATCCATCCATCTACACTTTCAATTCCATCATCCATTCAGCCTCCCTTTCACTCATCCATCCTTCCACTCATTTATCCACTCATCCATTCATCCATTTTACTATTTCTCTCAACCATCCATCCTTTCACTCACTCAGGCATCCACACTTTCATTCATCATCCATTCATTCACCCTCCCTTTTACTCATCCATCCATTATTTCGCTCATTAATGAATCCGCCCTTTCATCCATCCACTCTCCCTTTCATTCATCCATTCATCCTTTCATCCAACCACTCTCCCTTTCACTCACCCATCCATTCTTTCTGTCATACATTCTTCACTCTTTCGCCCTTTCATTAATTTCACCCCTCTATCCACAAGAGAAACATTTTATTCTACGATTCATCTGAATCTTTATAAGGGGAGATCCTACCCTGAAAAAAACAAAAAAAAGGACAGAATTAACAGTAAATAATAAATATAAAATTAATAAAACAAAATTAAAACTGTGATATTGGGTTTGTGCTGAAATGAGTTTACAGCACACCAATATAATCTTTACGATAACTCTGTTTATTCATCGTCGCCCCAGCCATCGTCTTCTCCTTCAACCGTCCTCCCTGCAATCCCCGCATTCCACATTCCATTACCATGGGGATCTCGTGATCCCAGTATTACCAATACATCACACTTCTCCCTTTCAATATTTAACAAAACTAACACAGGGATACATATTTTCTAATGAACAATATCTAGAACAAAATGAAGAAATCAAATGCAACAGAAATATACACTCTCCCAATCAGTTACCAGTGTAGAACATAGTCTTTAAAATGTTCAGGACTGAATCTCCTCCTATGACTTCTCCTTGCTCTATCCAATTTTTTGGCGTCCTTATTGCTGTCACCATTTGTTGCCAACGACGAATTGCTTCTGAAATTACTGTTACTTTCCGTAATTACACTTGGATTCTCCCCTTCCTTCAGCCGAACCACTCTGTTCATATTCCAAATTCTACCATCAGAAGTTTGGACAGCGTTCTTAAATAATTTTATTACTTCAAGAGGTCTGGTGAATTTTGACCCCTCTGCACATCCAATAGGCGCTTTTACCTTTACTATATTTCCCACAGCTATGTTCATTTTACACACCTTCTTCCTTTCATCATATTCTTGCTTTCTTTTACGGATAAGCCTTTCTTCCCTAATCCGCCACTCATTGCTGCCTACATTGAATCCATTCTTCATCCAATCCATCCATCCTGGACAGAAATTGGTATTGGGTATTCTCTTCCTAAACAGTTCAAAAGGAGATTTCCCAATGGTTGAATGAGGTGAAAAACGATAAGCTGTGATCCTTTTCATGAGTTCTGTACGCCAATTCAAATTATTTGCTTTAGCAAGTTGAATGCTGTCTTTTATATACTTGTTAAATCTTTCCACAGCACCATTAGTCTCTGGATGATACACTGCTGACTTTTTATGAATTATGCCACCCTCACCCACAAATTTCTCAAAGACTGTTGAACAGAATTGTGGACCATTATCAGACAATAAAGATTTTGGAAATCCTTCTTTCCTAAAAATGTCTTCCAGGAAGCTTATCACACTACGAGAGGAGACCTCACATGCATTTTTAACCTCTACCCACCTGGAATACAGGTCTATTAACACAATCAAATAGGGGTTAGAGTGTTCACCTTGCAAAGGACCAACAATGTCAATTGCTATGTCATCCCAAGGTTTACATGGTAAACTCCTACAATGCATAGGTACATTGCGGGTTTTTAATATTTTGTCACTTCGTGCACATGATATACACTCTCTAACCAGGCGCTCTGCTTCCAAATCCATTCCTGGCCACCAAAAATTTGCTCTTAAATTCTCTTTAGTCTTGACTATACCAAGATGGCCCTCATGAGCTTGATTCATAATCCTGTTTCTTAACACTTTCGGTGGAACCAACCTTGTACCACGCAATAATTTACACCTATCCACTGCCAACTCATCCTTTACTAAACACCAGACCTTTCCTAAAGCACCAAAACTTCCACTTCCTAAAGCCCTACACACACCACTTATCTCAACATCATCTTTTAACGCCTCTTCCCATTCTTGCTCAGTTATAGCACCACTTGTAATTTCACACACATCACTGATAATTTCACACACATTTTCCTCCAGCTCAGTAGTGTCTTTTTGTTCACCATCCTTCACATCTTCATCCACCAACCTGGACAGACAATCCGCACTGACGTTCAATACGCCTGGTAGATATCCCACTTTAAATTTGAAATCTTGCAAACCAATGATCCATCTTCTTATTCTTGCAGAAATACAATTCAGACCCTTACTGCCAAACACTTCTACTAAAGGCTTGTGATCAGTTAGCACCTCAAAGTCCGTACCCCAGACAAACTGTCTAAACTTCTTCAGTGCCCAATATATTGCCAATGACTCCCTTTCAATTACAGAATAATTCTTCTCCGCTCCACTCAAAGATTTCGATGCACAAGCAATCATCCTTTTCTTACCACTGTCATCCTGTATAAGAACTGCCCCCAACCCTTTCGCACTAGCATCAGTGATAATAGCAGTAGCCCTGCCCGGTTTAAAGGCTTGTAAAAAAAGGGCATGTTCCAACTCTTCTTTAATTTTGACAAACTCCTCTTCACATACAGCATCCCACTTGAACTCTCTTCCTTTCTTTAATAAAACTCTCATATTCACCGTTTTTTCTGCCAAATTCCTGATGTACCTTCCATAATATTCAACCATCCCCAAAAACAAACTCACTTCCTCTTTAGTTTGGGGAGAAACCAACTTTTTAATCGTCATAACCAACTCCGGTTTGGGTCTTACCCCATCCCCTGTAATCAAATGTCCCAGGTATTCAACCTCAGCCAGGCCAAAATGACATTTCTTTTTTTTAGGGTAAGGCCAGCTTGGCTTAAACATTTCAACACCAATCTCACTCTTTCCCAATGTTCCACCGCTGTATCTGCAAAAATTAATACATCATCTTGGTAACACTTCACACCCTTCACATCTTTTAGGACTTTGTTCATAATACGTTGAAATACAGAAGCAGTCGACACAAGTCCAAAAGGCATCCTCTTGAATTTAAAAGCCCCAAAAGGTGTAATAAATGCAGTCAATTCCTGCGAAGTCTCTTCTTGTTCCACCTGGTGGTATGCTGATGTTAAATCTAAAGTGGAGAAGTATTTTGCTCCACCAATCATAGAGACAATTTCCTCAATATTTGGAAGTGGAAATTTATCAACTACCACCTCTCTGTTTAGAGCTCTAAGGTCCACACATAATCTGATGTTTCCATCACTCTTCCTTGCCACTACAATGGGAGCCAACCATTCAGTGGCTTCCACTTCCTCTATTATACCTAACTCCTGTAATTTTTTGAGTTCAGTTTCTAATAGCTCTTGCAAGGCCAAAGGAATCTTTCTCATTTTCGCAACCACCGGAATAGCACCCTTCTTCAATCTAATTTTATGTTTATAACCCTTAAGACATCCCAACTTTTCTGAGAACACTTCAGAAAATTATCAGACCAAGGGGGTCATTCTGACCGCGGCGGACGGCGGTCGCCGCCTGCCAAGCAGTTCCCGCCGAAAGACCGCTCCGCGGTCAAAAGACCGCGGCGGTCATTCTGGCTTTCCCACTGGGCCGGCGGACGACCGCCGAAAGTCCACCCGCCAGCCCAGCGGGAAACACCCTTCCCACGAGGACGCCGGATCAGAATGGAGCCGGCGGAGTGGGAAGGTGCGACGGGTGCAGTTGCACCCGTCGCGAATTTCAGTGCCTGCAAAGCAGACACTGAAATTCTTCGTGGGGCCCTCTTACGGGGGCCCCTGCAGTGCCCATGCCATTGGCATGGGCACTGCAGGGGCCCCCAGGGGCCCCGCGGCACCCCCTACCGCCATCCTGTTCCTGGCGGGAGAACCGCCAGGAACCGGATGGCGGTAGGGGGTGTCAGAATCCCCATGGCGGCGGAGCGTGCTCCGCCGCCATGGAGGATTCTCAAGGGCAGCGGGAAGTCGGCGGTACACCGCCGACTTTCCGTTTCTGGCCGCGGCTGAACCGCCGCGGTCAGAATGCCCAGCGGTGCACCGCCAGCCTGTTGGCGGTGCTACCGCCGACCTCCGCCATGGCGGTAATTACCGCCAGGGTCAGAATGACCCCCCAAGTCATTCTCTTCACCTTCCACACATTGCACTTGCACCTGTGGTTGTGCATTCGGATTTAACACAACACCCAACAGTTTTTGATGTGTCCAACTTAAAAGATTATCACCCTGGTTGGACACATACATTTTCCCTAAAAGATGTCTATCTTTCAGTTCAAGATGACCTTCAAAGTACCCTAACATCTTTATAGGTTGCCCACCATAACCACCTGGACACACATCCATTTTCCTTAACTTTCTATCTTTGCCAATTAACATGTCAAAACTTTTCTTCGAAATTATCGTCAATTGTGAACATGAATCAAAACGCATCAGTAGATCAAGACCATCTACTCTCACCACTTCACTGGGATGTTCCCCACACCTTACCCGTGCTTCAACCTGAAAAACCACTTCCTGAGATATTTCGTTGACTTCTTTCATCAAATTACTATTGTAATTTTTTTTCTTTCTATTACGACAACATTTGTAGTAGTGACCTTTCCTTCCGCACCCATTGCACACAACATTTAATGCTGGACAATTACTTGCATTCGCTTTGTGGCCACTTTTGCCACATCTGAAACATTCACCTTTAAACTTCATTACATCCTCACATTTTTTTTTTCCCCACTCTCCCTGCTCTTTACTTCACATACTATTTCCTCCACCTTTGCACCTTCACCACTTGGAACTTTGTTTCCACTCAATTCCAACACACACTTCAACATATGTTCCACCCTTTTTGCCACCATAATCACCTCTTCCAAAGGTGGTTCATCTTTTAACCATAACTCCTCCCTAATCTTATCACTACTGCACTTTAACACAAATTGATCCCTAATTCTTTCATCCACTAGTGTTCCAAATTTACATGACGCTGCCAGTTTCCTCAAACTGGTTATAAATTCCTCCACCGACTCATCTTTACCTTGCTCCCTTTTTCCAAAATAATATCTTTCCATTATTGTACTCACCCTTGGTAAATAATGTTTGTCCAGTTTCATAACACATGTCTCATATTCATTCAAACTCCTAGCCTCCTCAATATTCAGATCAGGCAAATTTTCCAGAACCTCTTGTCCCTGACCCCCTAGACAGTGCATTAATAATGCTTGTTTCCTCTCAGCACTCAGTGTCGGGCCACACACCCTAGCATAGTGAATAAACATTTTCTTCCATTTGTTCCATGGATATATCGGATCTCCAGGACTACTAAAAAAAAACGGAGGAGGTGTTACCTTCTGCATAACTCAGCTGTGTGTGTCCGACCCACAAATGACTGCTGAGCGATTGTCACAATGTCCTGAATCACAAATAGCTTGTCAAACACATGTTTCCAATCCTTTAAATGTGTCTGTCAGAATGTACTCCTTATATTCTCTAGAGAATGTTAAAATTGTGCCTGTCACTGTATGTCCCACACAACAGGCAAAACAAAAAAAAGTAATTGTTATCACAATTTTTTTTTTTTTTTTTTTAAATGCCTGAAATAGAGATGACCAAAAAACAATTTATAAAAATAATAGAAACTCACAAATATGGGAAAGTTCCCTTTTTAAGGTCCCAAAACGATCGTCCTTTTGAGGAAAACCTCGTTCTGAGCTCAAGATGCAAAAACACTCTCACCAACACGAGGCACTTCCCCTTTAAGAGTTTGACACGATCATCCCTTTAAGAACAACCTCATCCTGGGACGTGTTTCCAGAATAGAAATAACCCCAACTGCTTCGTTCTGCTTTCTCCTCGACGCTGTCGATTCTCTGCTGTGAGACCGAATGAACTGACACTGTGTTTCTGCTCCGCAGTGAGATCGGAGCAACCGCAGGCTTCTCAATGCGGCTCCAATTCCAAACTTTTCCAATTAATTTCGACGCTGTGAACGGGAAACAGCATTCGTCTCTGATCCAAATTTGAAAATACTTGCACTCCGATACTGCCAGCATCCAGTTCCCGTCTCCTTCACGCCACTGTGAGTACTGCCTGTTTCCACTTTTTTTTTTTCTTTTGATGTTGAGGCGACCGCCACCTTCGTCGCCAAATGTGATATTGGGTTTGTGCTGAAATTAGTTTACAGCACACCAATATAATCTTTACGATAACTCTGTTTATTCATCGTCGCCCCAGCCATCGTCTTCTATCCTACCCTGAAAAAAAAAAAAGGACAGAATTAACAGTAAATAATAAATATAAAATTAATAAAACAAAAGTAAAACCAACATAATAAAGGTAGTATAATTTCAAGACTAAGGGGATGAAAAATGAGCGAAGAATAGTAGAGCACTTCCTCAATACATCATTGCCTCTTCAACAGGAAACAAAACACCAGAAAAGGCAGTGAGTTGAACAGATTTCCTACATTAAATGACTGCTAAATAGAGGCCTCGGTTTTAATCGCTAACCCGAATTCGCCTTATGCTTTCAAAATCATTCTAAAAGACACATAAAATCCAAATAAATCTAAGCACCATACAATAGAAGACAAAAAGAGTCGAAAAACTAACCGAAAGTAGCAGTACAAAACGTCAACAAATAATTGTTATTATAAAAAAAGAAGACAAGCAAAGTCTGATATATTAGAATAGTGTGGGCAAAGAGACTCTGGCCCTCATTACAACATTGGTGGTATTGACCGCCTACCACCACGGCACCACCGCCAACATACCGCCGCCGTGGCTACCAGCCGGCAACGCGTATTATGACCGCTGACAGTATCGTGCCAGAAATCTGGCAGAACACTGCCGATAGTCATGGCGGCAGACGGCGGTAAGGCGGTGCTGCTGACAGCAGCACTGCCACGCAAGCAAAACACCGCCTACCATATCATGAGCAATGATTCGGCCTGGCAGTGTTTTGCTGGTGGACGCTGCTGCTGCCAGCAGTGCCGTGGACCGTCTCCAGCTGAAGGACCACCTGCAAGCAGGTAAGTCGGGTTCTCCGTCCGGAGAGGGGGGGTGTGGTGTGTATGTGGGGGGGGAAGGTGTATGTTTTGGGATGCGTGCATGCAGGTGTGAGTCGCGTTGGATGCATGCATGAATGAGTGATTGTGAGTGTTGTTGATGCATGTGTGTGACAAGCTATGCTGGTGTATGTTGTGGTGTGTTGGTATGTATGTGTGCGTGCGTGGGTGGAGGTGGGTATGTGTGTGTGAATTTGTGTATATGGGTGCACGAGTGGGTGTGTATATGTGCGGGGGCAGGAGCGGGTGGGGGAAGGTGGGGGGGACACTGGGGAGGGGGCAGGGGCAGGGGAGACCCCTATAGGTGCCATGGAATGGATTTCCTGGCATTGATAGTGCCTACCACCATGGTTTTTGTGGCAGTACACGGAACTATGACAGTAGGCCGGGTCGTTATCCAGAGGGTGGGAATGTGACAGCCACTGGGCTGGAGACCGAAGTCTCCAGCCCAGTGGCTGTTACCACCCTGGTGGTCGGTGTGTTAAAGTGGAGGTGTTGTGTGGCGGTAACCACCAGGGTCCAAATCCCATTTTTTTAACCGCCAGCCTGTTGGCGGTATTACCGCCGCTTTAACACAGACCGCCAGAGTTGTAATGAGGGCCTCTATCTTGTACACTGACTATTTTGGAGGCAATTGTAAACAAACAAGTAAAACTAGCAAGGTCTCATACATTAAAGTTGGGCATGCAAGGGGATTCTATCTTGGATACTAACTCAATTTTGGGAGCAAGCGTAAACAAGCAAATCAAACAAGCAATGTCTCATTCATTAAAGTGGTGTGTGTAAAGAGACTAGACTCTGTTTTGAGTACTGGCTGCAATCACTTATTTTCCCTGAAAAGACTAAGTCAAATGCAGTATGACATAGTTATAACAGAGTCTAGCTATCTTTGATACTAACATTCAGCAGTTTTTGCAGTTGGTAAATTAATTTTCCAGATTTAGCTAGGTCAGTCGGTTCTTTCAATGTAAAAACCAGGGCCCATATTTATAGGAAAATGATGGCATGATGCTGAGCCAAAATTAGCAACCCTGCGCTCCGTCATTTTCACAACGCGGAGGCACACTGTATATAATTGAACATGGGGTACCCCTGTGTTGTCCCCTGCGCTGATGCTAAATTGAGGTGCCAGTGCCAACGCAGACACCCTTGCACCATCGTACAAGGATGTCTGTGTTGAGGCATGTGATTGTTTATGTGCGGGAATGTGTCCCTTCCTGCACATACACAATCACTAATGGCGATTTGGCACTTCTGTGTGTGCTGAAGAATGTACCACACACAGAAGTGCCAAAGCATCATTTTCAAATGATTGTTCATGTGCAGGAAGGGACACCTTCCCACACATAATCAATAATGTTTGGCATTTTGCTCTTTCTATGCGTACTGCAGCACGCATAGAAAAAGCAAAAAACGAGGATGAATAAAACTATTCCTCCTCGTTACGTCTGCTAACGCCACCCCTGGGGTGATGTTAAATTTTGGCGCTGCCTCAGGTTTACGAAAACTCGTAAATCTGAGGCAGTGTCAAAATGTAATGGGTGTTGCTGTGGCACGTCCACAGCAACACCCATTGCACGACCCTTCCATGCAAAGGGCTGTATTTGAAGGGGTCATATTTACAAGGTGGCGTTAAGCCACAAAAAGTGGCTTAACGCCACCTTGTAAATACAGCACAGGGCATAGCGCCAGCGGAGCGTCACAAAAAGTGACGCTCCGGTGGCGCTAGAGGCTACTAAATTTGCCCCGAAGTTCCTAGCTTGAATTCAAGGTCTTATACCATGGCTTAAAAAATAGGTTTGAGCAAAGTGCACCATGCATTACTCATTGCCGGGCAACAACAGAGTAGATGGGTGTTTTATACCTGCAGTGCCTGCAATTGGTAATCATGGAAATTGAGTGCCATTTTGGGTTCATCTATTTAATCTTAAGGGCCATCAACCTTGCCGCCATGATTTGTGACAGGCAGGCTTTTCCAGTGGCACACTTTAAATACAGCTACTGAGTCAGCAGATGAGAACGAGGGTCAGAGGATACTGTCACAGCCACTACCATTGGGGTGCTGTTCAATTTGGCTAAGTCTATTATCATAGAAGTGTATATGATCTGCTTCTTTAGAACCGCTTTGAGGGCCAATTGTGTGAGGAGCAGCGTGCCTGATCAATTTGTACCAAGCAAATTTAGCAAATTATCACAACCCTCCCCAGAAGAGCTTCTTGCCTCCTCCATCAAAGCGTCTATCCATTCACCATTTTATCCTTCCATCCACCTGCTGATATCCATCATTTCGTCTTCACATTCTGTCATCCATTCATCCTTTCATCCATCATTCAGTCTTTCATCTTTCAGCCATCTGCCCAGCCATATCAAAATCTGTCCAGCCAGCTCCAAACCTACAAATCTATCTATCTATCTATCTATCTATCTATCTATCTATCTATCTATCTATCTATCTATCTATCTATCTATCTATCTATCTATCTATCTATCTATCTATCTATCTATCTATCTATCTATCTATCTATCTATCTATTTATCTATCTATCTATCTATCTATCTATCTATCTATCTATCTATCTATCCATCTGTCCACCCTTTCACTCATCCGTGTCTGCATGCACCCTTTAACTGATCCATCCATCCTTTCAGTCATTGATCCATCCATACTTTCGCCCATCCAACCATCCATCCATCCATCATCCATCCATCCTTCTACACTTTCACTCCATCCATCCATTCAGCCCCCCTTTTACTCATCCATCCATCCTTCCACTCAAGTATCCACTCATCCATTCATCCATTTACCATTCCACTCATCCATCCATCCTTTCACTCACTCATTCATCCATCCACACTTTCATCCATCCATTCATCCACCCTCCCTTTCATTCATCCATCCTTTCATACATCCACCCTCTCGTTCACACATCTACCTATTCTTTCACTCATCCATCCTTTCTCTCGTTCACTCTTTCATTAATTTCACTCCTCTATCCATCATTCTCTCTTCCTCCAACCTTTCACTCATCCTTCTATCCACCCTTTTAATCCATCCATCAATCTAGTCACCCTCCCTTTCATTAATCCATCCACTTTTTCACTCATACATCCATCCACCATTTTATTGATTTATTCATCCATCCACACTCCTTATCACCCAGTCATCTATTCTTTCACTCAGCCTTCCTTTCCCTCTTACATTCATCCACTCACCCATCCATCCTTTCTCTCATCATCCATCCATCCACCTTTTCACTCACCCATCCATCCTTTCTCTCATCATCCATCCATCCATCTACCCTTTTACTCATCCATCCATCCTTTCATCCATCCATCCACCCTCGCTTTCACTCATCCATCCATTCATCCTTACATCTATTTATGCAGCCTCCCTTGGACTTTTCCAGCCATTCTTTCCCTCATCCATCTTTACATCTACCTTTTCAGACATTCCTCTGTCTACCCATCCATGCTTTAACTTATCCATCCATCCACCATTTTACTCATATATCCATCCTCTCACTCACTCTCCTTTGTCTGCCAAGTTTGTGACAGAAGTGGCCACCACTTTTGTAGCTACTAAATTTGGGGATTCACAAAGCCCTGGCATTCGTCCATCCATCCATTCATCCATCCACCGACCCACCCAATAACTCACCAATCCATTTCACATAATTTATGAGTCATTGTCTGCTGAGTTATAGGCAGAAGAGGCCCATCAAGAACTTCACCCCTGCTGTAGCTGCTAAAGTGAGGGGGTTGATGACGGCCCTGTGATGACATAAAGTGGTATGGGTGGGAGAACCTACATTACCATTCACATATATAAACTCTTAGGAATCCTTTATCTTTTCCTGTCGAGCTCCAGAACATATTTGGAACCGACTCCGTATAAATCTTGTATCCCAATACCTCATTTGTACTCCCTCTTGCACCTCTCCACCCCAGGTCCTAGAGTGCTTTGAAGCAACCCTTTACCTGCTCTAACACTATGAAAACAGCAAATAACAAGCATTTGCAAAGCAATAGCACTCACATTTTCTTGAGGTAGAGCTATTGGCATTGTAAATTCATAACTGTCTTATAATTTTGTGTTCTCCTGCCACATAATTCCAGTGGCCCTGCATATAACTAAAGCATTTCAATTTGCCTTGTTCCTCTATCTGTAGTCAAAAAATGAAAATGTTACTATTTAGCATCCCACTTTAAATCTTGTTAGAAGCTGGCCTGGTGTGTGGTGGCTACCTAAGGTACTTACACCTTATACCAGGTCCAGGTATCCCCCTATTAATGTAGGCAGTGTCTAGACGTCAGGCTCTCTAGAGGTAGCTGTGGATGAGCAGCCAAGGCTTATCTAGGAGACATGCAAAGCACTTAAACACATGAAAGAAAACACTCAGTGTTACAAAAATAAAGGAGTGTGTAGAGGGGTGCTGGGGTACCAGGAAAGCACAACGGGAAGTACAACAACACCCCCAGCGAGCAAGAAAGCAGGAGGAAATCACTAGAATTTCCCCAAAACACCCACTTAGAAGTAAAGAAGAGAACTGCAAAACCCAGGGGGTTCTGCAAGAAACCAACAGTGGATTCCTGAAGAGGACATCCTGTGGACAGAGGGGACCAAGTCCAGAAGACACAGCAGAGTCCAGTGGGGGCGGGAGCCCCTACCCACCAAGCTGAGGATGCAGGAGCTGGCCGACGGTGAGGAAAGAAAGTCAGCACTGCATCCTTGGAGTCAGAGTCGAGTTCCTTGAGTATGCAAGTGATGTCTGTAGGAAGTTGGCTCTGTATATACTATTTCAAAGTAGGAAATAGTGTACAACCCCTTACAATGACAAATTTTGAAGGAGTACAGAGAGAGAAAAGCAAAGACCAGGTCAGCATCCAGAGGCACACAACACCATCACTCATACACCATCCACGCACATCACACCACACACCCCAACACATCACCCCACACATCACATCAACCATCACCTCACACATCACTCACACCACATCATGGCACCTCAAAGACACCCCAGGTTTTCTGAGGAGGAGCTCAGGGTCATGGTGGAGGAAATCATCTGGGTAGAGCCACAGCTATTCGGATCACAGGTGCAGCAGACGTCCATTGCTAGAAATATGGAGCCATGGCGAAGAGGTACAGGAACAGGTAGAACGACCTACGGGGGAAGGTACATTCCGTGGTATCCAGACACCAGGCCGTACAGAGGACTGGCAGTGGACCCCCACCTCCTCCCCCACAACTAACAACATGGAGGAGCAAGTCTTGGCAATAATGCATCCTGAGGGCCTCGCAGGAGTAGCAGGAGGAATGGACTCTGGTAAGTCAAATATTTACTATTATATCCCCCCCACCCTACCTGCATGCCAGCACATACTCCCACCCTCACCCTCACCCCCATGACTCCACCATCTCCCACACACCCCACCATCACTCCCTCATCCAAGCCTTGCATGCAACAACAATGCATGGACACCCATCACCAAAGCATGTCCAATAGAGAGACTCACCCAGGGCACACAATCATCACTCACACAAGGGCCAACACGATAGAGCAAGCACAATAATAGAGGAAAACACACCTATTGCACAAGATGCCACACACAGATCAAATAACAATGCATTTACACCCCAACAGGACCCCTACCCAACGTCACTGGAGAGAAAGTGCCAGCCATATCCAGTCCCCCCACAGAAGAGGCCCACAGTGATGACAGCAGCTCTGCACGCCTGGATCAAGATGACCAGCCTGGCCCATCAGGGACCTCGGGACAGTAGGTCCCCTTGCCACAGTCCCAACCCACCACAGAACCTCCCCCCTCAGGAAACACCAGAACAGCACCCACCCAGTGGGTCCATGCCACTGTCCCCAGGACACGTCAATCAACAGTGTTTCCACCACTACAGGGACCCCAGGCAACCCCACTAACACAGGATGATCAGGGACCTGGGGTCAGTGGAAGTGGGCACACGGTTCAGGGAACAGAGGCACAGGACAACAGGGAAGCTGGGAGGACTGCTGGGCGACGGGGGGAGGACAGGCCCAGGGAACCGATCCTCCACGAGGCACTATTAACAACATGGGAGCATACCACCATTCCCAGGAGACCATGGGCACGGTACTGGCCAAGTTGCAGGAGACCCAGCGGCTGCAAGGAGGGACAGTACCTGGGGATCAGGGAGGACTTGAAGGACATCAACACCACCCTGGTCTCCGTTGCAGGGGTGCTGGCTGACATAGCCACCACCATGATGGAGGCAGTGGCACAACAAAGGGCCCATGACACTAGCCAAACCAATGAACAGCCTTCCACCTCCGCCGGCGCTAGTGGACAGGAGGCCCCACCTGTAGGAGGCTGGACTGGCTTGTAGTGAGTACCTAGGGGTACTTGCACCTTGCACCAGGCCCAGTTATCACTTATTAGTGTATAGGGTGTCTAGCAGCATAGGCTGATAGATAATGGTAGCTTAGCAGAGTAGCTTAGGCTGAACTAGGAGACGAGTGAAGCTCCTACAGTACCACTAGTGTCATATGCACAATATCATAAGAAAACACAATACACAGATATACTAAAAATAAAGGTACTTTATTTTTATGACAATATGCCAAAAGTATCTCAGTGAGTACCCTCAGTATGAGGATAGCAAATATACACAAGATATATGTACACAATACCAAAATATGCGGTAATAGTATTAGAAAACAGTGCAAACAATATATAGTTACAAAATAGCAAGGGTTAGAAAAATAGCCCACCCCAAGACCCTGAAAAGTGAGTGCAAAGTGCACTAAAGTTCCCCAAAGGACATAGAAGTCGTGATAGGGGAATTCTGCAGGAAAGACACAAACCAACAATACAACAATGATGGATTTCCAGTCGAGGGTACCTGTGGAACAAGGGGACCAAGTCCAAAAGTCACAAGCAAGTCGGAGATGGGCAGATGCCCAGGAAATGCCAGCTGTGGGTGCAAAGAAGCTGCTACTGGACAGTAGAAGCTGAGGTTTCTGAAGGAACGACAAGGGCTAGAGACTTCCCCTTTGGAGGATGGATCCCCCACACCGTGGAGAATTGTGCAGAAGTATTTTCCTGCCGAAAAACCGCCAACAAGCCTTGCTTGCTGCAAATCGTGCAGTTAGGGTTTTTGGAAGCTGCTGTGGCCCAGGAGGGACCAGGATGTCGCCAATTACGTGTGGGGACAGAGGGGGCGTCGAGCAAGACAAGGAGCCCTCTCAGCAGCAGGCAGCACCCACAGAAGTTCCAGAACAGGCACTACAAAGATACGTGAAACGGTGCTCACCCGAAGTCGCACAAAGGAGTCCCACGTCGCCGGAGGACAACTTAGGAGGTCGTGCAATGCAGGTTAGAGTGCCGTGGACCCAGGCTGGAAAGTGCACAAAGGATTTCCGCCATAAGTGCACGGAGGCCGGAGTAGCTGCAAAAGTCGCGGTTCCCAGCAATGCAGTCTGGCGTGGGGAGGCAAGGACTTACCTCCACCAAACTTGGACTGAAGAGTCACTGGACTGTGGGAGTCACTTGGACAGAGTTGCTGGATTCAAGGGACCTCGCTCGTCGTGCTGAGAGGAGACCCAGGGTACCGGTGATGCAGTTCTTTGGTGCCTGCGGTTGCAGGGGGACGATTCCGTCCACCCACGGGAGATTTCTTCGGAGCTTCTAGTGCAGAGAGGAGGCAGACTACCCCCACAGCATGCACCACCAGGAAAGCAGTCGAGAAGGCGGCAGGATCAGCGTTATAGTGTTGCAGTAGTCGTCTTCGCTACTTTGTTGCAGTTTTGCAGGCTTCCAGCGCGGTCAGCAGTCGATTCCTTGGCAGAAGGTGAAGAGAGAGATGCAGAGGAACTCGGATGAGCTCTTGCATTCGTTATCTAAAGAATCCCCAAAGACAGAGACCCTAAATAGCCAGAAAAGAAGGTTTGGCTACTTAGGAGAGAAGATAGGCTAGCAACACCTGAAGAAGCCTATCAGAAGGAGTCTCTGATGTCACCTGCTGGCACTGGCCACTCAGAGCAGTCCAGTGTGCCAGCAGCACCTCTGTTTCCAAGATGGCAGAGGTCTGGAGCACACTGGAGGAGCTCTGGGCACCTCCTAGGGGAGGTACAGGTCAGGGGAGTGGTCACTCCCCTTTCCTTTGTCCAGTTTCACGCCAGAGCAGGGCTAAGGGGTCCCTGAACCGGTGTAGACTGGCTTATGCAGAAATGGGCACCATGTGTGCCCATGAAAGCATTTCCAGAGGCTGGGGGAGACTACTCCTCCCCTGCCTTCACACCATTTTCCAAAGGGAGAGGGTGTAACACCTTCTCTCAGAGTAAGTCCTTTGTTCTGCCATCCTGGGCCAGGCCTGGCTGGACCCCAGGAGGGCAGAAGCCTGTCTGAGGGGTTGGCAGCAGCAGCAGCTGCAGTGAAACCCCGGGAAACGCAGTTTGGCAGTACCAGGGTCTGTGCTACAGACCACTGCGGTCATGGGATTGTGCCAACTATGCCAGGATGGTATAGAGGAGGAAATTCCATGATCATAGACATGTTACATGGCCATATTCGGAGTTACCATTGTGAAGCTACATATAGGTAGTGACCTATATGTAGTGCACGCGTGTAATGGTGTCCCCGCACTCACAAAGTCCGGGGAATTGGCCCTGAACAATGTGGGGGCACCTTGGCTAGTGCCAGGGTGCCCTCACACTAAGTAACTTTGCACCTAGCCTTTACCAGGTAAAGGTTAGACATATAGGTACTTATAAGTTACTTAAGAGTAGTGTAAAATGGCTGTGAAATAACGTGGACGTTATTTCACTCAGGCTGCAGTGGCAGGCCTGTGTAAGATTTGTCAGAGCTCCCTATGGGTGGCAAAAGAAATGCTGCAGCCCATAGGGATCTCCTGGAACCCCAATACCCTGGGTACCTCAGTACCATATACTAGGGAATTATAAGGGTGTTCCAGTAAGCCAATGTAAATTGGTAAAATTGGTCGCTAGCCTGTTAGTGACAATTTGAAAGAAATGAGAGAGCATAACCACTGAGGTTCTGATTAGCAGAGCCTCAGTGAGACAGTTAGTCATAACACAGGTAACACATTCAGGCACACTTATGAGCACTGGGGCCCTGGCTAGCAGGGTCCCAGTGACACATACAACTAAAACAACATATATACAGTGAAAAATGGGGGTAACATGCCAGGCAAGATGGTACTTTCCTACCCAACCCCCCCCCCCCAAACGAAGGACAATAAGACTAGCCATGACCTGATGAGTCTTCATTGTCTAAGTGGAAATATCTGGAGAGTCCATCTGCATTGGAGTGGCTACTCCCAGGTCTATGTTTCACTGTATAGTCCATTCCCTGTAGGGATATGGACCACCTCAACAATTTAGGATTTTCACCTTTCATTTGTTTTAGCCAAAGTAGAGGTTTGTGGTCTGTCTGAACAATGAAGTGAGTGCCAAACAGGTATGGCCTCAACTTCTTCAGTGCCCAGACCACAGCAAAGGCCTCCCTCTCAATGGCAGACCAACGCTTTTCTCTAGGGGTCAGCCTCCTACTAATAAAAGCAACAGGTTGATCCTGGCCCTCAGAATTAAGTTGTGAAATGACTGCCCCTACTCCTAATTCAGATGCACCAGTTTGGACATAGAATTTTTTAGAGTAACAAGGGCTTTTTAGGACAGGTGCAGAGCACATGGCCTGCTTCAGCTCCTCAAAAGCTTTCTGACAGTTTGCTGTCCATAATACCTTTTTAGGCATTTTCTTGGATGTGAGGTCATTAAGAGGGGCTGCAATGGAGCCATAGTTCTTAATGAACCTCCTGTAATACCCAGTGAGGCCTAGGAAGGCTCTCACCTGAGTCTGAGTAGTAGGGGTAACCAATCTATAATAGTTTGGATTTTCCCCTGAAGTGGTGCAATCTGTTCCCCACCAACAAGGTGTCCCAGATAAACCACCTTCCCCTGCCCTATCTGGCACTTTGAAGCCTTGATAGTGAGGCCTGCCTTTTGCAGGGCCTCTAAAACTTTCCATAGGTGGACCAGGTGATCATCCCAACTGGAGCTAAAGACAGCTATATCGTCCAGATATGCTGCACTAAAAGCTTCCAGCCCTTGCAGGACTGTGTTCACCAACCTTTGAAAAGTGGCAGGTGCATTTTTCAATCCAAAAGGCATTACTGTGAATTGGTAATGGCCTCCAATGGTTGAAAATGCAGTTTTAGGTTTAGCATCTTCTGATAATTTGATCTGCCAATACCCTGCAGTCAAGTCAAAAGTGCTTAGATACTTGGCAGATGCCAGTGTATCTATGAGCTCATCTGCACTGGGTATAGGGTAAGAATCAGTTATGGTTACCTGGTTGAGACCTCTGTAGTCTACACAAAACCGCATTTCCTTCTTTCCATCCTTGGAATGAGGCTTTGGTACAAGTACCACAGGAGAAGCCCATGGACTTTCAGAGTGCTCAACCACTCCTAGTTCTAACATTTTCTGCACCTCTTGCTTTATGCAGTCTCTGACATGGTAAGGCTGCCTATAGATCTTACTTTTGACAGGCAAGCTGTCTCCAGTATCTATAGTGTGCTCACACCAAAAAGTGGTACCTGGCACAGTAGAGAAGAGTTCAGAAAACTGACCCAGGAGATTTATGCAATGGTCTTTCTGCTCAGCAGTAAGACAATCAGCCAAAACTACACCTTCCACTAGAGCATCTTGTTCTGTGGAAGAGAAGAGATCAGGTAGAGGATCACTGTCTTCTTCCTGTCCCTCATCAGTTGCCATGAGCAGGGTGAGATCAGCCCTGTCATAGTAGGGTTTCAGGCGATTGACATGGAGCACCCTAAGGGGACTCCTGGCAGTGCCTATATCAGCTAAGTAGGTGACTTCACCCTTCTTTTCAACAATTATGTGGGGTCCACTCCATTTATCTTGGAGTGCTCTTGGGGCCACAGGCTCCAAGACCCACAATTTCTGCCCTGGTTGGTACTGAATCAAAACAGCCTTCTGGTCATGCCATTGCTTTTGGAGCTCTTGGCTGGCCTGAAGGTTTTTACTGGCCTTTTTCATATACTCAGCCATCCTTGATCTGAGGCCAAGTACATAATCCACAATATCTTGCTTTGGAGCTTTTAAAGGTTGTTCCCAACCCTCCTTGACAAGTGTTAGTGGACCCCTAACGGGGTGTCCAAAGAGGAGTTCAAAGGGGCCTAAGCCCACTCCTTTCTGGGGTACCTCCCTGTAGGCAAAAAGGAGGCATGGTAAAAGGATATCCCATCTCCTGCGGAGTTTTTCAGGGAGTCCCATAATCATGCCTTTGAGAGTTTTGTTAAATCTTTCCACCAGTCCATTTGTTTGTGGATGATAGGGTGTAGTGAACTTGTATGTCACACCACACTCCTTCCACATGGCCTTTAAGTAAGCAGACATGAAATTGCTTCCCCTGTCTGATACTACTTCCTTTGGGAAGCCCACCCTGGAAAATATTTCCAGGAGGGCCTTTGCCACTGCAGGTGCTGTAGTGGTCCTTAAAGGAATTGCTTCAGGATATCTTGTGGCATGGTCCACTACCACCAAGATAAACCTATTGCCTGAAGCAGTAGGAGGGTCAAGGGGGCCAACTATGTCAACCCCTACCCTTTCAAAGGGAACCCCAACCACAGGCAGTGGAATAAGGGGTGCCTTTGGGGTGCCACCTGTCTTGCCACCGGCTTGATAGGTTTCACAGGACTTACAAAACTCTTTTGTGTCCTCAGACATTCTAGGCCAATGAAACAAGGGAACAAGCCTGTCCCAAGTTTTCATTTGTCCCAGATGTCCAGCTAGGGGAATGTTGTGGGCTAGAGTTAGGAGGAACTTTCTGTACTCCTGAGGAATCACTAACCTCCTGGCAGTTCCAGGCTTAGGATCCCTTGCTTCAGTGCACAAGAGGTTGTCCTCCCAGTAAACTCTGTGAGAGTCACTGACATCCCCATTAGCTTGTTTGACAGCTTGCTGTCTTAGACCCTCTAGTGTGGGACAGGTATGCTGTGCCACACTCAGCTCCTCCCTGGCAGGCCCCCCTTCACCCAAAAGCTCAGCAGTGCCTGTTTCCAGCTCCTCTGGTGAAGGTTCTGCACAGGGTGGAAATTCTTCTTCCTCAGAAGTAGAATCCACTGTAGAGGGAGGGATAGTAGGAAGTGCTTTACTTCTACTAGCCCTAGCTTTAGGGAGCACTTGGTCCATTGTTCCAGGATCCAAGTCACCCTGTCCTTTTTGCTTTTTGGCCTGAGCCCTGGTTAAAGCAAAAATATGCCCTGGGATGCCCAGCATTGCTGCATGGGCCTCCAACTCCACATCTGACCAAGCTGATGTCTCCAAATCATTTCCTAGTAGACAGTCTACAGGTAAATCTGAGGCTACCACAACTTTCTTTGGACCAGTAACCCCCCCCCCCCCAGTTGAGATTTACAACAGCCATGGGGTGGCTAAGTGTGTTGTTGTGAGCATCAGTTACTTGGTACTGGTGACCAAGTAGGTGTTGTTCAGGGTGGACCAGTTTCTCTATGACCATAGTCACACTGGCACCAGTGTCCCTGTAGGCCTGAACCTCAACACCATTTATTAGGGGTAGTTGCTTGTACTTATCCATGTTAATTGGACAAGCAACCAAGGTGGCTAAATCAATAGCCCCCTCAGAGACTAACACAGCCTCTGTGGTCTCCCTAATCAGACCAACCCCAACTAAGTTACCAAAAGTGAGCCCAGCTACTCCCTTGGATTGGCTATTAGTAGGTTTGCTCCCACCACCACTGCTATTAGTAGGGACACTAGGTGTAGCAGTAGGGGTTGTAGTGGTAGGAGGCTTGGTGTGTTTCTTTGGACAACTGGGATCTGTTGTCCAATGGCCTTTTATTTTACATAAATAGCGCCATGGTTTCTTTTCTTTGTTTTGATTTGAAGAGGATTTGGGCCCACCACCCCCACCAGAGTGTTTTTGTGGGCCTGATGAAGACTCATTTTTAGATTTGTCCCCACCCTTGTCAGAAGACTTACCATCCTTCTTCTTGTTGCCATCTTTGTCACCCCCTGTATGAACTTTTCTGTTCACCCTTGTTCTGACCCATTTGTCGGCCTTCTTTCCCAATTCTTGGGGAGAGGTCAGATCAGAGTCAACCAAGTACTGGTGCAACAAATCAGACACACAATTATTAAGAATATGCTCTCTCAGGATCAAGTTATACAGGCTGTCTTAATCAGTAACTTTACTGCCATGTAACCACCCCTCCAAGGCCTTCACTGAATGGTCAATGAAATCAACCCAGTCTTGTGAAGACTCCTTTTTGGTCTCTCTGAACTTTATCCTGTATTGTTCAGTGGTTACGCCATAACCATCCAGGAGTGCATTCTTAAGAATTTTGAAATCATTGGCTTCACTTTCTTTCACAGTAAGGAGCCTATCCCTACCTTTTCCACTAAATGATAGCCATAGGATAGCAGCCCACTTGTTAATGTCATCCCCCTCCTTATCAGGGGGCACTATCTTGTGCAGATTCCTAGAATCATGCTCTTTTGCAGGATGACTATTGGGAATACTGCTGCTGCCACCATGGGTTTCAAACCCAACTTCTGTCTTTCCTTCTCTACTTCTAAGGACTGTCTATCCAAATCCAGCTGTTGCTTCTTGAGCTTCAGTCTGGTTTGTTCCACTCTCAATCTATTGAGCTCCCTTTCTAACAATCTGTCATCAGGGTGGGTGGGAGGGACATTCCTTGAAACAGAAGTGTGGTGAGAATGGACAGAAGGAGACCTATCCCTTACAGAAGGCACCCTAACAGCTTGGTTAACAGAAACATCACTTCTACTGTGGTGAGAAACAATACTCTTGCTATGATGTGAGATAACACTATCTGTATGGTGTACCTCAACATCAGTACCAACTATGCTAGACTGTCTAGTAATGGGCAGGATAGGAAGTCTATTTCCTGAATCTTTTCCTAGGGGAGACCCTGGATCAGATTGGGAACCATTGGCTACTTTTTCAACAGATGGGGCCCTTCTGGCCTTATCTTGTTCTCTAAGCATGTTAAGCAATAATTCCAAAGAAGGATTCTTCCCTACACTCAAACCTCTCTCTATGCAGTGACTCCTTGCTCCTTTCCAGCTAAGGTGATCATAAGCAAGTTTGGACAGATCAACAGTTTGGCCTGTGCCAGACATTTTTTAGAGAGAGTTTAAGTGATAGAAAAAGAGAAAAAAGTTTTCAGAACTTTTAGAAAGACAGAAAAAAAACTTTTTAAACTTTTAAGAACTTTTTAGAAAGTTTAGAGGTACTTTTCAGCACTTTAGAAAAGAGGTGAGAAAAGAAATGCAAAACTTTTTGGTTAGGTGTACATACACTGAACTTGTTTTGTATATTTTTCTCTTATGAAAAGTACAATGACAAAAGTGGTAAGTAGTCTCAAAGCACTTATCCCACCGCTGCACAACCAATATAGGAGGCTGGACTGGCTTGTAGTGAGTACCTAGGGGTACTTGCACCTTGCACCAGGCCCAGTTATCCCTTATTAGTGTATAGGGTGTCTAGCAGCATAGGCTGATAGATAATGGTAGCTTAGCAGAGCAGCTTAGGCTGAACTAGGAGACGAGTGAAGCTCCTACAGTACCACTAGTGTCATATGCACAATATCATAAGAAAACACAATACACAGATATACTAAAAATAAAGGTACTTTATTTTTATGACAATATGCCAAAAGTATCTCAGTGAGTACCCTCAGTATGAGGATAGCAAATATACACAAGATATATGTACACAATACCAAAATATGCGGTAATAGTATTAGAAAACAGTGCAAACAATGTATAGTTACAATAGGATGCAATGGGGACACATAGGGATAGGGGCAACACAAACCATATACTCTAAAAGTGGAATGCGAATCACAAATGGACCCCAAACCTATGTGACCTTGTAGAGGGTCGCTGGGACTATTAGAAAATAGTAAGGGTTAGAAAAATAGCCCACCCCAAGACCCTGAAAAGTGAGTGCAAAGTGCACTAAAGTTCCCAAAAGGACATAGAAGTCGTGATAGGGGAATTCTGCAGGAAAGACACAAACCAACAATGCAACAACGATGGATTTCCAGTTGAGGGTACCTGTGAAACAAGGGGACCAAGTCCAAAAGTCACAAGCAAGTCGGAGATGGGCAGATGCCCAGGAAATGCCAGCTGTGGGTGCAAAGAAGCTGCTACTGGACAGTAGAAGCTGAGGTTTCTGCAGGAACAACAAGGGCTAGAGACTTCCCCTTTGGAGGACGGATCCCCCACGCCTTGGAGAGTTGTGCAGAAGTGTTTTCCTGCCGAAAGACCGCCAACAAGCCTTGCTAGCTGCAAATCATACAGTTAGAGTTTTTGGATGCTGCTGTGGCCCAGGAGGGACCAGGATGTCGCCAATTGCGTCTGAGGACAGAGGGGGCGTCGAGCAAGACAAGGAGCCCTCTCAGCAGCAGGCAGCTCCCACAGAAGTGCCAGAACAGGCACTACAAAGATGCATGAAACGGTGCTCACCCAAAGTCACACAAAGGAGTCCCGCGTCGCCGGAGGAGAACTTAGGAGGTCGTGCAATGCAGGTTAGAGTGCTGTAGACCCAGGCTGGACTGTGCACAAAGGATCTCTTCCGGAAGTGCATGGAGGCCGGAGTAGCTGCAAAAGTCACCGTTCCCAGCAATGCAGTCTGGCATGGGGAGGCAAGGACTTACCTCCACCAAACTTGGACTGAAGAGTCACTGGACTGTGGGAGACACTTGGACAGAGTTGCTGGATTCAAGGGACCTCGCTAGTCATGCTGAGAGGAGACCCAGGGTACCGGTGATGCAGTTCTTTGGTGCCTGCGGTTGCAGGGGGACGATTCCGTCAACCCACGGGAGATTTCTTCGGAGCTTCTAGTGCAGAGAGGAGGCAGACTACCCACACAGCATGCACCACCAGGAAAGCAGTCGAGAAGGCGGCAGGATCAGCGTTACAGAGTTGCAGTAGTCGTCTTCGCAACTTTGTTGCAGTTTTGCAGACTTCCAGCGCGTTCAGCAGTCGATTCCTTGGCAGAAGGTGAAGAGAGAGATGCAGAGGAACTCGGATGAGCTCTTGCATTCGTTATCTAAAGAATCCCCAAAGCAGAGACCCTAAATAGCCAGAAAAGAGGGTTTGGCTACTTAGGAGAGAAGATAGGCTAGCAACACCTGAAGGAGCCTATCAGAAGGAGTCTCTGACGTCACCTGCTGGCACTGGCCACTCAGAGCAGTCCAGTGTGCCAGCAGCACCTCTGTTTCCAAGATGGCAGAGGTCTGGAGCACACTGGAGGAGCTCTGGGCACCTCCCAGGGGAGGTACAGGTCAGGGGAGTGGTCACTCCCCTTTCATTTGTCCAGTTTCGCACCAGAGCAGGGCTAAGGGGTCCCTGAACCGGTGTAGACTGGCTTATGCAGAAATGGGCACCATGTGTGCCCATGAAAGCATTTCCAGAGGCTGGGGAGGCTACTCCTCCCCTGCCTTCACACCATTTTCCAAAGGGAGAGGGTGTAACACCCTCTCTCAGAGTAAATCCTTTGTTCTGCCATCCTGGGCCAGGCCTGGCTGGACCCCAGGAGGGCAGAAGCCTGTCTGAGGGGTTGGCAGCAGCTGCAGTGAAACCCCGGGAAAGGCAGTTTGGCAGTACCAGGGTCTGTGCTACAGACCATTGGGGTCATGGGATTGTGCCAACTATGCCAGGATGGTATAGAGGGGGCAATTCCATGATCATAGACATGTTACATGGCCATATTCGGAGTTACCATTGTGAAGCTACATATAGGTAGTGACCTATATGTAGTGCACGCGTGTAATGGTGTCCCCGCACTCACAAAGTCCGGGAAATTGGCCCTGAACAATGTGGGGGCACCTTGGCTAGTGCCAGGGTGCCCTCACACTAAGTAACTTTGCACCTAACCTTTACCAGGTAAAGGTTAGACATATAGGTGACTTATAAGTTACTTAAGTGCAGTGTAAAATGGCTGTGAAATAACGTGGACGTTATTTCACTCAGGCTGCAGTGGCAGGCCTGCGTAAGAATTGTCAGAGCTCCCTATGGGTGGCAAAAGAAATGCTGCAGCCCATAGGGATCTCCTGGAACCCCAATACCCTGGGTACCTCAGTACCATATACTAGGGAATTATAAGGGTGTTCCAGTAAGCCAATGTAAATTGGTAAAATTGGTCACTAGCCTGTTAGTGACAATTTGAAAGAAATGAGAGAGCATAACCACTGAGGTTCTGATTAGCAGAGCCTCAGTGAGACAGTTAGTCATAACACAGGTAACACATTCAGGCACACTTATGAGCACTGGGTCCCTGGCTAGCAGGGTCCCAGTGACACATACAACTAAAACAACATATATAAAGTGAAAAATGGGGGTAACATGCCAGGCAAGATGGTACTTTCCGACACCACCACAGGACCAACAGGCCACCAGCACCCCACCCCCTGCAGAAGGTGAACCACCCCGCAAATGGTCCCTGCGATCCAGGCACAAGATAGAGAACATTGCCAATACCCCCGCCAGGATATAGGACCCTCCTGATTGTCACCCTTCTGTCCCACTATGTCATCCTGTCCACATTGAACTGCCATTACTCCTCTTCCTATGCCCCATTGGATAATGCACCTGTGATACCAAGAGACTGAACTCTACTAGGAACCTTCCTCCACCATCACCCCAGCCCCTTCTACATACCCCTATTCACATTAGCCCCTAAATAAACACACTTGAATCACAAACCAATCTAGAGACAGTCTGATCTTTCACAAATGTATTATTACAACATCACCAACAAATATCAATGTAAATGTTCATTTGCTCATACCACTATTTTACAGTTGTTGGGCAGCAGTACATATAGCAGAAGGCAGAAGGAGGGACCCAGATCTGAAAAATTGAAAGGCAAAGTGAACTGTCAGTGTCCATAGACAGAGGTTAGGAGGCTGACTTATACAATGTCCTACAGTATTCAGAAATGTGAGGAGCACTTACAGTCTCTTACCTGTGTGTCACTGGAAGTACTGCATGATGATGTTATTTCGGTTGTCAATCTCTTCTTCCTCTGCCTCCTCTTCCTCACTGTCCACAGGCTCCACCGCTGCCACAAGACCATCATCTGGCCCATCCTCCCGCAGAAAAGGCACCTGGCGTCGCAATGCCAGGTTGTGCAACATGCAGCATGCCACGTTTATCTGGCACACCTTCTTCGGTGAGTAGTACAAGGAGCCACCTGTTAGATGGAGGCACCGGAATCTGGCCTTCAGGAGGCCGAACGTCCTCTCAATAATACACCTAGTTCGCCCATGTGCCTTATTGTAGCGTCCTCTGCCCTTGTCCTGGCATTCCTCACTGGGGCCAGTAGCCATGAGAGGTTGGGGTAACCAGAGTCACCTGCATATGTCGAGGGATAACTGTTAGACACACACTAACCCTTAGGGACTACCCAATAACCAGACACCTACTCATACTGTGTGGGGACCTGAGGCTCACCTCTTAGCCACACACAGTGCCTCTGGAGTTGGCCCATCACATAAGGGATACTGCTATTCCTCAAAATGTAGGCGTCATGCACAGAGCCAGGAAACTTGGCATTCACATGGGAGATGTACTGGTCCACCAAGCACACCATCTGCACATTCATGGAATTGTAGCTTTTTCAGTTTCTGTATACTTGTTCAGTTCTGCGGGGGGGCAAATGCCACATGTGTACCATCAATGGCACCAATGATGTTGGGGATATGTCCCAGGGCATAAAAGTCAGCTTTCACTGTGGGCAGATCCTCCAACTGGGGAAACACGATGTAGCTGCGCATGTATTTCAGCAGGGCAGACAACACTCTGCACAACACGTTAGAAAACATTGGCTGAGACATCCCAGATGCCATGGCCACTGTACTTTGAAAGGACTCACTTGCCAGGAAATGGAGCACTGACAGGACCTGCACTAGAGGGGCGATTCCTGTGGGCTGGCGGATAGCTGGCATCAGGTCTGGCTCCATTTGGGCAGATAGCTCTTGGCTTGTGGCACGATCATGTCTGTAGGTGATAATTATGTGTTTGTCTTCCATTGTCGCTAGGTCCACAAGGGGTCTGTACACTGGAGGATGACGCCATCTCATCATCTGGCCCAGCGGATGTGCCCTATGGAGGAGAATGGTGAGTAGAGGGTCCTGTACCAGATAGGTTGCACAAGTGTGTTTTCATTAATGTGGTTAAATCCGTGTGTGGCGTAGTTTGTGCATATATCTGCCAAATTGTGCTTTGACACAGTTAGGTGCCATGCCATGTGTCCCCTTGAAATGGCAGCTGCTTGACTTGTGAGGAGGGACAAGGGGAAATGAGGTAACTGCGCTGGCGTTGGGCAGTGTCGCGGTAGGCGGTCGAGACCGCAGCGCAATTCAGCATTGGTTATCATTGGGCCCTATGGGTACCTGGAGCCAATGACGAGGTACGCCGGCGGTGATGGTATGCACTACCGCGGACGTGACCGCCATTTTCTATCTGTTCACTCACTTGATACTGACCTTCAACAGGAGAGGACCTACACTGCAAGTGCTGCTGTGACCTGAGTCTGGAAGCGACAATGGCTCGAGTGTCTGGGGAAAGGGCCCCTGCTTTCACCGCAGAGTTGGACAAACTGGTACTGGGGTCCTCCCCCAGTACACGCTACTCTACGGTCCTCCAGACTAACAGGTGAGTATACTGTGAGCATGATGCGTGGGCACTGCCTGTTTGGAGTGGTGTGGATAGAAGATACTTGTGGGGGGGGTCTGAGGCCTGCATGTGAGGATGGTAGTGTATGTGCATCAGGGCATGGGTGGGAACTGGTTGGCAATGAGTATGACAGTCTGGACTGGTGAGTAATTTCCTTTCCTCCTGTACCTTTCCTCTAGGTCAGCGCCCACCAGAAGAAGGGTTTTTGGTGTGCCTTGGACAAGGAAGTGTGGACCCTGGGGCTCTATCATAGACGGAGCACCCTCTGCCGTAAGAGATGGGAGGACCTGTGCCGCTGGAGCAAGAAGACGGTGGAGGCTCAGCTGGGGCTGGCCTCCCAACGTGGAAGGGGTGCCCGTCGCACCATGACCCCCCCTGATGTTCCGGATCCTGGCAGTGGCATATCTGGAGTTGGATGGGTGCTTGAGGCCATCACAGCAGCCACAAGGGGGTGAGTACAGTGTCATTAAGCTGACTCTGCGCGCTTTACGAAGTGTCTGGGTGGGAGATGTGGGCTGTGGGCTCCCCTAGGCCAGGGTGAACTTGGTAGGGTAGGTCCCTTGTTGGGCAGGCTCTGAGGCAGTCCAACCCCAATATTTTGAGTGAGCATCTACAACTGGGCAGGCTCCTGTGGGTTCTAGGTGTGCAGAAAATGGTGTGAGGCATTGTACCTCATGGCCTTGTGAATTTCCTACTAACTGCTAGTGCAAGGCCTAGTGCATAGGGCTGCTCCCTGTGTGTTGTGTCTGCCAACGGTAGTGGTGTTGCTGGTATTGACCATGTGTGTTTTCTGTCTTTACCCCCTTCTTGTTTTGTCACCCTGTCCTTGTGTGCATTAGCATCATCTGGTGGAGGAGCAGAGCCACTGGCGATGGAGGGAGCTGCATCCCACATGGCTCTGGAGGGTGAATCCATGGAGGGTGAAGGCACCAGTGGGACGGAGGGCGAGGGCAGCTCCATGACGGTGACAGGAGGGGATACCAGCGACAGCGACTCCTCCTCTGATGGAAGCTCCCTGGTGGTGGCAGACACCTCTGTGTCCACCACAACAACATGTACAGCCGCCACCCCCCCACCCGCACCGCCCTCCCAGCAGCCCCTCAGCATGTTTCCCATGCCCGCTCACCCAGGAGGGTGGGCATCTCCTTCACATCTCAGACCCTACCCCTGTCAGCTCTGCTGCCCTCAGTGAGGAGGCTATTAACCTCCTGAGATCCCTCACTGTTGGGCAGTCAACCATTCTGAATGCCATCCAGGGTGTTGAGAGGCATTTGCAGCAAACAAATGCATACCTGGAGGGCATTTATTCTGGCGTGGTGGCCCAACAGAGAGCATTTCAGGCTCTGGCCTCAGCACTGATGGCAGCCATTGTCCCTGTGTCCATCCCCCCCCTCCAAAATCCACTACCCAGACCCAATCCCCTCTACCTCAGCCTGTCCCAAGCACACCATCAGACCAGCATGCACACACATCAACACACAAAAGTGGCTCAGGCAAACATAAGCACCACACATTCCACAGGCACTCACACAAGCACCATACCCATGCACACATACCAACTTACACTTCCGCCACTGTGTCCCCCTCCTCCACGTCGTCCACCTCCCTCCCAGTCTCGTCTTCACTCACACCTGCATGCACTACCTCATCAGCCACTGCCTCCATCACCAGCACACCCATCACTACACACTGCTCACTTGCAATCTCCACCCCCACTACCATTCACACGTCCCCTGTGTCCTCTACCAGTGTGTCTGTGAACCTTCCTCCCAAAGTACACAAACGCAGACACACGCCCACTCAACAGCCATCCACCTCACAACAGCCTCCAAACCATGCACTTTCACCCAAACTCAGCAGACGTACACCTCCTTCCTCCACTCCCACATCCCCTCCATCTTCCCGTCCCAGTGTGTCAAAAAACCTTTTTCTAGCTAACATTGACCTCTTCCCTACACTTCCCCCCTCTGTCCTTCCCCTAGGGCCAGGATGTCTAGATCCCAGCCCAGCACCTCAGCAACCAAATCTGCATCCGCTATGGTCCCTGCTACACCAGTACAGGCTAAGGGGGCACCCGTCAGAGCTGCCAGTGTGCCACTGACAGAAAAGAAGGACCACCCTATTCCAGAACCTGCAAAGGTCAAAAAGGGTCCGGCTTCCAGCTGGGGACAGTCACACCACCCACCCAGCAAGGCCTCGCCCAAACCCCGAGTGGACAGTGCCAAGGTCCCTGCAGCAACTGTCAAGATGGGGAAGGGCCATAAACCAAAGGGCACATCACTTCTGGGCACGATGTCTCTTGGTGAGGGGTTGGTGACCACCAGATCATCAGGGATGGCAGCCACCTCCACCACAGTCCCCACCGCCACAACGACCGCCACCTGCACCGCCACCTGCACCGCCGCTGCCACAACATCAGTCAGCAGCATCCTCCCCAAGGATCAGCCATCCGAGGCTGCCGGAGACGTGAGGGTGTCTCCATCCACCACAACAGGCTGGCAGCATCTCTGCCGCAGACACCGCCACCTGCACCACCATCAGCACTGCCACTTGCACAGCCGATGCCACTCTGTCGGACCTCAGCCCCATCCCCAGTGTGCAGCCATCAGAGCCTGCAGGTGACGTCCTGGACCCTGGACACGCCACTTAAGACACCACCTTCAGCACTGACATGAACCAGCAATTGGCACCCAGTCCTTGGCAGGATGAAGCACTCTGGGCACAAAGCCCCCTCCAGAACCAGTGGAGAAAGGCATCCACTCACCCAGCCCTTAGCAGGAGAAAGCACTCTAGGCACAAAGCCCCCTCCAGAACCAGTGGAGAAAGGCATCCACTCACCCAGTCCTTGGCAGGATGAAGCACTCTGGGCACAAAGCCCCCTCCAGAACCTGCCATGGTCGGACCGCCGGTACCTCCGGGTTGCCGCCAGTCGACAGCCTGGCAGTGCCAATGGTTTTAATGCGCAGCGCTGTCCTGGGGACTATGAGTCCCCTCTCCACTGGTGTTTGCATGGCGGTCCCACTGCCATGCAAAGGCTGGCAGAGAAAGGATGCTCGGGCCCCTGCACTGCCCATGCACTTGACCCCGTGCACTGTCACAGCCCCTTTGAGTTTTTCACTGCCTGTAATTACAGGCAGTGGAAAGCGTGACAAGTGCTAACGCACCTGATGCACCGCAACATTGCCAATTTTGCGGTTATTTTTTTGCTGTTTCCGCCCGCTGGCCCAGCAGGAAAACTCATAATACAGCTAGCGGGTGGAAAACTGGAGTGGCATTTTTCCATCCTAAAGAGTTTGGCCGGCGGCCTCTGCCACCCACCAAACTCAAAATGAGGCCCTGAATGGTGGGACCCAGAAATGAGTTAGACAGAAAGAGCATGTTGTTGTGTGTTTTGTGGTGGTCCCATTGTCCTAGGACCACCACAGGCTGAGTTATGAGCAAAAATGTTTTCTAAAAGTAATGGCCAGCAAAGCATTATGGGGCGAGTTTCCTGATTGCATTGAATATTGTACTATCGGCTCTCATGCTGTGTTGGGAGAGCCGCTTTGAGCATTTCTGTGTTTTTTACGTAAAGCATTTATCAATTAAAAGTGTTTTTGTGAAAGCTATGGAGCATGAAGGGGAGAGCCAAAAGAAATGACTCTGATTAGGTAACAGTGTGGACAATGAGACCAGCACTTCAATACAACCAATGGAGTTCGCGTTATGAAGCACGAAAGGGGAGACAAATTAAAAAATAGTTTGCCCACGCTGAAGTAATTCAGCAATCGTACAATAATCCATGTAACAGGGTCAGTCTTCAAGACGGTAACAAATCCACTCCAAGGTGGGACAAACGTAAAGCATTTACCAATGACATCAAGGGATTTTTGAAAGGCAAGCCCAGGAGTGAGTGAAGGGATGAGCATGGTTAAAAGCCCACAGAATAGTTACAATAGGTCATAAAAGATTGCACACTTGACCTAAAAATGGCTTAAACAAAAATAAAACCGCTAGCTGGTGTCATGCTTAGACATATCGCTGCCATGTTCTCTCATGTCATGTGTGACTTCTTCAGTCAGGCCTGGCTTTTCAGTAAACAGCACTTTGCATTCTGGGGCTTTTAGTTAAGCTGTCATCAATGCACGTGCGGGTTCGAAAAATCCAGCATGAAAAATGTTGTTGGATACCATTAAAGAACTGATACCTGTGACATGTGGATAATAACTAACTTCAGATGAAAATGCCACTCGCACAGACATGAAAGACAATACAGAGAGAGTTAAATGTTCAGATTTAATAACTGATCTCTGTACATCAAAAATCAGACATCGACAAACCTTGGGCCATATTTACTTCTTGTGTCCCCCTAACAACACCATTTTGTGCCATATTTACAATAGAGCGCACCATGGCACACTTTAGGACAATAGCGTCATAACTTATGATGCTATTGTGGTACTTTGCAGGATTAGAGCCATAAATTGTGGTGCTAATTTTGCAAAGTAAAGGGAAGTCCATTTAAAGTAACCTGTGCGTCATTTTTAACCCCTGCAGGCAGGCGTTAAAAATGACACTAACAATGGAGCAGTGAAATGTAAATTTCACTGTGGCATTTTTATGGGCCTCAATGCGTGGGATTGCCCTCCATTGCGAAGGCGTAATGTGGTACAAGGGGTTACAATGTGGCGCAATGCATGCATTGCACCACTTTGTAAATTTGGCGAAGAAGACCTTAACGCCACATTAGCGTCAACAAAAATTATGCTAGTTATGCGCTAAGAGGCGCTAGGGCCTTGTAAATCTGCCCCTTGTTTCTATACTCTGCCATGTCTCTTTTTACCCAGTCATTTAAACCGTGACTGTAAGTAGGACATAAAACGTGGCATGGAGTGCGAGTGGAATGGTTTTCTTCATCTTTGTATTTTACAAACTTCCTCTAGATGGCACTGCAGTGCAAGAGTTAGAAATCGGAACTTGTTCATTCATTCTATTTGGTCTGTTATGTAATTGAAATTAATGAGGCAAAATAAAGTAGAAAATGTTTATCTACCTAGAAAAATAAACAATAGGAGAAAATATCAAATAAAAAACTCTGTATCTAGATGTTCTAGATATTAGCATTTGGGCACTCGTTCACCCGTCCCCCATGTGATCAGAACATATCTCCCACTCGTCTACTCAGCAGCTGTAATGCAATAAGGTTCCTCAGTCTACTGTTTTTCTGCCAGTTGCCCCTGAGATAAAACCGTGATTTCTACCTCCACTTCTTATTTTTGGCGGGACTTTGGGCGTGGGAGGATCGAGGTGAAGGGTAGAGTTGAAAACTGCCAGGAAATACAATAAGTAAAAAAAAGGAACCAATTAGAGTGTGCTTACTCGGGGGCATAGTTTTAAATGGTGCATCAGATGCAGTGGCACCTGTACAAGTGGCCTGTGGAGCTGACTGAAACTTGAATATTGAGGTGCTCTACTACCTAACAGGTGTTCGGGGGTATTTATCTCGATGGTCTCAAGTACACTGTTTTAATTATTAATGTTTTATCCCTCTATGTATCTGCAATACATAAACTAGGCATGAAAGGCCAGGGTCTTATTTGACTGACTGATTTTAATTTGGAGCAGACATTGATTTAGCAGAGACCTGGACAATTAGGCCCGCCATTGCCCATGCGCGACAGTAGACAGTGACAGACGTGAGTTCTGAGACGTTGACAATGGCTGTGCTCCCTCCCCCCTTCCAGTACTTCGGTGCATATTTATACTTGTTTTGCAACAAATTTGCGTCATTTTTTTAACACAAATTTGGTGCAAAACTAACTCCATATTTATTGAGTTAAAGTAATTTTTGGGAAGTGGAAACCTACTTTGCGTCAATGAGATGCAAAGTAGGCATTCCCGTGCAAAAAATGACTCTATGGCATTAGTGCCATAGTTATCCCCGCCCGTGCTAAAAATACGCACAGGAGAAAGGAGGGGTCAAAAAATGGTGCAAAGCTTACTTTGCACCATTTGTTAACGCCTGGGTCAGGGCAGGCGTTATGGGACCTGGTGGCCTATTTCCATGGTGGAACATCATGGAATAAGCCCACAGGTGCCCTCCCCAGGCTCCAGGGACACCCCCACCCACACCAGAGGGACAGCGGAGGATGGGAGACCCCATCCCAGGTAAGTATAGGTAAGTACAGGTAAGTATTTATTTTATTTTTTTAAGTGCCATAGGGGGCCCTGAAATGGGCCCCCCCACATGGCACTGGGTGAAATGGCCATGCCCAGGGGACCACGGTCCCCTGTGCTGGCCATTGGGGTGTTGGGCATGACTCCTGTTTTCTCTAAGACAGGAGTGATGTGGAATGGATGGTTTTGCATCAGAAAATGACTGTAGGCAGGTTGGAGCCTTTTTTTTTTACTCTAACCTGCCTAACGTAATTTTTTGGTGCAAAACCCCAATCTTCCGCCAGCTAATGTAATTTTTTACGTTAGCCTACCCTTTGCACCGGCTTACACCATTCCATAAATATGGTATACGGCTGGTGCACAGAAATGGTGGAAGCCGGTGCTAAACTTTTTAGTGCAAAACTGCGTTAGTGCAATTTTGCACCAAAAAGTATAAATCAGGGCCTTGATTTGTAAATTAATGAGTGCCGCTGCCTAAAGTCTGCTCAGAAGGCCGGCCAACACTATTAAATGTCACCGCGTCAAATACCAAGGCTCCATAATACCTGAATTTAACTCAGGACCCTTGAATATACTGCCAGCCACTCCCTGCCTCTTTATCACATTCTTGCAGGGTCCTGCTTTCTTCCTTTGTGAAAGTTTTTCATTCTCTCATCATCCTTCTTTCCCCTTTGTGTGCTTACACTTTATTGCTATCCGGAAATGTCTGATGAGGAAAAAGTAATTGACGGACCCAGAAAAACAGGTGCTGGAGGCGACCCACAAAAACAGGTGCTGGTGCCTCCACCGGAAACCCAGGTTTCAGACTAAGCACTGCTCCCTTCCTTCTCTCGGCTGAGAAGATCTAGTCAGTTTCAACAGGTTAAAGGCTCAATGTGGGCCTGTGAGCTGTGGGCATTAGACAAGAGTAGACGACATGACTTTTGGAATCTCTGACCTTGCGCTGGAATCTCTAACCTTACGCACCCACTGGCTCACCCTGCCTTCCTCTGTACAACCAAGGATTCCTCTTCTTTAACGAGGATCTGCCCATGCTGTGTTTACCAGCTTGTCCTGGCAGCAAGTAGAAGTCCTCTAGTGTTTAATAGGTATGTCCCCAGTTATTTATCCCAAACCTCCAGTTGCTCAAGTTGCTTTAGACTTAGGAGAGGAGTTGTACTCAAGTAACTTTGGCCCATATTTATGCTCTTTTTGCGCCACATTTGTGTCATTTTTTTATGCAAAAGCATCGCAAACTTACAAGATATAATTGTAGTTTTGTTTTTAGGGTAGGGTGGGTGTTCGGAGTAGTTTTCTTTTTAGGGGCAGGAGTGGGGGGGTAGGTTGTTCTTTGGATTGGTGGGGGAGTCGGGGAAGGTTTAAGGGCTCAGGGTGGGTAGGGGTATTGGGGTAGTTTTGTTTTTAGGGGCGGGGTGGGGGTCAGTTGTTTTTAGGGCTGCTGGGGGGGTCGGGGAAGGTTTAAGTGCTCAGGGTGGGTGGGGGTATCGGGGATATTTTTGTATTTAGGGGTGGGGCGTCAGCATAGTTTTGTTTTTAGGGGCAGGGGTGGGGTGGTCGGGGTAGTTTGGTTTTTTTAAGGGTGGGGGTGAGAGGAGTGGGGTGGTTTGGTTAGGTAAGTGGGGTTGGGGCAGGGTTGTGGGTAGTTTTTAGGGGTGGGGTGGATTAATGGCTTGGGGCGGGGGGTCGGGGTAGTTTCGTTTTTAAGGGCAGGGTTGGGAGGGGTTAGGGTAAATTTGTTTTTAGGGGTGGGGTAGGAGGTCGGTTGTTTTTAGTGTGGATGGGGGGTTGGGAAGGTATTAGGGCTCAGGGTGGGTGGGGGGTATCGGGTAGTTTTGTTTTTAGGGGTGGGGGTCGGGTAGTTTTCTTTTTAGGGGTGGGGGTGGGAGGGTTGGGGTAATTTAGTTTTTAGGGGTGGGGGATCGGGGTAGGTTGGTTTTTAGGGGTGGGAGGATATGGGTAGTTTGTTTTTTAGGGGCGGGGTGGGCTGATTGAGGTAGTTTTGTTTTTAGGGGCAGGGGATCAGGGTAATTTTGTTTTTAAGGGTGGGGGGGTTCTTTTGTTTTTAGGGTGGGGGCGGGGTCGGGGAAGGATTTAGGGCTCAGGGTGGGTGGGGGGTGTCAGGGTAGATTTGTTTTTAGTTGTGGGAGTGGGGGGTTGTGATTATTTTTTTGGGGGCGTGGGTGGGGGTTCGTGTTGTTTTGTTTTTAGGGGCAGGGGTGAGGGTCAGGGTAGTTTTGTTTTTAGGGGCAGGGTGGGGGTTGGTTATTTTTAGGATGGGTGGGGGGTTGAGGAAGATTTTAGGGCTCAGGGTGGGTGGGAGGTGTCGGGGTAGTTTTGTTCTTAGGGGCGGGGTGATGGGGTCGGGTAGTTTTGTTTCTTAGGGGCAGGGTGAGGGGATCGGGTTAGTTTTGTTTTTAGGGGTGGTGGTCAGGGTAGTTTTGCTTTTAGGGGCGGGGTCAGGGGTCAGTTGTTTTTAGGGCTGGTGTGGGGGTCGGGGAAGGTTTTAGGGCTCAGGGTGGGTGGGGGTGTTGGGGTACTTTTGTTTTTAGTGGCGGGATCAGGTAGTTTTAGTATTAGGGGTGCTTTTGGGCCTTAGGGCGGGTGGGGGTGGCATGCTAGAACCACGCATGCCATTCCCACACATGCCTTTACTAGGCATGCTTTTACAGTGAAAAATCATTTTATAGGCGTGCATGGTTCCCCCCAGAAACCAGAAAGACAGTCACCCACGCACTCATCAGCAGCAGACTGGACTACGGCAACGCCCTCTATGCCGGCACCACACTCAAACTCAAACGCAAACTCCAAAGAATCCTGAACACAGCCACGCGCCTCGTCCTTGGCCTCCTCCGCCACGAACGAATCTCACCACACCTCAAATCCCTTCACTGGCTCCCCATGGACAAGAGAATCACATTCAAGATCCTCATCCATGCACACAAATCCCTCCACAACACCGGCCCAACCTACCTCAATGAAAGGGTAAACTTCCACACTCCCACACGCAACCTCCGATCGGCCGACCTCGCCCTAGCCACAGTCCCCCGCATCCAGCACACCACCACAGGAGGCAGGTCTTTCTCCTACCTCACCCCCAAAACCTGGAACTCCCTCCCCACCGACCTTCGCAAAACCAAAGACCTACTGGTCTTCAGAAAGAACCTCAAGACTTGGCTCTTCGACCAGTGACCCTCCCTGGCCCCTCACCCCCAGTTTCTCCCCCCCCCAGCGCCTTGAGACCCTCACGGGTGAGTAGCGCTCTCTACAAATTTCTTTGATTGATTGATTGATTGATGGTAAAGGCATTTGTGGTAACGAACGACCGCATTGTTCAGGCATGCATGGTTCTCGCATTAGTTGTTTCATCATAGATTAACATTCAAAATGTCTTGTACCTTGAAATGCATTCACTTTCTTAAGTTTATTGGCAACCTCTGCTCTGATACTAACTTAATATTGAATGTGTGCATGCTGAAACTCTGGAAGCATTCCACATAATGTTAATGTTTTTTTACCTGACCATCAACACCTTGCCCCCTTCCACACTTTGACCATCTACTCAAATGTAACAACCCCCTCGCCTGTTCCCTCTCCTGAAATCATATGCAGCCATTATCCACTCAGTGCATAGCCTGTGACCATAAAGAAGCCCTCATTCACACTGCTAGACCTGTCCCCCAATAATCAGTCTTGTTCTTCCCAATCCACATATTTACTGTTTCATGGGTCATCTCTACCTTAACTGCTTGCAAACACAGGAAGCCTGCACTCCCCACAACCTCTGAGACCCAAAGTGCCACTGAAAATATAATGGTAAAAGTAGCCACTAATTGTCTCACAATGCCCAACGCCATTGGTCTACATCCACACCATGTTTTCCCTTTAGCTCTTGTCCAGGCCTCAGGCAACTACTTAGATACCTCTGTATCAGCAGGTCTGTAACCCTTGAACAGTTTGCTGTAAAAGGTAATTCTCACTAATTTAAATGAAATTATCAAGGAGGTTAATCGGGATGCACAAGTGTAAACACATTGTGTCGTGCTTTCTCCTCTGTCCTCAGCTCTATCCTCAACGACATGCATTCTTGAACCATTGTCCTGAAATTCACTTCATACTTGTCTATATGTCTCTATTCTAGCGAGGCAAAGGATGACAATTAATTGCAAGGTGCTTAATTGCCCATGTCCCACAGTTCCTTTGAAAATATGTTGGCCTCTCCTCTCCATCTGGCACCAACCCGTAGAATGCCTCAGATCTATGAATGAGTTAGCTCCTATTACTCCCTGCTACAGTGACCATCAGCAATGCGAGATCTGCACTCCACTCTACGGCAACAACAGCCCAAGGTGACTGGCAATGCAAAGCTCCAGCAACAACCCTTTCAACTGCAAATTGGGCCATCGTGCTATAGCTCTGACCATTCTTGAAGCTGGTGACCATCCACGATAGTCTTGTTGCTGTCTCCTCTACCGTGAACTTAATGCTTTGGGCCAGACTTTAAGAAGGTAACTTTTTCAGAGGGGCTAACCTGGTCCCTGTGTCCACCGTGCATTCAAGGTTGGCTTACTTGTGACTTCCCCCAGTCTAGCAGGACCAGAAGATTGCAAGTGGCACTATGTGCTTTTAGCCACTATTTATACCTAAATCTTTGAAAATGAATATCCCTGGATCTATTGATTGGATTTTTGTTAATGGTATCACTTATTTAATAAAATGTACTCTATTTTTCTAAATCAGTTGGAGATCTTTCTTATGCTGTGTTTTCACATTATTACAGTTTGTGTGCTGCATAAGTATTTTACACATTGTCTGTAATTTAAGCCTGACTACCTTTTTGCTCAGCTACCAGAGGGTCAAGAACAGGATCATTTAGTGACCTTCGTGGTTGACCCTGACAAGGATTATGGCTGTTGCCTGAGTGGGGCTTTCACCCCCTCAACCAATAACCCAGTTTCTTACATTGACCATAAAACAAACCACAGACAAAAAATTGGCCAACACACTTAACTGCCTGTCAGAGCAGTCCCTCTGACACCGTCAGATAGCCCTATGGGCCGGACTGACCCTGGTTGTCTGTGCACTCCTTTTTGATATCTCCCATGTGTCTCACTCTAATGTGCTAAGGTTGAATGCATCTGAACATTAAATCAGCAGGTATTGGCTTTGACAATGCTTGTGTTATTATATACAGTACTAATGTCTGGAATCTGGGTCTGTGGTGCAGCACTTTCTGTTGGCGGTGTAGGCCACAAGCACGGCAGTCGAGAGTAACTCAAACTCATCAGTTTGCCCTGGTAAAAAGAGCTTCCTCTGTCTTATTAAATGTCTCCTGACTTTGTCCCTCATTTCATCCCCCGCCCATCCGCCAAAACCGCAGAAGAGGAGGCGGCTGCTGCTTCTCTCCCCAGGGCTCCCTTCCAGTGATGCTCCACTGTCATGTGCCATGTGCTGTTTCTCAGTTACACGTCATAGCTACTCTAAGCTCCTCTGGATAATGCACTTTGTGCGTTATATCTTCACTGAACATTATATGGCAACAAGCTTATACTTTGACTCTTACATTGATCCGTCTTGAAGGGTCATGCCCACGTCTCCCAGTAAAAGCCTAGATACAGAAGAGCATCTTCTTTAACTTTCAGAACTAAGACTAAGAGCATTTCTTGTGATGTCTCCGTGGGGTGCTGTAACTAGCAGGTCAGCCTTATTGTACTCAACAAGCTCTCATTCAGCGGGGCGGGACAGTCTGTCATCAGACATGTCTCCTCCTGCCTGTCCTTGGCAGTAAATCTCTTGAAATGTAATTACATTAGCATTAAAAAGCTTTTCCTCTGTGTGTTGGTGTGGAGTACTGCAGGCTTTCAATTGTCACATCATTTTCCCTGACAGTGTGACTGCCTCAAAATTGATGTGTTCTTATTAGTCTGTTTGATATGAAACATTTAATGATCTAGCTGACATAAAGAAGAGCCAGCGTCCAAGTAAATTGCATTCTAAATAGTCATGTGCATGAGTAGGAAAATGCCTTTAAATTTAATAATTGTAAAGGGACTCTTAGCAGAGGTAGGTGTGAAAAATTTAGCACAGGTTTGATCTGAGCTAACTCTGATGCAGTTTTTTGCTGAAACCAGCTTTTTACCCGTGTAGTGGCCTCGTCTCATTCAGAAAACATGTTCCCTTGGAAGGTCGTGGTAAAAAGTCAAATCTCTTTATTATTGTATTGGTCTTGGAGGACAGAATCGTAGGCCACCGTCTGCGCTCTGAAGTGGAGGCGCCCACTAAAGTTACTATTGTGAAATAAAGGTGAGCCAACTGGTGACCTTTCTCCTTGTTAATCTGTGGCACCAAAACCGTCCATATGCAGACATGTAGAGCCAAATGTAGGGTGCAGTTTCCGGGTCGCAAACGGCCTGATTTGCAGAATCCGGCCATTTACGACTGCAAAGAGGCTTTTTCCTATGTATCAAACTCAAAGTGTGTTTCAGTAACAAGTTACTGAATCGCAATTAGGCTTTGCAACCAAATATCAATTCAGTATTTGGAAGCGGCATGTTTAGGGCGTCCCTTCCAAATATTGAATTAGAATGGTATGTGTTTGGAGTGAACCAGTCTGAAGGGGATCCAGCATGAAGCCTATGCATGTCAGGCTTCTCCCATCACATCACAATGCCCAACTAGTTGCAGCTATTCAGCCCAGAAACTATATTCTGTGACCAGCATGGAAGTGGTTTCTTTTACCTAAATCAACGGAGGACATGACATTATCTGAGCGTTGTGAAACCACTGTGTCATGTGTGATGAACATTTATAGGGCCATCATAGGCATCCAACCTACTTATTGCACTAGATGGCATTAGAAATAATATGCCGTTGTTTTCCAGCCACCTACCTTAGATCAAGAGTAGGTGGAAGCATTGACAAAGCTTTTACCATAGCGAAGTTAGAGAAAGACAGTGGGTATCAGTTGAGCACCCTGTTTCTTGGTAGTATATAACAGATGTTTGTCATTTCAAAACTCATTGGTACTCATATGATGCACTTCAGGTGGATGAGAAACTTGGTGAACGTGCAGGTATTCAAACCTCTGCTTATGGCAACATAAATAGATGAATGCATTGCATTTAACCCACTAAGCCATTGCTGACTGCATTCTAACTGAGCCTTATTCATAATCTCTGGCACTTGGAGGCATGTGATGGCAGGGAAATGGGTTTTTGGGGAGCCAAACCTGAGTAAAACTGGCGTGCACATTTGCTCATGAGCAACGAGCAGGGCCCAAGGACCTCCCCACATTGACCTTGGTATCTGGTCAGTGTTGGAGGTCCATGCAGTCTGGCTAATCAACGTTCAAGGTGCTTTTCTCCAACAGGTGGTATTTCTCTATAACTGTTAAGTGATGTGGTTGGTTGCTTCCCATTTAATCCCAGTTTACCAATGTTAGAAATGGGGTCTTTGGTTGACAGTCAGGTTACCCCCTGTTCAAGCAAGGACCCTCACTCCAGTCAGGGTAAAAGAGAATCACCCTCAGCAAACCCCTGCTTACATCCTTGGTAGCTCGGCAGAGCAGTAGGCTTAACTTCAGAGTGCTAGGTGTAAAGTATTTGTACCAACACACACACAGTAACTCAATGAAGACACTACAAAATGACACAACACCAGTTTAGAAAAATAGGAATATTTATCTAAACAAAACAAGACCAAAACGAAAAAAATCCACAATACACAAGTCAGGGTATCAATTTAAAAATCAAAAAGAGCCTTTAAGTAGTTTTAAACACAGACTAATGCTGTCAGTGTGAAAAAGTAACTTGGGCGCGTCAAAAATAACCCCGCACGGGCGAGTGTACGTCAAAAAGGGCTTGCGAGGCATTGATTCAACTCACGAGCCGAACCATGCATCATTTCTCCTTTCGCTGGGTCGGGACGCATAGTTTCTTCTCTCCGCAGGAGAGCGATGCGTCAATCCGGTCAGCACTCTTGGGTCCGGGCAGTCCTTGCGTTGTTTTTCCACGCACAGCAGTACTTGAGTCGGAAATCCAGCCGCATGATGAGCCAAAAACCCTGCAGCGCGGGTTGTGATCTCCAAGCCTCCGTCAGCGATGCTGCGCGTCATCTCTCCTGTTCCGTGTGTCGATTCTTTGGTCGCGTTTCCTGCGAGTGTCGTTTCTCAGCTACGGAGCCGATGGCGCGTCGTTTCTTCAGCCGCAGATCGGAATCGCGTCACTCTTTTCCCCGCACAGCATTCTGTGCGTGGATTTCCTTGTCTTTAGGCTGCCAGCTTCTCCTTTCAGGGTCCAAGGAACTGGATGGGCACCACCGGGCAGAGTAGGAGTCTCTCCAGAGACTCCAGGTGCTGGCAGAGAGAAGTCTTTGCTGTCCCTGAGACTTCAAACAACAGGAGGCAAGTTCTAAATCAAGCCCTTGGAGATTTCTTCTCAAGATGGAAGGCACACAAAGCCCAGTCTTTGCCCTCTTACTCTGGCAGAAGCAGCAACTGCAGGATAGCTCCACAAAGCACAGTCACAAGCAGGGCAGCTCTTCTTCCTCAGCTCTTCAGCTCTTCTCCAGGCAGAGGTTCCTCTTGTTTCCAGAAGGGTTTCTAAAGTCTGTGGTTTTGGGTGCCCTTCCTATACCCAATTTCTCCTTTGAAGTAGGCCTACTTCAAAGTAAAGTCTCTTTTGAATGTGAAATCCTGCCTTGCCCACGCCAGGCCCCAGACACTCACCAGGGGGTTGGAGACTGCATTGTGTGAGGGCAGGCACAACCCTTTCAGGTATGAGTGACCACTCCTCCCCTCCCTCCTAGCACAGATGGCTCATCAGGAAATGCAGACTACACCCCAGCCCCTTTTGTGCCACTGTCTAGTGTGAGGTGTAACCAGCCCAACTGTCAAGCTGACCCAGACAGGGAATCCACAAACAGGCAGAGTCACAAAAATGGTATAAGAAAGAAAATGCTCACTTTTTAAAAGTGGCATTTTCAAACACACAATCTCAAAATCAACTTTACTAAAAGATGTATTTTTAAATTGTGAGTTCAGAGACCCCAAACTCCACATGTCCATCCGCTCCCAAAGGGAATCTACACTTTAATCAGATTTAAAGGTAGCCCCCATATTAACCCATGAGAGGGACAAGCCTAACATATTTGATTTACTAGTAAGTGCCTAGTAAAGTGCACTAGAGGTGCCCAGGGCCTGTACATCAAATGCTACTAGTGGGCCTGCAGCACTGGTTGTGCCACCCAAATTAGTAGTCTGTAAACATGGCTGAGGCCTGCCACTGAAGTGTCGGTGTGTGCAGTTTTAAACTGCCAATTCGACTTGGCAAGGGTACCCACTTGCCAGGCCTAGCTTTCCCTTTTTATGCATGTAAGACACCTATACGGTAGGCCCTAGGCAGCCTCATGGTCAGAGCCCAGTGTAGGTTGAAGGTGGGACATGTACTGATGTGTTTCACATGTCCTAACAGTGAAATACTGCTATATTTGGTTTTCACTGTTGCAAGGCCTATCTCTCTCATAGGTTAACATGGGGGCTGCCTTTACATATTATTAAAGTGCAGATTCCCTTTGAGAGAAGATAGAAATTTGGAGTTTGGAGTCTCAGAACTCACAATTTATAAATACATCTTTTAGAGAAGTTGGTTTTTAGATTGTTAGTTTGAAGATGCCACTTTTAGAAAGTGGGCATGTTTTTGCTTAAACCATTCTGTGACTCTGCCTGTTTGTGGATTCCCTGTCTGGGTCAGTTTGACAGTTGGGCTGTTTTTGTGTCCCCTCTAGACAGTGAGCCAAAGGGAGCTGGGGTGTAGCCTGGATATCCTGATGAGCCATCTGTGTTAGAGTGGAGGGAGGAGTGGTCACTTACACCTGAATGGGCTGTGCCTGCCCTCTCACAATTCAGTCTCCAACCCTCAGATGTGTGTCTGGACCTCACAGAAGCGCACCGACCCAACGACTCTGCAGGCCTTGTGTCGCTGCTGCCGCTGATCCCGCACGACCTTGCTGAGATCGATGTGATGGAAGTCCGACGTCCGTGACATCCAACGCCATTGCAGCACCTGTGACCCTGTGATGTCATTGCGACCCCGTGAGGTCACCCCACAGCATCATGACTCCGCCGGACTTCGTATCTGCTGGAACCAAGGGTCCAACACCTCGCGACTGACGCCGCCTCACCACCACCGCTCTGCAGTAAGGACCCGACGCCTCTTTACCACACCTCTGCTCCTCTGCTCTGTAGCACCGGAACTGACGCCGCATCGGATCTAGCGGAACCTTGCTCCTCGACTCTGTGCACCAGCCTATTTTCTACTTGCTTTACAAAGGTACTGTACCTGGGGGTTTGTATGACTCCGTAAACGGCACCAGTGGCGTCGCATTGTGGGAAATGACTCCGCCAAGACGCCGCATAACACCAACTTGCAGCATTTTTGTGTTTTTAAGTGCTAAAATCATATTTTTAATGGTGTATTGTGGATTTTTATTGTCTTGTTTATTTAGATAAAATATCAAATAAAATAGATAAAGTATTTTCTATTTTTTTAAACAGGTTTGGTATCAATTTTTGTAGTGTTTCACTGTATTACTGTGTGTGTGTTGGTACAAATACTTTACACATTGCTTCTGAGGTAAGCCTGCCTGCTCGTGCCAAGCTACCAAGGTGGGGAGCGTAGGTTAACTAAGTGTAATTCTCCTTTATCCTGACTAGAATAAAGGTCCTTGCTTGGACAGGGGGTAACCTGACTGCTAACCAAAGACCCAATTTCTAACAGTCAATACATACATAGGCCTATTAAAATGAGCTGCAGTCCTATCTCCACTAGTAGAAAGTGCATTCAAACTAGTCTTGGCCCCATGGTACCACCCCAGATAAGAGGTGGTACAGTGGCCATGGAAATACCAGCTTCAAAGACCTTTTTAAATCATGCCATCCTTTGAAGGAAGGATGAATCCTCTCGTAATCCTAACTGCTTTGGTAGACCAGTCTGTATGAATATTCTTCTCTCCCCTTACATTCTTGGTTTAGTGAGAGCAAATGTTTTCAGGGGGATGGATGTCCTAAAATTATCTTTTCCTTGTCTTCCTCTCCTTACATTTCTGTCATACATGCAAGCTGATTTTTCCAGAGAGGGTGATGTCCTGTATGATCATTTTCTGATATTGCTGTTAGAAAAGACTTAAAAGGACAGCCTCACAAGGATAGATATTGTCCTCTGCGCAGGGTCTTAATGCCAGGATTTTATATTTTTTCCTGGATATCTGAGGCTGGTGAAATCTAATTAAAATCACTGCAGAATGTGGGAACCTGACAGAACCAATTTGGGTGTCCGCTAGGGACAAAGTATAGATGATCAACTTCAGAAATAATTTTAGGTGTAGTTGTTCTAAACATCTAAGTGCACCAATGAATTGATATTTAAAACTGAGTATTTTGAATGAAGCTGCTAATTCTAGTGCAAGCTTCTCCAAGGAGCAGCTTGTGAGCTACTGGTAGCTCTCCAGCTACCCATATGTAGCTCTCCTGTGTGCACCCAGCCTACTCTTTAATATATATTCACCAAAATTGAAAAGTGGAAACAAATTATGTGTATTTTCGGAACTCATAAGCTGATGTTTGAAGCAAAATGGTTGCATTTGCAAAATATTTTTTAAACTGTTATTAGAAAGAAAAAAGCATGCAGCTTGAGGGGGTGCTCACTGTTAATATAATTAATTGCATTCATGCCATGGGGCATTGCATCTATGGCTATTGTGTTTTACCCCGATAGTGGCATTCCACACTCTCAAAGTCTTTCCTGCATGATTGCTGGCAACAGTGCCTGATGCACTGAGGTGATCATAGCTGATAATCTTGCAATGGGTGGCCACTAATGTATTCTCGTCTGATGTGCTCACTGTTGCAACACTAATGATATTAGTAGCTCGGGATGTTTTCCATTGAACTAAAGTAGCTCTTATTACAGAAAATGTTGGAGACCCCTGTTCTAGTGCTCCCTATGTAAAATTACAAATGTACCAGTTTTACTGTAAAACATAATGTAAAGCAGTCTTTATCACTGTAAAAACTGGTATTATCCTGGGTAGGAAATAGACTTTTGTGATTTTGGCACTGTAGTTTTATACATGTTAATGTATTCTGCGTGTCTCAGTTCTAAACCTTAAGTGCACAGGCCATGTGGGCTTCACATCACATTTTACAAGTGTCCTATTTAATTCTAGAAATATGTTTTAAGCATGTCAAACGTCGTTTGTAATGAGACATGAAGATTGTATCTTGGACTGCGGTCACTCATGTACACTCGTGACCATGCGGCCCTTTAAGTCTTTCATGTGGGCGCGTAAATACCCTGTTTTCACCCACATTCAGCATTTGACTGTTGTACCAAATGTCCGGTATCTGCAAATTAGCTGATTAATTACCACATTTTGAGGGCAGACCACATGAACTAGGAGATGTTTGCTAGTCTACTAATGACCTTAGATATAAACAAGCCAGTAATGTAGGTGCATAAAAGAGAAAAAACGTAGAGAATTAAGCAAAAAAGTGAATTTTTCCACAATACGGTAAGGTTGGGATTGACTGCTAATGGCTCTCATTCTTGGGACACAAAAATAATTTGTTTGTGTGCAACACATGTAGGTGTGTAAGAAGAACCAACAGCAGGTACCCTTCGTGACATAAGAACTGAGATGAGTAAACATAAGACCATTCGCATTGTGATCCACTGAGCAAATGCTATCGTGATGTTTACGGGTTTTAATGACATAGGTCGTGATGCCAAAAGTTAAGTGCTATGTATGTGCCCCCAGGATATGGGAGTTGATTCATAACACAACACATGCTATCTAGCAATGCACCTTTCATATTTCACGAGTAATTGTTTGTTTTAAGCTTCTCTTTGGTGTGTACATGATGAATCATCAAATATACCCTGTACTGCACACGTATGGCGTCGTTGACGGCTGTGTAGTTAATAACTTGTCATATAAGTACAGTTGTGCTAAGCCCTGTTGCTTGGACAAAGTAAATAATATACTTACATCTCTCACTGAGAATCCCATCTTAATTTTAAAATGCTGCCACTGGAATTACAACCTATCACACAAGCAGCAATACAGCAGCAATTGTAGGATACAGTCATTCTGCATAACTCCTAGACCTCAGTAACACACACTGGGAGTGTCCAGATTAAACTTTCTTGATTAAAACAATTTTTAAAAAACACAACCTCTCCAGTTTAATGAGTGCACTATGGGATACCAATAGTCTCAAAGTCAGATAACCAGTGTTTTAGTGATGCGACCTTCAGAAAAAGAGTAACTGAACTTAGTAAGTAAGATGCATAGTGAAACCACCTTTATTTTAATTATTTTGAAACTCAGAACATGTGAACATTTAAAATTATTTTTGTGAAGTTATTCGCCGAATCACTGTGAGTTTGATGATCACTCCTGGCATCTATTAATAATATTCTTCTCTTGGAGGGCTTAACGATCATAATTGTTGTACACCCAGGTAGAGTCATCGGTCTATTGTATACAAATGTGAATCTGTTTTGTCTCTTTGTTTTAGTGGAAGGGATGTGATGAACAAGTCCCTCATTTTCATGATGTCTCGTCTGTGGTAATCCTGAGATATTCTTTGCCAATATTCCATCTCATAAACGAGACAAGCATTGGCATGCCAATAGGTCCAGCTTTTGAAGGAAAGTGGCTTCTGTGTTCGCTATGACGAATTCTAACTTAACAGCGGGGGTCCAGCTTGCAGAGTTGGTATAAATAGTCTATCATTTGCTTAAAGTTCCAGGATGGCTGCCACATTTAAACCCAGCAAGTCGTAAAACAATCATGCATTATGGACAAGAGTATTCTGTGATGGTCTCCTGGTTTAGAGGAAGAGGTCATGTGGGATGCGGTGCATTACAGATAAAATGAGTGGCATGCAAGCGACCTAGTAGCACTGCCTGATAAGTTTTAGTATCCTCTTAAGAAATATTAGAGAAGTAAAGAAATTAAAAAGGCACTATAAAATGAGAAAATACAAAATGAAGGACTGGCCAATGAGCCCTGACATTGAAAAGTACTCTCTTTCAGTTGAAGCACCCATTTGATGTAAACTGGTCCATGAAAAACAGAGCTGATCAAAAGGCTCTCTTTGTAGCTATATGGACATGTATTTATAAATCTTGGGATGTATGCATTATTCAATGAGTTTCTTTATTGTAGGGATCCTGGTAAACAGCAAAGACATTATAGCAAGAAATATTAAAGTGCATATGTTCTATAGTTTGTAAGAGGCAGTAACCAACACCATACAACTTTCCCTACAAAGGTAATCTATGATATGTCATGTAATAAAAAAACGACCTTGTGCTTTAATATAGAGTACTAACAATCTACCCTTAATTGCCCATTGACTTTAACATATGCTTTTCAAAATCAATATGCCAGGCATACTGCCTTCTTCCTAACTTTTTATAATAAACAATCAAGCATACAACATTTATCAATGGCTGGTCACCATAACCAAGCCCACTGTACTGAGTGTACATTTTCTACAAGGCAACCATCAGGCCTGCATCCACAAAAGTACAAATGTATACAAAATGATAGTTGGCAAATCAAGTTACTATCTCTTCTAAGAGAACCTAACAAGGATTATTGTAGAGCCTATTGCCTATCCCCACAGCATGGTGGGTAGATCACCAGCACTACGATCTACCACAGGATATTCCAGGCTTTAGCACAGAAGAATAACAATCTATCCTTAAAAGGCTATTAGCTTTAAAGTATGCTTTTCACAAGAAGTAGGTTAAGCCTACTGACTTTGTTTCAGAATAAAACAATCAAACCTATTAAATCTAGCATGCCTCTTACAATGAACTAAAGAAGCCTGTACCTTTAACATTGGCTTTCACGCTTTACCCAGAAATAGCCTATTCAAATGCACATAAACTGGCAATCATCATGCATAAAGTTTAAAATTGCAAATATGTAGCCAAATACTTCTTGCAATATGCAACCCCCTCAACATGGTCCAACAAGAATCATCACAGTAAACATTCTTAGGATTTGTGCGAGTGGGTGACCCATGCCAAAACTGTTGCCTACTACAGTACTGTGGGAATACATGTAACACAATACCCGCCTAATGCCTGTACCACAATGTGATAACAAACAGCTGTTGAAGGCTTACTGGCTTCAACATATGTTTTTCACAATGAATAAGCCTTTGCCATAATAAGTAGACCAGACCAATGGTCTCAGACATAACATTATCAGCGCACCAAACAGTCATTTAGCTTGTCCTCAATACCAATTTAAGCCAAATAGTTGAGCTTAAGGTTTTTCACAAGGCAATCTGAGACGTACAGTCATAACATAAGAAAAGTGTACAAACTTAGAGTTGGCTAAGCAAATTAATATCGCTCCTCAAATGGCTTAAGAAGGACTCTCACAGAGCAAACCTTCTACGTACATGGGCCCATATTTACACTTTTTTAATGCTGCATTTGAGTCACTTTCTGACGCAAAATCGGTGCAAACGGTTGAAATATAATTGTATTTTGTACGTTTGCGCCGTTTTTGCCTCAAAAAACAACACAAATGCGGCACTAAAAAAGTATAACTATGGGCCATGGTTTGTCATTATCTTTGGTTCGTCACCATAACCAACTCAGTCCTGCTGTGCTGAGTTTAAACCTTGCCACAAAATTTTTAAAAAAGCAGTCTTTTGAGTGGGAACACACAAATTCCCCCAAATCAGATTCTGTAGTCATAGGAACCAACATGTGGGTGGAGTCCATGTCCGTCTCTCTGTAGGGCTCTTAAAGCTCTTTTTTTGTGGATGACATGCACTGAGGATAACAGCTGCACTGTCAAGTCCTATCTAAAGATCCCTAGACCTGGACTCAAATACAAAACTGCACTCTGAAGTCTAAAATTAATGACTACCCTCTTCTCATCTGTGCTGCTGGTTAAACAAACACCATAAACTAATCTAGTTATCTTAGAAAGCTTTAATAACATTTCAGTGTTCTCTGTGTGCCCCTGAATGTTCAAGCTCAGGTAGCTCAATAAATAAACAAAATGATCAGAACTACATAGCGGGAAAGCACTTTTTTTTTTGGAAACGCCCAACTTTTGCCCAATCAAAATATGTACTCCTGGCTACCAACATGTGGGCGGAGCCAAAACACCTCTCCTTTTAAAGCCCTTTTTTAGGTTGATCACTTCATGTCTGCAACAGCTGCAATGTCATGCCGAACTTAAAAATGACCTCTACTGACCAACAGACAGATATGGAGCCATTGCTAATCCTGCCACCAGTGCTTAATTTGTAAAAGAATGAGTGCCGGAAGCTGTGCTCAGAAGCTCACGGCCAGTGCAACAAAATGTTGGTGCTCAGAATACCAAGGCTGGCAGGCTTAAATTCTCCTCATTCCTCTTTAATCCACTACCAACACGTTTCCTGACCTATTATCTCACTCCTGCATTTGCTTGGTTTCTCCCTATGTGGTGTTTTTTTTGTCTTTCCCTCCCTCCGTCTTTCCCCTTTGTGTGATTTTCCTTCTCTTGCTCTTGGGAAATGACTGATGCGGAAAAGTAAGTGGTGATCCCCAAAAATAAGTGCATGTGGCCCCCAACGTCAACCACTGGCTCAAAGTAAGCATTGCCTGCCACCATAGGGAAATGTCCTCTACTTTTATATGGCTTCTTTAGATTCGGAAATGGTTCTCGGAAGAGCCAAGAAAGAAGACAGCAGTTTGATTACCTGCCACCAGGGTTCCCTGAAGGGACTAGGTAGGTGGATGAGTGTGCAGAAGGTTTAAATCCAAACAGGGATGTATACACCAAGGTATTCTGCTACCCCATGGATTCCTGCTATTTCAAAAGATATAGAATTCTACATGCTTAAGTCTCAAAGTTCCCTCTAAATATTTCACCATGGGGAGCAACATAAAAGGTTTCCTTGCACCTTTTTCCCAGATGTTTGTGTGACGAAGAGATGAAGGCGCTACCGTGCAAGCAAACCAGTAACTGCTTCTATATGTGGCTAGAAGTAAGCGTCTGCCTTATAGTCATACATTTTCTAATGTGCTAAATTGTCCTTTTTAAAGCACATTTGCCCAGCTACATTACTTCGAAAGAAAGAGGGTTAAATACCTTTTGGATGGAGAAATCATAACACTTTAATACCAACCACAGTAGGTAAACTCATTGCGCCCCTATAATATACGTACCCTACAGAAGCAACAATTTTTTTGTCACGTTTATGGAACTACAGACCAATTAGAAGCATGAAAATGTTTGTGGCAGTAGAGACCACCTGAAAAAAAATGCTTGAGTTGACTACGAGAGCTTACATGTGTCTGTAGAAGGAACAGGCATAATATATATCTTCTATAAGGATGTGATAAGCATAAAAAAGCATCTTCTAAATTTCTCTGATGCAGAATGTCGAAATCAGGATTTCTGTGTCGCCACTTACTACTTAATATTTAACATTTTTAATTATGTATAAAAGTATGTACAAATAAATAAACAACCCTGTGTGAGATAATTTGCCCCCCCAAAAAACAGTACATAAGCTTCTCTTCTAGTTCACCAGTCCTTTGTACAGAATGCTCATGTTCATTAGTTAATTTGCTAAATAATATGTACCATGGAAGGTCTACACTGCCAGTTTTTGGCCATGTGAACTCTGCTCGTCAGTTAATAATCTACAAAATGACAATCAATTACTGAGTCATATAATGCCTGACTGCCAGTTACAGAGGCACATGTTGCCTGCTCGCACGTTAGTGAGCCACATCATTTTTACCTTTGTTTACTGAGCATCCAACCACCAAGCAAATAGTTACCAGGACACAAGAAGTTTCGGCATTGGTTAGTGAGTAAACAATTTCCTGGACATCTACAAACCGGTCAGTAAATCCTTATTTCTCCATCTCTGTACTCCTCGTCCTTTCTTTCTTTTACCTTCTCTCTGTCTCCCTCCGCTGCACTACTTCTTACTTTCACTCCATCATTTTGCACGATCATTCGGTCTCTTTCACACATGTATATGTGCAGATGACAAGTCATTATCGCAGTGGTTTTTAGGTCGAGCATAGCAACGCGTAAGCACTGCTTTTCTGACATCTTGGAATCTATGTGGGCTTTTAACCACTCCCATCTCACGCCCATCACTATCACTCGTTCATGGGCTTGCTTTTCAAAACTCCTTTGTTATCATTGGTAAATGGTTTACGCTTGTCCCCCCTTGGGGCGGTTTTGTTACCGCCTTGGGGACAGACTCTGTTACATGGTTAATTGCACTTTTGCCGATATGTTTGACTGCAAGCGAACTTCTTTTTCCTTTTGTATGTCTCCTTCACAAACACGCTCATGGTGGTCGTGGTGCTTTGAATCGTCTCACTTATGTCAACTGTTTTACTTTTCCTGTTTTCTTTTGTGTGTCTTTCATGGTTGCCAGACTATAAACATTGTGGCCCTGATTTACACTTTTTGGTGCAAAACTGCACTAACGCAATTTTGCACCAAAACGTTTAGCACCGGCTTGCACCATTTCTGAGCAGAGGCCGGGCACCATATTTATGGAATGGTGCAAGCTAGAGCAAATGGTAGGCTGGCGTAAAAAAAAAAATCGTTAGCTGGGTGGAGCTGGCGGTATGGAAGAAGGGGGTTTTGGACCAAAAAATGACGTTATGTAGGTTAGAGTAAAAAAAAAATGACTCCAACCAGCCTAGCATCATTTTCTGCCTCAAAACCATCCATACCACATGACTCCTGTCTTAGAAAAGTCATGACCACCATCCCAAAGGCCAGCACAGGGAACAAGGGTCCCCTGGGTATGGCCATTGCACCCAGTGCATGTAGGGGGGGCTATTTAAGGCCCCCCAATGGCAATTAAAAATAAAAAACGCCACCTGTACTTACCTATACTTACCTGGGATGGTGTCCTCATTCTCTGCAGTCCCTCTGCTGTGAGTAGGGGTGTCCCTGGAGCCTGGGGAGGGCAACAGTGGGCTTATTCCATGGTGTTCCACAATGGAAATGGGCCTACAGGTCCCATAACGGCTGCCCTGACCCAGGTGTTAAATAATGGTGCAAAGCAGGCTTTGCACCATTATTTGACCCCCTTCTCCCCCATGCGTGATTTTAGCACGGGGAAATAAATATGGCACTGAAGCCATAGAGTCATTTTTTGCATGGGAACGCCTACTTGGCATCTCATTGACGCAAAGTAGGTTTCTACGTCCAAAAAATGACTTTAACTCCATAACTTTGGTGCTAGACCGGTTTAGCGCCAGAGTATAAATATGGAGTTAGTTTTGCACCGAATTTGAGTAAAAATCATGATGCAAATTCGGCACAAAACAAGTATAAACATGCCCCTGTACTTTTTATATGTTTCAATAAGTTATTCACAATTGATTGGACTGCCAAAACGATAAACACTGCATATGTTTCATGTGCTTAGTGTAGTCAAGCAGGTTGTAAATAGTGCTCTGTCTGTCTCATGGTTAGTGATGCAAGACAGCATGAGGGGAAACGCTGCCTGTTTGTGCAGCGTGCTTAGTGTGGCATGTCACATCACAGACAGAGACACTAGACTATTGTATGGTGCTTAGTGTCAGCAGACAGACACTGTAAACACTGGGAAGACACAGAGTCGGAAAAGCACTGATCACAACTTTTCCCTGCTTGTATCATGTGCTTAATACAGGCAGACAAGCAGAAACGGAGGAGGCACGTCACTGTTTGTACCATGTTCTTAATGTGGACAGACACAATTAAAAGCAGCATAGGCTACACAGCTTGCACAGTATTGCTCAGTGTGGACAGGCACAAAAGGAGGAAATACTGCCTGTCCACACTAAGGGCCAGATGTAGCAAGTTTGCAAATTGCGACTTGCAATTTGCGAGTCCATCCGACTCGCAAATTGCTAGTCGCAATTTGCAATGCAGTACGGTGTCTCAGACACCGACTGCGACTCGCTATGGGGTCGCAATGACCCACCTCATGAATATTCATGAGGTGGGTCGCAAATTGCGGCCCCATAGCGAGTAGAGGCACTCGCAAACATGGAGGCCTGCTGTCGTCAGCAGACCTCCATGTTCGTGACTGCTTGCTAATAAAGCAGTTTTTTTTTTTTTTAAGTGTAGCCCGTTTTCCTTACAGGAAAACGAGCTGCACTTAAAACAAAACCAAAACCTTTAGTTGAAAAAATATTTTCGGGTCCAGTCACAAACTGGAAGGGGTCCCATGGGGACCCCTTCCAATTTGCGAGTGGGTTACCATCCACTTGAAGTGGATGGTAACTGCGATGCCATTTGCGACCGCGTACGCGGTCGCAAATGGTATTGCATCCCACTGCGACTCGCAAATAGGAAGCGAACACCCCTTCCTATTTGCGAGTCGGAAATGCATATTGTGAGTCGGTAACGACTCGCAATATGCATTTCTGCATTGGGAAACGCGTTTAGCGAGTCGCAAAAGGCAAATTTTGCCATTTGCGACACGCTAAATGTTTCCTACATCTGGCCCTAAGTTATTACTTGCAGGTAAAATGGTCCGAAGGAGACAGAGCACAGGTTACACCATGGGCTTAGTCAGACAGGCACACAGGCAGGAGACACTGCACTGTGTGCTCAGATCTGTAATCTGCAGATTTAATTAACCAAAGGAGGCAGTGCACAGGTTGCACCATGGACATAGACAGACAGGTACACTAGGAGAATAGGAGAAGACAGTGCACTGTGCTAACTAAGTGCTTTTGATTGGCATCTATCAGAGGCTGATGTTTTTACCTTGTGCAAAGTGAAGGCATACAGGAGAGATTGCACTGATTGTAACATGTGGGCAGGCATCTCTCACTAAACATACATTTTGGAGAAGTGCTGAATGTTATGTATCAAGCAGAGACTTGTAACATGCTCCCAGATCCTGTGTAGATGGAGTACCTGCTTTGGAGACCCTAGACTGAGCCAACTCACCACTCTCACTCGGCTTCCCTTGGCTCTATCATTCTCCTCTCTTATACTGAATTTCCACTACCAATACTTCTCCAACTTTTTCTCCCATACCTTTCCCTGCTTAAAGAGTTACCTTTCTTTCTCTGCTGCACCTCACTTGATTTCCCAGTGTTTCTTTTGTTGCTCTTTTCCTCTCTCCCTATAATTAGCTTTCTCTTTCTTTTTCTGTGTCTTTGTCTACTTCTCTCTGCTCCTTTATCCATATGTCCTTTTCTGTCCCCTCAAGTCTTTCTCCATTTTTAGGTGCAGCGCTCAAGTGCTTTGATCTGTTATAAGTATTGTGGGCTTTTAACCACGCCCACCCCATGCCCATCACTTTCACTCATTTGTGGGATTGCCTTTCAAACATCCTTTGGTAAATGCTTTATGTTTCTCCCTCCTTGGGGAAGTTTTCTTACCGCCTTGCAGACTGACCCTGTACATGGATAATTACACGATTGACGATATTTTTGACTGTGAGTGAACTTCTTTTTCCTTTTGTGTCTCTCCTTCGCGCTTGTGGCGACCATGGCGCTTTGAATCGGCACGCTTTTGTCAACTGCTGTTTTACTTTTTATTTACAATTTATTTGACAAGAAAAGTCCAGTTAGGAATTTACAGTGCCAATAGCTCTAACTGGAGCAAATGCGTGACCGGTTGCATTGCAAATGCTTGTTTTTGGCATGTATTTGATATTTGTATAACACGAACCTAGCCAAAAAGGCAGGGGTCTCTCTAAGGCAATTCTCCTTATGGAGTGATCAAGCAAACACTGACAAGCAGACTTACATGTATTGTAAGTGTGGGAATTTATCAGGCAAAGGAACCTGTGGAGATGTTTTTTTCTGATAGATAGGGTCCTTGTGAAATACAGTTTACAAAATTATTTATATGCTGATAATGACTGTTATACATAGCAGAAACATAGCCTTTAGTACCCGTGTCAAAAGTACTCATTTGTTCATCCTGGAAAGGATGAAATGCTAAGGGCCTCAATGCGAGTTGCTCGTGATATTCCGACCCATGCCTAATCTCCTTTATTGCACAGATCTTAATTAGAAGTTGAAATGTATTGACCTCATCGGATAGTTATCTGTTGGATTAAATACCCCAAGCTTCGTTAAAATTTCAGCATGCATAAAACACCAAAATCCACCTTGTTCCCCAATAACTCGTAATAGGTATTACTTATCACACGCAAAAAAATAACCTATCTCGTGGTACTGTCATTTATCAGGGGCGATAAATAGCACCTAATCTGGTACTCAAGCCCATAGTGGGTAAAAATAGATTTGAACCAGTGAGAATGAGATTAGGCAGATATGCCTGCAACATTAATCTTAACCCCTGAGTTATCTTAATGTAGCGTATTAGACGCCAGTTTCCTACAAGTGACTGGTGAGAAATTCTTTATGAAGCAAGAATTCCATATAGAGCCCTTGAAGCTGCTCAGCATGCTGAGTAGAAACAATGCATAAATCTTTGGATATTTATTTGCTTGCTCATAAAAAAATCAGTGTATGAAGGTTCAATTAACCTGATAGCACAGTGGCTGCAGCTCTGTGCATGACAGCCGCATGGGCACATAAAAAGCAGATTACCTTCCCAGAGTGACAACTGCAGATTGTGACTCTGCTCTGCGTTTATGTTTAGATTGTCACAAAAATATTCGTCAATTCACAATTAGGAAACGTTGCAGGGTGAGACTGGTAAACATGCAGAGAGAAACCATTCAGAGGTGTCCATAAATCAGTCGAGGCTGGATGCATATGAGAGTTGGGAGAGCTCAGCAGAGCAAGGAGACAGCAAGCACAGCCAACAAAAAGTGGGCAGTCATTTATTTTCAAATGGAAGGTCTCCTCTTGTCTGTTATAAAAAGTGAAAAGAGGGAACGGGCCTTTCTATTTGTGCCAAGTGTGTATCAATATTAAATGCAGTTCCAATATTTGATGTTTTTGGGACCAGTTTCCATCCATGAAAGATTAAGGAAAAGAAGACTACAATAATGTTACTTTATGTATTCCAAAATCCCTTTTTGAACAGAGCCCAAAGACTGTACATCTGCACATACATGCTTACCTACGGGAACTCTGGTAGTTATTATAACCACACTTTTTTTCACTGAGAGGTTTAGGGTGACATAAACAGAGGAGAGCAACTTGGAACCCCAGGGTGGAAAACATCTCCTTAGTAATTAATACATATCTGTGCAAAATAATATTTTGAATTTAGCCTGTTATGTACGGCTTGTTATAAACAGGAAGTGAGCTTAAGGCAGTGGGGTCTAATAGGCACACTGCAGGATTTCTCCATAGAAAGCAAAGAAAGCTTTAAAAGGGGTTAAGAGGGAGCAGCAATAATGCTGTTTTACACCGAGAGAAGCAAGTACTGGAATGAGTGAAAAGCATTTGGAGTAATTAAGATTACCGGTGAGTAATCCGAACATTTTCACCTAACAATAATGGGGGTCATTCTGACCTCGGCGGTAAAAGGCGCTTACCGCCGGTCAGAAGACCGCCATAACACCGCCGCGGTCGCGGTAAACCGCCACGGTCATTCTGACCCGCAACTGGCAAACCGCCAAAAACCCGACATCAACAAAATTCCGCCACAGCAACGGCCAGCGAAAAACTGGCGATGACCAAACCTCCACCGTCACGCCAACAGAAATACGCCCATGCCATTCCGACCCACAAATCCCCGCAGTGGTCTTTCAACCGCGGTATTCCATTGGCGGTACACACCGCCGCGGTCAAAATACACACACCTTTACAAAACACTACCACATTGGACAATTCAAAATACACACACCTGAGACACATACGCACACCACTCCCACACACCCAATACAATATAAAACACACACCCACATCACCCACAAACCCTTAAGACCACAATTGCGACTGAAGGACAGAGAGAGACAGCACAGCATAGAGTAGACCATCACACAGAGGCAAATCACAACATCACCCACACAATATCCACGCACAAAACACCATACACCACCACACTCACCACACTCTACAACACATACACCACCCCTCACCTCATCCACACCACCCCATGGCACCCCAAAGACACCCCAGGTTCTCTGACGCAGAACTCAGGGTCATGGTGGAGGAAATAGTTTGGGTAGAGCCCCAGCTCTTCGGGACACAGGTGCAGCACACCACCATTGCCAGGAAGATGGAGCTATGGCAAAGAATAGTGGACAGGGTCAACGCTGTGGGACAGCATCCACGAAATCGGGACGACATCAGGAAGCGGTGGAACGACCTACGGGGGAAGGTGCGTTCCATGGTATCAAGGCACAACATCGCGGTACAGCGGACTGGCGGCGGACCCCCACCTACTCCCCCAGAATTCACAGCATGGGAGGAGGAAGTCTTGCACATCCTGCATCCTGAGGGCCTCGCAGGAGTAGGCGGAGGAATGGACTCTGGTAAGTCAAATCTTCACTACTTCATTCCCCCCACCCCACCTGCATGCCAAATCATACCCCCACCCTCACCCCCACCCCCATCACACCAACTCCTTGCAAATGGCTCACCATCACAACCCACCCATCCCAAAACCTAGCCCTGCATGCGTCCCCAAAGCATGGACACCCATCACCAAAGCATGCCCACTTCACATACCCATCTCCCCTCCAAGCCACCGTCACAAAAGCCCCCACAAGGGAATGCCAGCACTGGGGTACACGGCCACCCACCCATTACACGAAATGGCACACACAGAAGCAATAACCATACTCTTATACCCCTGCAGGACCCGAACGCCACCACACCGCCCAGGAGGGTCCAGAGATGTCCATCCCACCCCCAGAAGAGGCCCCCAGTGATGACAGCAGCTCTGTCTCCCTGGACCCAGATGACCAGCCCGGCCCATCGGGGACCTCGGGACAGTCGGTTCCCCACAGACAGCCACAGGCTACAGCAGACCTAACCCCCTCTGGGAACACCAGCACAGCTCCCACCCAGCGGGCCCATGCCTCTGTCTCCAGGACACGTCAATCAGCGGTGTGTCCACCACTACAGGGCACCCAGGTTGACCCACCTCTCCAACAATAACAGGGACCTGGGGGCAGTGGTAGTGGGCACACGGTCCAGGGGACAGAGGCCCAGGGAAACAGGGGAACTGGGTGGGCTGCTGTGCGACAGGGGGGGGACAGGCCCAGGGAACCAACTCTCCAAGAGGCCCTCTCCTCCATCATGGGAGCATACCACCGCTCCCAGGAGACGATGGCTACGGTACTGGCCAGGTTCCAGGAGATCCAGGTACTGCAGGAGGAACAGTACATGGGGTTCAGAGAGGAACTGAGAAACAATAGTTCCGCAATGGGGACCATCGTCGTGGCCCTTAACCAGATAGTCACCACATTGCGGGACCATGTGGCACCACAAAGGGCCCCTTTCACTAGCATGGACCCAGACCAGGCTACCACCTCCGCCGGCGCTAGTGGACAGGAGGCCCCCACACAACGACAGGCCACCAGAACCCCACCTCCTGCAGAAGAAGAACCACCCCGCAAGCGGTACCTAAGATCTCAGAAGAAGACAAAGTAGGATGCCAAGACCCACGCCAGCAAACGATACCCCCTGATGTCATCCCACTATCCCACATTGTCACCCTGTCCAAACTTAAACTGCCCCTGCTCCATCCTTCCACAGGCATATGGACAATGCACCTGTGAGACTGAAAACTGGACTCTGCCATGGACATTACTCCACCATCACCCATCACCGTTTTACAATCATGTCCCTAAATTTAGCACTTTAATAAAATCACTTATTGCACTTAAAAAATCTGGAGTCTGCTTGTATTTTGAACAAATGTATTAGACATAACGGTGCCAAAATGTTCAGTTACATTGTGATGACAACATACCACTGTCACACAGCTGTAGTCCATGGGCAAACAAAGCAGAGGTCACGCAGTGGGGCCCACAGCTCTGAAAACGGAAGGGAAAGTCACAACTCAGTTAACAGGAACTGGGGAGAAACACAGACAGTAGAGAGGCAGGAGACTTTAAGTAAATGTAAAATGGCAGGGTTGATTCGTACCTGTGTGCTACTGAAAATACTGTTGTATCACTGTGTCCCTGTGGTCTGTGTAATCCCCGTCGTCTTCCTCCTCTTCACTCTCCACAGGCTCCACAACTGCTACAACACCACCATCTGGACCATCCTCCTGCAGGAAAGGCACCTGGCGTCGCAAAGCCAGGTTGTGAAGCATACAGCAGGCCACGATGACATGGCACACCTTCTTTGGTGAGAACATTAGGGATCCACCTGTCATATGCAGGCACCTAAACCTGGCCTTCAGGAGGCCGAAGGTCCGCTCGATCACCCTCCTAGTACGCCCATGGGCCTCATTGTACCGTTCCTCTGCCCTTGTCCTGGGATTTCTCACTGGGGTCAGTAGCCACGACAGGTTGGGGTAACCAGAGTCACCAATTAGCCACACACGGTGTCTCTGTAGCTGCTCCATCACATAAGGGATGCTGCTATTTCGCATGATGTACGTGTCATGCACTGACCCAGGGAACTTGGCATTTACATGGGAGATGTACTGGTCAGCCAAACAGACCACCTGGACATTCATCAAATGATAACTTTTTCTGTTCCTGTACACCTGCTCACTTTCACTGAGGGGAACCAAAGCCACATGGGTCCCATCAATGGCACCAATGATGTTGGGGATATGGCCAAGGGCATAGAAATCACCCTTCACTGTAGCCAAATCGCCCACCTCAGGGAAAACAATGTAGCTCCGCATGTATTTCATCAGGGCAGACAACACTCTGGACAAAACCTTAGAAAACATAGGCTGAGACATCCCTGATGATATGGCCACTGTTGTTTGGAATGATCCACTTGCCAAAAAATGGAGTACTGACAGAACCTACACCAGAGGGGGAATCCCTGTGGGTTGGCGAATGGGGGACATCAGGTCTGGCTCCAGCTAGGCACACAGTTCCTGTATAGTGGCTCGGTCAAGTCTGTATGTCAGTATGACATGTCTTTCTTCCATTGTCGACAGGTCCACCAGCGGTCTGTACACGGGAACATTCCTCCATCTCCTCGCAAGTCCCAGCGGACGGTGCCTAGGAAGGACAACATGGAGCACAGAGTCAAGCAACCCACAGGTACGTAACCACAGCTTGCACAGAACACGATTCGCTATGCATTGAATGGCTTGTATGAGTGGCAATGCAAGGCCTAGGCCTGTGTGACGCAGTAGAAATTAAGCCATGTGGGCCCTTGAAATGGCGGCTGCCTGACCTGTGAAGTGTGACAATGGGATGTGAGGTCAATGCGCTGGCGTGGCACACCGTGGCGGTAGGCGGTCGAAGAACGCGGCGCAAAGCAGCATTGGTTAACATTGAACCCTATGGGTCTCAGGAGCCAATGACGATGTGCGCCAGCGGTCGCGGTACGCACCGCCGCGGTACGCACCGCCACGGTACGCTCCGCCGTGGGCGTGACCGCCATCTTCTATCTGCTTAATCACTCGAGACCTGATCATCCACAGGAGAGGACCTATACTGCAAGTGCTGCTGTGACCTCGGTCTGGAAGATACAATGGCTGCTGCGACTGGGGAAAGGACCCCTGCCTTCACATCTGAGGAATTGGAGAAACTTGTTGATGTGGTCCTCCCCCAGTATGCGCTACTCTACGGTCCTCCAGACCAACAGGTAAGTACACTGGGACCATGCTTTGTGGGCAATGCCTGTGTTGAGTGGGGTGGATGAAAGATGGTGGGGAGGGGAGCGAATGAGGCATGCATCGCATGACAGATGAGAGCATGTGCCATATGGCAAGGTTGGGGAGGGGGGGCACTCACATCGACCGTGCAGAAAATGATGATATTTATTTTCCAACCCTGTCCATGTCACATAGGTCAGCGCCCATAAGAAGATCGACATTTGGCGTGCCATCGCCAAGGACTTCCGGACCCTGGGGGTCCACAACAGACGGGGCACCCACTGCCGCAAGAGGTGGGAGGACATCCACCGCAGGAGCAGGAAGACCGCGGAGGCTCTGCTGGGGATGGCCTCCCAACGTAGGAGGGGTGGCTCCCGTCAATTGACCCCCCTGATGTCCCGGATCCTGGCGGTGGCCTACCCCGATTTGGATGGGCGCGTGAGGACATCACAGCAGACACAAGGGGGTGAGTACCAGCACATTCTGCTATGTTAGCGCACAGTGGAGGTGTCTGGGTGGGGGAGGGGGGCTGTGGGTATCTCTAGGCCAGGGCGATTTCTGTAGGCTGGGCCCCTCCGTAAGGCTTTGCCCTGTGCCCCCGCCCCCCACCTCTGTAGGGTGCTAAGTACATCTATCCATGGCCCTGGGTCACCTATGTGTGCAGTTGCCGTCCATAGGCTTGTAGGCCAAGTCACAATAATTGAGTAGTGTACACCAAGTGCGCGGCGTAGTTCAGGGGGCTTCTGTGTCTGTCCTCTCCGCCAACGGTGTCGCCAATGCATGCACTCAACATGTCATTTTTTCTTTCCCCCCCCCTTTTTTTTTGGTCTTCCTGTTCATGTGTGCATTAGCATCATCAGGCGGAGGAGAAGTGGCATCGGAGCACGAGGGAGCTGCATCTCACATGGCCCCGGAGGGCCATGCAACCGACTCCGAGTTCACCAGTGAGACGGAGGGCGAGGGGAGCTCCACAACGGGGACCCGTGGAGACGTCAGCGACACAGACATGTCCTCGGAAGGGAGCTCCCTTGTGGTGGCGGCAAAATCCGTGCTCACCGCTACAACAGGTACAGCCGCCACCCAGCGCACCAGCTCCGCCCTCCAAGCAGCCCCTCAGCGTTCGCCCCGTGCCTGCTCGGCCAGGAAGGCGGGCATCTCCTTCGCCCCAGGCACCTCAGGCCCTGCCCCAGTTACCCCTGCTGCCCTCAGTGAGGAGATCATTGACCTCCTCCAGATGCTCATTGTTGGGCAGTCTACCCTTTTGAATGCCATCCAGGGTGTAGAAAGGGAGGTGCACCGGAGCAATGCATACCTGGAGGGCATTCATTCTGGTCAGGCTGCCCATCAGCGATCGTTCAACGCTCTGGCCTCAGCACTGACGGCAGCCATTGCCCCTGTCTCCTGCCTCCCCCCTCCAATTTCCTCATCCCAGTCCCACTCCCCTGTTCCTCTGCCTATCCCAGCCACACCTACAGACCAGCCTGCACACACATCAACACCCAAGGGCAGCTCATCCAGACATAAGCACCACAGATCACACAAGCATTCACACATGCAACATCCACATGCAGACATGCCAACAGCCACTGCCTCCTCTGTGTCCCCCTCCTCCTCGTCTCTCTCCTCCCTCCCTGTGACGTCTCCACTCACACCTGCATGCACACCACCATCAGCCAGTACGTCCATCACCAGCACACCCACCAGAACACTCTGCACACGTGCAGTCACCACCCCCACTGCCATTTACACGTCCCCTGTGTCCTCTCCCAGTGTGTCTGTCACCCCCTCTTCCAAACCACACAAACGCAGGCGGCCACCCACCCAACAGCCATCCACCTCACAACAGCCTCCGTCACAAGCACCTGCAAGCACCTGCACCCAAAGACAGCACATTTGACTCTCCTACAACCACATCCTCTTCCTCCACTCCCATACCCACTGCACCTACCCTTCCCACTGCTCCTAAAAAGTTTTTCCTCTCCAAAATTAACCTCTTTGCATCACCTGACCCACCCCCTCCATCTCGTAAGAGTCCAAACAGCACCTCAGCCACCACAAGCCCTGCACCTACAAGGACCATAGTCCAGGGCTATTGGAGTCCACCAGCTTCTAGGGCAGCAACATCGGCCAGCAGCAAGGGGACAGCCAGCCCACCCCCTGGGAAAAAAACTAAAAAAGGGAAGGGCCGGCGCGAGAGGCCAGAGACGGCAGCCCCCAAAGGCACTACCCTGGCACCGTCACCTGGCACATCCACAAAGGGAGGCAAGGGCCCCAGAGAATCGGCGAAGGAGGGCAAGGGCAGCAGGGCGGACAAGTCCGGCAGCAGGCGAGCTGCCCAGGAGGGCCCCACCAGCCCCATTTCGGGTGTGAAGGAGGACACCCACGGGCCCAGGACTCCAGCACAGGAGGGCCCCACAAGCGAAAGGTTGGATGGCGACTGAGAGGAAAATATTGGCCCGATCTGGTTCGCTGGGAACACATGTCAAGCACCGCCGAACAGGGCCCCGCCGTGACAAGCACGGCTGAACAGGGCCTCGGCGTGACAAGCACCGCTGAACTAGGCCCCGCCGTGACAAGCACCGCCGAACAGGGCCCCGCCGTGACAAGCACCGCTGAACAGGGCCCCGCCGTGACAAGCACCACCGAACTGGGCCCCGCCGTGACAAGCACCGCTGAACAGGGCCCTGCCGTGACAAGCACCGCTGAACAGGGCCCCGCCGTGACAAGCACCGCCGAACTGGGCCCTTCAAGACAAGCACCGCTGAACAGGGCCAGCCATGACAAGCACCGCTGAACAGGGCCCCGCCTTGACAAGCACCGCCGAACGGGGCCCCGCTGTGACAAGCACCGCCGAACAGGGCCCCGCCGTGACAAGCACCGCTGAACAGGGCCCCGCCGTGACAAGCACTGCTAAACTGGGCCCCGCCGTGACAAGCACCGCCGAACTGGGCCCCGCCGTGACAAGCACTGCCGAACAGGGCCCGCCGTGACAAGCACCGCCGAACAGGGCCCCGCCGTGACAAGCACCGCCGAACTGGGCCCCGCCGTGACAAGCACCGCCGAACAGGGCCCTGCCGTGACAAGCACCGCCGAACTGGGCCCCGCCGTGACAAGCACCGCCGAACAGGGCCCCGCCGTGACAAGCACCGCTGAACTGGGCCCCGCCGTGACAAGCACCGCCGAACAGGGCCCCGCCGTGACAAGCACCGCCGAACTGGGCCCTTCAAGACAAGCACCGCTGAACAGGGCCCTTCCTGTCAAGCACCGCTCCGCTGGGCCCTTCCTGTCATGCACCGCTCCGCTGGGCCCTTCCTGTCAAGCACCGCTCCGCTGGGCCCTTCCTGTCATGCACCGCTCCGCTGGGCCCTTCCTGTCAAGCACCGCTCCGCTGGGCCCTTCATCTCAAGCTCCGCTCCGCTGGGCCCTTCCTGTCAAGCACCGCTCCGCTGGGCACCACCGTCTCTGAACTGCTCCGCTGGGCCCTTCCTGTCAAGCACCGCTCCGCTGGGCCCTTCATTTCAAGCACCGCTCCGCTGGGCCCTTCCTGTCAAGCACCGCTCCGCTGGGCCCTTCATCTCAAGCACCGCTCCGCTGGGCCCTTCCTGTCAAGCACCGCTCCTCTGGGCCCTTCATCTCAAGCACCGCTTCGCTGGGCCCTTCATCTCAAGCACCGCTGGCCCATTGGCAGGGCCGGATCTGTGTCAGCCAGGGCTTCACGAAGCACTCTGGCTACCATGCCTCCTCCAGAACCAGTGGAGTCTGTAATCCACTTGATGGACTGTGGCTTTGCACTCCCCAGGATGGATCAGTGGGCAAGCCACCCACTGTAGAGACTTGAGAGACTGTGGCTTTGCACTCCCCAGGATGGTACAGTGGGCAAACCACCCACTGTAGAGACTTGTGAGACTGTGGCTTTGCACTCCCCAGGGTGGTACAGTGGGCATGGAGGCCCCTCGTGGATCTGGCGTCGTGGACTCAACTGGCTGAGGTGCCCCCCCCTTCCCTTCCCCCTGAGGTGCCTGTAGTTTTACTATCTGATGCCCCTGCAGTGTTCTCTCCAATGGAATCGGGTCTCGTGTGTGGGCTTTGCCCATGTGTTTAGGCCCATTGGCCCACGAACAATGGATGATAGCCAATATGGGCCGGACTTTTGACCTATGTATATATTGTTCATGATGTAATATATTTTATTTATTTATTTCATATTTCACTTAACTTCAATTATGCTATAATATACTTCATTTTTAATGATCATTTTATTTTGTCTTTGCATTCTTCCGGGGGGTTTGGGGGGTGTCACTCTGACTTGTTGCTCTGCATTGATGTGTGTGTTGTAGTGGGTGAGGGTGGGTTTGAGTGTGTGGCGTATGTGTGTCCCCGTAATTTTTTGCCTCCCCCCCTCCCCTGTGTCGTAGGTGCAGTACTCACTGTTGTCTTCTGCGCCGGCGTTCGTGCTCCTGGTAGAGGAGCAGGTAGACAATAGCTGGTAGGATGTGTAGTTCGGGTTCCATGATGTCCAGATTCCTCATGGAGTGTGTAGAGGTGAGCGTTTTCCCATTCGTAGTCTGTTTCCGCCGTGTTTTTATCGGTGGGGCTCCCGCCCCGGAAAAGGTGGCGTATTGGTGAGTTGTGATAGGGTGGGCGGTACATTGTCTGCCACCTGTCTGTTGGCGGTGACCGCCGCGCTGCTTGTCTGTACCGCCGTGGCGGTCAGAGTGTTAAAGTGGCGGGCTGTGTTGGCGGTTCCCGCCAGGGTCGGAATTCAATTTTTTTGGCTGCCTGCCTGTTTGCGGGTTGGCCGCCACTTTTACACCGACCGCCAGAGTTGGAATGACCCCCAATGTCTCTTTAACCTTTGCTGTTTCAGTGGATTTCTATGTTTTTTAATGTAAAGTAAGATATAATTACAATTCCTAACTATAACATCACTGTAACCTTTGTTTTTTCCAGTGAATTTCTATGGTTGTTTTAACATAATTAATATTTTATTACCAAACGTCATGCCAAGTTCCCGGTGACTCATGGTCTTTGGCTCTGAGGCTAGGCAAACCCATTCTGAACACAGCCTTTGCCTGTACATGGAGTGGGGTTAGCCGCAGGACCATTCGACAGGCCAGGCCCTTCATCCAACCCCTTGTAGGCAGCCAATCCCACAAGGATCAAACAATCATAGCATTTATAAAGTGCAGCACTATCACCCCTAAGGTTATCTGGGCATTGAGGGTACGGTGTCTCTGTCAAAAAGCCACGGCATGAGTCTGCCAGGGAGGGAGCTGTTCAGAGGTAACGGGCAGGCTGTTCCAGGACTTGGCTGCTGTGTAGGAAAGGAGCAGCCTCCACTGTTGCTGTGATGGATGTGGGGTGTGTGTGCAAGGTTTAACGAGGTGGAACATAGTTGTCTTCCTGGGTCGTAAAAGTTCAGTTGAAGGTTGATGTAGGATGGCCCTAGGTTGTGGAGAGCCTTGTATCCGAGTGTGAGGATTTTTGGCAATGCATAGCATGGGGTTGGCTCATGACCTGCTTCCATCCCCTTGCAGGCAGCCAGGCCTACACTGCACACAGCCTTCAACTGTATGTAGCTTAGGGCTGGACACAGGCCAACCCCTGTGCCCAAACCCCACTTGTCCCCAGCCACCCTACTGCGTACAAGCCATGTTCAGAACATGAGAGGAGGTTGTACACACAGCCTGGCACTCAAACGCCCTCAAATACAAATGGCTAAATATAAGGAGTATCATTTTATGTAAGGCAGCGATACTGAATTAGTCAAAGGTTCAGAACATCAAAATTTAAAAAGTGGGCTTAATTGCTTTATGAAAGGTACAGTATATCGACATATATATAAAAAACATGTATTTTCTTTGTTTAAAAATCACCAATGATTATAATTAATGTTTATTTAATTTATTCCTCAGTTCAATCTTTAATAAAATTGATAGTCATTTAAAAATGTAATAAAGCTCTATTTAAAAAGTTGTTGATCCTTTTTTCACCATTTTTCAGGATTTAACAATTTTTCAAAATATTAAGTGCAGCCATAGAGCCAACCACAAAGGGGCTCTGCACTCAAGATGAAAAACATAGAGCTCCAGCTCGGAATGCATTGATAAATATGGTAAGCTCTTCTGAGGTCAAGGATTTAACGACGTACAAGACTTATTGTTTTTTTTGTAATGCTATTGGGGGGCTGCTACACTGCCTGCAGCCTCCATAACATGAATGAAATACTTGATGGTGCTCTTACCCCTTCTAGAAGAACCACCAGGCTAAAACAATATGTTTTACAAGTCCTTGCAGGACATTATAGGGTGCTCCTTGCAGAGAGCATTGAGTAGTAGTGCAGCTCCTGCCACTCATTTATTATTCTTTTTTTAGTTTATTTTCAGTGTCCTAGTGCCTATTCAGGACACTCAAATACTTATTTTGTGTTGAGGGTGTGGGGGGCACAAGGGCCCCCCAAACCTGTGGGCTCCCCTGCCAGCACTAATCCTGGGTGCCAACAGGAGGCAGCAGTTTTTAATTATTGGAGAGAGGGTGTGCCCCCTCACTGAGCCTTTGCAGGCCCAGAGGATCCATCCCCTGAGTATGTATTCTTTATTTTTTAAGGGGAGTGGGACATGCGGCCACCTTCCCTGAGCCTTTCCAGGTCCAGGAGGCCCAATCACTGGGCCTAGAGTGGGTGCACTGCTGATCAGTGGTGAAACAACAACACACAAGGTAGAGGATTGTGGGGGAACCCAGGGTTCCTATAGAGCCACAGCTTCTGCACATGAATCCACCTTGGGTGCAGCAGGAGTTGGCATTTCTCTTGCCTAATCGGAGCAATCTCAGTTTCCCTGCCCACAAGAGTGTAAGCAGAAAAACAAATCTGCTCTGACCTGGAGGGTGCATATTTGCAAATTCTGCCAAGTGTGAGCAGACAACAGATTTTTAATTCCCATGCTCTTACCGGCCAGCCAACAATGTACCAGGAATAGGCAATGAACGGTCCCTGGGGAATGGGGTTCCCAGGGACTTACAAGATTCGAGGAGAGGGCAGCCCACTCGCTTTCCCTTTTAAGTATTATCACCTTAGGGATGAAGTCGCAGGAGCCTTCTGAGGCTCAGGGAGAGCAGACACATGGGTAGACCCTACATCCAAAACCCCTCAAGCAGCAAACCCTCTGCCAAAGGACAGGGTCATGCAGTTCCCCCCTCCCCAAGCCACTATTGGCCCTAAGACCTCACCCCCGGAGGCTTTATTTTTTAAAACGTGGAGGGGGTGCACACTGCACCCCATTTAAAGCCACAGTTGTCCATGAGGATGCAATCCCCCAGGGCCAAAAATTATATCATTAGGGGAGAGTGCTGGGCGTCCCTCCACAAGTCCAAATGGGCCAGAGGGACCCCATTCCCTTTGGCCGTACTATATTTTTTTGGGGAATGGGGCACATGGACTCCCTTCCCAAGCCTTAAGAGGCTCCAGAGACCCCACCCATTGGGGACAAATACATTAATATTAGGGGATTAGGCCTATGCTCTCTCACTAAACTCAAATAGGCCTCTAGGACCTCATTCCCTAGGCCCATACTTTAATTACAGGTGTTCAGGGTGCATGCCCCCCTCCCCAAGCCGTAAGGGGACCCCATCCACCAGCCCAAAATGTATTATTATTACAGGAGAGGGACACGTGACCCTCTTCCTAAGCCCAAATGGCCTGGGAACCCGACCCCCCAAGGCCATTCTTTTATTATAGGAGAGGTGTTAGAAATTGGACCTTTAGTTGGCGAAGATATGCACCCTGTCAAAGTAGGTAGGGACCACGGTCCTAGTCAGGGTAAGTCACAGCACAACCTAAATTATCCTGTGCTCATCCATTGGTTGCTTGGAACAGATCAGGAAGGCTTACCTTAGAAGGCAATGTGTAAAATATTTGTACAATAACTCATACAGTAACACAGTGGAAAGACCACAAAAAGGCTCAATACCAGGAACACAATAGAGCATGATTTTACAAATAAAATAAGACCATAATGACCAAAATCCAATGTATAGACGTTGAGATATGATTTTTCAAATAATTAATGCAAAATAGCACTTAGAATCAAATAGTACTGTTAGGGGTTACTTTAGGCCGATTGGGTCCATGCAGGGATGGCGTCAATTTGGCCTACACAGTGACGTTGATGCGTTGGTTCCGAAGGCAAGCGTTGGAACTGAGATGTGTTGGTTCCGAAGTGCGATGGGTCGAGTTTCACTATGCAGTTGAGGGTTGTGTCGTTCTCCATAGACTGCTGCGGTGGCAAAGCGCTGTTCCAATTTGTTGGGCTCTCAAGGCAATGCATTGGCTCCAAGAGCAATGCATTGATTTTATTCCAGAAACCAGGTCAATGTGCCAGTTCTGCTACATGCAAACAGGAGATGTGTCGATTTCCATGAATGCAAGTATCTTGGTCCACTTCCAGTGAACCAAGCACAGGAGGAGGGTTAGAGACTTTGATATCCCTGAGTCTTAAGCAACAGGATGCAAGCCAGCAAGCCCTTGGAGATCACTTGTGGTGCAAGGCTCTCCTTCACAAGGGTCAAAGAGCAGCAGGCAGCAAAGTACTAAGCAGAAAAGCAGTCTTTCCAGGTCAGCAGTCCAGCAGAACACCAGTCCTTGTTGCAACTTATCAGCTCTTCTGACAGAATCCAGTTGTGGGTCCAACAGTGTCTGGTTTGGTGGGATCACATATCCATTACTTAAATCCAGTTGTGTCTTTTGAAGTGAGGAGGACTTCAAAGAAGGGTCTTTGAAATGCACAGATGCCTTTTCTTCCTAGGCCTTGCTCCAAACTATTATTATGGGGTAATCATCCCTTTGTTGGGGGCAGGTACTGCTATTCTGGTGTAAGTGTCATCCCCTCCCACCCTTCTTGCCCAGGAAGAGCTATCAGAATACAAATAAATGCAGATCAGTACTCAGACACACCTAATCTCCCTGTGTTTGTGGCTGTCTAGAGGCAATGCACAAAGTCTAGTAATCACCCACCACAGACATGCATAGGAGACAGGCTGCAGGCACACAGCGATGTAAAAGCAGAGAAAGATCAACTTTCTAAAAGTGCCATTTCTAAAATAGTAATGTTAAATCTGACTTTACCAGTAAAGAGGAATTGTGATTACCATTCCAAAGATATGAAACGTGACATAACTACTCTTTCTCAATCATGACTTACAACTTAAAAGGGTATCAAGGAATTCTCAATGTTAGCCTATGAGAGGGGTAGGCCTCATAGTGAAAAAAGACTTTGGGAGGTTTTCACCAACAAGACATGTAAAACTGAAAAGTACATGGCCTACCTTTTACTTACACAGCACCCGGCCCTAGGGGCTACCTAGGGTCTACATTAGGGGTGATGTTTGTGTAATAAAAGTGGAGTTTAAGACTTGGCAAGGGGTTTTAAATGCCAAGTCGAAGTGGCAGTAAACTACACACACACGCCCTGCAATGGAAGGTTGAGACATGGTTAAGAGGCTACTTGTGTGGGAGGCACATGTAGTGCATTTAATTTAAAGGCCCTGGGCACATGTAGTGCACTTTACTAAGGACTTATAAGTAAATTACATATGCCAACTTGGTATGAGCCAGAGTTACAATGTTTTAAGGAGAGCACACATGCACTTTAGCACTAGTTAGCAGTGGTAAAGTGTTCAGAGTCCTAAAGCCAACAAAAACAAGGTAAGAAAAAGAGGAGGAGGAAGGCAAAATGTTTGGGGTGACCCCTCAGAGAGGGCCATTTTTCAACTTGACCCACCTTCAGCATAAAACCAGGGAAAACTAATCAATATTTTGATCGGCTTTCCTGCTTAGTGCGATAGAGCATTGACAATGACCACTACTACAGTTACACGTGCAAGTTCTATACCTCCCTGAATCCAGTTGGATCCCTCTGCCTATACTCTCTGAGACCACTGAGCTGAACCATAGGGAGCCCTTCTCCTCACCTGCAGACCCCTTCTGTGCAGCACCTAACCTTAACTCGCTCACAGATGCATCTCAGTAGGCAGACAGTACCACCATGACCAATGAAATTATGTGGCCAATTCTACCTCTTAGGTCTGAATTCTGTCCTCAACCCAAAGAAAACTCTGTGCATAAAGACAGGAACCAATATAGGCCACTGACAGCTGTAAGTGCCAAGAGCCAGGCCCCAGACCATGCAGAGGTCTCTGACCTCTGTTGCTTCACAGAGTGGGGGCAGTAGTCCTTGTTATATTTCACCTTTGGCCACTCCGTCTCCCCCCAGTTCAGTAGTGGTAGACTGCAAAAGGTCTTTTTAACCCATGGTCTGTACCCTTAGGCTGAACAGGGGTGAGTACTCCATCACATCTTGTCTCCAGTACCTTCTTCTGGTGAGTGATGCAGGAACACAACATCACTGTCAGAGTACCCTTGGTGGCCATTCCACCCAGTTCTCCAGCTATCAGGATAAACTTATTCCCCAGAATGCGGTCTATGGGCGTCTGCGGACAACTATGACCCTCCTCTAGGTTACCTCCCCACCCCACCCCACTCCAGGGATACCAGGGCCATAGGGTGAAGTCACCCTACACACCTGGCCAGTGTACTGCTCACCATGGTCTGACTAGCCTTGGTATCCCTCAGAGCAGTGACTGTAGCCCCATTCACTCCGTTCTGGTGGAAGTAATGACTCCCACACTCAGGGATCACCATCTCACTCTCTGAGTCTATCTCCCAGCGAAACAAGATCATGGCAGGGTCTATAACCTGCCACTGTGAACTACTTGCCACTGAGGTCACATTAGCCACCCATGTAGAGGTACCACCAGAGGGTCGTTTCCTTGGACAGATGGAGGCCCCTTGCATGTGTATTAAATGGGACCACTCAAAGCAGTGGGGTTGGAAATTGGGCACTTTCTGGGTCCTCCAGAACCACCACCTTGTTTTTTTCAGATGGGGCATGGAAACTGTTTCCTCCACACTTACTTTAGGAATTGTCTGGGTCATCTTTAACCTCCCCCTCACTCTGCTGCAGGAAACCTGAACCACCCTTCTTGGGTATCTTCTTGGACACTGGGGCTAGCCCAGAGGTCAGCCTCCTAAGCAAGCTTCCTGGGGTCAGTCACCTTACTGTACACTAGGTTTTGGTGCAACTCTGTAAAACAGATACTGAGCATGTGCTCTCTTATGATGAAGTTGTATAACCCAACATAATCTTTAACTTTGCTGTCCCTCACCCAGCCATTCGGTGCTTTACTGGAATAATCAATGAAATTTACCTAAGTTTGACTAGGGAGCTTATGACTGTTCCAGGATCTTTGGTGATACTTCTCAATGGTCAGTCCAAATTTGGCAAGTAAGATAGTTTTCATTGGAGTTTATGTTGTGTGGTCCCCAACCTCTAATGTTAAACGTGTGCCCCTCCCAAGTGTTGGCATGTGTTTCAATAGAACCGCCCCTCCCATTTCTCCGCAGAAACCCTGTGAACCTTCAGTGCAACTTCATTAGCAGAAAACCAATTATCAATGTCATCTTCCACCAAATAACTGGGCACCAAATCCTTGGCTACAATCCTAGTCAGGGTAAGTCACAACACAATCTAAATTATCCTGAGCTCATCCTCTGGTAGCTTTGCACAGAGCAGGCAGGCTTAATATAGAAGGTAATGTGTGAAATATTTGTGCAATAATTCATACAGTAACACAGTGAAAACACCAACAAAAACTCAATACCAGGTTAGAAAAATAGATTATGAATTTATAAATAAAATAAGACTAAAACAACAAAAATCCACATTCAACGTTAAAAATTTCAATGCCCCTGAGACCTAGTCCACCCGAGGGGTGCATTTAAACAAGCGCAAGAGCTTTTCTTTTTTCGTGGGGAATTTTCGGCGTATCCGCATATGTCTCCTGTCGAAAATAAAAATGCTTTGGGGAAACCCGAGCACCAGAGATGAGGGGTCAGGGTGTCACTTCCCTGGCACCTTTCCTCCATTGTTAAAAAAATTCTGGGACGCTGTTGAAGCTGAGTCCCAATATGGCTGCCAACACTTCCTTGTTGAAGTGTGGGGGCGCCAATCAGATCTCAGCAGAGATTGGGAGGGTTTGCAGAGCCTTTGCGTCCCTATATACAAATTAGTTTTTTCTGTAATATTTCAAAAACTACGGAATGGATTTACACCAAATAACAAAAAGAACACTTTTGGGACCAAATTTGGTGTAATTCTGTCTAGTAGCTCAGGTGCTATTCTTGTTCAAAACCCTATGGTAATTAACATGAGGAACGCATGCTTTGTTACCCCCACCCTTTTTCTCAGCCCCTACTTGACAGATCACCCCAAAACTTTCCAGAAAGCAGTTGACGTGAGTGTCAAATTTTTTGGAAAATTTTGTGAAGATTCGGCAACTGGCGCTAAAGATATAAGCAAATACAAAAATTATTTTTCTCTAGAAACTATGGCCCTCATTACAACTGTGGCGGTCTGTGATAAAGTGGCGGTAATACCAACAGGCCGGCGGTAAAAAAAATGGAATCACGACCACAGCGGAAACCGCCAACACAGACAGCCACTTTAACATTCCGATCGCCACGGCGTTAGCAACAAACACTGCAGCGGACACCGCCAACAGACAGGCGGAAGACAATGTACCGCCCACCCCATTACAACCCGCCAATCCGCCAGCTTTTCCGGGGCGGTACCAATGCCATCAAAAGCACAGCGGAAACAGTGTTTGGATGGGAAACCACTCACCTCTCAAAACTCAACAAAGAACCAGGACGCCATGGAGCCCGAGTTACAGGTCCTGCCCATGCTGGTCTACCTCCTAATTTACCAGGAATATCAAAGGCGGCAGCGAAAACCACAGTGAGTACTGCACCTAGTACACAGAGGAAGGGGGGAAAGAGAGTGACACACACATGCAACACCCCCACCCCCACCCTCACCCACAACACCATACACACAAACACATGCAACAGCATTACATGTACACCCCGTAACCCCCAGGAAGAACACAAGGACAAAAGGAATAGAGTCCAATCAGTGATATATTCGAAATGGGCAGATATATGTAATGAGTATAAAAACAGTATTTACAAATATTTACAATGTGTACATAAGGCCGTACATTGTCTTTTCAAAATGTCGGTGGGCCACTGGGCCAAAAATCATGGGCCAAGCCCACACATGCCTCCTGCCTCAATATGGAGAAAACACTGCAGGGGCATCAGGTCGTAAACACACAGGCACCTCAGGAGGATGGGGAAGGGGGGGCACCTCAGCTGGAAGATGGAATAATGCCACTGCTCCTGGAGGGGGCTACATGCCCACAGCGATGTCCTGGGGAGTGCAAAGCCACAGTCTCTCTAGTGGATGCATATGTCCACTGGTTCTGGAGGGGGCTTTGAGCCCAGTCTGCTTCATCCTGCCAAGGAAAGGGTGAGTGGATGCATTTCTCCACTGGTTCTGGAGGGGGCTTTGTGCCCAGTGATGCAGCACTTGGGGTGTGGCAGTTCACATTCCCTCACCTGGTTGTATGAGGCACGAGATTTGCAGGGACGAGATAGCATGATAGTCCATGGAGGCAGGGCTAGACTCCATCCTGCGGCGCATAAGGCAGCAAACTGGTGGTAGTGCCAGTGCTGGTGAGGGTGCTGCCAGTAGTGGTGGGAGGCTCCAGCCCATCTCCTGCAGCCTCGAACGGATGCACACTGGGGCTGCTGCTGCTGGTAGTGGTCCCACTGTCAGCGATGCAGGTGGTGGTGCTTGCGGCGGGGATGCTGGAGGTGCTGCCCGCAGTGCAAGTGCCGGTGCTGGCAGTGGTGGAGGGAGGCACCAACCCTTCTCCTGCAGCCTCGGACGGCTCGCCACTGGGGATGCTGCTGCAGACAGTAGTGGTGGCAGCGGCAGTGCAGGTGGTGGTACAGGTGGCGGTGCTTGCGGCGGGGATGCTGGTGGTGCTGGCGGTTCTGCTGGTGGGCACCAGGCCCTCACCTGCAGCCTCCGATGCCTGAAGTGCCTTGCCTTCGGTTTTCTGCCCCTTCCTCACCTTGGCAGATGCTATTGTGACCTTGGCTCTGGCAGCTGGTGTTTTGGAGGAGGCCTTGCTGGGTGGGTCGTGCACTTTGCCCTTGCTGTCCCATTATTTAACTTGGCAGGTGGCAGAATGGTTTGGTCCTTTGCAGGGGTCGGTGGCACACTGGCTTGCCTGACGTGTACCCCCTTTGAGCCTCTGGGAGTTGCAGGTACCACGGCAGACGCCGACTTGGTGGCTGAGGTGCTGGCCTGCGTTCTGGACACCCTGGCCCAAGGGGAAGGACAGGAGGGAGCGGTAGGGAACAGGTCAATGTTTGCCAGGAAATGTTTTTTAGACACACTGGGGTGGGAAGATGAAGAGGGTTTTTTGAGTGGAGGAGGAGGGAGTGGTTGTAGGTGGTGTCTGTCTGCTGAGTTTGGGTGAAGGTGCATGGGCTGGATGCTGTTGTGAGGTAGATGGCTGTTGGGTGGGTGGGTGCTTGCGCTTGTGTACTTTGGGAGGAGGAGTCACAGACACAGTGGGAAAGGACACAGGGGATGTGTGCATGGTTGTGGGGGTGCTGACTGCTCATGAGGGGTGTGTTGTGATGGGCGTGCTGGTGATGGAGGTAGTGGATGAAGATGTAGTGCATGCAGGTGTGAGTGGATACGCTACTGGGAGGGAAGTGGATGACGAGGAGGAGGGAAACACAGTGGAGGCAGTGGATGTTGGTGTGTCTGCATGGGTATGGTGCTTGTGTGAGTGCCTCTGAGATGAAGTGTGGTGTTTATGTTTGCCTGAGCCACTTTTGTGTGGTGATTTGGTTGAATGCTGGTCTGAAGGTGTGCTTGGGATAGGCTGGGATTGAGGGGATTGGGTCTGGGTAGAGACAGTTGGGGGGGAGGCTAGACACAGGGACAAGGGTTGCCATCAGTGCGGAGGCCAGAGCCTAAAATGCTCTCTTTTGGGCCACCACGCCAGAGTGAATGCCCTCCAGGTATGCATTTGTTTGTTGCAAATGCCTCTCAACACCCTGGATGACATTCAGTATGGTTGACTGCCCAACAGTGAGGGATCTCAGGAGGTCAATAGCCTCCTCACTGAGGGCAACAGGGCTGACTGGGGCAGGGCCTAAGGTGCCTGGGGCGAAGGAGATGCCCACCCTCCTCGGTGAGTGGGCACGGGAAACATGCTGAGGGGCTGCTGGGAGGGCAGTGCTGGTGGGAGGGATGGCGGCTGTACCTGTTGTTAGGGTGGGCACAGAGGTGTCCACCACCGCCAGGGAGATTCCATCAGCGGAGGAGACGCTCTCTGTGGTCTCCCCTCCTGTCATCGTCGTGGTGCTCCCCTCGCCCTCCGTCCCACTGGTGTCCTCATCCTCGGTGGATTAGGCCTCCAGGCCCATGTGGGATGCAGCTCCCTCCGTCACCGGTGCCTCTGCTCCTCCGCCAGATAATGCTAATGCACAGAAGGACAAGGTGACAAAACAAAAAGGGGGGAGACAGAGGATACACTTGGTCAATGCCAGCAACACCACTATCGTTGGCGTACACAACGCACAGGGAGCAGCCCTATGCACTAGTCCATGCCCAACCATTTACTAAGACAGTCATCAGCCCCTGGGGTACAATGTCTAACGCCATCAGCTGCACACCAGAAACCCACAAGACCCTGCCCAGTAGTAGATGCCCAATAACACTATTGGGGAAGGAGTGCTCCAGAGCCTTCCCAACAAGGGACCTACCCTGCCATGTCCGCCCTGGCATAGGGGCACCCACAGCCCACATCCCCACCCAGGTACCTCCTAACACGCGCAAAGTCAGGTTTCAGATTCCGTACTCACCACCTTGTAGCTGCTGTGATGCCTTCAAGCACCCGTCCAACTCCGGATAGGCCACCGCCAGGATGCGGAATATCAGGGGGGTCATGGTGCGACAGGCACCTCTTCCTCATTGGGAGGCTAGCCCCAGCTGGGCCTCCGCTGTCTTCTTTGCCCAGCGGCGCAGGTCCTCCCACCTATCGCTGCAGTGGGTGCTCCACCTGTAAAAGACCCCCAGGGTCCGCACCTCCTTGGGGATGGCTCGCCAAATACCCTTTTTCTGGTGGGGCTGACCTAGGTGTGGCTAGTGTCAGGCGCCCGTTGTTGTGCCACTGCCTCCCTCATGGTCTTGCCCATGTCAGCCAGCACCCCTGCAATGGTGACAAGGATGATGTAGATTTTTGTTAGGTCATCCCTGATCTCCAGGTACTGTCCCTCCTGCAGTTGCTGGGTCTCCTGCAACTTGTCCGGTATCTGGACCATGGTCTCCTGGGAATGGTGATATGCTCCCAGGATGTTGGAGAGTGCCTCGTGGAGAGTGGGCCTGTCCTCCCCCTGTCGCACAGCAGTCCTCCCAGCTTCCGATTGACTGTGCCTCTGTCCCCTGAACCGTATGCCCACTGCCACTGACCCCAGGTCTCTGATCGTCCTTTGTTTGTGGGGTTGCCTGGGGTCCCTGTAGTGGTGGACACACTGCTGATTGACGTGTCCTGGGGACAGTGGCGGCATGGGCCCGCTGGGTGGGTGCTGTGCTGGTGTTTCCTGAGGGGGAGGCTCTGTGGTGGTATGGGACTGTGGCAGGGGAACCAACTGTCCAGAGGTCCCGGATGGGCCAGGTTGGTCATCGTGATCCAGGAGTGCAGAGCTGTTGTCGTCACTGTGGGCCTCTTCGGGGGGGGGGTGTTATCGCTAGTTTATCACTGACCTTTGGTGTGGCGGACTTGTGTGGGTGTCTGTATTGTGGCGGAATTCTCAGTGTGTGTCATAATACCCATGGCGGAATACCGCCGCGGGCACGGTATGTTGTTGGCCGTCAGCACAGCGGTAGGCGGCATTTACCACCAGGGTTGTAATGAGGGCCTATGTCCTGTAATACACATACACACTTATATTTATATATATATATATATATATATATGCGCAAAACAAAGAGAGAACTCTTGGTAGTTCCCAAGTTTAAGTGGAGAGCAGGTCTAGTAAAGAGCACCCTGCAACACCAGCCACACTCTAGATTTGCTCACCTCAAATGTCTGCTTTTCTAGCAAAGTTTACGTCACTTGAACCCTGAAAGTTTTTTTTTTACACATACACACACACACATATAATATATATATATATATATATATATATATATATATATATATATATATATATATATGTGTAATGTTTTTTAAAAATAGTGATCCTGCTGCAGGAGTACCGCAAGTACCACAGGATTACAACTGTTATTTACAAAAACATATTTTGGCACTGGGAGGTCTAGGGGACCAGTGTATCCCTCCCTTGCTCCCTTAAACCCCCTTATATATTTTTTTAATTAACCTCATGACAGGGGACCAAGGGGCATATTTGTACTTTTTTGGCGCCACATTTGCGTCCATTTTTGACGCAAAAGCAGAGCAAACTTACAAAATATAATTGTATTTTGTACGTTTGCGCCGCTTTTGTATCAAAAAATGAAGCATATGCGGTGCAAAAGAAGTAGAAATATGGGCCTAAGTCCCTCAGTCCTATAATAGCTGCCTGCAAAATTGTCCTTTGTGTTGCAGGTAGCCAATCAGAGCCTTTCTCCTGCAGGTGAAAGATTGCCCAAGGTTGAAAAAGCCCCTTGAGCCAATCAGAAGGCTCTATTTTCATGAATTGGGTGAGAAGGACTTTTGCGAGAGTCCCTCAACCCAACTATCCAGATATACAACTATTTTTGTGAGCCTAATATCTCAAAAACCACTGGATGGATTTACACAAAATCACAAGGAGCACATTTTCTGGAGTGATATCTAGCTACCTGCCAAATCTGATGTAATTCCCTTTGGTCGTTTTTTTCGTAGAACTTTTTGAAAAAAAGTCTGTGGAAACTAGATGAGGATTTTATGTTTTGGGCCCCCCTTTTTCCTGGGCCTCCCCTTGATGTATCTAAACAGAAAGTAGCACTTTTTTGTGAAAGTTTCATGAAGAATCATCAAAGAGTGACAAAGTCGCTAGCAAAATAAAAAAGTCAGATCCTATGAAATTGCTCTCCTAACTATAACTACCCACTTGAGACTGCCACCCACTGGTTAATCTATCATCATCAAAGATACTTTATTCGATTTAATTTAACAATCATAAAAGCCGTTGTACATAAAAACAATATATTAAAGAAAGCAAATACAAAATATGTATAAATATAAATATAAATACGACCAAGTAAGAGAATAAAAAAGTTAAAAGGGATCAATAAACAGTTTAGTTAAAACAGGAAGGATACTCTCAGATATAATGCTTAAGAAATCTCACTCATTTGCCTCAAGGTGTAATCTGGTCTTAATCACTGAGCACAGGTATAAAGCTAGTCCATTACAAACCATGATAAATGGGAGGGGCAGAAGATACAGGAAAGCTGGGTGACATTGTTTCAAATGCATTGATTTTAAAAACGGAATCACAAACGTTTTCCTTGAGGTTGAATAAAATGTACAAAAAAGAAGTGTATGCATTGTGTTTTGGTCAGAAACTGTGTCACAAGGGCATTTTTCTAATTGTGGTGACCAATCATTAATCAGGGGAAAACTAACAAGGTGATGAAAGGACTCTAATCTTAAACGCGTAAGGACAAACATCTGCTATAATGGCCCTGTTCAACCTTGCAGGATCAGAGGTCCATACATTATGCCAAAGTAAAATTGGTTGGACACGAATAAGATCTGTGAGATATGTTACTCCCATTTCTGAGTGGCATACTAATATTGAGGTTGCTTTTGGGACGCTTAAGTCTGTCTTCATGACAGCGTTTTCAGCTAGCTGTAAGGTGTTGCAGTCCCGATAGCCCCAAAGTCCTGCCCCGTACAATGCAACTGGAACGCATTTCACGTTGTAGAGTCATCATATCTTTAGGAGTTACTCTCCCAACCTTTTTAGAGAAGTTTTTTATCGCCATGACGGTTTTTGTAAATAGCAGTTTCCTCGCTTTTATGGCTTGTACCCATGTGCCTTTGTTGTCGAACGTGATACCTAGGTACGAGAATGTCCCTGTATCGGCTAATTTCGCATCTTTTAACACGATGTGACAATTCTTTGTGCAACTTCTGCAGTATGTCATTGAAAAAGTTTTAGTTTGATTAATTCTAAGACCCAGGGCATCCATACAATTATCAAAGGTTGTTGTTAATCGTTGCAAGGCCACTGGGGTACGGGCAATCAGAACAGCGTCGTCCGCATACAGAAGCGCAGGGATCTTTCGAGGGCCTACTTGTGGGAGATCGCTGCAGGCAACGGATAGGGCCCCCTCTAACCTATTAATATATAAGGCGAACAATAAGGGAGCTAGCACACAGCCTTGACGCACCCCTCGTTCAATAGGGAAAGATGAAGTGCATTCCCCCTGGAGCCCGTAACCCTGGCATTTGCTCCGGCGTACAGTTCCCTAATGAAGTGAACTATGGTAGTATCAACCCCCATGTCCAGTAAAATAGACCACAATTTTGAATGCACCATGCAGTCAAATGCGGAGGTCAGGTCGACAAACACAAGATATAGGGCTCCGGCCTTGGCCCTTGTGTATTTACCAAATATGATCTCTAAGTTAAGAGCCTGTTCCGTCGTCCCTATCCCAGCCCTAAACCCATATTGTAAATCAGAGAGGATATGATTTTCCTCTGTCCAGTCTTGCAGTCTATTTAGAACAATACGTCGGGCAATCTTTGCAAGTGTATCGAGCAAAGAAATTGGGCGATAGCATGCGGGATTTTGGCGATCTCCCTTTTTGTAGAATGGAATAATTATAGACTCAGCCCAGGTCGATATGAAAGCTGTAGAACAGCAGGCGCGGAGCACCTGCATCAATAGTGGGCCCCAGAGTGACACGTTAGTTTTATAGATATCAACTGGGACTCCATCTGGGCCTGGGGTTTTTCTGCTTTTGCTTGCATTAATGGCGTCAATAACCTCATTTAAGCTAAATGGTGAGATGGTAGCATCAGAGTCTAATCTGGGGAGATTTGATTCCAATACCAGATTTTCTGAGGAATATATGGCAGAGAAGAAAGCAACCCAATCCTCTTCCGTGATGGCAATTTAAATTTTTGGTGACTTTCCATCACATAGGAGGGGGGAATTCACAATTTTCCAGAACTTAATATTATCATTCTGGAGGCTTGCATCATAAAGGGATTGCCATGCCTAATTTTTTAAGTTCTGTTTTCTTTTCTTTATGGCGTTTTTGTACTCCTTCCTCTTTAAGCTTATTTCACGTTTATCCGGGTTTTGTAGATGTAAATAACGTTTTAAGTTCTTGCAGGCTTGTGTGCATTCAGCATCAAACCAACCTTTCTCCTCCTGCGGTCTCGGTTTGCTAAAGCTTACTTTAAGGGACTGTTTTATACCAGTGGTAATTAGGGTAAAGGCTTTAATACAATCTCGTGGGCTCGTGTTGTCTGAGAGGCAGATATTAAATTCTTTAGAATAATTACTCATTAGTCGTTTCATAAAACCTATGGGTTCAATCTCTGACCACCGGATTGTATAGCCGTTTCTCCCAATTCGATGTTTTCTACTACCTCTTCCAGTTCCCTATATTTGGGAGTATGTTGAGGAAGTATGAGGCCTAAGATTTGAGGATTATGGTCGCTGAGAATAGTATCTTGAATATTATAATCAGATACATGAGAAAGAAGGTTATTGGAAAGTAAGATAAAATCAATTATCGTATTGGCATGCCTACCATTAAAAGTGGGTTTCAATTGTAGTCTACCATGGGTCAGACTATTGCACAAGATAAGGTCAAAACTAAATAAGGCTTCATTCAACAAATTGCCTGAGTTATTGTGTGTGAAGTGTAGTAGATCATCGTCTCCGCCAGGGACGTGAGGGCAGAGACCCTCAATCGTTCGAGGACACAGATGTGTATTAAAATCACCACCCCACGCAATATAAAACTGTTTATTTGAAGAGTTGCAAGCTCGATCTAGATCGTCCTGTAAGAGGTTAAGTACTGATCGAAAGTCTTGATGAGCTACGTTATTATAGAAATTAATGACCACCAATTGTGTAGTATTTTTTAAATCACATGTAATCACTTGATAGAACGTATTAGAAGTTAAAGCAATGTCCTTGATTATATCACACTTGTTAGAAATGAAGGTGCATAAGCCACCCTTAGCCCTGCCCCGTACAGGAGGAACAGCAGGAGTATGTAATGTCCTTTAGCCATTTATGTGAATCGGATTCACAGACCAGGTCTCTTGAAGACACACCCAGGGAAAACGCTGAATATATTCTGACCAAACCTCATTCTCCACTTTAGATCGAAGGCCTGCCACGTTCCAAAATAAAAGTGAAAAATGCTCTCTATGCGTTTTTGTGGCCTGCCCCACGGGGAGCTTGTCGGTTGCCTGGATTCTCCCTGGAAAGGTGTTGCTTTCTTTATGTGCGAAAAAAAGTCAATACGCAGGTGGGTGATTTTTTTGACAGGGCACTTGAAAGCGATTCGTCTTTGGGAAATTGTCTAAAGGAAGGTTCCATATCCAGCCGTTCTTCTCTGGGATCTGCTGCGAGGCTGTCAACACCCAGTTGGACGGGGGCTAATACTTCTGTAGGATGCATGGACCTGGGGAGTTCCTTGTCAGGTGACAGTCAATCTGTGTCTTCCAGGCTGAGCCCCCGGAATCTATTCACAGTGGGGATCATGTATTGGGTCTCAGGCCTGCTTATCTGTTCCCCAAAATGAAGGCCAGGACCATCATGGCCTATGGTACTCGTGTAAAAGAAACCCAAAGGAAGCAGGACAATACCATGATCAGTAATCTGCTGTGGGCTTAAATTTCTTAGGATATCTTCGACCAGTGTAGGGGTTTTGAATGAGAGAACTACACAATCACCCCTAAATATTTTGTGGTTTCTACCCACCCATTTCACCCTTCTAACCATCTTAATGTCTTCAAAGAGTTTATTTGTCAAGCCAGTTTTCGAACGGGTTGCAATCCAATTCAGGGACTTGTTCCTCAAGGCTGCCCATGATTCCCCCTGTACTCCAGGTAGGGTGGGGACATTGGCGAGGACTACCACGTAGGGGGCTGCTGCAGGCGGGAGATCAAGTGTGCCTCTCCCTATTGGAGAAGTGCCCTGGTAAGGTTTAGCAATGTTTACATGTTCCCCACTATTTAGCGCCATTTTATGAGGTTGGGAATTATTAATTCTATCCGGTAAGACGCGAGAATCAGCTTGTCTTTGGGTGGTCTAGGGAATAGGTGGTAGGATCTGATGCGTCAGAGGGGAACTAGCGTTAGGGTCAGTGTCGCCAGAAAACTGGATAGTTGGAACCAGTGGATTTATAGATTGTGTCTTCAATGATTTGAGCAGATAATCCATTTTTTCCTCCAATTGAATTAGACGTTTTATTACTTGGTCAAAGCATGAGCTAACTAATTTTTCTAAAGCAGTCGTCGACTCTGCAGCACTAGTTTTCCCTTTCGCCGTATGAAATTTATTCTTATGATCAGGTTTTACATTTTGGAAGCCGGTTTGTGCGTTTTGCGTAGGTGCGTTGGATTGAGCTACCAGAGAGCCAGGTTTGGTATTAGCAAGTGGCTCTTGTCTAGATACTTTGTCCTTCTTTGCTAAATGGGGTTTCCTTTTGCGTTTTGGTGAAGGTGGATGCTCGTCAGCATCTGAGATAAAATCAGTTATGTCTTGAATGCAGCCATTTATACTTCTAATCTGGTTTCCACTTTCCGCATGCTTTGCCGGGTTATCAGGAGTTATTGCTAGTGAGGGGGAATTGGGGGCAACTAGTGACCTATTCTGGGTAAGTATTTTTCCTTCAACATTAGTAATCTGTTTGTCAATTTCCCCCATGGCTCCTGAAATAAATTTCAATATTGACGTATGATTTTTTTGTGAGGAAATATCATTTATGCTAGATTGCTTCCTTTTTCCCATTGTTACTGACTGCTTTGGGCAGAAGAGTTCTATAGTGATTACCTACGGGGTAAGAGTTCTTTTAAGAGATATGGTAGCTGGCGTTTATTTATAGAGAGGTGGAGACAAGGCAGGGTAAATGGATTTCTCGCAGTATTTGGAGATTTTTAACTGAAGGACAGGGGTACAGGCTATTAAGGGACAATCGCAGGGGGTCAAGAAAGAAGGATGCAGTACCTGCTTGGAGTCTTAGGAACCAGATCCTGAGATCACGAGGAAGTTCTCAGAGGGGTGGCCCAGCCCAGCCTCTGCCAGCCGCTGACGGGCGCCCGCGCGCATCCCGCAAGGCGGGAACGCTGTCTAAGATTTAAAGGGTTCCTGCCCTTTGATGGTATGCCGGTGCCTCCTCCTCGGCCCCAGGTGCTGCTGTGCGCGTCCCGCGAAGCGGAAGCGCTGTCTAAGATTTAAAGGGCTCCTGCCCTTTGATGGTATCCCGGTGCCTCGTCCTCGGCCCCAGGTGCTGCTGTGAGCGTCCCGCGAAGCGGGAGCGCTGTCTAAGATTTAAAGGGCTCCTGCCCTTTGATGGTATGCCGTGCCTCCTCCTCGGCCCCAGGTGCTGATGTGCGCGTCCCTATAACTACCCACTGGTTAATCAATCTATCTATCTATCTATCTATCTATCTATCTATCTATCTATCTATCTATCTATCTATCTATCTATCTATCTATCTACCTATCTATCGGTCTCTCTTGACATATATATACATATATATATATATATATAGATATATATATATATATATATATATCTATATATATATATATAGATATACCAAGTTAGAAAAGATTAAAAGAAAAGAAAATTAAAAAATATTTTTTGTTTGTTTTTCATATTAGTTACCCCTGGCACTATTTTCTCTCTGGGTGACAACAATTTGCTTTGGCAGACTGCTCTCCCAGAGAAAGGAACCAATGACTGACCCATTGTCCCATGCTATATGCTCTTGTGCGTGGAAGCAAAATGTGAATGAACTAAAGCAGACCAGTATAGAAAGATGTCTTTTTTTTTTTGGACCCTTTTTAGTTAGTACAAACTATACTTATTTTGTTAAAACAACAAAGTCTAGCTAACGTGACACCTAAAATGCAAGGTTTCAAAGTTGCCATTAGTTACAGATATCCTTTGTAGGTTTCATTATGTCTTAATAGGCTGTGTGCTTGTGTGTTGTGTGATCGTACACAATTCTATATACATTGCTGAAAAATCAATTTCCCTAGCCCTGGTCCGCTAAGCAACCCATTTTATCAGAGCAGCTGAGGCAAGCCTTACAGGTTCATTATTTCTGTCCCTGTCTACTCTCACAGTAGATTGACACACGTTGCACATTCGCTATGCCTGGCAATTGAACATGGGAGCATGGAAGGGGCATAGTTTCTCCTCAGCCGAAGGGAGTTCTTACGAGCTCACTAGGCCATTTGACAATGTACTGCCGGACGAACTGCCAAGTCCTTGTTCGGCCCTATCAGCATTTCTGTGGTTTACAGAATTAAACACCGAAAGCAAGGGTTTGTTCCTAGACTGCACGTTTTCTCGCAAAGTTTGTGTGTTGTGTGTACGTGGGGGCCGGGGCAATATTGATAGCTGTGGATTGTGACTGTTTTACTTTTCACAGCAGTTGTAAGTAGAGTGTGTCCGCTGCTCCTACACAGCTCATTTGTGTCACTCTGTGGCTCTGTGTTACCATATCTGTAGCCACAACTCCCCTTACCTGTGTCTGTGATATCTGTCTCTGAGAATTTCCCAGAGTTTCATGAGTTCTCCGTGTTTGTGACTCTGAGGTCCAGCTTTACCACGAGTTTGTGTCAGGTCTGCTTCACTTATTTAAGGCAAATACAAAACAAAATCCAGGTGGGTATTTAGGAACTAACACAAATGGAGATTTGTGTTGGATTGTAACCAAAAGTAAAAAAAAAACAGTGTCATGCACAGTGTTATGTTACCTTGCATCAAGGGGGCTTTCTGTGGTTAGTGCGTGTGCACATCCGTGCATCAACCCATTGAATTTGAAGCAAATCCATATCAACAAGGAATTGCAAACATAGATTTAAGCCAAAATCCTGCACCTCCCTGAGCTGTTGCAGTTAGGAGATTGTTTTATTTCTCTTTATTTTTTCCTCTTTGCACGTGTCCTGCATTCTGTGGCACACACCTGACCTGCCAACTCACATGGTACCAATGTGTGTCACACGATTTCGGCTCTCTTCACACTGCCCCTGGAGAGAAGCCAAAATCACATGGTGGCAGACAAGAGGAGCTGGAAACCAATGAAAAAATGTGGAGTTGCCGCTCCGTTTTGGAGGGTGCAAGCAGCCGATGTCCATTAATAGGTATGAAAACATTCCAGGACTTCAGCTGGACCCCCAGAAACTTTTTTATTTTTTTTATTTTTGCTTTCTGAGAGAGGGAAGGAAGCCAATGGGGGCAGGGCACAAGGCACAGGGCAGACGTGACTCAAAAGGTAGCTCTCAGCGAAAAGCCCCATCCCTCCAAAGCCAAGCTCCCTTTCACACTGTGAATTTTATGTTTAAGTATGCAGGACTGACACACACAAAGATTAAATTGTCTTAAAGCATACTTTTTGTCCAGAAAGGCACACCTTCCTGCACAAAAACTATAATGACCACAATGCAAACACCGTTGTACTATGCCGGAAGGGTGCCTTCATTGGCACATGGCTGCTGAAAGTGCACTAGTACACGGTGATCACTTTTTTGTAGCTAAGGAACGGTTCTGCTGTGTCCAGTCCTTGCAACTCAGCACACCAACTTTATTTGCTGCCCTGCGTTGTGTAAACTATTTGCAGACGCGGCCCAATTGTCTGTAACTTCCAGTGTCTCAGATGAGTTAGTGAGGCTAACTCTTCAGGATGCATCACAGTGTGGTACATAACTGTGACCCTTTGAATATCTTATGTCAGTTCTGGTACTTTGGGTCTTTCGGAACCCATACTAAATGCACGGCTCAGCGTATGTGATCATCACCTGGAGCAGGAATAATAAGTGATTGTGTGATGTATCCCTTTAATAAGGGAATGAGTTGGGTTGTATAGCTTGGTCAAGCTTCTAATTTCTAATTTGTTTCTTCACTTTGATGTTTTACCTGGGTCCCATACCTAGTTCACTTGCGCCTCTGTCACATTTGTGTTTTCAAGGTGACAGTTTCTGGTTCTCCAGGCCCTGATGATTAAGACCTCTTCTCTCTTTCCCTTCTGTATCTCCTTTGATAATCTTCACCCCACTCCCATTACTCGTTCTGTATGGTTCACATGGCGGATTCTTTTCAGTTTGAAGTGATGACTAAGGTGGTTGCTGAATAGTGTTATGGTATAGAGGAGTTCTGTTGCTTATATCTTTGTGAGGTATTGCAGGGCTAGCATTATTTGCCAGAAAAAAATGGGGGAATAAGTTTTGCTGCTGCTTCAGCCAAAGCATCATGCAACTGTACTAGGCAGAATACAGAATTACCATCTGGTAATACTAGGTCCAGTGTAGAACAAGCATATACAATGCAATAGGTGTTGCGTTTGATCAAGTTAAAGCTATTAGCCTTGTAAATTCCTAACTGGACTTTTCTTTTCTTGCCACATAAAGTGAAAATGAAAAGTAAACAGTTGACATAAGCGAGCTGATTTGAAGCACCATGGCCACCATGAGTGTGAGTGCGAAGGAGCGACACAAAAGAAAATATGCATTTTGATAGTGAAACCTTAACTATGTTTAATTTCTATGGAGGCATGCCAGCACATGTACGTAGAGTACATAACCTTGTTTTATACTATTTTTAATTCATTGAAATAATTAATTCATACTTTTACTCCATCATCTGGTGTACTCTAGGTATTTACGTTTACTGATTTGTACATTCATAGGTACTGATAGAGTAAATTAATTGCGTCCACACATTTATAAAAATCAAATTGCCCAATCCCTTTTTTGTTTCATTCTTTCTGCTGGCGACTATTTTCAGTGAGAGCTTTTACACTGTTTTGCACACTTGTCAAGGCCAACCTTCATCTTGACATGGGTTAAGAAAATTGGAGCTGTTTCTTCAGGTGTATTGCTCTGGGAGATGTGCAAATGGGAGCTGGAGAGATAAGTACTTAACTTTCCACTGTCTTAACTGGAGATCTCAGGCCAATGGTGAATATCGTGCTCCACACTCAGGCCAGCGTAGTAATAATGTGCCTTAGAAGTGACATTTTTAATCAAAAAGCACTATTCAGGAATAGGCAGTATTGAGTAGCGAACCTCGTCTATCTTCTGGGCTATCCAATACAAAGGCTAAATGCAGACGTTTAGGAATAGGTGGTGCATTGATTCTCTGCCCAAACAGCGGGGCAGGACCAGAGGAGAACTCTCTATTCCGGCAAATATCCTGCTTCTCAAGCTTCAAGCAAGGAAAGTGAGAGAGGGAAGGCCAACACATCGTCCATTATTAGGGACAGGCTTACAGATCTACTGGCACAGGCATTCCTGGACATATACTGTCATTCTTTAAATTTACACCCAAAGGGGCAAATTTACAAGCACACAATACAAGCCCCTGCGGCGCAGGGGAAACGAACCCTTCAGTGCCCCCTAAAATCTTCAGGGGCCTCTTCTGCCGCAAGGTTAACCAATATCTGTGAGATAAGGGAGACTCTGGGTGGGGGTCCTCTTCACATTCTAGAGGGAGGTCGCATCATTTTACGTTACGCCACTGGCTAAAGGGTTCTTTGTCTTACATATCTACCGCTGCACCTAGAGCAATCGAGTACTGTGCAAAGAAAAGGGCACTGCAGTTCCAAACGTTGTTATATAAAACTCCCCACTCAAATAAGGAAAGGCGCTTACGTCTACAAGAGCAATAAATACATTTGCATTGCTTCATTATGTCTGTAAAGCTTTTCTATCATTCACTTGTCAGGTCTGGAAATTATAATAAGCCCTGGTAAAAATGTGATAGAAACCTGACCCACGCTGCAGGAAGACGCGGCTGGAAAAGTGCCGGGAAGAGAGACTGAGGGGTACACTTTGGTCATAGCAGCCCGTCTGGCTTTGAAAGCAGTCCGCTCCCCACCTCACACAGCCCACACTTGAAAATGCCAGGTCCGGCCTTCTTCTCTGTACTCTCAGACACTGCCTGATGAAAGTTGCCCTTTGGAATATTTTTGTTACCATTATTAACAGCTTCTTTTTCAAATAATTATTTTTGCTCCCAGAGTCTAAAACATTTATGCCGTCCTTTTTTACACAAAACAACTGGATTGCTGAGAGCACATAATACCTTTGTAATGACCGCTCGCTTAGCCTTGCCAACTTTTTACTTATTTACGCGCGTCTTTAATGGATTCAGTTGAACACGGCTATCCGTTACCCTCATAAATGCTTCACCCATGCCTTCCAAAATGCCTGTCTTGTCAGGGAAGTCATGCATGTGAAAATGAAGTTCTGAAAAGAAAAGGTATTCCATAAAGGGACATGCCTTCCTTTACTTTTGTAAAACCCGGATAATTCCTTTTGTTTTCTTTTCAGTATTGGATTTTGAGGCTGAATGTGAATGGAGTTTGGACTGACACCGGAGCCGTTTTAGAATCATTGCATATCTGGAATGTGGACAACAACAGATCACTTTGTGATGTCAACGCTTGCTTATTTCACTACAGCACACTTGGAGAATATTACTCACAAAGACCACAAGTTAATTGTAGAACAAGATAGTACCTCGATCACGCCAGGAGCAGTGGACGGGCACTAATTAAGTTGAAATCAATTAGTGCTTGATCCCTGCTCACACAGAGAAACGGAAGTGATGCCGGGCGTGCCTTGACGAATTACGAGGCTGTAAAGAAGAGTGCCATGCAAACAAACAAATGGTGAGCGACAGGCGCATTCCAAGGCCTGTACTGAACACGCGTGTCTCCCATAGGAGACGCATGCGCTAGCGCATGCACTCACCCGCTGGACCCTAGAAATGGTCCACTAAAAATCATGTGAAGTACAATTCTATGAAGTCATTTTGCTCTGTCTCACTCATAATAAGAGTGTAATATCCAGTGTCAAATGGGATGGCTGCTAACATGTCAATTTCCTTAATGTTTTATGCAAGAAGTGACTGCTCAATGTATTAGAATACTAACACGGGCATGTTTTAAAAGAGCAGCTGATGATACTGCAAGTAGCAGCACTGCGGATGGGTGAATCACTAATATATCATTAAAACCTAAGAAATTTTTCTAATATTTTTTTTTTAAAGTTGTACAGTACAGTATAACAACAAATACAATGCTGTCTCCTCCCAACCCTCTGACCTCTCCACCACCCGCATTGTTCATTATGGACCACACTTATACTATTAAAGTGTTCTGTCTCTGAATGCCTGTCTCCCCCCGCCCCTCTCTCCCTTAGACATCCATAATTCCTTATCTCTTTGGCAAGTGTCGCTCATGAGGAGGTGACTTGGGCCAGCCCTCTGCCTAAGAACAGTGGTGTAACAATAGCTCCTGTAGCCCCAGCGATGTGGGGTGGGGGGCGAGGTCCAGGGAGGGCCCCTCAGCCTAGTACTCTTTCCTCTGGCCAGAGAGCTCCTGACTGGCTGGGGGCCTCCATGTACTATTCAGGGGGCCCCCTCAATTTTCATTATGACACTTCCCCAGAACCATCCCCGGCTTCTTAGATTTTAGGATATATATGTGAGCAGCCTCTGGCCTCTCAGGCCGTTCTGTTATCATGCAGTTGACTAAGCCCTTCTTCCACTCCTTGCCTACGTCGACCTGTATTCCTTTTTGCCAGAACCAGGCCCATTCGGAGTAAGGCCATTTTATGTCTAGTGGATGCTCCATCGGTCGTAATAAGCAGGATGGCTAACGTGGGGTCAGGACACAGCGGCCATCCCAGCACTGAGCTCAGGTCTGAGAACACTGATGCCCAGAATGGGGGAACTTTGCTATATCCCCAGATAGTGCGCAGTAAATCTGCTGCGGAACATAAGACACCGGAGAGATGTAATCGCCCACATCTTCCATAGCCTGTGCTGGGTGAAGTATGCCCTGTGAAGGGATTCCAGCTGAATAAGGCGGAGCTCCCTCGCTACAGCTATTACTCTTGGGACTGCCTTCCCCACTATTCATCTTTCAGTGGACTCAGGTCACCTTCCTAAGGTTGGCAAAGTCTATCAACGGACTCAAAACCATTGTTAATGAGGGTGCGATACACCCCTCAATGGAATGATCGCAAGGCTTTCACAATTGAATAAATCACTAGTGTTCAGGACAGATTGCTGCTTCACAAAGCAATTTTGATTCTGCTGATTTGGTTAGCATTTTTGATTTCACATTCAAATATGCATATAATGTAAATGCTGATAAATGGTTGAAATGTTGTGGAAAAATATGTTGCACCAGTATCTGCCCTGACTGGACATGTATCGTGAGCAATATCTATCCAAATCCATACAAAATGAGACAACTGTTGTTCAAGGAAGTCCTGAGCATCTTTACATCTGACTGATGCAGCTGTGTGCTATAGTTTTCACTTGACTGCCTATTTGTCCAGTGTCGTAACAAAACTTGAGGGGTCCCCACTGCACAGTACACGGTGGGACCCCTCTCCGGACTGACTCAGGAGTTTTCAGGCCAGTGCACTGAGCTTAGGGGGCCTCCTGGAGGTCGCCCCCCCTTCCGCACCTGTGGTGCTACGGGGACCTTTGTTACACCAGTGTATTTGTCTTATCAATTTTAAGCTTTCACAAACTTGGAAGACAATGTGGGCAGGACTGTGAACCACTGAACACTGGCATACGAATTGAGCTGCATCACACAATAAAAGAACAAAAGACCATTGAAGGTGTCCCTTCCTGCACAATAACAATCTCCCCCACATCGCAGCCATCCTTGCACCATGGCGCAAGGGTGGCTGAATTGGAGCTTGGCAGCAAATTTCACACCAAGGGAGGGGGAAACACAGGGGCGCACCATATTCTATTAAATAGGCACATCCCTACGTTTTGAGAATGATGGAACGTGGTGCTGCCAAGTTTGACATAGCATCATGTTCCATAATTGTCTCACAAAGCTTGGTTAGAAGTGATTTTAAATAGAGGCCCTGGTTTATCAGAGGATTCTACTGGCTGTAGCCTTTGCGTCATGCAGAGTGACCCAAGGGCAATGCAATACACTTTTACTAAGTCACATGTCTGGAATAGCACAAGGCAGCACAAGCTGCTGTCTTGCATTACTCAGCTTCAGGAAGGCATTACATGCGTGGAGAGTGGGTGTTCTCACACATTCACCCAAAGGTTTTGGTGCATTCCCAGATTCACCAAGAGAAGTAAACCAGGGAATGTGTATAAATTGTATGACTTCCTGAAAGAGATGCAACAAGGAGAAATATCTTTATTTTTCCTCCTAGTTTTCTTTTTCGAGATGTGCTGAATTTTGCAGCACATTTACAAAAATAAAAACGCCTCTATGTATTGTTTTTGTGCAGGAAGGTGTTCCTTCCTGCAAAAAAAACAATCCTGCCTGTAATGCAGGCAGACATGCACCATTGGTGCAAGGATGCCTGCCTTGACGCTAGGCAGCACATAGGGCTTCATTTACAACAAACTGGCACATCAACCACAACGCACAGGCTTTCTTGCGCAGCCCTGCGCCCCCCCTAACGACACCATGGTAGTGCTGTATTTACAATACAGCACATCATGGTGCTTGTTAGCACAGCTGCATCAGACTTTCTGATGTAGTTGTGGTGCTTTGCTGGACTATCATACATTTTTTTGATGCTAGTCCATCAAAGCTCGGGGAGGCACATTTAAAACAGCATAGCGTCACCCTAATGCCTGCCCATGAGGAGGCATTAAAAAATGACACTAGAATGACACTGTGAAATCTTGTAGAGTTCACTGCGCCATTCCTGTGGGCCTCCTAGTGGGGGAATGCTGCCCTTGCATACATTTTACCTGCCAAAGGTTTAATGTGGCACACAGGTTTACAAACTGGTGCAATGGTCCCATTGCGCCAGTTTGCAAAAATGGCGTTTGGTGGGGGACTGTTCTGCAATGCTGTAGCATAAAAAATTGACGCTACAGCAGTGCAAGGGGTATGTAAATAAGTGCCATAGTGCACCAGCACAGTGAAAGAGCAGTAATGCACCATATCTTGGTAAATATGGGGCATTCTTGCTGTCTCCTTGTGACGCAGCGCAGCTCAGCTCAACAATTTGTCTTGCTGTGCCGCTCTGCATCAAATATTGATAAATCTAGACCTGAAGCTTCAACTTGTATATGGAGGAGAGGGAAGAATGTGGTTCAGTAGGATGGCCTATCCCAAGTGCAAGCCTCATCCGACTGTGACTGTTTTGTAGACCATCGCAAGGAACCAGAGAGTAATGCATGTCAATATCAGAATTTTTGCTATCCACATAATGTTTTCTTTACTTAACACTCACGATTTTTGGGTTTAGAGTGTATTTTTCCCAATCTGTTTCTCCAAGCCCTCTTCGAGCATGAGTCCAGGAAATTAGTTCCAAGGACATCCAATCATAACTACCTAATTTGATATCAATTTGTTTGCTTGAGGAAGACATAGGGACAGTCAGAGCAGGTTGAGTACAGTGGGCTCTTAAAACAGTAAGGGGATGAGCGACAGCAGACTTGCACCTCCTAAAGTGCCACCCGTTCATCAGATGGCCATCAAAGTAGCAATGAGCAAATATTTATGGTTTAACAGTAGTCATACAATAGCCGGAAGAAATAAAAAGCTGCAGTTTCTGTTACAAAGTACCTTTGAACTGCCACAAGCGAAGTATTTAAAACAAATGTGGTTGTGAAAGGGGAAGGAAATATGTCCAACTCATTGGGAAGAATTTAATGCGTGGAATTTATCCGCTACTGGTGTGTGAATGTTCAGGGTTGTGATAGATAGACAGTCACTATTGTTAGATACAGTAAACAATTCAGAGATCCACTCAAAGGTCAGGAGATCTAAAGATTGCTGGACAATGGCAGCCATAACTACCATTATACCATAGGCATCTATCCTTGCCTCCAGGTCTTTAGTGCACTTGAACTTGAAGAGAGGGATGATACTTGCCCTTAGATAGAGGATATTCAACATAGCCAAATGATTCACCCACATCCCCATGCAGAGATGGCAGACAGACACACTCTAGAGATATGTTTTTTTTAAAATTAGCCAAGAAGGAAATGTCAAATTGGGACCTCCACAACATATCTGATAAGGCTTTTACACTAGTCTAACTTCACTGTTAATTGATTTTAAAGACCTAATGGACAAACCTGACAACAAAGCTGCTGTGGTGCTTGAAGAGGGTTTATGTGGACTTTGAACCCTACTTTCTTTAATGTTTACACCAGGTGTCTCTAAAGAGTAGCTCTTGAGCTACCAATAGCTCTCCAGCTACCTGTAAGAAGCTCCCCTGCGGTCAGTCCAGCCTAGTAATATTGAAGCATTTGCTATGTTGGATTAATATATATATAGCAAAATTAATAAGCCATATTTGAGATGAAAATGTGTGTATTTTCAGAACTCATACACTGATGTTTGGAGAAAAATGGTTGAATGTTCAAAATGTATTTAAAGCTATTATTTGAGTGATAAATCATGGTGTTGGAGAGATACATTACTCATCTTATTGGTTTGGGATGCTACTTGGATTACAGCTAAGGCTGCTATGTGTTACCCCTCTAGAGGCATTTCAAATTTATAATTCCTTATTTACTGCTGTTAACCCTGCTGGATACACTGATGTGATCACTACTGATAATCTTGGATGGAGTGGTCACCAGCACGTCACAAAGTACGTCATACATATTGGTAGCTCCGGGTTATTTTCATTGAATACAAGTAGCTCTTATAACCGAAAAGGTCGGAGACCCCTAGTTTACTTGGTCCACCTGGCAGAGGTAATTAAACCATGGGACATCAAGACTGTATTGTATGCTGATGACACAACTATTGGTCTCATTTCAGCAACTTGACAGATCATTGGAAGTGCATTTTCAGGCCTGCTTGAAGGCTCTCACAGACTGCATGCTTGAAGATTAATTCAGTCAGAATTGTTGGTTTTTGGCAACCCCTCTCTATCTGACTAGTTCTGCCTTTGGCTATACTCTCTGGGCATCCCTCCTGATTTGGATCTCTCTTTTAAATCCCATATTCAGGATGCTACTGGTGTGTGTTTTTCACTGTCATAATCTTTATCCAAGTTTCTGGGACCTGGCATGGTTTCAGGGGGTTAATTCAGGGGGTTAATTCCTATCTCCGGCAGTGCTCTCCATCCTTTGGACTCTCCTGCCTACCCCTGCTGTTCCTCATTCAGGCGTTCCTTCCTTGATCGTGACCGATCCGTCTTCAACCGTCTCGTCACCGGGATCTCCTCCTCCTTCGTCGGGTCCTTCTCTCTGCTCATCCTTTTTCTGCCCCTCTCCGTGGCCCGGGACCTCTTCTGGCATCTTCACCCAGAAGTCTTGAAGGCTTCCAGGGCTTGTTCTTTCTGTGTTTTCCCGGGGACACTCGCAGGGTGGCCCATCAACGAAAGAGGTTTGATCCTCTCCGCATCCGCTATCGTATTCACTGTTACATTGATTCAGTCTCACCTTTTTTTAAAAGGCCCAGCGTTGGATTAAAAGTGCTTACTTGTTTTTTTGCAACTCTGTCTACAACATCAAACACATACGTACAACATAGAATGTACAAGTTCATTCATACTTAGATGGAGTTATTGAATGGCAACAAAAATTTGATGATCATCTTACCCCAGATCAGATGCCCAGGCCTACCTTCATCACCTTATAGGAGAAATGGCAGACTGCACATGTGCATATAAAGAAGGTCACAATGAACAATTTCATAGGTTGGGGATATCAGGAAAGAGCGTGAAAGTCTCCCGTTTAACCCCTTCGCTGCCAGGCCTTTTTCCCCTCAGGTGCTAGGCCTTTTTTTGGCTATTTGGGGCAGTTCATGCTTAAGCCCTCATATGTTTTTGTCCACATAAGCTACCCATGCCAAATTTGTGTCCTTTTTTCCCAACATCATAGGGATTCTAGAGGTACCCAGAGTTTGTGGGTTCCTCAGGAAGAGACCAAGAAAATAGCCAAAATACAGCAAAAATCTCATTAAAAAAAGAAAATGGGAAAAAGGGCTGCAGAAGAAAGCTTGTGGTATTTTCCCTGAGACTGGCATCAACAAATGGTTTGCTGTTCTAAAATTACCATCTTCCCAGCTTTCAGAAACAGGCAGACTTGAATCTGAAAACCAAATTTTTCAACACAATTGTGGCATTTTATTGATACATACTCCATTTTTACTATTTTTTGTGCTTTCAGCCTCCTTCCAGTTAGTGCCAGATATAGGTGTGAAACCAATGCTGGATCCTAGACAGCTAAACATTTCTGAAATGTAGACAGAATTCTGAATTCAGCAAGGGGTGATTTGTGTAGATCCTTCAAGGTTTTCCTCCAGAAAGTAACAGCTAAAATGAAAAAAACATTGAAATTGAGGTTAAAAAAAGGGCCATTTCTGTCCACGTTTTCTTTTATAACATTTTCCATCTATGGCAGATTTTTAACAGCAATATACTGTTACGTCTGGTGGACTATTCTAGCTGCAGGGCTATATAGGGCTTGTAGGTTCATCAAGAACTCTAGGTACCCATAGCCAATGAGGGAGCTGCACCTTGCAATGGGTTTTCATTGTATACCGGGTATACAGCAATTCATTTGGTGAAATATAAAGAGTGAAAAATAGGTATCATGGAAACCTTTGTATTTCCAAAATAGGCATAAGATTTGGAGTTTAGAAGCAGTGGTTATTTGCACATCTCTGAATTTGGGGGTCTCCATACTAGCATGTGAATTACAGGGCATTTTGGAAAATGACTTCTTTCTTACACACTGCCTTACATTTGGGAGGCAAAAATGTAGAAAGAGACAATTGGCAATAACACTTGTTCTTCTGTTCTGTGTTGCCCCAATCCTCCCGATAAAAATGGTACCTCACTTGCATGGGTAGGCCCAATGCCCGCGATAGGAAATACAACATGGACACATCACATTTTTACATTGAAATCTGATGTTTTTTTTGGAAAGTGCCTAGCAGCGGATTTTGGCCTGTAGCTCAGCCGGAACCTAGGGAAACCTAGCACATCTATAAATGTTTTTAAAATACACACCTAGGGAAATTCAGAATGGGGTCCTGTTACCCAGAATCCTTTGCAAACCTCAAAATTTGGCAAAAAAATACTTTTTCCTCACATTTCGGTGTCAGAAAGGTCTGGAATCTGAGAGGAGCCTCAAATTTCCTTCCACCCAGCATTCCCCCCAGACTCCCTATAAAAATGGTACCTCACTTGTGTGGGTAGGTCTAGTGCCCGTGACAGGAAATGCCCCAAAACACAACATGGACACATCACATTTTCCCAAAAGAAACTGACCTGTTTCCTGCAAAGTGCCCAGCTATGGATTTTGGCCTCTAGCTCATCCAGCACCTAGTAAAACCTAGCAAACCTGGATATTGCTGAAAACTAGGCACCTAGTGGATTCCAGGATGGGGTAACTTGTGGTGCTCTCACCAGGTTCTGTTACCCAGAACCTTTAGCAAACCTCGAAATTTGGCAAAAAAACACTTTTTCTTCACATTTAGGTGCTGCAAAGTTCTGGAACCTGAGGGGAGCCACAAACTTCCTTCCATCCAGTATTCCCCCAAGTCTCCTGATAAAAATGGTACCTCACTCATGTGGGTAGGTGATAGGAAATGAGTGGACACATCAAAATGATCAAACACAAAACTACCTGTTTTTGCGGGGAGTAAAGGACACCTGCGTTTTGGTCCTGGGCTCAGCAGCCATCTAGGGAAAACTACCAAACCCAGACATTTCTGAAAACTAGACAACCGAGGGAGTCCAGGGAGGTGTTACTTGCATGGAACCCCAAGTGTTTTTTCTTGCCCAGAACCTCAGCAAACCTCAAATTTAGCTAAAGAAAAAGTATAATTGTTCCCATATTTCTGTGTGGGATCACCGCACTGGCACAAATTTCCTACCACCCAATGTTCCCCTCAGTCTTCCAATAAAAATTATACCTCACTTGTGTAGGTGGGCCAAGTGCCTGTGACAGGGAAGAGCCAAAAGCATGCTGGAATTGAGGGGGAACCAAAGCGGGTCCAAAAGGGCAGTTTAAAAAAAGATTTTTTAGGCTGACAAGTGGGGCAGAATTTTTATCGGTAAAGATGTTACAATGCTGGGTGGTAGGAATTTTGTAGATTCTTGCAGGTTCCGGAAGGTTCCATCACAAAAATGTGGTAAAAATGTGTGATTTCAGGCAGAGTTGGAGGTTTGCAGGGCATTATGGGTAAGAAAATAGTGTGGGGTGCAGGTAAAGCACACCACCTTGGACTCACCTGGATGTTTAGTTTTCAGATGTGCCTAGGTCTTGTAGATTTTTCTAGATGGCAGCATCCCAAAGTCCAAAAAGTGCAGCCCTCGCCATTCCAAGTGGGATGATTTTGAGACTTAGACAAACTCTTTTGGCCCAAATGTAAAACCAAAACCCCAAATAATCCAATGTCCTCTTGCTTGCCGTAGGATAAGATTTTTTAGTGTGCAGGGGGAAAGCTGACAGACTGTTACCCCCTTCATTTGGGGTACAGGCAGAAGCATGCCCATACAGGGCCACCACCCCACTATTTTGTTTGTTTAATTCCCTGGCATCAAGGGGCCAATCCCATGCATCCTGTGGGCTCCAACATCGAACCCCAGTACTGCTAAACCAGCTCCCTGAGGCTTGCACTGCAGCTCTAGCTGCTGCCACCTCACAGACAGGGTTCTGCTCTCCTGGGGTCTGAGCAGCTCAGTCCCAGAAAGGCAGAACAAAGCATTTCCATTGGGAGGAGGGTGTAACACCCTCTCCCTTTGGAAATAGGTGTCACAGGCTTGGGAGGGGTAGCCTCCCAGAGCCTCTGGAAATGCTTTGAAGGGCAAAAATGGTGCCCTCCTTGTATGAACCAGTCTACACCGGTTCAGGGACCCCCAGTTCCTGCTCTGGTGCAAAAATGGACAAAGGAAGAGGGATTGACCACTCCTCTGTCCATCACCACCCCAGGGATGGTGCCCAGACCTCCTCCAGTGTGTCCCTGGCATTAGCCATCTTGTTTTCCAAGGTGTGGGGACACTCTGGAGATCTCTGAGTGGCCAATGCCAACAGGTGACGTCAGAGACCCCTCCTGATTGGTGCATACCTGGTTAGGTAGGAAATCCACCCCTCTCAGGGCTATTTAGGGTCTCTTCTGTGGGTTACTCTTCAGATTCAGCTTGCAAGTTTCCACCAGGAATCCTCTGCAACTCCTGCTTCATCCTCTGACTGTCGGATCAACCGCAGACTGCTCTAGGAACCGCTGTAACTGCAACAAAGTATCCAAGAAGGCTACTTTGACCCTGCGACTTCAGCTCCAGCCAGCAACTGCAACAGTTTCCAAGGTGTGCACATTCTGAGGACTCCCTGTCTTCACCCTGCACCAGAAGGACCGAAGAAATCTCCTGTAGAGTGACAGAGTCACTTCCCTGCTTCAGCGGGCACCTTCGAAGATGAAAACCGGTTCTCTGGAACTCCTCTCCTGATGATGAGCATGCTTCCTGGAACACAGGCGGTGGACCCCTTTGACCCAGACTGTCCTAAGGTCCAGCTGTCCAAATTTGGCAGAGGTAAGAGCTTTGCCTTCCCAGTTTGCGACAGTATCCCTGTGCACCGCGCCATCTCTAGCTCCTCAGGCCTCTGTGCACTATTTGCAAGAATCCTTCATGCACAGCATGGCCTAGGTCCCCAGCACTACATCCTGAGACGCTCAACTCGTTGAGTTGTTCTCCAGCGGAGTGGAAACTTCTTTTGTAGTGCTGCAGCAACTGCAATTTGCAACTTCTTTGTCCCGATGTCCTGGGACTCCCGTGGGTGCTGACTGGTCATCTGTGGGTTCCCCCCTCCAGTGTTGGGAGCCCCTCTGCCTCCTCAGTCTGAGTTGAGGCCACCAGGGCCCTCCTGGGTCAAGCAGCAGCATTTTGACGCAAACTGCGACATTGCTTTAACCAAGGCTTGTGAGACGAATCCTGTGCTGCAACTCACCTGCATCCAACATCTCGATGTGGGACATCCTTTGCATCATGCAGGAACCCGCAGCCATCTTCTTTGGTGCTTTTCTGCAGAATTCTTCCAACTGGAGAATCCACTTTTGCACCATCTTCTTGTTTGGCAGGGGCTCCTGTCCTTCCTGGAATCTTCTGCGACTTCTGGACTTGGTCTCCTCTCTTCACAGGTATTCAGGTCCAGGAATTCACCATTTGTTGCTTGAAGTCTTGCTTGGTTCTTGCAATAACTATTATAATGATGTGTTGTGTGTCTTGAGTAAACTTGCATGTAGGAGGCTGGCCTGGCTTATAGTGGGTACCTTGTGGAATTTACACCTTGTGCCAGGTCCAGTTATCCCTTATTAGTAGATTAGAAGTGTTCTAGCAGCTTAGGCTGATAGAGGTAGCTATAGCAGAGCAGTTTAGGCTGAACTAGAAGACATGCAAAGCTCCTACTGTATCACTTATATCATATAGCACTATATCATGGGAAACACGATACTCAGAGTTACTAAAAATAAAGGTACTTTATTTTAGTGACAATATGCCAAAAGTATCTCAGAGGATATACTCCCTTAGGAGGTAAGTAAAATACACAAAATATAAACACAAACCAAAATCAGGTAGGTAAACAGTTAGAAAAGTAGTGCAAACACTGTAGAACACAATAGAATGCAATAGGTGACAATAGGCCTTGGGGCAACACAAATCATATACTCCAAAAGTGGAATGCGAACCACAAATGGACACCAGGCCTAGTGTAGTGTGTAGAGGGTCGCTGGGAGTATAAGAAAACACTAAGGGTGTCCAAGATACCCCACCCCAAGACCCTAAAAAGTAGGAGTAAATTTACCCTACTATCCCAAAAAGACAGTAAAGTCGAGATAGGGGATTCTGCAAAGACAACAACTAACTGCAAAGCACTGAAGATGGATTCCTGGACCTGAGGATGTGCAAAGGAAGGGGACCAAGTCCAAGAGTCACACAAGTGTCCGGGGGGACAGGAGCCCACTAAACCCCGGATGAAGGTGCAAAAGGGCTGCCTCTGGGTGGAAGAAGCCAAAGATTCTGCAACAACGGAAGGTGCCAGGAACTTCTCCTTTGGTCAGAAGATGTCGGACGGTGGGCTGAAGTATGCAGAGTTGTTTTCATGCAGATAGACCGCAAACAAGCCTTGCTAGCTGCAAGAGTCGCGGTTGAGGATTTTGGGGGCTGCCAGGGCCCAGGAAGGACCAGGAGGTCGCCCCTTGGAGGAGGAGACAGAGGGGGTGCTCAACAACAGAGCCAGACCATGCAGAAGCAGGCAGCACCCGCACAAGCACCTGAACAGGCGCTCAGAAGATCTAAGCATGGCGGTCATCTCAGCACAACAAAAGAGGGTCCCACAAAGTCTGAGTCCAATTCAGCGAGTTGGGCAATGCAGGACGGAGTGCTGGGGACCTGGGCTGTGCTGTGCACAAAGAAAGTCTTGCAAAAGTGCACAGAAGCCCTAGCAGCTGCAGTTCACGCAGTACACCGGATTACTGTCTGGCGTGGGGAGGCAAGGACTTACCTCCACCAAATTTTGATAGAAGGGCCACTGGACTGTCGGGGACACTTGGATCCAGCTCCTGTGTTCCAGGCACCACGCTCGTCAAGATGAGAGGGGACCCAGAAGACCGGTGATGCAGAAGTTTTGTGCCTGCGCTGGCTTCCAATGCAGGGTGAAGACAGACATCCCTCAGAGCATGCACCACCAGGAAACAGTCGAGAAAGCCAGCAGGATTAGGCGCTACAATGTTGCTGGTAGTCTTCTTGCTACTTTGTTGCAGTTTTGCAGGCGTCCTGGAGCATTCAGCGGTCGATCCTTGGCAGAAGTCGAAGAGAGAAGTGCAGAGGAACTCTCGTGAGCTCTTGCATTCGTTATCTGATGAGAAAACCCACAGGAAAGACCCTAAATAGACCTCAGAGGAGGACTGGCTACAGAGAGAGGTAAGCACCTATCAGGAGGGGTCTCTGACGTCACCTGCTGGAACTGGCCACTCAGAGGTCTCAATTGTGCCCTCACACCTCTGCATTCAAGATGGCAGAGGTCTGGGACACACTGGAGGAGCTCTGTGCACCTCCCCTGGGGAGGTACTGGTTAGGGGAGTGGTCACTCCCCTTTCCTTTGTCCAGTTTCGTGCCATAGCAGGGCTGGGGGGATCCCTGAACCGGTGTACACTGGCTTATGCAAGAAGGGCACCATCTGAGCCCTTCAAAGCATTTCCAGAGGCCAGGAGAGGCTACTCCTCTCAGGCCCTTAACACCTATTTCCAAAAGGAGAGGGTGTAACACCCTCTCTCTGAGGAAATCCTTTGTTTTGCCTTCCTGGGACTGGGCTGCCCAGGCCCCAGGGGGACAGAAACCTGTCTGAGGGTTGGCAGCAGCGGTAGCTGCAGAGAAAACCCCAGAGAGCTAGTTTGGCAGTACCCAGGTTCTATGCTGGAGCCCCGGGGATGCATGGAATTGTCACCCCAATACCAGAATGGTATTGGGGTGACAATTCCATGATCCTAGACATGTTACATAGCCATGTTCGGAGTTACCATTGTGAATCTACACATAGGTATTGACCTATATGTAGTTCACACGTGTAATGGTGTCCCCGCACTCACAAAGTTTGGGGAATTTGCCCTGAACAATGTGGGAGCACCTTGGCTAGTGCCAGGGTGCCCTCACACTAAGTAACTTTGCACCTAACCTTCACTAAGTGAGGGTTAGACATATAGGTGTCTTATAAGTTACATACGTTCAGTGTAAAATGGCTGTGAAATAACGTAGACATTATTTCACTCGGGCTGCAATGGCAGTCCTGTGTAAGAATTGTCTGAGCTCCCTATGGGTGGCAAAAGGAATGCTGCAGCCTATAGGGATCTCCTGCAACCCCAATACCCTGGGTACCTAGGTACCATATACTAGGGAATTATAAGGGTGTTCCAGTGTGCCAATCAGAATTGGTAAAATTAGTCACTAGCCTGCAGTGACAATTTTAAAAGCAGAGAGAGCATTAACACTGAGATTCTGGTTAGCAGAGCCTCAGTGATACAGTTAGGCACCACACAGGGAACACATACAGGGCACACTTTATGAGCACTGGGGTCCTGGCTAGCAGGATCCCAGTGACACAGGCAAAAACAAACATACATGCAAGTAAAAATGGGGGTAACATGCCAGGCAAGATGGTACTTTCCTACATTGCAGTACCTTACTCCTACTTTCCTTGGCTCTGGGGTGGGGAATTTTACTTACCTTTGTGGTTTTCTTACACTCCCAGCGCTCCTCTACACATTACACTTGCCTAGGGGGGAATTCGTGATTCGCATTCCACTTTCTTAGTATATAGTTTTCGTTTTCTATTGTTTGCACTATTCTGTGACTATTTACTTACCTGATTTTGGTCTCTAGTGTATATACTGTGTATAATACTTACCTCCAGAAGGAGTATTTGGCCTTGTGTCACTAAAATAAAGTATCTTTATTTTTGGTAACACTGGGTATTGTCTTTTATTGTGTATAAGTACTGCGTAACTATAGTGGATTTGCAGGAGCCCTTCATGTCTCCTAGTTCAGCCTAAGCTGCTCTGCTACAGCTACCTCTAACAGCCTAAGCTGCTAGAACACTGACTACATTTCACTAATAAGGGATAACTGAACCTGGTATAAGGTGTAAGTACCTAGGGTACCCACTACAAACCAGGCCAGCCTCCTACAGCCCCCCAGGGGAGTGACCCTTGCTCAAGGGGTCGCTCCCCTTTATTGATTATGTAAAAAAAAACAATTCCCTGGTGTCTAGTGGCTTCTGGCCCACCTGGGGCCAGATTGGCCTAAAGAAAATAGGCCAATCTGCCCCCGGGGGGGCAGAAAAGGCCTTATAAAAAATGCCCTCCCTGGTGAGCGACCCTTTCCTAAGCGGTCGCTCCCCTTATATGTAAACACACACAAAACAAAACAAAAACACAAATCCCTGGTGTCTAGTGGGCATTTCTGCAGCCCGATCGCTTAACGATCGGGCTGCAGAAATGCTCAAAGAGACATGAACGGAATGCAAAGGTCTTTCCTTTCATGCCTCTACTTGCCCCCACCGCCCGATTGGAAGCTATTGGGCTTTCTCTGATGAGGGCAGCACGCGATCATGCGCTGAGATCATCAGACATCACAGGAGGCAGTGTGGAAGGGAAAGCAATTTCCCTTCCATCCCTGCCCATTGGATCGAGGTGGGAGGCCCTCTGGGGAGCGCTACCACTTTCCCCGAGGGCAGATTGCAGGACATAACGGTTACGACCTGGGCACTCGAGCGGTGCTGCCCAGGACATAACCGTTACATCCAAGGCACCCAAGGCTTAAATCAAACCAAAGTGGACAGTAGCAAACAGTTTACCTAAGGCGGCAAAACAGAATGTCACCAGATTCCAGAATTAGTGGTTCTGGCCAAAAATTAGGCCTAAGAGGACTTTTCCTTCTTGTATGGGACCTATGAACAGTATCTCTGCCTAAATAAGGTTCTGGACATAAACAAATATATTGATAAAAATATGCCCCCTAATTACTACTCTGTCTCCCAGATTTTGTCTTTGACAAACATAAATTACACACATGGTATGCACACAAGTTCCTATCCTACATAAGCCAAGCTCTGTTCCTGAAATGAGAATTGCAAGCTTTTATGCCAGAGTTACAAAGGAAAATAGACAAGACAGAAGAGGACAGATTCATAGCCTACAATATACCCTTCTGGACCCAGATCCCACCACCATTCTACCCCTATAGGAAGTCCCAGCAGGAGAAGATGACTGCACCGCCTATTTTCATGTTTCATGGTTCTGGACAAACCTATTGTCCTTACTAGAGGTTTGCCTAAATTGCGGGGGGAACTCCAGGACTGGTAGACTGAATTTATTAGGCTTGTGGCAATTGGGCCCTTCTATGTAAAGGCTCAGAGATATTGTTTATCATTATAGTGCCTGAAGACTTGTTGGAAAAATGCAAAAGAGTAGTAAACAGAATGACCAAAAAGAAGGAAAAACAATGTCCCAGGTATGGAAGTTGCAGGTAAATTAAATGAGGTCCTGGAACATGTCAGGATGAAAGTTTAAAAGGTGAGCATAGATTGGTCTAAAATAATACCTACCTCTCAAGGAAAAGAATAGAAAGTGAATACCTTATGGTTATCTGTTACAGATGTACCAGAAGCAGAATGGAAAGAAAAACCCAATGGTTACCAGCCTTTAAAGGAGCATTTATAGGAGCCTTGAATAGGAGTAGCATCAATATATCAGAATATTTTTAGAAACTGCTTTTGTTTGTTGGCAGCAGGAGCCCTTCAGTGAAAAACTAGCAGTCATCAAAAATTATGAAGTTTATCTGAAGAAAGCCTTGCAGAGGAACAGGAGTGGAAATCAAAAATTGGGAGGGAGAAACTAATGACTGCACGCACACAATAGTATCTAGGGTGCTGTGTGGGAAATACAGGCAAGGGGTACCTATGAGATGGTAAAAGCATGACCATGGCTGAAGAAGAGTAGGGTGCATGTGACTACAGAGCATCCAAGGAAAGAATTATTTCAAATTTAATCATCTAGATCACTGAAGCAATGAATGCCCAACCCCACAAACTGTAAAGGTGGGTGGGGGGTTGGCAACACCACAACCAGTGGTCGCTCCTTTTCTCCCCAATGTCTTTGATACATATGCCCCTGCATCACCACCCCCTCAAATATGGGCTATCTTCCCACCTCCACTCTCGCACAGTGGCAGGCACACTTGATCCCTGACCTAGACACAATGGATGGCTATTACCCACCCAACTTCCTACCCTATGAAACATTTTAGGGCTGCCTGAAATTAAACAACTGCCCTTAACCTTCTACTCTAAATGTTAGTCAGAATGGCTTGTACATTACCAGGCTGGTGATGTGCAAGACAGTGCCATATTAATAGACACAATCAATGATATCTATGCTGAAGGCATATGAAGTGGCTTGTGCACCCCCCTTGGGAGCAATTATTGAGGCGGTTGGATTAACAGGGGGGTTAGTTTGAGAATGATTAATGAAATCGCTATAAATAGTGATAGGTCAATTAATGGTATACCATCAAATTCTTTATAGTCATACATGACTCATTCATCTACTATAAAGAGACCTTCTGAGTACATTGCTATGTATAATCTATTGTACACTGGATGGTATCTTCCTGGAAAGCAAAGAAAGCAGGGTACTGCTAGAAACATTTCATGTATGCTCAATATCATTGATACTTGTAGACCTACAACAGACTGTTCCTTTCCACACCTTGGCCTAACATCCCAATAACTCAGTTTGATCAACCTGTTGATTTCCCTCTGGTACAAATCACAGTATGCCTGGGTGCTCCACTACCAACAGATCTCCAATATAAGATATCAATAAAAGGAGAGTTGGGAATAAAAGAAATGATAAGCGATCCCTTGAAGCAAGGAGTATTTAACAAATAACTGGCAGTCCTTGTAACACCACAATACTCCCTGTAAAAAAAGCTGGTAAAGGCCCAGATGGGGCACATATCTTTGGTTTCATGCAAGATTTCTGACAAAAAATGGTTTTATCTTAATTTCCAGCAGTTCCCAGCCCCATCACCATATTGTCCAATACACCAGTTACATGGTGCTAGATTTGAGCGCTGCTTTTTTTACAACCCCCTTGTACATCGACAGGAAATATATTTTTGCCTTTCAAAATTAAAATAAATGTTATACATCGGCAAGTTAATCTCAGGGGTACATAGAAATTCCAGTAATCTTTTCTCCGGCACTGAAAAGAGATGTAAATTCTCTCATAATGCCTGGAGCCTCTGTAATAATACAGTATATAGGTGGTTTACTTGGTGCTTTCCCTTCAGTAGAGGTGTGGAAGAAAGACACAATAACCCTACTTACTCATCTGGTGGCAAAAGGTAATAAGGTTTCCCTGAAAAAACTACAACAATGCACAACAACAGTGAGAAATTTTAGTTATGCATTAACTGAGAACATACGTAAACTACTACCAAACAGGATTGCAGCTCTCACAAATTTCCCATGCTCCACCACACAAAATAACGTTTGAGAATTTCTTGGAATTGTAGGGTATTGATACAAGGCCATTATGGAAGTGGGAAATAGTGTCTAAAATACCTGGTGCTTCTACCACCATTCCCACTGTTAAATCCAAAACTTTCATAAATAAGTTAGAAGGGAATTTTCTTTGGGGGCATTTCTAACCACATACTATGTTGGCTTGGGTAGGATAACTCCTCTCAGCAGCCCAGAAGATCCAGCATCAATCATGGAGGAGGTCCAAGTAACAAGCTGCAATCTTTCTCCTGAGCTACAAGCACTGGGCGGTGAGTCCTGGAGGCTCCTCTAGCTAGAACCTGCCTTGGAGCATTTTGGAACCTGCAGGGAAACCTTTTATCCAGGTTGAAGATTATGACTGCTGGATAGCGCTGGAGGCATAAGCCACACTCAGGCGTAAGGAGTAGGGCAGCCCTCTCTCTCATGTGGGTGATGGCAGTGTAGGGAGATGGATGCTGGTTGCAATACCCCCTCACTTGCACTTCGACTGACGTGCACTGGGTTCTTGCTGGGGTCCCCAGTGCCAGTGTTCTGTCCCTAAAACAAGACACCTGGTCACTTGATCCCCAAGTGACCAGTCCCTTCAGCACCCTATAAGTCCCTGGTAAGTGGTACCCCTGGTACCTAGTGCATGGGCACTGAAGAGGGCCCCTCTGAGCTGCAGCACAACTTGTGCCGCTCTGAGGGACCTAGCACCAACCCTATGCAGAATGCCACTGCAGCCTGTGTGACAAGGTGCTTCAAAAATTGAAAACACGACATGACACACAGCCTGTGTGCCATGTTCCCTAAACACTACATGTAAGTCACCCCTCTAGCAGGCCTTACAGTCCTAATGCAGGGAATATTATATTGCATGGGAGGGCATACCTGCATGACCAGATATGCCTCTGCTATGTCTTTGTCAATTCTCAGACATAGAAAGTGCAAAGGAAAGCCATTTCAAATGCATGCGCTAGACTCTGACCATTACGAGTTCCCCAGCTAAATGATGGCTTCTCTGAATGCAGGGATGTTTGGCATCAAACCAGTGACCCCAGTGATTGTTTATATTAAAAAATGTACACAGAAGGCACCTTATAGGTGCCACCTAAAAACCTACCAACTCACAATGTGTTGACTGACAGGTCCTGAACAGTTCAGCCACCACAGATCTGTTTCTGGCCCCCTTAGGTAAGAGCCAGCGCTTCCAAGTGGCAGAGACAAAAGCCTGCACTGGGCAGATGTGTGACCTCGTCTCCCAGGCAGTATGGATATTCCAGGGCAGGGAGCTTCAAAGGCCTTGGTGCCTTTGCAATTTGACCTCCAGATGGTGGAGTGACAACTGTGTTCGACGTTAATGACCCAAGGAGACCCAACCAACCAACAGCGCCAACGTGGGTCCCCAGCTGCCCTAGAGAACGAGTCCTTTCTGGCCTCGCCTATCTTGGACTCTCCCAAGATGCCTGCAGCGTCTGCACGCATGTTTCCTCCCCCACAGGCTTGTGGCGAGAGAAAATCAGACAGCTACGGCAACCACTGCACCTGTGAACCCTAACTCCAGCTGAAGTTGGTCACTGGTGCCAACAACGTTCCCCGGCTCCTAAGATCTCGAGTCCACCCTGGGTCCACCCCTGCCGGATTCCCCAATGCTGCCTGCAGCCTCAACACACAGGATCCCCTGACCGAAACTGCTCCCCGACGTGAAAACCCAGTGCCTAAAGACACTCCTACATCCGTCACCCCTGCGCACAGGTGAAGAGGACCAAAGGTGCACCTATGTCCCCAAGGACCCCAAGTCTACTACCTACCTTGGCTTCGGCCTGAAGAGGTCAGGCCGTATTGCCTATGTGGACTTAGACCTGAAACTGTGACTCACATGCTTTGCTGGGGATTGGCACCCTGTCTGAACGATGAAGACTGCTGCGGCCGTTATGGGAAGAACTGGAAGTGTGCAGATGCAAGCATCCAATTTAAGTTGTTTTAACTCAGCAAACCAAAGATTGATCTCCCAAACTGTGAGGTGTCTTGTGGGGGTAGAGCAGTCATTGTCCGGCATTAATACTTTCTAGCACATAGCACAGGCCCACTCCCTTCCATTGCTGAGGTGAAAAATATCATTGATGGTTTGAGTGTTTTATTTCGTATCTATTTTAGTCTCAAAATCTGCGGTCACAAAATGGTATCTTATACATCTAAAGTATTGCCTAATGACTATTTTGAGCTTTACCGCAGGGATCGATGCACTCAGAATACAAGAACATTTGCACTTTAGGGATTGTAGGTCTGTCTAGAGGCGTATTTTATTGTGAATTGTGTGCTTACTATGAATTTCATCATAAGTAATGATTTTCATTAACTATGCATGTTTAAATAAAAAATATCGAAAATCCAAAAAATTAAAATTTACTACCTACCTGTTTGTTGTCCCTGAATGGCTTCCTAGCCAGAGCCTGCAGCTTGTTTGAGGAAAAAACTCCCATAGGAAACCATTGAGCACCCAACACCTTACTGCACCTCTGCACCCGGCTGTCCCAGTGCCGCCCGGTTTGACCTGCTGGAGTGGCTCTGATCAGTGCCCAGTGCTTACCTTAACTCCTTGAATTGCTGTTGTAAGTCATTGATTAAACCTGTGTTTGCTGAACATTGTTTTTCTTCATAAGATAATATTGAGAAGAACTTTGAAAATTGCATAAAGGTGCATATTTACCAGCCCCTAGCGCCTTCTTGCATCACATTAGCCAAATTTTTTGTTATGCTAATGTGGCATTTGGAAGACTTTTTAGCTGCGCCAGATTTACAAAGTGGTGCAATGATCACATTGCCCCTCTTTGTCCCCCTTTGCGCCAAATTATTCCTGCGCTAGGCTTAATGTATGCAAGGGGCGGGGGGTGCTCCGGCGTTAGGAGGCCCGTAAATATGACACAGTGAAATCTACAAGATTTCGCTGTGCTGTTTTCGGAGTAACTTTTAACACCTGCTCAGAGCAAGCATTAAACTGACGCATCCATATTAACCTTTGGCCGCCTTGCATTTTGCTCCACTTATGTGAAAATCTTTCATGCCAGTGGAGCAAAGCACCACAATAGCGTCAAAAATTATGATGCTGTTGGCCTAACAACCGCCATGGTGCGCCGTATTATAAATACGTTGCACACATGTTTTTTTTAGGTGGGGCGACGTAAGAAAACTGGTGCATCAGTACTGATGTACCAATTTCTTGTAAATCTGCCCCTAATTGTCTATTTCTGAAACTGCAAAGTATTTATGCTTAAAAGGCTACTTACCGGATTACAGAGTTCTTGGGTTTGAAATGTATATATAAATATATAGATATATAGATATATATAAATATATATATAAAATATATATAATATATATATATCTATATATATATATATATAAAATTATATACATATATATATATTTATATATATATATACATGCTGTTTTTCTAAATTGATCTTGGATTTAGTCTTTGAGTGTGTGTCTCATTTATTGCCGGGCTACAAAATCACCCGCAGGGATCGCACAAACGGAATGGGAAGAGGAATAGCCATCGCCCACAAGCCACCCTCAAGGTCCTCACCCACACGGACGACACCCTCAAGACTGCCAAACATCTGCACTTCCAAATACACACCGACCCCAACACCACCCTCAGAGGAACACTCGTCTACAGACCCCCCTGACCACGTGCACCCTTCAGCGACTCCATCTCAGACCTCGCCAGCACCCACGCCCTCGCCTCTACAGACTACATCCTCCTCGGGGACCTGAACTTCCACCTCGAGAACAACAACGACATCAACTCCACCACCCTGATCAACAACCTTGACAACCTAGGCCTCAGACAACTCGTCACCACACCCACCCACGCAGCCGGCCACACGCTTGACCCCATCTTCTCTACAGGCACCCACATCACCTTCAACCATACCACCAAACTCCACTGTACTGACCCCCACTGCATCCACTTCACCTTCCAGAAAAAGGTCAAGCCCCACCGTACCCTACAGCCACCCCGCCGCCACTGGAGCAAAGTCACCCAAGACCAGCTGACCAATGCCCTTGCCCAGAAGCCACCTAACGACCCCGCCGACCCAGACACCGCCGCCCACAATCTCAGACAGTGGATCAACGACTGCACCAACTCCCTCGCACCACTCAAGAAGTCCACCCACAACCAAGTCACCAAGAAAGCCACCTGGTTCACCGAAGAGCTCCAGACCTCCAAGCGTATCTGCCGGAAACTCAAGAATAAATGGCTCGCCGAACACACACCTGACAGACTCACGGCCCACAAAGACGCCACCCGCAGACACCACCAACTAATCAGACTAGCCAAAAGATCCTCCTTCAAAGACCACCTAGATAACAACGCACACAACAGCAAAGAGCTCTTCAGCATCGTGAAGGAGCTCTCCAACCCCAGCGCCACCATCAACAACATTCCACCCTCACAAGAGCTCTGCGACTCTCTTGCCACCTACTTCCACCAAATGATTACCAACATCCACAACAGCTTCGACACCACAGCCTCCCCCACCACGCCAGACACCACCCCAGCTAACACCACCCGCGCCAATCGCCTAACCGCCTGGACCAACGTCAGCGACACCGTGACACGCAAAATCATCAACTCCATACACTCCGGATCACCATCAGACCCATGCCCTCACCACGTGTACAACAAAGCAGACGCAGCCATCGCTCCCCAACTACGGAAGGTCATCAACATCTCCTTCGAAACAGCAACATTCCCTGAAAGCTGGAAACATGCCAAAATCAACCCCCTCCTTAAGAAATCCAAAGCAGACCCCCAGGACCTAAAGAACTTCCGACCCATCTCCCTACTCCTGTTCCCTGCGAAGGTCATAGAAAAAATTGTCAACGCACAACTGACTCGCCATCTCGAAGACAACAACATCCTGGACCCGTCCCAATCTGGCTTCCGACAAAATCACAGCACCGAGACCACACTCCTCACCGACACAGACGACATCAGATGCCAATTGGACAACGGCGAAACATCAGCCCTCATCCTCCTGGACCTAGCAGCCGCCTTTGATACGGTATGCCATCACACTCTGAGAACCCGCCTCCTCGAAGCCGGATTACAAGAGAAAGCCCTAGAGTGGACCACATCCTTCCTCTCCGACAGAACCCAGAGAGTCCGCCTCCCCCCCTTCCGCTCCAGAGCCACCAAAATCATCTGCGGCGTACCCCAGGGCTCATCCCTCAGCCCAACATTATTCAACATCTACATGGCACCCATCGCCCAAGTAGCCCGCCGATACAACCTCAACATCATCTCCTATGCCGACGACACCCAGCTCATCCTCTCCCTCACCAAGGACCCACACACGGCAAGTCCAACCTCCATGAGGGAATGCGGGCCGTTGCCGAACGGATGAGAAACAGCCGCCTGAAACTGAACTCGGACAAGACGGAGGTCCCCATCCTTGGACCCATCCCCTCCGCCTGGGACAACTCCTGGTGGCCAACATCTCTAGGAACCCCACCTACACCGACCTACCACGCACACAATCTGGGCTTCATCCTCAACTCTTCCCTCTCCATGTCAAAACAGGTCAACGCAGTCTCCTCCTCCTGCTACAACACTCTCCGCATGCTCCGCAGGATCTACAAGTGGATCGCAACAGACACAAGAAAAACAATAACACAGGCCCTCGTCAGCAGCAGGCTAGAGTACGTCAACGCACTTTATACAGGCATCCCCACAAAACACCTACGACGCCTCCAACGCATCCAAAACGCATCCACCCGAATGATCCTCAACGTACCTCGCCCCAACCACATCACTCCCCAGCTGAGAAAACTCCACTGGCTCCCCGTTGACAAGAGGATCACTTTCAAGCTCCTCACCCATTCACACAGGGCACTCCACAACACCGGACCTGCTTACCTCAACAACAGACTCAACTTCTACACCCCCACCCGACAGCTCTGCTCCGCAGACCTCGCACTCGCCACCGTCCCCCGCATCTACCGAAAGACATCCGGAGGCAGATCCTTCTCCTACCTCGCCGCCAAGACATGGAACACCCTCCCATCAACCTGCGACTGACCCAGGACCTACTCACCTTCAGGAGACTCCTCAAGACCTGGCTCTTTGACCAGTAGTAGCGCTCCCCCCCCCCTCCAGCGCCTTGAAACCCTCACGGGTACGTAGTGCGCTTTATAAATATATTGATTGATTGATTGATCTGTGAGTACAACAAATGCTTAGCACTACCCTCTGATAAGCCTAACTGCTCACCCACACTACAACAAATAGAACATTAGTCTTATCTGTTTTTTGCCCCTGCAAAACTAATTGGGGATCCACTGGACTCTCTGCACAGTGTACTTAATTTTAGTGCACTATATAGAGAGCCAGTTTCACAGGCGGCCTCCTTAGTTCCCAGTTTATTTTCTATATAAGACATTGTGCTTGGTGCCCCTGTGGGGAAAGCAGAGGGACAGGAGACCTCATGAGCTCTGTCCTCTGATCAGCCCTGTTCCTGTGGACTTCCCACCCTTGGCTGGCTTTCTCACCCTGGCTTCAGCTTGTACATTTGGGCTGATTGGACTGCAACCTGGCTTTGATCCTCAGCAACTCTGTGATGGACCTCAAAGGTCTCAGTGGGATGTATTCCCTTGATGGACCACCAGAACATTTCATCTGTGGAGGGGCCTCCCCCGGGAGAACTGTTTGACCCACAGTGGGGGACCTGTCCATGCTCAGCTGCCTTCAGTTCACCTTGGGAACTACAGCTGCTCGTGCCATTTTGAGAGAGATGCACAGATTCCTCCCTAAAGTGCCAGGAAGGCTGCTCACACATTTCACTAATCTATGTTGCTCTCCTTTCCTGCACTCTACCAAACATAGGCACCCTCTGCTGCCCAAATGGGCAGGAACAAATCCAATAAACTAGTCTCCCACTCGGGTGAAGACCTGCCAAGCTTTTTGGACAATGATGATTCTACCTTCGTTCTCCTCTCCACTGGGACACAGACCACTGTCTAAAATGTGGAACCTGATAAACTTATTCAGATTTGTCTAGCCATAGAAGACACTCAAGTTGCATTAGAAGTGAAAATAGACACTCTGGCTCTGGACATAAATATATATTTGGGGGTCAAATGGAAACTGCAAGACAGAGTACAGAGGAGACAGTCAATGTGATTTTTTTGCAGCCTTCAGATGAGATGAAAGCAGCACAAGAACCCACAGAGCAGGTTGCATTCCAAAGGAACATGCAGAAGATGCAGAAGGGTGGGCAAGATGCAATAACATGCAGATAGTGGGCCTGCCAGAAAATACTGAGGGACCTAATGATCTGCTCTACATTGAGAGATGCCTCCAGCATGATGTATGCCCCCACATCCTATCACCAATGTTTGCAGTTGAGGGAGAGCATTGAGTCTCCACCAGGAGCACCCCTCATACAAATTGTTGCTAAACATCTCAACTATTGAGACATCAACCTCATTTTCCAGAAAGCTCACACTAAGACCTCTTATTACACTTGGATCATCATATAATTACACACGTCGATTGAGGCATATGGACTTCAGACTGACAGTTTTTACTATATGGTAAAATCAAGACCGGAATGTGGATGGATGGGAACCCTGCACACATTCTGTCCTAATACACTACATACCATTGGGAATGGCCATAGATTGATCACATGGCTTTACAAAGCTATTCTTGTGCACACTGGGGCTTAGAGACAAATGGGAGGAATGCTTGAAGCAGGAATATAGCAACCACGAATGCCAACAAGGCATAGCAGTATCCATGGAAAGTATCCAGAAGTGCTTGTTTTAAGTTCATTCAACTTAGAATACTACACAGAGCCTACCTCACACCACATCAATTGCATCTAATATTCCCAGGAGTATCCACACCCTGTCCTAAAGGTCGTGATACACTAGCTAGCTTAGCAACACATGCTTTGGTCTTGTAATGAATTGTGCCAGTTCTGGTAAAAAGTCAAGCACTGCATCACCATAGTAACCAGCAGACCAAACCTTAAAACCATAAAGGGCTGTTTGCTTGGCATCTGCCAAGGCATAAAAACACCATGCTCACTATGAAATTCACTGATCTGGCCATTGTTTAGCAGGTGATTACCATAAGATTGAAATCCCGCTCCACCCTTTGGTGGTGGAAGGTTGTGTGAGAGGAGGGTGAGTAAAAAGATTGTGAACAAACTACAATAACTGAAGGACTTTGTGCGGTGAAGGTGTGGCTTGTTCAAAAGGTAACTGCAGACTTTTTTTTTGTTTATTAGTTTTTGTAATGTTTGTGTTTTGGTGACAAAAGGTAAGTGTTCAGCATCCCACTTCTAGGGGATGGCTGGGGCCTGGTACTTCTAGAATTGTGGGATATAAGAAGGGTCACCTCCATGTATTAGAAGGCTGAACAGTGTCTATATAGTTAAAACCTTAGAACGTATTTAACTGCCTGAATATGAGTCTATCTATTTTCCTGAGGGGCTAAGTAGGAAACTGTGTAAATAGTGTGGCCTAGATGCACCATGTGCAGTCCTTGCATATCATCTCAAATTAGGCCACTGTAATAGATTAAACAGATCGTACAAACACCTTCCTGGAGATAGCTACCTTAATGCCCGAGCCCCATGTCTGCAGGTACCCTATATCACTATCGGCCACTTGCTGAGTGGAATCAAGGGGTCTTATCAACTTTCTTCATTGATTTGATCAAAATCAACACCACATTTGGGCCACTGAAGCAAGTGTTATGCGGGGAACAAGAAAGTAGCATACCAAAACATCTTCTCCTCAGCACGATTTAAGTCTGACTTTCTAAAGTGGGGTCATAATTTTCAAGTGTTATATAATAAATATTATTTCAATCCACAATCGTGGACACTGAAAGGGAATTAATATATTTTCTCCTCTACCATTCTGCCGTAACCATAAGATCTCTAGGATTCTAATGGAATTAAAAGACGTGGGCAGCTCTATTGTCTATTGTTGGTAGTGATGAAACATTTTCAGGTACACTCTAAAAGAGGTCAACAAATCTCTTCACCCAGCTGTTGGTAAGAGACAAGGGCATCACAAATCAAATAAACATTTTATCTTTTACAGTATGACCAATGTGGCCACACAAGGAAAAAGCAAGTCTGAAATAAAGTAAAAATGTTTTATAGCAAGTTAATAGTCAGATTAATATAGACAAGTCTTAGGACCAAGCTATGAAGATACAAAAATCACCATGGGATAACCCAGGCATTATAAGAATCAAAGCTTACTCAACATTAATTATTTTGTTCTATGCAAGCAACAAAATAACAAGAGCAGGATTTGGTGGTTACTAAACAAATGCTGACCAGCTCTCTTCAACATGAAGACAATCTGAATACCTCTAAGTTAGTTGGATAAACAAAGAAATGCCTACAGGGGCAAGTCACTAACTGACATGTGCTGGACTAACAGATTTAAGAATAAAAAGTAGAAAGAAAATAAAGGACAAAAATAATTTGGTAAAATGACATCCGAGAAAAAGGAAATTGTCAAAGAGTACGGAAAAATATAAAGCATCAACATTTAGAACCTCGGTCAAGAGTCTTATCAATTAGGGTCAAACAGCTAAGTCTACTCCATCAATATTTTAGGGAGAGTAAGGTACAAGGTATTGAGGTCTATACCTTTTAGAGTCCATAGGAAAGTCCAGGCGAAGTCACCAGCAAACGTGACAAGGGACAAGGGGCTCAAGCAAAGTCTCCCTGTCCAGTGGCATATGTCAAGTGGCATCAAATCCAATTGGGAATGGTAAATTGAAGTCCAAAGTAAGCTCAGATTCATCCATTATTAATGGTACGGGATCAAAATATTTAATTGTCCAATCATAGCCCATTGCTTGACAATATTCTGCATTATTAGGAAGGATTCCCATTACCAACATGAGAAAGACATCCATCTTCTTCTCCTGTACAATTTGAAACAATTGTATTTCATTCAGGTCCACAGTTTCTCAATGTACCAGATTCAAGGTTACTTTCTCAGGCTCTCTAAGTGTAAAACAATAGGACGTCTATTTCCAAACTAAGATTCTATGCAAGTGCAAGAAAGAAAAGGGAACGAAAGAAAGAAATGACACGTTAGCAAAAGAAAGACAGCTTTCTCGGGTTGCTGCAAAGTCAGCGGACTAGCAAATGAATATGGATAAACTAAGCAATACTGATTAATGGCACCCATTATTCAAAGTGGAATAAAACACATGTAATGTTAAACTTATTAGCGATCATTCATGAATCTCATTCTAAATTGATGTAACTGTTGATTTGCAAAGTAAAATAACTTGAGAAAAATCATAATGAAAGCTATAACGTGGAATAGCATTTTCACCATTAGTATACGACTTTTAGATCATTATCTTAAGAAAGTGCTTCTTAATATCATAAAGAGTCATATGAAAACAAAACAAATGGTTACACTAAGGTTAAGAGTGTTCTAACTCATCATGATAGATGGCCAGTCTGCAGTGAATGCATATCAATATGGGCTTTCAGTGCATCACTTTACATTTAACTTGTTAAACGTCATTACATTATAAATGAAAATATCGTCACATATAGATCAAGATTGATAGGCAAAAGTAGGAGCCATATGTCTGCTGCATCAGCAGTTACTGCCTTGAAGCTGCCCAGGCATGTTGTGTTTCTGTGCTAACATAGCCTCTCATTTTATAGGCCTTCTTGATTTATAGGGAAAGCGATACACCTCCTTACACCTCCTTACATTTAGAAGATCTACAGGATTGGGCCTAAGGAAGATGCCTACAGAAGTTTTCTGTCAGGCTGCAGGTAAAAACAGTGGCAACCTTGGGAACATAGTGCTCCTGGTCGTGCAGGCGTCTAAGTGCAAGTGTGCAGATATTCAACTACGTAACTCATGTTAATAGACTTCAAGTTGTCGATTGACCGGTTTGACTGAGGCCGACTTTGGTCAAAGCTGGGGTCTCCTCCAACCCTGTTCAGAGTGAGTCAATCGTAATAGCAGCTCATGTCGTCCCAGGTAAAGTTTAGTATCTTTGAAGCCTGGTAAAAGGAAACCCGTTTTCCAATTCATCATTCAAAATCGAAAGTTGTAGTGGTTACTCCTGGGAAGCTGACCTGCATTCATTGTAAACTTTTAGATTATTATTCTGGAGTCCATGCATGTCCAAATTAGACCGGAAAACTACCTTTCAAAGTTGATTTTAATTCTCTGTTGCTATCTCTTACTATTTTTTGTGCCAGATTTGCTGAGCCAGGTATAGTGCAAAACTCTGGTAGGGACTGCGGCCTTTCAAACATTCTCAGAGGAAGCCATGGATCGACATTCAATTTTTCCATCATTAATTAAAGCATTTCATCATGCTATTTGGTACCTGACTCTTAAGATCAAATAAACCAAACTAAAGTAAACAATAGCTAAACCATAGCTAAATCTGTTCAAGTTCTCCTTTAAAAACCTTCAGGGATGATTTAAGAAAAGTGGCAATGCACCCAATGCAGCACCACTTTCCTTGCCCCCCCTAAGTGCCCCGCCTACCGCCACCATGTGGGCACTGTATTTAATACGGAGCACCATGGCGTGGGGTAGGGGGCGATAGCGTCAGAATTCCTGGTACTATTAATGTACTCTGCAGGAGTAGTGCCAAATTTGTGGCACTACTCCTGCAGAGTACATAGGGACCCATTGTATTCAATGGCATGCCCCCTTTTAACATCTGCTCTGAGCCATTTCTTCGGCACCCCTAATGGGGGAAAACCCCCTTTGCATACATTATGCCTGGCGCAGGAATAATGTAGCGCAAAGGGTCACAAAGTGGCGCAATGCATGCATTGCGCCACTTAGTAAATATGGCTAATGTGTCATTAGGGTGCTAGGGAATCTTAAATCAGCCCCTTAGAGCATACCTTTTGTGGTTTAGAAGAATATCTTAGGTACCACAATTATATTATTATTATTATCACAGGTGTACCCAAAAGGAAGAGCAGGATGTGTCCAGATGCACTGTGATGCAAGAGAAATCATTGGTTAAGAGGGAAGAAGGAGGGCCACACCTTGATCTTGAAATATGTGATGAGAATTAGTATGCCACAATGTGGTAGAGACAGTGACTTTATTGTGATAGGCTTTGGATTAGCAGACACTACTACCTATTTCACACTTTTCTACAATGAACCACCTTGCCTGTAATGCTGCTCTCCATCCCTTAAACAGTGTCCTGTTGGAAAAATGCCTCTAATTATCCAAAGTCTCTTGCATGTAATGGATCTTGACCAATATATCCGAATTGTTACCCCATTTTAAACTCTCTCTCAGTTTCAATTTTGATTTCTCGTTGATTGACTTTTCTCCTCTTTTTTTACCTGTCATATATGTACTTGTCACATTTTTATGCAAAGCCCCGAAACTGAATGAACTCTAATAAGTTGACTCCAAGAGAATAAATAAGAAACTATAAGTACACACAGGTTGTGAAAGATGATTTACAGGGCCAGGGAGAAACCAGTACGACTGGTCAAGAGATAGTCATCCATCATACAGTCTCAGTTGAGATGATCAAATCTCTGTTTTGACTTGATTTAGTTTCAAGAGTTGATGGACATCCACCAGAAGATGGTCAGGAAGCAATTCAAGAATAGACCATATTTTTGTGCAAATGCCACTGGGTAACCTGGATGAGAAAGAACAGCAAATGAGCGAAATCCCTTGAGTTGAAGCAATAAAGTGAGGAACCACATGCATGGATTGTACAGGACCGGTAAGAGGATAGCACCCTGTGGGACACGAACATTCAAGGTATTCTCCTCAGAGGTGTAGTGGGATTGCTACTGTTTGATACCTCCCTTTAAAAAAAGACTTTATCCAGTTGTCAGCTATTTCCCAAATCCCACAGTTGATATGAGCTTTGAGAAGGATGTTGGTGGGCTGCTGACAGATTTAGTAGGGTCAGTGGATCACTCCTTAAGACTCCCAGCGCCACCAGAAGCAGAAAGTACAACTAACTCGATACTGTGGCTTGGTCTGTAAATCGAATGGCAAATGCTTAAGCTTAATATGCCTATCTCATCAGCAAAGTATTTCGGTTGCCCGAGTACTAGATTTTCAGCAGTTTTTCCTAGAAATGACGGCAAGGAGGTGGGAACTGTGATTGTTTTTGGAATTGTTGATACCTGGTCTGTTTTCAACACAGGTTTGGATTACATGAGTAAATAGTAAAGGATGCCAGTGACATTTCCCTCCAGCTGGCTTCTCACGACATCCAGCACATGAACTATGTTCATACCACAATCTGGCCATTGTGGCCATTGTAGGAATGCCAAAGTGCATGTAACTCTGTGGGCAACGCTGTGAGTCAGACTATACCCAATGCACCCAGCTGGTATCACATATGGGAAGAGAACATATTTAGAAGGAAAAGCACATTTAGGCACATAATGATTCCAGCTATGTACAAATCACTTGGTGCAACATTAAGTGGAGTGTACAATATGTTTAGAAGAACAAATCACATTTAAGAATAAAGCACACTACTGTGCATAATCACCCACGATGCACCCAAGTGCCCGATAGAAGCAGTGGATATTGAAATATTAATGGAATTTCCTGAAGTCAACATCGAGACGGAAAGGAAAAAAGAAATGAGTATCAAAGAAATGACCTTCTCTCAAATAGTTTGTGTCTCTTTTTTAATATATTAAGTGTTTTCAGAATTCATTACACATCCAAACAAACACACAAGTTACTCCACATAATTAATATTAATACAGATCATTAATTATTACTTTGATCACAGAAAAGATCAATATACTTATTCTACCAAAATGTAAATCAAGTTCTAATCTAATTTTACCTTTTAGTGCCCTGCTTAGTCAAGTGAAACTTTGCTTTCTCTGGCGTGTCTAACGCATTCAATACATTTAAAAGTTTTGAGCATTATAAAGACTAATACCCCGTAACATGGTATACGGCTTGAATAATTTTAACCATCCTTTCTGGTCGACTGTAACTCCATGGTCTACTTTCCAAGTATTATTAAAGCCTATCTAATCTTCGAATTAATAGGAGGCAGAAAAAGGAGACACACCCCTTAGTATTCTGCTTGGCTATGAACGTAGGTGCAGAATTATCCTACTTGGACCATGGCACAAGGGTGCCTGTATTAGCGCAAGGCAGCACATTGTAAGCCAGCACAAAGAGTGGGCAGGAATGCACAATATCTTGAATAATGTGGTGCGTTCCAGCTCTCTCCATTTGACTCAGTGCGATAAGGTGCCTTCCTGTGTTGCATCAAAAACTGATCAATCTGCACCTTACATAGTAAACAATGGCCCACGGCCCATATATAATATCCTTCATACAGAGGAGCTGCTAGATCTGGCATCCTTTGTGTGGTATCCCCTTATCTTTTTGCCTCTGCCTCCTGTATTTTTGACTGTGTGCTGGATTTCACTTGCAGAACTGATTGTGCCACCCACAAGAATAGTCCTGTAAACATGTCTCAAACCTGCCATTGCAGTGTCTGTGTGGTCAGTTGTAAACTGCCATGTCGACCTGGGAAGTGCACCAACTTGCCAGGCCCAAACCTTTCCCTTTTAGTAGATATATAAGGAATCCCTAAGGTAGGCCCCAGGTAGTCCCATAGGCAGGATGCGGTGTATTTAAAAGGTAGGACATTTACTGGTGTGTGTTACATGTCCTGATAGTGAAATACTTTCACTATTCCAAGGCCAAGCTCTCCCATAGGTTAACATGGTCATTGCCTTGAAATATCTTTTAAATGTAATTTCCCACTGGGAGCAGATAGAGATGTGGAGTTTGGGGACTCCTAATTCACATTTTAAAACTAAATCTTTTGGTGAAGATGGTTCTTAGATTGCAAGTTTGAAAATACCACTTTGCTGGAAGGATGGGTATGTAGCTATGCATAGAACCTATATTTGATAATTATACATTAGTGTTCAGCTTAGGAATGACAGATATAGCTGGAGAAAGTTGGAGCTCAGGAACAGGGAACCCTCTTTCTTGATCCCCCATCTCACAAGTCTCCAGGGATCTAGCTTCAGGAGGGGGGGCTTTGGGGTGTTACACCACCCTAATAAATGTATTTTCTGGTAAACAGTTGGGTTCAGAGGTTTCAGTCAGGTATGGTGAGGTGCCTGTTGGATCTCACCAGGAACTTTTACATACATACGGACAAAAAAACACACTGTCTCCCTTTGCAAGTTTTGAAAAGTCTTCAAAAATGTTGGTAAGCTTTCAAAATTTTCAAAACACTGCGTTTTCTCTCACTTAATACTCCTACCAATGTGCACCCTTCTCTCTTTCCACTGCTCTTTAAGCTCTTCTCACTCACCCTGCCCCCATATAATGTATTTTTACATTATACGTCAGCATGATATTTGGGAAATCTGAAACTCACACACCCCCAGCCTTACTGACCAAGCCTCACTAATACAAATCCCATTAGGGCATCCACCCAACTGGTGATTTGGGTTGGTGGGAAGTGTGTAAGAGGTTGTTCATGTGACTATAGAATAGGGTGCTCTTGTTGGCATCTTATGCTATCCCAGGCATCCTGTGTGCTGGTCACAGTATTTATATGATTTCTTTATGGTTGAGAGGAGTTGTAGGAAAATCCCCCTTTTGGCATTGTTACCTCCACCACCTTTTGCCTGATATTGGTGCTGACTTGACTGAGAGATTGCTGGGATCCTACTAACCAGGCCAAAGCACTGGTGCTCTTTCCCTAAATTGTAGCATGGTTCCCACAATGGTACACCCCTGGCACCCAGCTGTGAGAAAGTAGCCTCTTTCTAGCATGGTTACCCCAACTTTTGGCCTGTTTGTGAGTGTGTGTCAGTGTGTTTTTACTGTGTCACTGGGATCCTGCTAGCCAGGACCCCAGTGCTCACATATAAAAACCTATATGTCAGTATGTTTTTCCTGTCTCACTGGGCTCCTGCTATCCAGGACCCCAGTGCTCATAGTTTGTGGCCTAATGTGTATGCCTGTGTAGTGCCTAACTGTTTCACTGAGGCTCTGCTAACCAGAACCTCAGCGCTTATGCTCTTGCTGCTTTTAAATTTGTCACTGTAGGCCAGTGACTTCATTTACCAATTTCAATTGTCATACTGGACCTTTTTTATAAGTCCCTAGTATATGGTACCTAGGTACCCAGGGCATTGGGATTCCAGGAGATCCATATGGGCTGCAGCATTTCTTTTGCCACCGATAGGGAGCTCAGACAAACCCTTGCACAGGACTGCCATTGCAGTCTGCGTGAAATAGTGCACACACTATTTCACAGCCATTTTCACTGCACTTAAGTAACTTATAAGTCACCTATATGTCTAACCTTCACCTGCTGAAGGTTAGGTGCAAAGTTACTAGGGTGAAGGCACCCTGGCACTAGCAAAGGTGCCCCCACATAGTCCAGGGCCATTTCCCCGGACTTTGTGAGTGCGGGGACGCCATTACACGTGTGCACTACATATAGGTCAATATGTATATGTAGCTTCACAATGGTAACTCTGAATATGGCCATGTAACATGTCTAAGATCATTGAATTGTCCCCCATTCCAAATCTGGTATTGGTGAGCCAAATCCATGAATCCTGGGGACTCCACTATGGACCCCATGTACTGCCAAACCAGCTCTCTGGGGTTTTCTCTGCAGTTACTGCTGCTGCCATTCCACACACAGGGTTCTGCCCTCCTGGGGTCTGGGCAGCCTGGTCCCAGGAAGGCAGAACAAAGAATTTCCTCTGAGAGAGGGTGTTACACCCTCCCCCTTGGGAAATAGGTGTTAAAGGCTGGGGAGAAGTAGCCTTTCCCAGCCTCTGGAAATGCTTTGGAGGGCACAGATGGTGACCTCCTTGCATAAGCCAGTCTACACCGGTTTAGGGAACACCCAGTCCCTTCTCTGGCACAAAACTGGACAAAGGAAAGGGGAGTGACTACTCCCCTGTCCGCCACCACCCCAGGGTTGGTGCCCGGAGATCCTCCAGTGTGTCCCAGACCTCTGCCATCTTGTTTCCGGAGGTGTGAGAGCACTCTGGAGGCCTCTGAGTGCCAGCAGGTGACGTCAGAGATCCCTCCTGAGAGGTGCTTTCCTGATTAGGTGGCCAATCCTCCTCTGAGGGATATTTAGGGTCTCTCCAGTGGGCTTTTCCTCAGATAACGACTTGCAAGAATTCACCAGAGTTCCTCTGCACCTCTCTCTTCGACTTCTGCCAAGGATCAAACACTGACTGCTCCAGGATGCCTGAAAAACTGCATCAAAGTAGCAAGAAGACTACCAGTGACACTGTAGCGCCTAATCCTGCTGGCTTTCTTGACTGTTTCCTGGAGGTGCATGCTTTGGGGGCTGCCTGCCTTCATCTTGCAATGGAAGCCACGAAGAAATTTCCCTTGGGTCGACAGAATCTTCCCCCTGCTTCAGCAGGCACCAAACTTCAGCTTCACTGGTACTCTGGGACCCCTCTCATCCTGATGAGTGTGGCCCCTGGAACACAGGTGGTAGGCCCAGGTGACCCAGACTGTCCAGTGGTCCAACTGTCCAAATTTAGAGGAGGTAAGTCCTTGCTTCCCCTCTCCAGACAGTAATCCTGTGCACTGTATGAACTGCAGCTACAAGGGCTTCTGTGCACATTTCCATAAACTCCTGCATGCACAGCCAAGCCTAGGTCCCCAGCACTCCGTCCTGCGATGCTCAGCTCCCTGAGTTGATCTCAAGTGTTGTGGGACCTCCTTCTGCAGTGTTGAGATGACCTCTGTGTTCGGACATCTTGAACCTGTGTTCAATGACTTCTGTGGGGGATTCCTGCATGTGCATGGGCTTTCTACATTGCTGAGGGCCCCCTTTGTCTCCTCTCCCAAGTGGCGAAATCCTGGTCCTTCCTGAGCCCAGGCAGCACCCTTTTTCTTTAAACGCAACTCTTGCAGCTAGCAAGGTTTGTTTGCTGTATTTTTCCAAGGAAACAACTCTGACTCCTCCAGCATGCTGTGGGACATCTTCTGCACAAAGAAGAAGTTCCTAACATCTTTCATTGTTGCAGAATCTTCAGCTTCTTCCACCTAGAGGCAGCCATTTTGCACCTTCATCCGGGGCTTAGTGGGCTCCTGCCCCCCTGGACACTTTCGCAACTCTTGGACTTGATCGCCTTCCTTTGCAGGTCCTCAGGTCCAGGAATCCATCTTCAGTGCTTTGCAGTCTGTTGTGGTCTTTTCAAAATCCCTTATCACTACTTTAGTGTGTTTCTGGGGAAATAGCAGTACTTTACTTCTACTTTCCAGGGTCTTGGGGTGGGGTATCTTGGACACCCTTAGTGTTTTCTTACACTCCCAGTGACCCTCTACACACTACACTAGCCTAGGGGTCCATTTGTGATTCACATTCCACTTTCTTAGTACATGGTTTGTGTTGCCCCAAGGCCTATGGCATCCTATTGTATTCTACAGTGCAATACTTTCTGACTGTTTTACTTACCTGATTTTGGTTTGTGTGTATATTTTGTGTATTTTACTTACCTCCTAAGGGAGTATATCCCCTGAGATATTTTTGACACATTGTCACTAAAATAAAGTACCTTTATTTTCAGTAACTCTGAGTATTGTCTTTCTTATGATATAGTACCATAGTATGATATGAGTGGTATAGTAGGAGCTTTGCATGTCGCCTAAGCTACTCTTCTATAGCTACCTCTACCAGCCTAAGCTGCTAGAACACTACTAATCTACTAATAAGGGATAACTGGACCTGGCACAAGGTGTAAGTACCATAGGTACCCACTATAAGCCAGGCCAGCCTCCCACACCCAGGAAGACAGAACAAGGGATTTCCTTTGGGAGAGGGATGTTACACCCTCTCCCTTGGAAATAGGTGTTACAAGCTTGGGAGGGTTAGCCTACCAAGCCACTGGCAATGCTTTGAAGGGCACATTTGGTGCCCTCCTCGCATAAACCAGTCTAGACCGGTTCAGGGACCCCCAGTCCCTGCTCTGGCACAAAACTGGACAAAGAAAAGGGAAGTGACCACTCCCCTGCCAACGCCACCCCAGGGGTGGCGCTTAGAGCTCCTCCAGAGAGTCCCTGGGTTTTACCATCTTGGATTTCAAGTTGGCAGGGAACTCTGGGAGCATCTGAGTGGCCAGTGCCAGGAGGTGATGTCAGAGCCCTCCCCTGATAGGTGCTTACCTGGTTAGGTGACCAATCTCCTTTTCAGGGTTATTTAGGGTCTCTCCTTTGGGCGGTTCTTCAGATTCTGATTGCAAGACTCTAGCAGGAATCCTCTGCACATTCCACTTGGACTTCTCAGTGACAAAACTGAATTATTTGTTCACTTATAAAAGTTTAATAAAGAATTGAAAAAAAAAAAGAAAACTGCATCTGGACCCTTCAGGAACTCTACAAACTGCAACAAAGGAGCAAGACGCCTTCTGCAACATTGTATCTTCAGCTCCTGCCAGAAACTGCAACTGTTTCTCCAGTCGTGCATCCTCTGAGGACAGCATGTCTTCAGCCTGCACCAGGAGAATGAAGGAATCTCCCCTGGGGTGAAAGAGTCACACCCCTGCTTCAGCAGGATCCTCACTGCATCAATTACTGGCAGTGTGGATCCCCTTTCTTGCTGAGCTGCGTGGATCCTGCACCATAGGTGGTAGACTGAAGTGGTCCTGAAGGTCCAAACATCCTGCTGTCCAACTTTGGTTGAGGTAAGTGCCTGCCTCCCCACGCAAGACAGTACCCCAGGGCTCCATGTGTTTTGCAGTTGCCAAGGCTTTTTGGCATTCTTCCACAAAGTTCTTCATGCACCTTGTAGCACTGGCCCCCAGCACTCCAACCTGCGATGCACAGCTTGTTGAGTGGTTCTCTGGCGACGTGGGAGCCTTCGTCGTAGTGCTGCGTAGGCCCTTTCTGCAACTTCTTTGTTCCTGTGCTGTGGGACTCCTGTGTGCAGTGCCTGGTCTTCTATGGGCTCTCTGAGTTGCACCCTCTGCCTCCCCCTCCTGGGTAAAGTCCACCTGGTCCTTCATTGTACCGGGCAGCACCATTTTCCCCTAACCGTGAGCTTGGCGTGTGCCAAGCCTTGTTGGAGGACTCCAGCGACATAAACCAGACTGCAATTTCCATTATGCTTGAGACATCATCTGCACCAACCAGGAACCCGAATCTGTCATCTTGGGTGCAGTACTGACAGTTCTTCTTCACCAGTGATTTTTCTTTTGCACCTTCATCGGGGTCAGCAGGGGCTCCTGTGCTTCTTGGACTTGGTCCCCTTCATCCACCAGTCCTCAGGTCCAGGAATCCATTGTTGGTGTCTTGCAGTCTCTTCTGGTTCTTGCATAATCTTCTTTCTCGTTTCTGTGTGTGTTCTGGGAAAGTTACTGTGTTTTACTCCTCCTTTCCTGGGCACCGGGGTGTATTCTAGTACTTTCCTTTGGGGTTTTCTAGTACTCCCAGCTCCCCTCTACACACTACACTTGCCTAGGTGGGAACCCAACTTTCACATTCCACCTTTTTAGTATATGGTTTGTGTTCCACCTAGGCCCATTTCTAACTATTGTGATTTTCACTAATAACACTGTTTTCTACCTGTTTTTACACCTGTTTCTGCATACTATTGAATATCATTTGTGTATTACTTACCTCTGTGAGAAAGTAGCCTCTTTCTAGCATGGTTTTCCCATCTTTGGCTAGTTTGTGTTTTTTTAATGTGTCACTGGAATCCTGGTAGTCAGGACCCCAGTGCTTAAGGTTTGTGGCTTATTGTCAGGATGTTTCACTGTTTTCGTCAGTGTGCTTCACTGTGTCACTGGGATGCTTCTAACCAGAACCCCAGTGCTTACGCTCTCTCTGGTTCCAAATTTGTCCATAGGGAGCCCATACAAAGGCTTCTACAGGACTGCCATTGCAGCCTGTGTGCTATAGTGCATACACTTTTTCACTGCCATTTGCGCTGCACCAGGTCACTTAAAAGTCACCTATATGTCAGATCTTCAGACCCTGAAGGCTGGGTGCAAAGTACCTATGTGTAAGGGCACCCTTGCACTAGCAGAGGTGCCCCCACATTGTCCAGGACCATTTTCCCAGACTTCATGAGTGCAGGGACGTCATTTTAAGTATCCTCTCTACATAGGTCAATAGCTATGTACAGCTTCACAATGGTAACTCCGAATATGGCCATGTAAGGTGTCTAACCGCTGGGAATTGTACCCCAATACTGATTCCAGTATTGGTTGCACAATCCCACGCACTCTGGGGGCTCCACAGCAGACCTCCAATTTTGTGATACCAGCCTTCAGAGGTTTTCACTGCAGCCCCAGCTACTGCCACCTCACAGACCGGCTTCTGCCCTCCTGGAGCTTGAGCAGCTTAATTCCTAGAAGGCAGAACTATGCATTTCCTTCAGAAGAAGGGTATTACACCCTCTCCCCTTGGAAATTGCTGGAATAGGCATGGGAGTGGTATCCTCCCAGAACCTCTGGAAATGCTTTGAAGGGCACAGATGGTGCCCTCCTTGCATAATCCAGTCTACACCAATTCAAGGACCCACAGTCCCTGCTCTGGTGCGAAACTGGACAAAGGAAAGGGGAGTGACCACTCCTCTGTCCATCACCACCCCAGAGGTGGTGCCCAGAGCTCCTCCAGAGTGTCTCTGGGTTTTGCCATCTTGAATTCCACATTGGTGGGGCACTCTGGGAGTGTCTGTGTGGCCAGTGCCAGCATGTGATGTCAGAGACCCCTCCTGACAGGTGCTTACCTGTTTAGGTGGCCAATCCCCCTCTCAGGGCTATTTAGGGTCTATTCTGGGTGTTTCTTCAGATTCGGATTGCAAGACTCCAGCAGGAATCCTCTGCATCATTTTCTTCATCTTCTACCAATGGGTCAACAGCTGACTTCTCCAGTAACTCTACAAAACCTCAACTAAGAAGCAAAGATGACTTCTGCAACATTGTATCATCAGCTCCTGCCAGCAACTGCAACAGTTTCTGGGTTGTGCATTCTCCGAGGACTGCCTGTCTTCAGCCTGCACCAGAAGAACCGAAGAAATCTCCCATGGAGTGACTGAGTCACTTTCCTGCTTCAGCAGGCACCTCACTGCAGCAACGACCAGTGGCTTGGGTCCCCTCGCCAGGCGATAGGGTTAAATCCACAACACGGGTAGTGGACTAAAGTGACTCTGACAGTCCTAAAGTCCAGCTGTCAAACTTTGGTGGAGGTAAGGGCTTGCCTCCCCATGCATGACAGTACCCCCGTGCACCATGTGACTTGCAGTTGTCACGGCTTTAGTGCACCCTTCCAAAATGTTTTATGTGCACAGCACAGCTTAGGCCCTCAGCAATCCTTCCTTGGATGCACAGTTTCCTGAGTGGTTCTCCGGCGGTGTGGGAATCCTTTGTGTTGTGCTGCATGGGCCTCCATTTGCACCTTCTTTGTGCCAATGCTGTGGGACTCCTGTGCATGCTGCCTAGTCTCCTGAGGGTTCTCAGAGTTGCTGAGAGCCCCCTCTCTCTCTGCTCCTCCTAGGTAGAGGCCACCAGGTCCCTCCTCATCCCGGGAAGAGCCATTTTCTGCTAACGGCGATGTTTGCGTCTGCCAAGGCTTGTTGGCCGAATCCAGCAACGCAAACCAGACTGCATTCATCCATCCAGCGTGGGACATCTTCTGCACCAACCAGGAACCCATATCTGTCTTCTTTGGTGCAATACTGACTTTGTCTTCTCATTGGTGGTTCTCCTTTTGCACCTTCATCCGGGTTAGCAGGGGCTCCTGTTCTCCCTGGACTCTTCAGTGCTTCTTGGATTTGGAGACAAAGATAAAAACAAGGAATCTTCATTAGACCCACAAAACTCTTCTGGGGTGGGTCTAAATCCTCTTCTCACAACCATCAGAAAAAAAGCCTTGGTGTTATATCTGTAGGATTAAAGGCATAAGGCAGGAGACAGTTCTTGCCCTAAGAAAAGCACCAAGCATCCCAACACGTCAACCCCCACTGTTTCAGGTAATACCCCTAACAATACCAGTGGTGGTGGGAAAACTAACACTACAAATAGTCAGTTCAAGGGTGTAGCAGGGCTGACTCTGGGAAATGTAGTGGGGGTAGTTTGGTTAGGGAAATCACTGAGGCTGTTTTAGTCTCTGATGGTGGCATTGACCTTGCCACCCTTTTTGCTTTTCTCCTTAATATGAATAAGTACAAGCAGCAACCCATAATAAATGGTGTTCAGGTTGAGGCCTACAGGGACACAGGTGCCAGTGTCACAATGGTGACTGAAAAACTGGTGCCCCCTGAGCAACACATACTTGTTCATCAGTACCAAGTGACTGATGCCCTTAACAACACTGTAAGCCACCCCATAGCTTTTGTTGTTTTCAAATGGGGGTGGTTACTGGTCCTAAGAAAGTTGCGGTGTCCACAGACCTACCTGTGGAGTGTCTACTATGGAACAACTTGGAGACTTCAGCTTGGACTGAAGTGGAGTTGAAAGCCCATGCAGCCATGCTGGGCAATCCTGTGCACATCTTTGCTTTGACAAGGGCTCAGGCCAAAAAGCAAAGAAGTCAGGGAAACTTGGATCCTGAAACCATGGACCAAGAGCTTCCCAAAAGCAGGGGTAGAAAGGGTAAAAAGTTATCCACTACCCCTCCCTCCACTGATGATTCCCCCTTTGAAGAGAAGGAGTCAACTTCCTGGACAGGACCTACATATGAAGAACTTCAAGCTGGCACAGCAGAACTCTTAAGGGCAGAGGGGCCTGCCAGGGAGGAGTTACGTGTGGCACAGCAAACCTGCCCACACTTGAGGGTTTGAGACAGCATGCTGTCAACGAAGAGGCAGGGGATATCAGTGGCACCCACAGGGTGTACTGGGACAACAATCTCATGTATTCTGAGGCAAGGGAACCCAAACCTAGTGCCACCAGGAGACTGGTCATTCCCTTGCAATACAGGGGATTTTTGTTGACCTTAGCTCATTATGTTGCCCTTGCTGGGCATCTGGAGCAAATCAAGACCCGTGACAGACTGGTCCCTCAATTTCACTGGCCTCACATGTCTGAAGATACTAAGGAGTTTTGGTGCTCCTGTGTCACTTGTCAAGACATGTGGCTCTCCAAAGGCCCCCTTAATCCCACTGCCCGTGGTTGGGGTACCCTTTGAAAGGGTAGGGGTTGATATTTTTGCCCCTTTGACCCTCCCACATCTTCTGGAAACAGATTTATTCTGGTGGTGGTGGACCATGCCACCAGGTATCCAGAAGCCATACCTCTCAGGACCACCTACAGCAACTGTAGTGGCCAAGGCCCTAGTGGGAATCTTTTCAAGGGTGGGTCTCCCAAAAGAGGTGGTATCAGACAGAGGTAGCAAATTCAGGTCTGCATACTTGAAAGCAATGTGGAAAGAGTGTGGTGTAACTTATAAATTCACCACACCTTATCATCCCCAAACAAATGGGTTGGTTGAGCGTTTTAATAAAACACTCAAAGGCATGATAATGGGTGCTGGAAATAGCCTTTCTGCAGGGTCACCCAAAACCTTTTGCCTTCCTCCTTCCCCATTTCTGACCTAATTTTTACTGGCTTTAGGACTCTGCACACTTTACCACTGCTAACCACTGGTAAAGTGCATATGCTCTCTCCCTAAAACATAGTGACATTGGCTCATACCCAATTGGCATATTTAATTTACTTGTAAGTCCCTAGCAAAGTGCATTACCTGTGCCCAGGGCCTGTAAATAAAATACTACTAGTGGGCCTGCAGCACTGGTTGTGCCACCCATATAAGTAGCCCTTAACCATGGCTCAGGCCTGCCACTGCAAGGCCTGTGTGTGCAGTTTCACTGCTACTTCGACTTGGACTTTAAAGATAATTGCCAAGCCTTAAACTCCACTTTTTCTACATATAATTCACCCCTAGGTAGCCCATAGGGCAGGGTGCTATGTAGGGAAAAGGCAGAACATGAGCATGTGTGTTCTATATGTCCTGGTAGTGTAAAACTCCTAAATGTGTTTTACACTGCGTTGAGGCCTTCTCCTTTCATAGGATAGCATTAGGGCTACCCTCATATACTGTTTGAATGGTATATTCTAATGTGAAAGGAGTAGCCAGGTCATATTTAGTATGGACAGAATGGTAATAGAAAATCCTGCTTATAGGTGAAGTTGGATTTAATGTTACTATTCTAGAAATGCCACTTTTAGAAAGTGAGCATTTCTCTATACTTAAATTCTTCTGTGGCCTGCCCTAACACAATGGACTGCCAAACACCCTACTGGGACCCTGGCAGACAGAATGGAACCGAAAGGGAACCTTGTGCACTTCTAAGCCACTCTTTGAAGTCTCTCCCACTTCAAAGGAACATTTGGGTATTTAAACAGGGCCTCTGACCCTACCAACTCAGAAAACTTCTGGACACTTCAAGATACTCCTTGGGACAGACACCCTGTCCCAGGACCTGCAACCTGCAAAAAGGAACTGCTTGGCTGCCCAAAGAGCTCACCTGACTGATTTTCTGCAAAGGACTGCTGCCTTGCTGTTGCCTTGCTGCCTTGCTGCCCTCTGGCTCTGCTGAGGGGTGCTCTCCAAGGGCTTGGATTGAGCTTGCCTCCTGTTTTTTGATGTCTCACGGCCAAAAATACTTCATCTGTGCCAAGAACTTCTTGTGTGGCCAAAAATCAATGCACAGCCTGCCGGAATCGACACAGCCTGCACTGCAGTGAGAAAATCACCTCACTCCGAACCGGAACGATGCAGCCCTGCTCCCTCAGTGGAGTTCGACACAGGGCCAGCGTTGCGACACAGCGCCTGCCGTGTGACAGACATTGCCCTGCATCGCCCACTGGAACAATGCAGCTCCTGTGATTTTGTGCTGCATGCCCAGGATTTGTCCGCATTGTTCCTGGGGCGTCCAAATGCCCTGCAACCCAAAGAGGATCCAAGTCCACTCGCCGGAAATCAACACCAGGCCCTAGCTGCAAGGAAAATATTGATGCATCGTCTGTGTGCGCCTGGAGAAACCGATGCACACCTCTCAGTTTTCCACGCATCTTCTCCTCTGTGATCCCTTGCACATAATGTAGAAGCAAACCAGGTAGTTTGTGCTTGCAAGAGACACTTATTGCTTTTAAGATCTTAAGACTCTTCTTATCATTGTCTAAAGTGATATTTCAAGGTGTACTTATCAAATCTTGATTGTTTGTGACCTTATTTATACTCAGAAAAATATTCTATATTTTTCTAAAACCTGTGTGGTGTATTATTGAGCTGTTTATACTGTGCTATTGCATGATTTATTGCACAAATGCATTACACATTGCCTTCTAAGTTAAGCCTGACTGCTCAGTGCCAAGCTACCAGAGGGTGGGCACAGGATAGTTTGGATTGTGTATGACTTACCCTGACTAGAGAGAGGGTACTTGCCTGGACAGGGGGTAACCTGACTGCCAACCAAAGACCCCATTTTTAACACTGGTGATCAGAGGTGAGCACAGGACTTGTATTTGTGCAGTGACATACAATAGCTAAGTGTACACTACCTACCCACAGTTGAAGGTCAACTTAATTTTTTTAATCTTTTTCTGTAATTTCGTTTCTGCCTGACAGTTTTAACTAAATCGTCATTCAACATGTCTCTGGCTGGGTCTCAAGCAGGAGCCGAAGATTTTGACCTACCTCAACAATCGGCCTCTCTGAAAAACTCAGGAGAACGATGGGATGTCCTGTTACCATGCCTCCACTTTGCCTACAGGGAGGTTCACCCAAAAAGGAGTGGGGTACAGCCCCTTTAAACTCCTCTTTGGTCACCCTGTTAGGGGTCTATTACCTCCTGTCAAGGAGGGTTGAGAGCAACCCCTGAAGCCCCCTAAGCAAGATATTGTGGACTATGTGCTTGACCTAAGATCAAGAAGGGCTGAGTACACGAAGAAGGTCACTAAGAACCTTCAGGCAAGCCACGAGTTGCAAAAGCAATGGCATGACCAGAAGACTGCCCTGACAGTGTACCAACCATGTCAGAAAGTGTGGGTCCTGGAGCCTGTGGCACCAAGAGCACCCCAAGACAAATGGAGTGGACCACACATCATAGTGGAGAAGAAGGGTGAAGTCACTTATTTAGTTGACCTTGGCACTCCTAGAAGTCCTCTCAGAGTATTTCATGTGAACCGCCTAAAGCCCTACTATGACAGGGCTGACTTAACCCTGCTCATGGCCACTGATGAGGGACAGAAGGAAGAGAGTGACCCTCTCCCTGATCTCTTCTCCAATATTGCAGCTGATGGCTCAGTAGATGGAGTGATCCTAGCAGAGTGCTTTACTGAATCTCAGCAGAAGGACTGCAGGAACCTCCTAGGCAAGTTCGCTGAAATGTTTTCCTTAACACCTGGTTAGACTATATGATGTGAATACACCATTGATATATGGGACAGTTTGCCTGTTAAAAGTAAAATGTATAGGCAACCTGATCATGTTAGGGATTGCATCAAATCTGAAATGCAGAAGATGATTGACCTAGGAGTGATTGAGCACTCTGACAGCCCCTGGATTAGCCCAATGTGCTGGTACCAAAACCTCACTCCCAAAAAGGGAAACGAGAGATGAGGTGCTGCGTAGATTATAGAGGGCTCAACACAGTCTGATGCTCACCCTATACTCAGGGCAGATGAGCTAATCGATACCGTGGCATTTGACAAGTATATAAGCACTTTTGACTTGACTGCAGGGTATTGGCAGATCAAACTGTCACAAGATGCAAAACCTAAAACTTCTTTCTCAGCCATTGGAGGGCATTATCAGTTTACAGTTATGCCCTTTGTTTTGAAGAATGCACCTGCCACTTTTCGGAGGTTGGTGAACACAGTCCTTCAAGGTCTGGAAGAGTTTACTGCAGCATGTCTAGATGATAGATCAGTCTTTAGCTCCACCTGGGATGACCATCTGGTTCACCTCCGGAACATTTTAGAGGCTCTGCAAAAGGCAGGCCTTACTATCAAGGCTTCAAAGTGCCAGATAGAGCAGTGGAAGGTGGTTTATCTGGGACACCTGGTAGGTGGAGAACATATTGAACCACTACAGGGGAAAATCCAGACTATTTTGGATTGGACTCCCCCTACATCAAAGACCCAGGTCAGAGCCTTTGTAGGTCTCACTGGGTATTACAGGAGGTTCATTAAGAACTATGGCTCACCTCAAAGAAGATGCCTAAAAAGGTATTATGGACAGCCAGCTGTCAAAAAGTTTTGAGAAGCTAAAACAGGCCATGTGCTCTGCACCTGTCCTAAAAAAGCCCAAACTACTCCAAGAAGTTCATAGTTCAGACTCATGCTTCAGAGGTAGGGGTGGGGGCAGTTCTTTCACAGCTTGGTACAGAGGGCCAGGATCAACCAGTAGCTTTTTATTAACGGAAGGTTGACCCCCTGACAGAGGTGTTGGTCAGCTATAGAAAGGGAGGCCTTTGCTGTGGTCTGGGCCTTGAAGAAGTTGAAACCATACCTCTGTGGAACTCACTTCATTGTTCAGACAGACCACAAACCTTTCTTATGTCTAAAGCAGATAAAAGGAGAAACCCCCAAATTGTTGAGGTGGTCCATTTCCGTACAGGGTGATGGACTTTACAGTTGAACATAGACCTGGGAGTAACCACCCCAATGCAGATGGACTCTCCAGATATTTCCACTTAGACAATTATGACTCATCTGGGCAAGGTAAGCCTTATTGTCCCTCATTTGTGGGGGGGTGGGGACGGGGAAGTTGTGTAGTAGAGTACCCTCTTTTTGCCATGGTTACCCCCATTTTCTGCCTGATGTCAGTGTGCTTGACTGTCTTCACAGGGCTCCTGCTAATCAGGACCCTAGTGATTATGCTCTCTGTCCTCTAAATTTTGTTGTTTCATACTGATAACCCAGTATTTCACCCACAATTGACATACTGGGGCCCCCTTATAAGTCCCTAATATATGGTACTTAGGTACCAAGGGCGTTGGGGTTCCAGGGGATCCCTATGGGCTGCAGCATATATTTTGCCACCCATAGGGAGCCCAAGCAAAGGCTTCTGCAGGACTGCCACTGCAGCCTGTGTGAAAAAGTGCAAGCACCCTTTCACTGCCATGTACACTGCACCAAGTCACTTATAAGTCACCCCTTTAGCAGGCCCTTCAGCCCTGAGGGCAGGGTGCAAAGTACCTGTGTGTGAGGGCATCCTGCACTAGCAGAGGTGCCTCCATGACCTCCAGAACCATTTTCCCGGACTCCGTGAGTTTGGAGATGTAATTTTACACGTGTACTGGACATAGGTCGCTACTTATGCCCATCTACATAATGGTAACTCAGAACATAGGCATGTTTGGTATCAAACATCTTTGAATCATACCCCAAGGCTTTTGCAAGCATTGGTTGTATGATTCCATGCACTCTGGGGGCTCCTTGAAGGACCCCCAGAATTGCCATTGTAGCCTTCTGAGGTTTTCCATGTAGCCCCAGCTGCTGCTACCTCACAGACAGGTTTCTGCCCTGCTGTTGCTTGAGAAGCTCAAGCTCAGGAAGGCAGAACAAAGGATTTCCTCTGGGAGAGGGGTGTTACATCCTCTCCCTTTGGTAAGAGGTGTTACAGACTTGGGAGGGGTAGCCTCCCCAAGTCACTGGCAATGTTTAGTGCCCTCCTAGTATAAACCAGTCTACACCAGTTCAGGGACCCCCACTCCCGGCTCTGGTGTGAAACTGGACAACAGAAAAGGGAGTGAACACTCCCCTGTCCATCACCACCCCAGGGGTGGTTCTCAGAGATCCTCGAGAGGGTCCCTGGGTTTTGCCATCCTGGATATCAACTTGGCAGGGAACTCTGGGAGCATCTGAGTGGCCAGTGTCAGCAGGTGACATCAGAGCCCTCCCCTGAAAGAGACTTACCTGGTTAGGTGACCAATCCACCTTTCAGGGCTATTTAGGGCATCTCCTTTGGGTGGTTCTTCAGATTCTTATTGCAAGACTCCAGCAGGAATCCTCTGCACTCTCCACTTCAACTTCTCACTGACGAAAATGCATCTGGACCCTTCAGGAACTCTACAAACTGCAACAAAGAAGCAAGACACATTCGACAACATTGTATCTTCAGCTCCTGCCAGCAACTGCAACTGTTTCCCAGTCGTGCATCCTCGGAGGACAGCCTGTCTTCATCCTGCACCAGAAGAACGAAGCAATCTCCCTTGTGGTGAAGGAGTCACCCCCTGCCTCAGCAGGCACCTCACTCCATTGACGACTGGCTGTCAGGATCCCCTCTCTTGCTGAGCTGCATGAATCCTGCATCACGGGTGGTAGAGTGAAGTTGTCATGATGATCCAGATGTCCTACTGTCTACTTTGGTGGAGGTAAGAGCCTGCATCCCCACGCAAGACAGTACCCCCATGCACTACATATTTTGCAGTTGCCAAGGCTTGTTGGCATTCTTCCACAAAGTTCTTTGTGCACCTTGTAGCTCCAACCCCCAGCACTCCATCCTGCATCGCACAGGTTCCTGAATGGTTTTCCGGCGACATGGAAGACTTTGTCGTAATGCTGCATGGGCCCTTTCTGCAAGTTCTTTATCACCATTCTGTGGGACTACAGTGTGCACTGCCTGGTCTTCTGGGAGCTCTCTGAGTTGCTGAGAGCCCTCTCTGCCTCCCCCTCCTGGGTAGTGTCCACCTGGTCCTTCCTGGTCAGTCCCATTTTCTGCTAACTGTGAGCTTTGGGTGTGCCAACGATGCAAACTAGACTGCAAACTTCCATCCAGCGTGGGACATCATCTGCGACAACCAGGAACCTGAATCCATCTTCTTGGGTGCAGTACTGACTATTCTTCTTCAGCAGTGGTACTTCTTTAGCACCTTGATCTGGGTCAGCAGAGGTTCCTGTTCTTCCTGGACTCTTCTGTGCTTCTTGGACTTGGTCCCCTTCTTCCACAGGTCCTCAGGTCCAGGAATCGGTTGTTGGTGTTGTGCAGTCTCTACTGGTTCTTGCATAATCTTCTTTCTCATTTTTGTGTGTGTTCTGGGAAAGTTACTTTGTTTTACTCCTGCTTTCCTGTACACTGGGTGGGTTCTAGTACTTCCCTTTGGGTTTTTCTGGCACTCCAAGCTCCCCTCTACACACTGCACTTGCCTAGGTGGGAACCCGACTTTCGCATTCCACTTTTTTAGTGTATGGTTTGTGTTCCCCCTAGGCTCATTTCTAACTATTGTGATTTTCACTACTTGCACTGTTTTCTAACTGTTTTTAAACCTGTTTCTGCATACTAGTGTATATAATTTATGTATTCCTTACCTCCTAAGAGAGTATAGACTCTATGGTAGTTTTGGTATTTGTGTCCCCAAAATAAAGTACCTTTATTTTTGTAACACTGAGTGTTTTCTTTCATATGTGTGAGTACTGTGTGACTACGGTGGTATTGCATGAACGTTGCATGTCTCCGAGATAAGCCGTGGCTGCTCATCCACAGCTACCTCTAGAGAGCCTTGGTTCTAGACACTGCCTACACTACACTAATAAGGGATAACTGGACCTGGTATAAGGTGTAAGTACCATAGGTATCCACTACAAACCAGACCAGCCTCTAACACTTAATGGCAAGGTTTTGACCTGAGAGTTTATTTTGACACAGTAAGTTGCAATTTTTCCACCACAACGGTCAAGCTACAGTGGTAGATTTGAAGCCATGTTTGTGCAATCAGTGTAGTGGATGGCACAAAGGGAGCTGCAGCCCTCTAGTGGCATTTACATTTCAGGCCAGGGGTATTCTTTGAAACATATACTAAGGACTTATAGGCAAGTGAAATAGGCAATTAGGTGTTAGCCACCTACTACATATTTTAAAGGTCAGAGCATATGTGTTAGGGCCTGGTTAGCTTTGGCCCAGCACACCAATCTACAAAACAGCATCATCAGTCCATACAAAATGGTGTGGTCACTCAAAAAGAAACTCTTTCTCACACTGTTAATTCACAATAGTTTCAAATGAACAAAATGTCAGTACAAAATCAAGCCAGTGATTAGACAATGAAGCAAATTGTTTTGCATTGCCAAATTACAATATGAATAATGGAATTGACTAAAATATCTTTTTAATGGCGTTTTCATCCTTTAATAACTAAAATCTTCATGCAGCTGAAGTATTAGCAGCTTAGCAGCTTCTGCTGCGTATTTTGAACAAACTGTTTACCACTTAAATTCATATGCTTTGGTTTTGAAGTCTTCTCACTTTCAGGGCTGGTGTCAATTCACTTGCACCTCCTTATGCCTACCTAAGAAATTTGTAAAACTTCAAGTGCAGTGGTAACCTGCACTTGACCACTTGCCACCTCACCACTGTAATGGATTATTTTGAGTGGCAACTTTACTGTGTATCTGGACAATATAGATGTGGTAGTAACAATAGACCGACTAAACCCATCTATACGCCTAGTAAGCTAGTGATGTCTACATAACTGAGATTTACCTCTATTCTTGTTTGGAAGTACTTAAGGCAGTCAGACCCTTAGTAAAAGACTCAATATTGTTATTAATGCATTGAAAGCATTCACTAGTTAATGCTAACGCCTACCGCTTTATATTATTTTACACCTTTGTACAAAGAAGACACTGTTCTAGAAATATCTTTTTACACTGGTTTCTCTGAACTGATGATGTTGATTTTCAATTTTTTTCAAATTCTTGTGGAGCTGAGTCTCCACCTTGATATTTCTGGAGACACGTAACCTATTTACAGATTTTTCATGTAGGTGCCTCCTTCATAATATACTCCTCCAAATTCCCTGGGTGTAAATTATTCTTGCATTTCTTTTTATGGTTTATTGCATGGTTGAGCACACTGTCATCTCATATAACTCCACATGGAATAGGAGTGTTTGTCAGTAGTGTAGTGTCACCAGATTGCATCAAATCCATTTCCAGTTCTCACTCTTGCTTTTTCTTCACATTTTGGTATATCATTTACCTTGAGGTAACAATAACTCGCACCCCCGCGATGCAGTGTTTTCATCAATAATTTTATTGCAAATATTTCATTGATATTATCAATGATGTTACCAAAGAATTCATAAGTGTTATAATTTGTGGGCTTATTGGAAGTGCACGGTGAGGGTGCTAGTTATAGTTATCTTATGGCACGAGATATAGCTACTTGAGACAACTCTGTAACAGGTGAATTTCCATGGTTTTGCACGTTGTGAACTATAACGTCCCTGTAACCTTTGTTTTTTTAAGTGAATTTCTATCTTTTTTAAAATGTTATTATCTAACTATAATGTCCCTGTAACCTTTGTTTTGTTCAGTGAATGTCTATGTTTTTTTAATGTATAGTAATTTTTATTACTATAGTTAATCCAACCACTGCCACGCATGTTGGCCACAGGGCACTGATGCCAGTCCCCTATAAGCATCCAAACTTGCACCATGCATGGCCACACTCTGTGGCCAACCCCTCTAACCACCCAAGTCGACACTGCACATGGCCATTTGGCCGTGCATAGTGGGATTTGGCTACGGCCTGTATCTCTGGGTGTGAGAATATGTGTGAGAGGGTGTATCTGGGGGGGTGAGAGTGGCTGTGAGAGTGTCTGTCTGGGTGCGAGAGGGGATGCATCAGTGTCTTAGTGGGTGCATCAGTGTCTTTGTTAATCTGTGAGTTGGTGCATGAGGGTTCAGTGGGTCTGTGAGTAGGTGTGTGAGAGTCTGAGTAGGTCTGTGAGTGGGTGTGTGAGTGTCTAAGTTGGTCTGTGAGTAAGTGTGGGGCTGTGAGTGAGTACACATGGGTCTGAGAGAGAGAGTGAGATAGAGTTTTTTAGGCTTTGATGAATGATATACATAAAAATGAGATATTTCAGGACAAATTGAAAAGAAACATGTATTTGTCAATTAAAAAGAGTGAGATCACATTTCAGTATGTGCATTAAACCTTTAAAGTTTAAAAGTAATTAAAGAGGGAAAGTGACCTTGGACACACCTGGAGTAGTACCCTCAACTTTCAGTGCGAAGGTCTGTGACCTTAACCTATAGGCCATAGGTGACTACTTACTGTGATGCACTGGAGAGAGAGTGCCAGGAATGAGTGGGGAGCATCAAAGCTCCTGCAGTACTAGCCGGCTCCCCGCATACTGCAGGAGCAGGCATTGCTCCCACAAGCAAAGAGCTGCTTTAAAAAGCAGCTCCCTGTATTTGGCAGCAATGTTTTCATCTATTTCCCTGCACGCATATTTGTGTTCCTGGGAAACAGATGAAAACTCTGCTTTCTGCCAGCAGGAGATGCTTGGCAGCTCCCGCTCTAAAAAAACTGACGGTCTTTGCTTTTGCAAAAGCAAACAGCTATGTCTGGGGTGGGCACTCTGGGACTTGGCAGGAGCTGGCCGTGGGGGGTGGTGGTCCCAGAGCCATTATTGACTCCACAAGAAGGGCAGTGAAGCCCCCTCCAATGAGCATTTCCCTGGGGAGGTGGTGGTCCCTGGGGCTTGGAGTCTTCAATGAAACCCCTTTACTCTTTTATTTTAGCCCTGGGAAGGTGGTGGGCCTCGGGGCTGCAGGGGGGCGTGCGGCACCTGCATCATATTAGGTTAAATGGAAAGGCGGCAGTCCCTGGTGCTGCAAGAGGGGCTCACAGCCACCAGCAGGATATTAGTTTAGAACCCTGAGGACGTGGCAGTCCCTGGGGGTGCGGTGGGGTCTGTTCTGCCCCCCCATATCTTATTAGGTTAGAGCCCTAGGGAGGTGGTGGGCCCTGGGGTTGTGGGGGCCGCACAGCACCCTGCCTCATATTAGTTTAAAGACCCAGGGAGGTGGAGGTCTCCAGGGCTGCAAGAGAGGCTGGGCAGCCCCGCATCCATTTTTATAAAATCCAAGGGGAGGTGGCAGTCCGTCGGGCTACGAGGGGCTGGGTGGCCCCCCACATCCATTCTGATAAAAGCCCTGGGGAGGTGTTGGTCCCCAGGGCTGCAGGGGAGCTGGGAGAGTCCCCCATGTAAAATGTAATTGCCTTCCGGACCTGGCCCACCTGGTGGCTGTTCACAAAACAAGTGCTGGAGCTTATGCTTGGTTTTCTTGTTGTTTTTTTTGGCAGATGTGCAACAAAACTGAAAGAAAATGCTTTTTATGCCATGGGGGTCCCTTTGGGACCCCAGCATCAGAGCAAATGGGTCAGGGTGACTCTACCCACGCCCCTTTTCTAATTTTTTTACTCTTGTTTCTGGGACTCGGCAGATGCCAAGTCCCAACATGGCTGCCAACACTTTCTTGCTGAAGTGTTGACAGACAATCAGAGAGCACCACTAGATCGGGATGGTTCATGAAGCCTTTGGGTCCCTAGATATACAAATTTGTTTTTATTTTAATTACCAAAAAGTACTGAATGGATTTACACCAAATAACAAAAGTTCAGTTTCTGGACCAAGAGCTACCTTTCTGACAAATTTGGTGTAATTTCATCCAATGGTTCGGGCGCTATTGCTGTTTAAAACACCTATGGACAAAAAAATGGGGAAAAAGCGTTTTGGGCCCCCCTTTTTCTCGGCCCGCGCTTGACAGAACTTTCCAGACAGACGCTGAAGTGACTGTCATATTTTCTTGAAAATTTTGTGAGGATCAATCAAATGGCGATAAAGGTATTAGCAAACATAAAACATTTATATATATCTATCTATATATCTATATCTTTCTATAGCTATATATGTATATATGTAAAGGTATATATATACATACATATTACCCGCAGGCGGTTGTTATAGTAGAAAAAAATATTTTGGACTTGCTTACATCTTTGGCGCCATTTCACTAATCTTCACAAAATGTTCCAAAGAAAGTGTTACTGACAATCATGTTGTACACAGGAAGTTATTGTGTGATCCGTCCAGCAGGGGCAGAGAAAAAGGGAGGGGTCAAAATTTTTGCATTTCCCATGATAATTCGCATAGGGATTTTGAACATGACTACAGCCCGAACTGCTGGACGGAACTGCACCAAATTTGCAGAAAAGTAGCTTTTGGTCCAGAAAGAACCTTTTTCTTCTTTGGTGTAAATCAGTTCAGTAGCTTTTGAGATAACAAAAGAAAAAGAAATATAGATATCTTGATGCGTGAAGGATTTGTGGAATAATAACAAGTTCATTCAGAGAAATGCACAGCTCTGACTGGCGGCCAACACTTCAACCAGAAAGTGTTGGCCGACATCTTTGGACTCGGCTTCAAAAAGAAGTCAACAAATAAGACAAGAGGCCAAGTTAGGGACTCCCTGACCCCTTTAAATAAATGTAATGTGGGGTATGCATTGCCACCCCGCAGCCCCCGGGACTGCCAACTCCCTGGGGCTTTACATGTTTGTGAGGTGGGGTGGCTTCTGCCCTCCCCCAAAGCCCCGGGGACTGTCACCTCCGGGTTTTAAACTTAGTGTGGGGGGTGTACATAGCCTCCCTGAAGTCCCAGGGACCATCAGCTCCCTGCGGCTTTAAAGTAAGTTAATGTAGGGGCGTAGCCTCCCTGCATCACCAGGGACCATCATTTCCCTGGGGATTTAAACTAATTAATGGGGGCTGCATGGCCTCCACGCAGCCCAGGGGACTGCCACCTCCCTGGGGCTTTAAATAAATGAATGCAGGGGGGCACCCCCCTCCCCCCCGCAGCCCAGGGACCACCACTTCCTTGGGGCTTTAAATAAATGAAATGCAGGGGGCCATGCAGCCTGGGACTACTTGTAATGCTGGAGAGGTCCATGTGGCCCCCGCTTGTGGATCCACTGATGGCCCTGGGGACTGTCACACCCCCAGGGTTGGCTCCAGTTATTTCCCCGGGCGTCCACCCACAGGACATTGCTGTTCTCTGTGACTTGGTGGGAGCTGACAGATCCCACCAAGTCATAGCAAACACTCTGCTCGGATGAAATGTCAAACAGCTCTCACTTCATGCAAGTGGATGTTTCCTCTGTTTCCTTGCTCATGGAGATGCAGACAGGGAAACAAAGGAAACTGCTCTCACAGAGAAGGAGCTGCTTTTGACAGCAATGCCGGCTCCCACAGGAGGTGAAAAACCGAAGGGGAACGTGGGGGACTTCAGGCTCCCCGGGCTGTCCTCAACATTGTGACTGGGTGCCCTGGGTGGCACCCAGGTCACATGGCTGGGCCCTGGGGTGATGGGGTCCCCGGAGCAGAGTTTGACCTTTGGGGAGGGGTGTCACATGGCCTGAACCATAAAATAAAATAAAATATTTAGGCCGGGCCCAGGCAGTCCGAGAATGGCATGTGGAGGCGGGCAGCCATGCAGACCCCAAAAAGTGTATATTTAGGACAGGCCCTAGGGAATATTGTCCCTGGGACTGAGATCAGCCTGGGGGATGGGGGTGGGTGCGGCTTATAGTTAGCCATAGGGCCTGGCCAGGTGCCAGGCCCTGCAGCTAACCCAGCTGTGCACAGCCTTTGGCTATGTGCATCGTGGGGTTGGGTGCTGGCCGGAGGACAGGCCCTGCAGCCATTTTCCACTGCGCATGGTGGTGCAGCCCGGGGTTGAGTGGTTATAGGGATTGGATGCAGGGCCTGGCCAGAGGCCAGCTCCTGCGGCCAACCGCCCCATGCACAGTGGTGCTTGAATTAACATAGGGTAATGGAAATTTCTTTACTTTAGAAAAAACATAGAAATGCACACAAAAAAACAAAGGTCACATGGATGATATGAAATAGAATTTAAAAAGTTAGAAATTCACTTAAAAAACAAGGGTTATGGGGACATTATAGTTAGGTTCTGAAGTTACTCCCACAAAACTAGAGAAATCAGCAGTTAGAGTTATTTCAAGTAACTATAACTTGCGTCCTAAGGTAACTATAACTCACACCCTTGGAATGCACTGCTATTTACTCCACAAATAACATCACTCACAACATCTTTGATAACATCATTGATAATGTCACTGTAACATCTGCAGTAAAATTATTGATCAGTTACTTGTGCATGGTGGGGGAGAGCTGTAGGTACCTTAGAGCGCGAGTTATATACTTATACTAGAAATAACTCTAACTATAACTGCTGAATTTCTCCTGTTTTGTGGGACTAAATTCAGAACCTAACTATAATGTCCCTGCAGCCTTTGGTTTATTAAGTGCATATACATATATTAGACTTATACATTATAGTTAGGGTCACATTTTAAATGTATAAAACCATAGAAATGTACTTGTTATAGTTATAGTTATCTCAAGTAACTATAACTCATGCCCTAAGGCAACTATGACCTGCGCCCCCGCAGTGCACAGTTTTTCATCCAAAATGTTAGTGAAAATATTACACTGATATTATTAATGATGTCATCAAAGATGTCATGAGTGATATAATATGTGGGGTAATCAGCAGTGCATGGTGAGGGCCAAGGTTATAGTTACCTTAGGCTATGAGTTATAGTTATTTGAGATAAGTCAATCAACTCCTCTAACCACCCTACCCCATGCTGCACATGGCCATTTGGCTGTGCATGACAGTAGTTGGCAACACTTCTGTCTCTCTGGGTTAGAAAATAGGTGTTAGAGGGTGTATCTAGGGGTGAGAGTGCCTGTGAGAGTGTCTGTCTGGATCTGAGAGTGGGTGCATCAGTGTCTTAGTGGGCACATCAGTGTCTGTGTGGGTCTGTCAGTGGGTGCATAATGGTTTCAGGGTGTTTGTGACTGGGTGAGTGAGAGACTGAGGGGGTCTGTGAGTGGGTAAGTGAGTGTCTGAGTGGGTTTGTGAGTGACTGCGTAAGGGTTGAAGAACCAGAACCTTATGGGCCTGGCGGCGCAGGGTACGCCTGAAATCTCCTTGGATTCACCTGCCTCAACTAACAGAGACACGGGACACTCTGTCAGGCGTAAAAGATCAGATTTTATTAGCTGCAGCTAGTACAGTTGTCCAAGAAGTACACAAGGTATGTTCTCAGGAGACTGCCACTTTACTTTGTGGCGCACAATCTTATATACCGTATAAAAACATTTATTAACTACATACACTCCCAGAACACATAGAAAGGAGCCAGTAAGAATAATGTAAAGATAGAACAGAGCCAATAGAAATGTCGGAAAACAAGACAGAACAAAGTATCAAGTGACTTAAGGTTGCCTCCCCTCCAGCTGTGTTTGTCACCCCTCCCTTGAACTAATTCATTAACCGATCCACAACGAAGTTGCATGTGGTGCGATAAGTTTGTGTGCGTTTGGAGGACAGTTGTGAAATGAGAGAATACTAGCAAAGGACAGCGAAGGCCAGACGATAAGATAAGATCGGCGGAGAATAGTGTGAGCCTACAGATAGTTGAAACAAGGATTAGAAAACCAGACAGGGATTAGTGTACTCGGTCAGACCTTAATACCAGCCTTGTAAAGATAGAGGCAGAAGACTGTTTTGAACACCATGTTGCAGAATAAGCAGAAAAGGCAGAATGGACTTCGTTCGCTGTGCTGCCTGAGTGAAGGCAACATAAAATGGCGGCGGGCCACAAAATGGCGGGTCGATACGATCGTATTAAAAATCGAATTTCCTCAGACCCTCCTTTTGCCAGAACTCAGGCAAGATACACAAACTCATGTTAATCTGAGTCGATGTCTATGGCCATGAGGTCATCAAGCTGTTGCTGTACCATCATTTTGATATTCTCTGTTCTTTGTGACTTGGGTTTGGGAATACATGCAGTAGCACATAGGTTGCAGACGGCAGGACCGCAGTGCATACAAAGACAACAAGAGAATATAAAAGCTAAAATTACTCCAAAGAATGTCAATACCTTCCAACCCCATTTGGACAGTAATCCCCAAAACCACTCTGAAAAGGACCAATCTCCTTCGTCCTGATGAATCGACTCGGAGATTATGTGTAACTTAGAGATAGCTTCGTATACTGTCGGAGCGTCATTAGGTATGAAAATACAGCAACTTGATCCGATCAATTTGCATACTCCACCACGATCCGCAAGAACAAAGTCTAAGGCAACACGGTTCTGCAAGGTCATAAGACGATCAGCCTGTAGTTCAGCTGTAATGTTACTTAAAGCTCCTACAGTGATGTCTATGGTGGTTTCTACGACACGAACCAATTGCCTTATATTTCTGCTGTTGGCCATTGGACCCCAGAAGGGAAGAAATCCTTTGAGGAAATCTCCTCCCTCTTGTCCTGCTGTGTCTTTCGAATCCACAATCCCTCTGCCATATCTATTTTTATGATGGTTCGCAGGAGCGGTGTATGTAGGGGGAAGAAGAAAGGCTATATAACAAGTACTAGAGAAATCAGCTGGCAACCATGTATAAGCCCTATCGTGGCAAACGAAGTATGTACCTTGAGATGGTACTAACGGCGGTGAATTCAGGGCTGAATAAACATATGTATGGGAACATAAACTTTCTCTTTGTCCGGTGTTTGGAGTTCTACCATTTACTTGCAGACAGAAATTTCCTTGTTGGGGTATGACCCGTATCGGAGGAGATTTTCCTTGCTCAATCTTATCATTGAGGCTGGAAATGTAATTAGTTATGTTCCAATTGGTATATGCTTTTCTTTCATCTATGGAAGCTTCACTTTTTTCCATGATTTTAGCCATAGCTACCATTCCCTTTATCAATAAACTATGACTGAAATCTGAACCAACACTATGTGAACTGACAGGTTGTTTAATTTTACTTTGATATGCATTATTGAAAATGACAAAATAAGCCCAAGCGGAACCTTCATAGGAGAATGGAAGAACTAAATATGGCATTCCTTTTTCTACCGTATGTGGTATGAGTCCACACACCCAACAGTCAGTTGTATTGATCACTAACTGATGTTGATGTAACAACTGGACGAAGGAATTGTTAAAGTATTCAGTTCTTCTGATGAGTTCATGCTGGGGAAGAGTGTGAAATAGGTGCGGAGAGATAGTAGAAGAAGATGTAGAGGTAGGAGAAGAGACAACTTTTTGCTGTAGAGTAATAATGATCCAGTTTACAGATGCCAAAAGAATACACGACAATATAATGACGCATAGAGCAATACTACAACGACTACATATTTCTTTACAATTATTCTTTACATTTTTACTTTCTCTTTTATCTAATGTAGCCTCCATCTTTCTAAGTGGATGCTCACGGCAATCTTCCTCAATCACTGTAGTCACGATTATCTACCGTCCTATGACACTGTGAGGTCCTGCAGGCCTATTGCCACTTACTCAGGTCGTAACTAAGACTCCTACCGTGACCCTGCAACCGGGATAGAGTACTACATAGGAGAGAAAGTTACAAGTTCTTTGGTCTTGGTCTCAAATTATAGCGTTCTTGTCCAGAGGCAGTCTGGTTTTGAAACAATGTTCCTGGATTTGTCGTGTTCAAGCGTCGATGCGATGGTATTGCTTCTTGAAGGATGTCGTCGTCCTCTTTCTCAGAAAGTGTTCCAATTAGACGCGCATCACTGAATGGTACAAATTGCGGAACTTTCTCACTTTCAGAGTCACTGATGCCTCTACGGACCCACTGATCGAAAGGCAAGGGCAAAGGCACTTTCTTGCAGTGCAAGGCATGCACCCAGTTTTTCTTTCCTTCGACTTTAACTGCTGTTCTTGTGGTCAAAAGAACCAGGCGTGGCTCTCTCCATCTGGGCTCCAAATTTCTCTGTCGTTGGAAATTTTTCGTGCAGACCCAGTCACCTGGTCGGATGGAATGACCTGGGTCTGTAGAAGCCTCTGGTAGAGCACTCTGAACCTGTTGATGAAGAACACGCAATTTAGTTGTAAGGTCATGCAAGTAGTCAATCAACATCGGGTATGGCAAGTCTGAGTATTTCTTAGGGCGAGGAACTCCCCATACATTAGCTGGGCGACCAAATATCACTTCGTAAGGGCTAAGCCCCAAACGAGAGTGTACTGCTGTTCTGGTGGACAGAAGAGCCAATGGTAAAGCATCAGGCCAATTAAGTCCTGTGCTAGCTTGCACCTTAGCAATTTTAAGCTTCAAGGTTCCATTGTAGCATTCTACTAAACCAGCCGACTGTGGGTGATTCGCCGCGTGGAACTTCTGTTTTATGCCAAGACCTGCACAAACTTTTTGCATGACTTGACCCACAAATTCGCTCCCATTGTCACTCCAGACAATGCGCGGCAAACCAAACCTAGGGAAGAATTCTTTCAAAAGTATTTTGGCAGTTGATAAAGCAGTATTGTCCTTCAGAGGGTAGGCTTCTACCCATCTAGAAAAAGCACATACTACCACCAGAACATATTTGAGATTGTTGCATCGTTCCATGTGAATATAATCGATCTGCAACACCTCAAATGGATATGTCGGAGGAGCAAAATGACCTGCTGGAGTTGGGGTTCCCTTTCCCGGATTGTACATCAAGCAAACAATACAATGTTTTACCACATTATATGCACACTTTGGGATCCCCTCATTTTGCCACACTGGAGCCAGAAGTTTACATATTCCTTTTGCACTTAGGTGAGCTGGACCATGTGCATAGTAACTACAGGTAGTACATAAGCATCTGGTAACAGCCAACGTTGATGTTCTGATAATTCAACCCAACATCCCATCTCATCTAACATTCCTATACTTTCCTTCCACTTTCTCAACTCATTCTCCGTAGCCTCTCCTTGAATTGATTTCACACTCTCTACTGTATCTTCACACATTCCCTTTTCTCTTACGCAGTTTGCGGGACCTGCAACATACATTCGACTTGTGTTGTCTCTGGCTGTCTTTTTCGCTACCTCATCTGCAAATGCATTTCCTCGACCAACATCGTCCACAATCTTTTTGTGTGCACTACACTTCACGATCGCTATCTGAGTAGGCATTGTAAGTGACTCAAGAAGTTCAGTCACTAATTGACCATGTTGTATCTTAGTACCATGGGAAGTAAAGAATCCTCTTTCCTTCCATAAGCGCCCAAAGTTAAACGCTACACCAAAAGCGTATTGGCTATCAGTGTACACGTTTACTCTTTTTCCTTTGGATAACACACACGCTCTAGTTAAGGCTATCAATTCAGCTGCCTGAGCTGAATTATGTCTAATGCGTGCTGTCTCCACAATCGTATGCAAAGTAGTAATAGCGTAGGCTGAAACTGTATCTCCATTCGGGAGCTTGAAACAAGAACCATCTACCCATAGTGTTCCATCTGGATTCACTAATGGCGTGTCTTTTAGGTCAATTCTACCCTTAGTCTCTTCTTCAGTACGGAGAAAACAATCATGCTGTTCAGAGACATCTCTCTCTTCTGGAAGAAGCAACAAAGTAGCTGGATTCAGGGTATTACATCGTTTGATGTGTATGTGACTAGCCAAAAGCGTCAGCTCATATCCGGACAACCGAGCACTCGTAAGATGCTGCGTTTTTGTCCTATTTAGTAAAATATCCACTGCATGTGGCACCATAACAATGAGAGTATTATCTAGCACTACTCCAGCAGACTGTCGAATAGAAATTGCTGCTGCCGCTGTCGCCTTAAGACAACTAGGCAGTGCTTTAGCTACTGGATCTAACGTAGCTGAGAAATATGCACATGGTCGCTGTTGATCTCCAAAACGCTGCGTTAAGACTGACAATGCACAACCCTCTCTTTCGTGGACATAGAGCGTAAAGGGCTTACTGTAATCAGGAGTACCCAATACAGGAGCAGAACACAAAGCAATACGCAAATCAGTAAAACTCTTCTGACACTCGTCAGTCCACGGAAGAGGCTGAGGCGTATCTTTTAAAGTTAGCGCCAACAGCGGTTTAGCCAATAAAGAGAAACTCGGAATCCACTGTCTACAATAAGAAGTAATGCCCAAAAAGGCACGTACCTCTCTTTGTGTGGATGGCACTGACATTTGTGCAATTGCCTGAATTCGTTCGGGGGTCAATCGTCGTCCCTCCTTTGACAAGAGATGACCCAAATAAGTCACCTCGCGACAGACATATTGTAATTTAGAAGGGGAAACCTTGTGATTCAGATCAAACAAATGACGCAACAGTGCAACGGTCACGTTTTTGCAAATCTCCTCTGAATCAGCGGCAACTAATAAGTCATCCATGTACTGAATGAGAGCGGCACCGGACGGTAAGGAAAAAGCATCAAGATGACATTTTAGAGCTTGACTGTAAACAGAGGGACTTTCACAATAACCTTGAGGTGCGCGTTTAAACCGGAAGCTTCGGCCTCCGAGGGAAAAACCAAAAATATCTCTACTCTCTTCGGCGATGGGAATACTAAAGAAAGCATTCTTTAAATCAACAACTGAAAACCAAGTCGCTGTAGAAGGTATCATCGTCAACAGAGCAGTGATATCTGGGACTACAGGAAACTGTGGTACGACAATCTTGTTTACCTCCCGAAGATCAATTACAAAACGATAAACAGGAGGCTGAGAAGGATCAGTGCGTTTAAGAACCGGAAGAACAGGACTGTTACATGTATTTCCTCTCGTTTCCTCAACCACACCCTTCTGAATCAAATCATGGACAATTTCCAGAAGTGCTTTCTCACCTTCAGTAGAGATTCTGTATTGCGGAATACGTGGCATTTCAGCATTGGGCTTGAGAGTAACAACATAAGGTGGGATCTCAAGACAACCAACGTCATTCGGACCCGTAGCCCAAAGCGTTTCGGGAAGAGAAAGCAATTCAGGTGGAAATTGATCTTTTGATAAGTACATTGGACTAGTCATTTTCTGTCCTAGAGTGAGGTATACACCAGAAGGTGAACAATATATCGTAGCATGCATTCTTTTTAATAGATCTAAACCCAACAGATTTTCACCACAACCATTCGTCAGAAGAAGTGGAGCTTCTAAATCATAAGGGCCTATTGAAACAGGCAAAGGGCAAGAAACTGGATTGCGAACAGGGGCGCCAGAAAATCCTACAGATACATTCGTTAAGCCAGACAAAGGTGCGCCAGGGAGTTTAGAATGAATGATAGAGCTTCTCATGGCACCAGTATCTAAAAGAAATGGCTCTGAAACACCCATTGTAGTGACATTAACATAAGGTCCATTCTGATCCACTGGAATTGACGTAACCCCCTTACTTTGTCCATGACTGTCCTATTCAAAAATGAAGACTTTCATTCCCTCCTTCAATATACTGATCCTCACTGTAATACTGTGTAGACCTAACATTTTGCTGGTCAAAGTAATTTCCGGAATTTGGAGGAACAAAAGAACGCTGCCCTTGGGTTAACACACCTCGACCTCTACCTCTATTTGCTGACTGAAGACCACCACGACCTCGTGAAGCAGATGTTGCTCCATTACGCTGCAACAATGCCGGACAACTGTTCTTAAAATGACCTTCCTCCCTACAATAAGCACATTGATTGGGACCTAGCAAAGGTCTTGGAATGAATGGTTCAGGCTTTTGATACAACCTCTGAAACTGCGGAGGCTGTTGAAACTGAGGCTGAACATAACGAGGAGGATAAGCCTGTTGCAAGAGAACTTTAGTTTTTAATTCTTTCGTCTTTTTCTCTTGCTTTTCCCTTTCTTCTTTGTCTCTATTTTCATAATATTGTGCAGTAGCCAATATCTGGGCGGAAGAAGAAACTGCCCATGAACTCTCGGAGTCTTTTAGCTTGTGTGATAGTTCAGGAAGCAAGTTATATACGAACTTATCCACAAATAATCGCTGTCCCCCTTCTGTAGCCATATCTTGACCACTGTGATCAATGAATGTCTCCTCTAATCGGGTAAAGAAATCGGAAACACTTTCATCTTTCTTTTGTTTACATGCTGCTAGCTTATCGCAATTAACTCTCAAAGCAGGCATCATTGTTTTCATTAATGTAATAATCCTACCAGGGAGTTCTGAGATCAAAGCGTCGGGCTTTGCACCACCTACTTGACCTCTATCTGCGGCAATAATAGCGTTCCAATCGCCGCCTAATTCTTGAGCGTGATCCTCTCTACGAATTTTAGCCCATATTGTCTGTGGAACTGCATTTCCCATCAACATGTCAATATCTGCTAGATTCATAGTACATGCATCAACTGTTTGCGACAACTCTTTATAGTAACCAGCAGGATTTTTGCGTGAATCTGGTAGTGACTGTTTAAGTGCTAAAACTTCAGACCTTTTCCAGGGGACATGTATCCATATGCGCTGAAAATGCGCAGGAATAGCTGGATTAGCACCTGCTGCTGCAACTTCTTCCTTCCATATTGGAGAAACCTCTCTCATGGGATAGTTTTTCAGTGTTGTCCTAACTGAAGGATCAGAATCAGGAAAAGTCTGTGAGAACAATAGGGATCTGAAAGAAATAAGTGTTCTGACAGCGTTTTCAACCTTAGGACCCACAATAAGTCCTTTGTCAAAGTCAGCCTGAACATCTAACAGATCCTGTGGGACCGAACCCAAATTCATATCCTCCCATTCTTTAGCGAGAGTATCGCACATAACTTTAAAAACATATCTCTGCGTAGGTGCATTCCATTGCAGAAAGGTGGACATAATATCAGACGTACTATATTGGGGACCCTTCTTGATCCATCTACAAGCAAGTGAGTCCAATTTTTCTCGCTCTTCGGAGTCTGGGAATTGACTACGAGACTGTCTTCGAGAAAAAGCTGGAGACACATTTAAAGCTTCAAAGAAAGGTGATAAGAGACCAGAGACAGTATCGGTAAATCGCTTACGCGTAGATGGAGAATTTGACATAAGGATAGGGGACAAGGTATTAGGTGAATTAACTAAAGGAGCATTAGGAATTGCCAAAGGAGCAGAAGGCAAAGGAGTTAAAGGCAAAGCTGGCATAGGCAATACTTGAGGAGGCAAATGTGGAAAAGCTGGAGCAGGCGGAAGCACAACTGGCGGCTGAACAGGCTGTAACATCGGGGGTGCATTAGCACCTTGTACATAGGGCGGAGGCAATTTCAATAAGTGGGACATTAAGGAATCTTCCTCAAAATCTTTTCTTTTATCAAGGGAAGAGATAGGCAACGTCGGATAGCATTTATCTATTGCCATTCGATGCTGTCTGTCTGAAATTTCCATTGCATTATCTATTTCATCATCTTTGAATTGCTGAGCAGCCTGTATAATCGTCATTCCCTGTGTTTTCCTATCTCGTTTCGCTTGTTTAATTTCTCTCTGTTTGGCTTCCTTACGCCAAAGGCGAAAAGAGTCAAACATTGCCGGCCGGGCTTTTCTTTTAAATAACGTTGCTTCTAAATTATCTAGCACATCAGTTTCGAAACTACCATTTTCTGGCCATTTTAAAACACCATCTTTCTTTGTATATCGGGTCCATGTCTTATTAAAGGCAATAGGACCAACACCATGTTTAGAATAGAGCTCATATGTGGGAGTTCCAACCGAAGGAATCGGACAGGAGTCCTCAAGCTGGGAGTCCCTATTACAACCAAAGCAACAAAGTTTTCCAAACTTAGTCAGACCAGACATCTCACGATTTTTACTGGCTGTTCACAAACATCAAGGGGGTAAAACTTTCAGTTTACACAGCACAAATGCACTTACCCCTCGGCTTTGGCCACTGCAATGGCCAAATCTAAGAACCTAAGGACAAAACAAAGACCAAAATTTGTGGGCGCGACCCACCAAATACTTAACTAAGGATGTCTTCTTACACCAACAGAGGCCCGTCTATCGTCTCGCTTTACCATACATCATCAAAGAAAGGGCCAAGGCAGGGCGGCAGTCAGGGCAGCAGTCGTCAGTAGCCGTCAGGAAGGAGTAACCGCGCTGAAAAAGACCTTCGGACCACTTCGACATACAGGGGTCGCTTGACGTGGCTCGCGATTCCTCCAGAATTTTCTTGCGGGGTTCCTCACGACCTTCAGGCAGAACCGGTACCGCTGAAGCTGCCCCACGTTGGGCGCCAGTTGAAGAACCAGAACCTTATGGGCCTGGTGGCGCAGGGTACGCCTGAAATCTCCTTGGATTCACCTGCCTCACCTAACAGAGACACGGGACACTCTGTCAGGCGTAAAAGATCAGATTTTATTAGCTGCAGCTAGTACAGTTGTCCAAGAAGTACACAAGGTATGTTCTCAGGAGACTGCCACTTTACTTTGTGGCGCACAATCTTATATACCGTATAAAAACATTTATTAACTACATACACTCCCAGAACACATAGAAAGGAGCCAGTAAGAATAATGTAAAGATAGAACAGAGCCAATAGAAATGTCGGAAAACAAGACAGAACAAAGTATCAAGTGACTTAAGGTTGCCTCCCCTCCAGCTGTGTTTGTCACCCCTCCCTTGAACTAATTCATTAACCGATCCACAACGAAGTTGCATGTGGTGCGATAAGTTTGTGTGCGTTTGGAGGACAGTTGTGAAATGAGAGAATACTAGCAAAGGACAGCGAAGGCCAGACGATAAGATAAGATCGGCGGAGAATAGTGTGAGCCTACAGATAGTTGAAACAAGGATTAGAAAACCAGACAGGGATTAGTGTACTCGGTCAGACCTTAATACCAGCCTTGTAAAGATAGAGGCAGAAGACTGTTTTGAACACCATGTTGCAGAATAAGCAGAAAAGGCAGAATGGACTTCGTTCGCTGTGCTGCCTGAGTGAAGGCAACATAAAATGGCGGCGGGCCACAAAATGGCGGGTCGATACGATCGTATTAAAAATCGAATTTCCTCAGGGTCTGAGTGTGTGTGTGAGTGGGAGTAAGACATTGAAAAAGAGAAATTGAGAGATAGAGAGAGAAAGAGAGTGAGAGGGAGGGAAAGAAATAGAGTTAGAGAATTTTTTAGCCTTTGGTGAATGATATAATTAGAATGAGGTATATCTGGGCAAATTAAAAAGAAGAATGTATTTGCCACTTAACAAGAGTGAGACCACCTTTTATCATGAACCTTAAACTTTGGATGTTGAAAATAAATTAAAGTAGGGAAATGACCACAAACACACCTGGACTAGAACCCTCAATTGTCAGTGTAAGGGTCTGTGAACTTAACCATTATCCAACATGTGACTCCTTACTGTAGTGTGACTTTTGTTTTAGAATTCATTGCATGGCAAAACCATTGCAATGACTCTCTCTCGCTTCCATCCCGTTATGGATGAAAGAGCAAGAGAGACTGACAGGATCTCGGGGGAGCCTCAAGACCCCCGTGGCCTAAGCTGGCTCCCCACATCCTGTGGGAGCCAGCATTGCTCCCTTAAGTGGGGAGCTGCTTTTAATAGCAGCTCCTTGCTTGTGGGAGCAATGTTTTCATCTGTCTTTCCTGCACACATAAACTTCTGCAAGTGAGAGCAGTCCAACATCTCTCACTTGCTAAAAGAAGGGGACATTGTTTGCTTTTGCTTGGTGAAAGCTGCCAGCTCCCACCAAGCAAAACCAAACAGCTGTGTCCCAGGGGTGGGCACCCTAGGACATAGCAGGAGTCAGCCCTGGGGGAGGTGGTCTCCAGGGCCATCATTGCTCCACAAGGGGGGTTGCACGTCCCCCTCCAAAAACCAAATCCCATTGCCCCGAGAAGTTAGCAGTCCCCGGGCTTGGGGGACAGGGGGGCAGGCAGACCCACTGCAATAATTGTGATTAGTTCCCTCAGAGAGGTGGCGGTCCCTGGGGCTGCAGTGGGGGGCTGGGTGCTCCCAAGCACTGTTTATCTTTAGTGCCACAGGAAGTGGTGGTCCCTGAGACTTCAGGGGGGGCGGGCATCTCTGCACTGTTTATCTTTAGTGCCACGGGAGGCCACGCAGCACCCCGAACTGTATGACTTTAAAGCCCCAGGGAGGTGGTGAGCCCTGGGGCTGTGAGGGGCTGGGTGGCCACCCACACATTTAATTTTTGAAGCCCTGAGGAGGTGGGCACCCCTGCCTTAAAATGGCATTTCCCCGGGACCTGGCACACCTGGATGCTTATTATAAAGCAAGCACAGGTTTCCGTTCTTTTTTTAAAATTCTCACCCGATCTGTGGATCCTCCGCGAATCACTGTGAAATTATTTTTTAAAATGCTTTTCAGCTCTGGGGGAGTTCATTTGGGACTTCAGAACCAGAGCTAAGGGGTCAGGTTGTCCCTACCTTGGCCCCTTTTGTTTTTTTTACTTTTTTTTCTGGGACTGAAGCCGAGTCCTGAGATGGCTGCCAATAATTCCTTGTTGAAGTGTTGGCAGCCAATCAGATCTCAACACAAGATTGGGAGGGTTTGTGAAGCCTTTATGTCCCTATATAAACAAATTTAGATTTTCTTTAATTTCTCAACAACTACTGAATGGATTTACACCAAATAACAAAAACAACTCTTTCTGCAACAAGAGCTACGTTTCTGCCAAATATGGTGTAATTCCATCCAGTAGTTTGGGTGCTATCGCTGTTCAAAATCCATCTGGAAAAATGAATGGGGAAATAGCGTTTTGGGACCCCCTACCATTTTCCTGGCTCCCACTTGATCGTTCATCCCGAAACATTCCACAGAGCAAGCTGAAGTGAGAATCGTATTTTCGTGAAGATTCATCAAACAGCACCAAAGTAATTAGCAAAACAAAAAAATGCTTTTTCTATAGAAACTAGGTCCTAACTAAGTACCTAGTGGCAAATCGCCACAGGTGATCTCTCTCTCTCTCTCTCTCTCTCTCTCTCTCTATATATATATATATATATATATATGTATATATCTATCTATATATATGTATATAGATAGATAGATAGATAGATAGATAGATAGATAGATAGATAGATAGATAGATAGATAGATAGATAGATAGATATCTTAAAACATTAAACATTATCATGGATATCAAAAATGTCACATTTATATTTTTTAAAGACATTTCTAAACGAGTGAACTACAAATCTCATAATTCATTTCTTTATGTGAGAATAATGTTACTATCAAAATAAGATACATTAACATGTTCATATAACTTCCTATTGTACTGTCACATACATATCGGGCAATTAATATAAAGTCTTGGCATTAATGTTTAACAGCAAAAGTTCATACCTTCCAAAAGGCACGAGCAGATATATCAATGTCCGTAATTCTTGATACTGCCTCAGGTCATAGTGTCAATTGAATTAATTATTCCATGGGAGTGCGGGGTTCTTCTGTTGAATGACCACCTCCAGTGGCTCTTACTTCTTTCATTTGGGTATTCAGTCTCACCTTTGTGCGCAAGCATAAGTCGTACCACGGTTTGCATATTTCATAATTGGTACGATGAGTGACACCCACGGCATTCCTGGATCCCTGAATATTTGCCCAGTTTTTCTTTTTTTTAGTAACCAGGAAAAGACAAAGATGACTTTCCAAAATATTCTTTCATTGTGTCCCACAAAATGTTCAACAAGGCTCCCTAACTCCTTTTCATAAAACTAATACTTCCTATTGCTGGCTCCATCTTCCCTCGCTGGCCATAATTTGTTAGGTTGTACTGAACTGCATTGGATTGCCCTGGATTCTGAATTAGCTGCGTTCCTCTATTTAAGATCTCCTTGGTTGCAATGAGCATATGCTTATGTAGTTCCTGGTAGTGATGTCATCAGTCAGTTTCCAGAGTGGCAATCGCAGTCTACCTCCCAGTTTTGCCACTCCAAATCACAAAGTGCTGACTTATTTTTATAACTGCGAATCCTTCCTCTTCGCTAAAATAATGAAAGTCTTCGGATGTCTGCTGAATTGCTGCCACTCTTCACTCACAAAGAATATCCAAGGGGGAAGAGGTAATTGATTTAATAAATTGGGTCGTAGACATTGGTCATGGCAGCAATGTTGGCAGGTTGTTTAAAGTCAGACCTGTATGCGATTCCACAAGCTCCTTGACACAGCAATGTAACATGGAACAAAGTTCGCATACAGAAATAAGTAAAGGGCGGCAGACGTGATCAGTTTTTACGAATAGGTTGTGTCTATGCTTTCATGCTGTCTATCAATGTGCCATTATCAGGGGTGTAACATGGGTCAGTCATTTGAGGATGTTATGAGTACCAGGAATGGCCACAATGGAAAGTGGTGACTATGTCAAAGAGGAATCTTGCATTAATAATAGACATGATGACCTGTGTATTTCCCCCTTTCCATCTCCCTGTGCCTTTTTTACTCCCGACTTTTCAATCATTACTTATTTTAATGCTTTGTTCTTTACTGAAATTCTTCTTTCATTTTTTATTTCGTTCTTTCTGTTATCCTTTCTTGAGTTCCTTATTTAATTCCCTTCTTTTTTAATTGTTGCTTTCTATCTCTTCTTTACTTTCTTTCTTTTATTTCCTTCCTTTCTTTCTTTCTTTTAGCACACCGCATAAATGTGCAATGGGTAAGTAGATGAAGACAGGCAAGCTGTGTTAGCAACTTCTGCTTATGAGACTGTGGATATACCAAGCCATCCAGAGTAATTATCACTCTCTTGATTCCAGAACATTGCATTATTGACAAAGTTAGGGGCATATTTATCCTCCATTTGCGTTGATTTTGCTTAATTGTTTTTTTACGCAAATGCGGTGCAAAATGAACTATATATTTATATTTTTACGTTAGACCCGTCTAACGTCCAAATATTGGAGTTTGCACCATTTTGTAGATGTGTGAACCTACCTTACGTCAATGACATGCAAGTTAGGTGCTCCCATCTAAAAAATGGTGCTAACCCCATAGCCCCATATTTATCCCCCGTGCTAAAATGATGCACAGGTGGGAGGAGAGGTGAAATAATAGTGCAAAGCTTGCTTTGCACCATTATTTAATGCCTGGTTCAGACCAGGCGTTAGGGGACCTGTGGACCCATTTCCATGGTTGAACACCCTGGAATGGGTCACACGTGCCCTCCTCAAGCCCCAGGAACACCCACACCCACATCAGAGGGACACCAGAGGATGGGGACCCCATCCCAGGTACGTAGGGTAAGTATAGTTAAGTATTTTTCTTTTTTAAATTAAAGTGCCATCAGGGGCCCAACTTGTGGCCCCCTGCATGGTACAGGGTGCAATGGCCATGCCCAGGGGACACTGGTCCCCTGTGCTGGCCATTAAGGTGGTGTGCATGACTCCTGTCTTTTCTAAGACAGGAGTCATGTGGTATGGATGGTTTTGCGTCAGAAAATGATGCTAGGCTGGTTAGAGGCATTTTTTTGCCTCTAACCAGCCTAATGTCATTTTTTTCACTAGCCCACCCTTTGTGCCGGCTTGCAGCATTCCATAAATTCACCGCCAGGCTGGAGCTCTGGAATGACCCAAGCCGGCGCTATACTTTTTGATGCAAAACTGCGTTTCGGCAGTTTTGCGTCAAAAAGTATAAATGTGGGACTTAGGGGGTCATTCTGACCCTGGCGGTCTTGGACCACCAGGGTCACGAATGACGGAAGCACCGCCAACAGGCTGGCGGTGCTTCAAATGCCATTCTGACCGTGGCGGTAAAGCCGCCGTTTTTGCTCCGGCTGGGAGAATCCGCCAGGGCAGCGCTGCAAGCAGCGCTGCCCTGGTGATTCTGACCCCCGTACCGCCAGCCTGTTTCTGATGGTTTTCACCGCCAGGAAGAGGCTGGCGGTAAGGGGTGTCCTGGGGCCCCTGGGGGCCCCTGCACTGCCCATGCCACTGGCATGGGCAGTGCAGGGGCCCCCTAACAGGGCCCCGGCCAGCTTTTCACTGTGCCTAGCAGACAGTGAAAAGCGCGACGGGTGCAACTGCACCCGCCGCACGGCCGCAACACCGCCGGCTCCATTTGGAGCCGGCTCCTGTGTTGCGGCCCTCATTCCCGCTGGGCCGGCGGGCGCTAACTTGGTTACCGCCCGCCGGCCCAGCGGGAATGTCAGAATGGGGGCCGCAGAATTTTGCCCACATGGCGGCCAAATGGCGGTAGCCGCCCGCCAAGGTTGGAATGACCCCCTTAGTATTTTATCCTGAAATGGAACAGGAAGGGGCTAAAGCTGCAGCTTTCACTGGTAACATTAGTCCCTCTACGCATATGAGCCTTTTAATTTAAAATTGTTTCACTAGAAACTATGCTTTGGAGGTGACCAGTGGAGAGCCGTATTAGTTGGATCAAAAGAGATTATTAGTAGCTGTAAATTAAGCACTAAGTATGGCATTCTGCAATTCCAGCAAGTGCCTTGAAAGCTCCCTCAATCTTTTCACCATAAAAAACTATCCTCTAAATTTAATCCCACAATGGAAACAAAGCTTGTTTACTCTGTTTTTGAATTTGAACTCTGAGATAAGGTAAGTGAAATAAAGAAGCAAGACATATGCTTAAATTGTGTGCACTAAAATACTGGTTGCTATGAACACAGTTTGATTAATCTTTCTTAATTTAAATATATATTGCAGTTTTATTGAAGAAAACAATGCTACAACATAAACCAAGCATTGATTCACATAACTAACCAAGGCTTGTGTATGACAAGCCTTTTTCATTGTTCATTAGAATACAGAGTTGCATCAGGCCTGAGGAATTTAGGTGCACATGTACGAAAGTTTGAAATTGTGAGTTCTTAATTGTGATTTCCTGTGAATCGCAATTAGGAAATTGCAAATTTCAAATGTATGAAACTATTTCATTTGCGATTTCCAGTGGGTCACAAATAGACCTACCTCATGAATATTAATGAGTTAGGTCACGCTTTGCGATCCATCGGGAATTAAAAAACCATCATTCCTGTGATTGCTTTTATATGAAGCAATCTTTTAAAAAAAAATGAAGCAGGTTTTCCTCAAGGGAAAACAAATCTGTTTAAAAAAGAAAACAAAACGTTTTCTTTTCATTTTTAACCGTATGCTGCTCTTAAAAAGTGCTTTTACAAACATTCACAAAGGGGAAGGGGTTTGCAAATGGGTTACCATCAATTTGAAATCCGTGGTATAGCGTGAATGTTTTGTGACCACATTTTGGTCACAAAACATTTACACATACCACTGCGATCCAGTATTAGGAAGGGACGCCCTCAACACGACTCTTCCTAATACTGAATCAAAAACCTAAATGGTGATTCGGTAATTGGTTACCAAATCCCTATTTGAGTATGGTACATTTAAAAATAATTTTTTGCATTTGCACATGGGCTAATTCTGCAAATCAGCCAGCCCATTTTTTAATGGAAAAAGGCTTCATACATGCGGCCCTTGGCCACAAAGACCAGCTCAGTATAAGCACATATGGAGCTAAAACTCTTAACATATCTACAGAGGTGGAAAGATTCATTTTGTAACCCAAACACGCCAGTTACTTACTATCCAAATCCACTGCTCTGCATCACCATTTGGTTCGTAGGAAATGCACTCCTTCTCAAAGAGTGAGGGCCCTAAACATCACTCAGGGGTAATTTCACAATTGCTCCTATGCCCATATTATAGTTTCCACCAGCCTGCCTTTGCACTTCCATCCCTCCAGTGGGTGCCAGAGAGTAATAAGACTTATCACTGGGTAACCACAATTTCCTTTGGCCCATATTAGTAATCAAGTGCTAGAAATTGGGGTATTAGTTGCATGGCCATCACAAGTAATCGAACCACAATTGTCTTTAGTGGGAACCAAACACTCAATTGTAGCACTTGACTCTCAGAGGATGTGAAGCAGAGCAGTCCAAGGCCTACTCAAGGCAGGTGGAGTGGGCTAGTAATCCCCAACTAAAGGCATGCAAAAATAACATACAATAAATGATTGTCCAGTCAGTACTTTTTCTTTAGAAAAAGGAGAAATACATTCATTACACACACTAATAAAAACTATGCAAGTTTACAAATATACACATTTGCAGATAGAACATACCACAGATGACATTGTGTAATCTCCGGTGACCTTCTAGAGGGGTCACCCAAACATGTCAAGTGAGCTTCAACAGTTATTTTGTAATAACCACATTACATTGGCATGAGTCATTGTCACTATTGAGACATGGCTGAACCAATGAAACATGTGCAATCATTAAGATAACTTAATTAAACATCTATAAGAAATAAATCCTGTGTTTGTGTATGTGTTTCATATATTAGGCATCAAACTATAATGGTAGAAACGTCACCTAGAGGGCATAACAGTGAAAAAGCATTGCATTGAAACCATACAGGCAATCACTAGAGGGCATAACCACATAAAAATTGCAATTATACCTTTTGAGAACTTCCAGGCCTCCTTGGATGCTGTGATATACCAGGCCTCTAGAGGGCAAAGCACTCCTGGCTGTAAAACAAAATCTCCAGCTGTGGTAGATCTGGAAACACCATTGAAAACCAGTGGAGGTGATAAGTTTGTGGTCCCCACAACTTAGAATGAGGACCCTGAATGTACCTTTGGCTGCATTGTGCTGAAGAGTTTTGAGGTGGTTCTGTTGTCCTGGTACCACAGCAGAGAAGCTGGTTATGAGACACTGAGAGGATCATGCCTGACTAAGGCTCAGCAAAAGCCACCTCCCAGCCTCCGTGCGTCAACCATGAAGACCAATGGGGGACCATGCATGTCCCCCCAGTGAAAGGTTCAACAGGTCACACTGAAGCACACACTGTCTTATTTCACCACACTCAGCAATGGTCTTGTCCCGTCCTATTGAGCCCTTGCCTAGTTAACCAGGACTTCACAGGGCCACACAGCATCCACCTTGAGGCTGACACACCAATAATGCACCAGGCAATGACCTGTTCCCTCAGGACCTCCTGCACACCCTCACTAGTGCCATTTACCCATCCGGTACATCAACCTAAAGTGTATGCCACAGAAGTCAACCAGGCTCAGTTCTCAACAGCTGCCCATTTGACAGGCCAAAGTAACCATCCTAGAAGGAAGTAACTATGCCACCCCAGTCCAAAGCACAGGGTCCATTTATTAAAGATAGTCCCCACCTGGTCTCCGGGTTGGGTCACTGTGGGCAGACCCAGCTTCTGCACCTGGATGAGGACCGCACTACCTGTACATCCAACACCTGGCAACCCAGGACATCTGGGGGCCGCAGAGCATCCACCCAAAGGCTCATACCCAGTAAAGCACCAGAAAGCAGGAACCTGCTTAGGACAGAGCCACATGCTAACCCACTCCAAACCTGGGAGCCAAACACACCATCCAAACTCAGCAGATGGATTGTCTCCTCCTACTGAGCCCTTTCCTGGCAAACAAGGACTTCAAGGGGTCTCGGACCATTTCGCCCACCAATGCAGCAGACAGGGTTCTTTGTTCTGAGATCATTGCTCCCCAGCTACAGGGCTTCCACCCTTGGTCCTGGGACCTGACCCCACAGGACCTATCTAATTGACCTTTAGGCTGGATATCACCCCAGCCACCACATCAGGTACAGAAAAAAAGCTTTAGGATGACATCCTACACTGCTCTCGGGTAGTTGCCTACCCAACTCTGACATGTCACGGTCCACCACTAACATATCCTGGAATCTAGGGAGTCATACCCCTCTCTCTGAGCTCCTCAGGGTGAAGAACTACACCTTCAACAGTGTGAACCATCCCTCCACAGGGCCATTCACCCTTTGTGGTCCACCCTGTGCTAGCTTCCTCATAACTTTTGAGCACCCCCAACACAGGGAAATTTCTCTGGAACCTCCAGCCATTCTGTCAGGAACTACTGGGGGGGTGGTCATTACTCATGGGTAGCCTCTCGCCTCACCCTTCCATTGGTTTCTATCCTGCACTAATGGCGGGCAAAAGACAGTAAAAAGAATGACTCATGGTAGGCACCCTTGCAGGAAATCTGCAATACCCAGGGGAAGCGGAAGAATTTAGTGGAGACCTCAATCACCTCATACCCCATCTAAAGTAAGGCTCACTCCTACACACAGATCTAGGGTGCGGGTACCTGTGGTAGCCCCTAAATCTATAGATACGAATCCTGCTCATACAGGCCCACAGTCTAGTGTAAGGATTCAAAGCATGCTCTACAGTCTTTAATACTATAGTGGGAACACTGTGTGTGAAAGCCTACCCCGACATCACATCATTTAAAAAATACAGGCTGGCCTTAACTAACATAGTAAGTTCATTTATCCCCAATCAATGGTTTTACATGACAATGTACAGTGCTTTTCTATTCCACATCTTGCGTTCACCCAAGCAAACCTTTGAACCCCCAAAGAGCCTTGCCCTCTGATATTTGCAGATTAATGCATAGGTAGTGGGTGGCAAAACTGGACTTATCAAATGTTATCAATGCTTACTAGAACTGGGATACTATGGGCCATATTTACAAGAAAGTGGTGCATCAGCTTTGATGAGCCACTTTTCTTGCAATCCCCCCCAACAACACCCTGTGTGCCCTGTCTTTACAATGCAGCGCACCATGGCGCATGTTAGGACAATAGCATCAAAGATTTTTGGCGCTATTGTCGTACTTTGCAGGATTAGTGCCACAAATTGTGGAGTTAGAGCTGCAAAGTCAAGGGAGGCCCATTGAAAGTAATTGGTGCATCATTTTAACGCCTGCCATAGGCAGGCGTTATAAATTATGCTAAAAATGGTGCAGTGAAATGTTGGAAATTTCACTGCGCCATTTTTATGGGCCTCCCTGCATGGAAATGCCCCCCTTACATGCAACATGCCTGGTGCAGGCATAATGTGGGGCAAGTAGCTACAAAGTGGCACAATGCATGCATTGCAGCACTTTGTAAATATGGTGAAGGAGAATGCCTCCTTAACACCACCTTAGTGTAAAAAAAATGACGCAAGTGTGATGCTAAGAGGCGCCAGAGCCTTTTAATTCTGTTCCTTAGTTTCCCCCCACTGAGCACCTATGTTGGAAACTGGGCAATTAGTTGTGTGGCCATCACAAAATAACATCAGAGAGTGTCCTCGGTGGGAACCAAACATCCTATATTAGCGCTTGACTCTCACACGCTAGTGAAGTGGAGCAGTCCGAGCCTACGTAAGGAAGGTGGTGTGGGTTAGTAATCACCAATCACTGAGTACAATAACAATCAATAAATTAATGTCCAGTCAGTACGTTTTCTTCAGAAAAAGGAGAAGTGTTATTACACAGACACTACTTAATACTATGCAATAGTTTGCAAATATAGACTTACAATAGATAGAGGGGTAACCCAAACATACCAAGAGAGTTTGAACAGTCATTTTGTAATAACCACATGACTTTGGCATGACTCATTGTCATTTTTGAGATGAGGCTGAACCAATGAAACGTGCAATCCTTGTGATAACCTAATAAAAGATTTATATGAAATAAATCTTGTGTTTGTGTATTTGTTTAATATTTTAGGCATCAAACTATAATGGTAGAAGCAGCCCCTAGAGGGTATCACAGTGAGAAAAGGGATTGCATTGCGACCATACAAGCAACCTCTAAACAGCATAACCACATGAACATTTCCCTCCCTGAATGTTACCATACATCAGACCCCTAGAGGACAAAGCACTCCTGGCTGCACTGCAAACATTCCAGCCATGGGAGAGTTTGGAACAACATTGAAAACCAATAGAGGTGATTATTTAGGGGTCCCCCCAATTTAGGGCAAGGACCTCGAAATACTCTTGGAAGAAAGGCTATGTTGTACTGAAAAGCTTGGTGGTGGTCCGTTATCCTGGGTCCACCGCAGGTAGAGATACAGGCCAACATGCATTTAAATATGAGGCCCCACAAAGTATTATAGATTTGATTTCGCCTAAGCAGTGCATATTTGAAGAATGGCTGTCCTACTGTGGCAGGGAAAGCCGCATTGATTTTCTCCTTTATGTATTTTTTTGTATGAGCAGCCTTGTGCTGCTGTTTTTCCTTTCTTCCTGGCTGCCTAGTCCCACTCTGGCTCCCCATCGATTTCTTCCATTGAAAGGCAGCTCAGGCAGCCCATCCCCCTGCCCTAATTGGCTTATCCACACCAGCGGCACAATTGCGTGCTACTGCTGGAGCTTGTGATCTTCATTTGGGTCTGCCGGCTCCAGCGGGCAGACGGGCACTGTTATGTGGCCGTCCTGTGCTCCCGAGACATGGAAGCGAGGAGAGCAGACCTCGTTGGGGGGGTTTGACAACACTCCCCCTTTCTCCTGAGCCATCTGGTGCGCAGGAATGGGGCCCTGGGCCCCTCCTGCCTCTTGCTGGGCTGCGTGACGGCACTCCACCGTTGGAGGAATTTTGGAGAAGGGCAACAGTGCTTCCCCGCATTGCTGTGGCACTTGGGAGTCCAGGAATGGGCTCTCAGCCCCATCATCAGAATTGGCCCAGGGGACAGGGTCCTCAGGAGAGGTAGAAGAGCAGGAAGGGGGCCTCATGCACACACTCTCGCACAACTTGATGAACCCCATCTTCTTTGTGCTATCCCCTGGCCCTCGTCCACCCAGGGGGATTATCAGAACAGCAACTGAGCCATGCGGGCCAAGGCAGGAAAGTAGGTCAAAGGTCACCAAACCTTAAGATGCCATAACTCAGGTCTCATTTAGCCAAATTGGACGATCCTGGGCTCAAAGTACTCCTGGTGGTGAACCCTATCAACTAGAGGCAGTTGCAGCAGCCATCCTCAACTCTAATGTGATGCAGGCCTCCAAAATATATTCCTCCTGGCTCCCTGCACCTGTTCTTCTTTAGTGCTTTGTTGGTGGGTGCAGAAAAGTCCAAGATGTTACCCCAACTAGTCTTCAGGGTGTGTAAATGGGGCTGCCTCACTGGCCCTTGGGGAGACTCACTGGTCCTGGGGTCAACTGGGCAGAGTCTTGAGTCCTTAGTGGGGTCCAGGTAGTTCCTGCTTCATTGTCCATGGCAGTTCCAGGATCCAGCAGGGAAGTGGATAGAAAATCCGCAGACAAGAGTGGAGTCTTCCCCTTGTGAAAGAGCTTATATAGGGGAGAGGAAGATTCCTAGAAAGACATATAGCCTAGCCAATCCTGGGGTGCCACGTCACCTCTCCACCTCGTCCCAACCCTCCTGTACAGCATGTTGGGACAATCCAAAACTGTGTCATCCAGGAGCCACTGGTCACATTATCTACCGGGGTCTCAGCTCCACCCCTCACTGACATTACTACCAGGGACTTGCCCACTAGAATTTCAAAGGAAGCCCCCCTCCGCCTGTGTATTGACTCGAGTTGTCTAGGCACTCTCTTTTATTCAATGGGCTTGGGTGTGCCCATCCCTTGCACAGCGTGACAGCTAGGTGACTGATACCGATCATTCCGCCCCACCCCTTTCCTTCTCAGGAGCTGAGAGAAGTACATCTAACTGCTCTTTTTGTGCGGGTGTAACCTTTGTTCCTGCTGCTTCTCAAAATGTAATTACTGGGCACTGCAGGGTGACACAAGACCTGGACTTTGATCCTGAGCTGAGCCACATAAATATGGAATCTATGAATGACTCTTAAGGTGTACAGTTATCATTTTGGAAGTTACAAATATGGTTTTCTCACACAGGTTACAGTCCAGTTCAGTATGTTAATGGTCTCTGTAGGCCAAGAGAAAGTGAAACTACATTCTAAGGCAGTTCCCTCCCTGTGTGTATATTGGGGTGCATTATAGTTAACACAGTAACATACACTCACTTTCCCTAATGGGGCACACAACCCTCATTAGGTCTATCCCCGGTGAATATCTAACCGTGCAGGGTCCCCATTGCAACAGGTTATCTGTGCGCTGTTACCGGGCTGTGCACGACAGTAGTCTCCCATGCCAGCCCGCACACTTGTGCTCAAGTGTTCATGGGTAACCAGCCAAGTGCCCCTTAATCTTGCTGCATTGCAGTGTCTTATCTTAAAAGACATACTTTGGAGGTGAACAAATGCAGTCCGTTTGCCATATGATTACCGTGGGTGAGACACCAATAGTGAGACTCGCCCTCAGTAAAAAGTCCAAAAAACAGGTAATAAAAATAAAATAAAAAATTTGGGCATACCTCAGCGGCAGAACCCAGTGCAATACCAGGAAACAAGGTTAGTCTTTGTTTGTAATGTGTGTTGACCCTACCATCAGAAAAAAAAATGACATTTTTTACACGGTCCCACTTTCCTTAAGGTCTAACAAAACACTGACAAATTCACTAGAAAGATGCAAACCTTTCCAATTTATGAATACTTGAGGAGACTGAGTCGTACTTTCACTGGTGGTCTCTAATCAGTGTCAGATTATTTTTATGCCATGACTTATGTATTTCACACTGTTCATTTAATGTGCTATCCCTCACTTGCACAGGTAAAAGGAAAGAGTTGTCAATGTCAATGCATGCACTTATGGGTGAACTAATTGAAAGTTATTTCCTACACCCCTTTACAAATATTGCACTTAAAATAAAACCAGGTGCCAGGGGTTCAACACTCATTGAAGACATAACTAGGAGTCTGCCCACTTAGCATAACCCATACATGTCTACAATTAATAGTTTTAGTGTGGAATCTATATTTCATGTCAGTACCTAGGATGCAGACACCCCAGAATCTCTGAAGCAGTGGTGGAACCAGGTTGGTTTTCTTAGCAGGCTATCTGCCACCAGCTTAGAGTGGTCTACAGTTTACATAGGGCAACCTTGGACTTTTCATTCCAGAACCTGTCCTACCTCTCATATGACCTCTTCCGCATTGTTTAGCCGAATATCAAGGAAGAGCAAATTCATGTGTACTGTATCAGCAGCTGCCTTTTACAGCTTCCTGCACTACACAATTTAATGAAATCTCATCTACTCAGGTCCAGGTAATTCATTGTTCTGGAACCACCCCCAGTGTCAATTACATAAGTTCATTCATGCATCATCTGTATTGACAGTCAAGTTCTGCGTAGCAGTACTTGTCCACTCTCTTGCCACTGAGTGAAATCTGCAGTCCTTCCAATTTGTAACAATGTCCTGGATAAGATAATGCCTTTTTTCAAGTGCCTTCTGACTTAGGGCATGATTTAGGACTCGGCAGACAGGTTACTCTGTCCCAACAGTGATGGATATCCCGTCCACCAAAATCACCTGAGACCACCATGTAAAACATGAAAATGCTGTGCAAGGAAATAATTTGATTTCATCATCAGGCAGGAAGAAGTCTCTATGCATGTCAGGGCCACTGATTTTTTGTTTTTAAAAAACAAACTCCTATTTTGTTTTAAACTGCATTGAACTGGTTAATCAAACATTGGGCACCCTCAGTTAAGGTCTACACCTTCAGTGCATACTCTCAGGCAGTGGATGCATTGAAGGCTTAAGGGATCATGACCAAAGAGATCAGGATCTCTAAATTCAGTGGGTGGTTCTATGGCCCGTATTTATACTTTTTTTTGCGCTGCATTTACATCATTGTTTGATGCAAAAGCAACGCAAACTTACAAAATGTGATTGTATTTTGTAAGTTTGTGCCTCTTTTGTGTCAAAAAGTGACGCGAATGCAGCGCAAAAAAAGTATAAATATGGGCCTATGTGTCCTCTGACCGACCTGGCCGGAGGCCAGTCCCCCTGACTTCAAATGAACCATTATGCCTTTAAATCAGAAATTGCTTACACTTTTAGAACAATATTGATATTTCATGAAGCATAAAGTATAAGTGTGATAATGCAGAAAATGCCTATGTTTAAATATATAATTTCAACATTGAGGGAAAATTAAAAAAAGGTATTTCTGAGAGTGTGAAGTAGTACTAAAGAGGTTCTATGTCATATACTTTCATGAATGTCTTCATAAAACTATGTATATTTTTTGAATTTTAATGAAAGCTGAGCATGAGGATAATTGTACTATGTGAGTAATTCAATGATTTCTCAGAAATAAGCATTTGAAATGCATGATTTACATTGAAACTATGGCGAAGCAAGCTTTATAAATACACATCTATGTTCTACACATAGAAGCTAATTTAGCTTTCATTGTTTATCTTGAATTAAAAAGCTAATTCTATGATGTTGAAATGTTGTTGTGTGAGCAGATTATCACTCCAACACCTGAGGGGAATATCAATTCCTGTTGGAGTTGGACTAGAATCAAAATCAAGAGCTGATGCTGTGAAAGATTCTTCATCTGGCACAGAGACCGAGCATACCAAGAACACAAAGAAACACAGTTTCACTGACTACCAGCGATCCACCGACTGTGGACTGATACTAAGAATCTATTTTGCAAGCTTGGCCAAGGTCAGAAGCAAAACAGTACTTTCAAATATTCTCTTCAACTGATAGAAATAAAGATCAATACATAGAAAAAACAGCAAACAGGTAAATTCACGCCGATTCATTATTACTATTATTATTATTATTATTATTATTATTATTATTATTATTATTATCATCATTATTATTCATGTTTCTGCAAAGGACTTGTTTTGTTTTTAGTAACCAAAGCACATGTGGATTAATAACGCTGAGAATTTTTTTTCCAAGAGTGAAAAAAGGGCATGATTTTCTATTTGCTTTCATCCATTCACTAGTAGAGGAAAAATATACATACAAGCTTCACTGTATGTTTTGGTACCATCACGAAGAGTTGGAATTTCATTGACCAATGAAAGTCAAGTTTTAAAGACACTACACTGAGCATTTCTGAAAGGAGTATTTTAGTGTTACAATTACATTCTGGTAGCGTATTTTTAACATGAGCTTTTGTTGAACATAAATATGTAGGTACTAAACCACTTAATCAAAGTGCACAATGACATATGCTCTTTATTTTCAAGTGATTGAAGAGAACTAACTTAAACATTTGTTCTTTCACTCACTGAACTGTTTATTAACATTTTGTTTTTTTAGGTTATAGAGCATGTTAAGCATCTAGGCCCATATGTACAAACACATTCACCCATAGACACATAATGGATAAAAACCTTTGGTACATCTGGCCCCAAGTTATTTTATGTATGTCGTTGATGAGCTGTGAATATTTATACATGTTTACTAACACAATTTTGTTATCAACTGATAATGCTTGTCTGCGTCTGTATCCTGCTTGACATTATTTCTTTATATAGTAAAGCCTAATAGAGGTTTGGTAATTGTGGCATATTCAAGTACTTCCATATAAAATGCTCCTTTGCTTATATATGGAGGCAGGACCAACAGCAATAGAATTTTGTATATTTGTATGCTGTCATGTCTACTTGTAGAAAATTGTGTTCAATATTATTAATCCTATTTGGAAATGGCTCATGTTGACATTCTCAGAAAGAGTAACCCCTTCTCCAGTTCAAAACAACTCATGTTTTCATGACACTATATCAACGGAAACAATATTAACCCCTTCGCTGCCAGGCCTTTTCCCCCTCCTGTGCCAAGCCTTATTTTTGCTATTTGAGGCAGGCTGCGTTTAGGCCTTCATAACTTTTTGTTCACATAAGCTACCCATGCCAAATGTTGCGTCCTATTTTCCAACATCTTGGGTATTCTAGAAGTACCCATAGTTTGAGGGTTCCCCTTGAAGGGGACCAAGAAATTAGGCAAAATACATCCAAAAGTTCGTTTTTTTCCATAAAAACGAGAAGAAATGGCTGAAGAAGAAAGCTTGTGTTTTTTTCTCCTGAAAATGGCATCAACAAATGGTATGTTGTGCTAAAATTACCATCTTCCCAACTTTCAGGAACAGGCAGACCTGAATCAGAAAACCCTATTTTTCAACACAATGTTGGCATATTATTGGGACATACCCCATTTTTACTATTTTTTGTACTTTCAGCCTCCTTCCAGTTAGTGATAGAAATGGGTGTGAAACCAATGCTGTATCCCGGACAACTAAACATTTCTGAAAGGTAGATACAATTGTGAATTCAGCAAGGGGTCATTTGGGTAGATCCTTGAAGGTTTTCTTACAGACAGTAACAGCTAAAATAAAACAATATTGAAATTGAAGTGAAAAAAGAGTAATTTCTGTCCACGCTTTCTTCTATAACTTTTTCCATCTACTGCAGATTTTTGAAAGAAATATACCATTACGTTTGCTGGACTCTTCTGGTTGTGGGTATATATAGGGCTTGTAGGTTCATCAAGAACCCTAGGAACCCAGAGCCAATAAAGGAGCTGCACCTTAAATTGTACACCGGGTATAGAGCAATTCATTTGGTGAAATAAAAAGAGTGAAAAATGGGTATCAAGGTAATCTTTGTATTTCCAAAATGGGCACAAGATAAGGTGTTGTGAAGCAGTGGTTATTTGCACATCTCTGAATCTCGGGGTCCCCATACTAGCATGTGAATTCCAGGGCATTTCTCAAATAGATGTCTTTTTTACACACTGTCTTACATTTGGAAAGAGAAAAAATGTAGAGAAAGACAAGGGGCAATAATACTTGCTCTACTATTCTGTGTTTCTGCAAATCTCTCAGTAAAAATGGTACCTCACTTGTGTGGGTAGCCCTGGTGCCCACGACAGGAAACGCAACATAGACACATCACATTTTTACATTGAAATCCGATGTGTTTTTTGGAAAGTGCCTACCTGTGGATTTTGGCCTCTAGCTCAGCCTCTCCTTGGACAACCTACCATACATGTGCATTTTTTAAAACTAGACACCTAGAGAAATTCAGAATGGGGTGACTTGTGGGGCTCTCACCAGGTTCTGTTACCCAGAATCCTTTGCAAACCTCAAAGTTTGGGGAAAAAAACACTTTTTCCTCACATTTCAGTGACAGAAAGTTCTGGAATCTGAGAGGAGCCACAAATGTCCTTCCACCTAGCATTTCCTCAAGTCTCCCAACAAAAATGGGTCCTCACTTGTGTGGGTAGGCCTAGTGCCCACAATAGGAAATGCCCCAAAACACAACATGGACACATCACATTTTCCCAAAGAAAACTGACCTGTTTTCCGCAAAGTTCCTGGCTGTGGATTTTGGGCTGTAGCTCAGCCGGTACCTAGGGAAACCTACCAAACATATGCATTTCTGAAAACTAGACACCTACGGAAATCCAGGATGGGGTAATTTGTGGGGCTTTCACCAGGTTCTGTTACCCAGAATCCTTTGCAATTGCTTCACAATTTGGCAAAAACAACACTTTTTCCTCACATTTCAGTGATAGAAAGCTCTGGAATCTGAGAGGAGCCACAAATGTCCTTCTACCCAGCACTCCCCCAAGTCTCCCGAAAATAAATGGTACCTCTCTTGTGTGGGTATACCTATTGCCCCCAACAGGAAATGCCTCAAAACAGAACATGGTCACATCACATTTTCCCAAAGAAAAGTGACAGTTTTTTTACAAAGGTCTTAGCTGCAGATTTTGGCACCTAGGAAAACCTAGCAAAGCTGGACATTGCTGAAAACTAGACACCAAGGGGAACCCAGGCTGGGGTAATTTGTGGCCCTCTCACCAGGTTCTACTACCCAGAATCCTTAGCACACCTCAAAATTTGGCAAACAAAACATGTTTCCTCACATTTCAGTGCTTCAAAGTTCTGGAATCTGAGGGAGCCACCAACTTCCTTCCACCAAGCATTCCCCCAGGTCTTCTGATAAAAATGGTACCTTACTTGTGTGGGTAGACCTAGTGCCCGCAACAGGAAATGCCCCAAAACACTATGTGAACACATCTAAATTATCAAATACAAAACTACCTGTTTTTGCTGGGGGGGGGGGCACCTGCGTTTTTAGTTCTGGGCTCCGTAGCCATCTAGGGAAACCTACCAAACCCAGACATTTCTGGAAACTAGACACCCGAGGAAGTCCAGGGAGGTGTGACTTTAGTGGATCCTCCAGTTTTTTCTTACCCAGATTCCTCAGCAAACCTAAAATTTAGCTAAAAAGTCATATTTTTTTCCACATTTCTGTGTGAAATCACCCCACCGCCACAAATTTCCTACCACCCAACGTTTCCATCAGTCTCCCAATAAAAAAGATACCTCACTTGTGTAGGTGGGACAAGTGCCTGTGACCGGGAGGAGCCAAAAACATGTTGAAATTGAGGGGGAACCAAAGTAGGTCCAAAAAGGGCAGTTTGAAAAAATGTTTTTAGGCTGAAGTGGGGCAGAATTTTTATCGGTAGAGATGCAACAATGCATGGTGGTAGGAATTTTGTGGATTCCTGCAGATTCCGGAAGGTTCCATCACAAAAATGTGTGATTTCAAACAAAGTTGGAGGTTTGCAGGGCATTGTGAGTAGGAAAATGGTGCGGGTGCATGTGAAGCACACCACCCTGGACTCACCCAGATGTCTAGTTTTCAGATGTGCCTAGGTCTCGTAGATTTTTCTACATGGCAGCGTCTAGAAACAGCGTCCATTCCAAGTGGGATGATTTTGAGAGTTAGACAGCTCTCATGGTCCAAATGTAAAACCAAAACCCAAAATAATCAAAGGTCCTCTTGCCTGCCGTTGGGATAAGATATTTTAGTGTGTGGGTGAGAGCTGAAAGGCTGTTACCCCCTTCAGTTGGGGTTTGTAGCCACCACCACACTATTTTAAAAAAAAATCTCTTTCATCTAGTAGGCTTTCTGCCTGCCCCTACCCCCCGATTGGAAGAGAAATGCTTTAATTTCTCTTCCAATCGCATAGGGGGAAATCTCTGATGAGGTCAGCGCACAATCGTGCGCTGAAGTCATCAGACGTCACTCTGGGAGGGGTGCGGGAAGCTGGGGATGTAAGAGGAAGCGATTCCCCTTCCATTCTTGCCCATGGGAGGGGGCTGGGAGGCCTGTGGGCCAGGTACAGTACAAGGTGAGTATGTTGGTGGCACCTCAGCCAAGGACATAACAATCTTGTAACCATCTCGTCCCAGGCACCTGAGGGGTTAGCTAACACCATGTGGCCAGAAACTCATCTGGTTGTGGAAGGCTGGCAGGAGTTTAGGAGTCAGACTGCCATGCCGGTGGCACTCTCTAAGATGCCCTCTGTGTGCATTATGAAATAATACCACACTGGCATCAGTGTGCATTTATTGTGCTGAGAAGTTTGATACCAAACTTCCCAGATTTCAGTGTAGCCATTATGGAACTGTGGAGTTCGTATTTGAACAACTCCCAGACCATATACTCTTTATGGCTACCCTGCACGTACAATGTCTAAGGTTTGGCTTAGACACTCTAGGGGCATAGTGCTCATGCAACTATGCCCTCACCTGTGGTATAGTGCACCCTGCCTTAGTGCTGTAAGGCCTGCTAGTGGGGTGACTTACCTATGCCACAGGCAGTGAGAGGTGGGCGTGGCACCCTGAGGGGAGTGCCCTGTCGACTTAGTTATTTTCTCTCCATCAACACACACAAGCTGTGAGGCAGTGTGCATGTGTTGAGTGAGGGGTCTACAAGGTGGCATAATACATGCTGCAGCCCTTAGAGACCTTCCCTGGCATCAGGGCCCTTGGTACCGGGGTACCAGTTACAAGGGACTTACCTGAGTGCCAGGGTTGTGCCAATTGTGGAGACAAAGGTACAGTTTAGGGAAAGAACACTGGTGCTGGGGCCTTGTTAACAGGGTCCCAGCACACTTTCAAATCATAACTTAGCATCAGCAAAGGCAAAAAGTCAGGGAGTAACCATGCCAAGGAGGCATTTCCTTACAGGCATAGACTAAAAAACAAAGTTAGGATGAACATCAGCATATGAATGGACAAATGACTTGGGGAAGGCCTGTAGGATGGGTGCGTACTTTTCCTGTCTAGCAAGATTTCAGGTGTCCCGGTCTGACAAACATAGAGCAGTTACTGTGGTCAATGGGAACAAAATTGGAAAACATGAACCCCAACATGCAGGCGAAGAAGCAGCTTCAAAAGGAACAGAACATGAAGGAGAACACCAGGTGGCATCATGGGGTTCTGCAGCTATTCCAAGCCCTTGTTGAGAGGCTTCCACTCACACCTGCTGGATCCAGGCAAGACCTTCTTATACTAGGGGTAGGAAGCTGTCCACACACACACATGTTGCCTGATATCTGATGCTAACTTGACTGAGTGTATGCTGGGATCCTGCTAACACAGCCCCAACACCTGTGCTCATTCCCAAGACAGTACCATTGTTTCCACAATTGGCACACCCCTAGCACAGAGGTAAGTCCCTTGTAAAAGGTACCAGTAGTACCAAGGGTTCTGTGGCCAGGGACGGTTCCTTAGGGCTGCAACATGTATTGTGCCACCCTATGGGACCCCTCACCAAACACATGCACATTGTCATTGCAGCTTGTGTGTGTTGGTGGGGAGAAAAAGGTAAAGTCAACATGGGATCCTCTCAGGGTGCCATGCCCACAGACCACTGCCTGTAGCATAGGTAAGTCACCCCTCTAGCAGGCCTTACAGCCTTAAGGCAGGGTTAGGGCATAGCTGCATGAGCAATATGCCCCTACAGTGTCCACGACCATTCTTAGACATTGTAAGTGCAGGGTGGCCATATTGAGTACATGGGCTGGGGGGTTTGTCATTATGAACTCCACAGCTCCATGATGGCTTCACTGAAGTCTGGAAATGTGGGTATCAAACATATCGGCACAAAAACCCCACAATGATGCCAGTGTTGGATTTATTGTAAAATACACACAGAGAGCATCTTCTAGATGCCTCCTGTAATTTACCCAACCCTTTTGTGCAGGGCTGACCAGTCTGTGTCAGCCTGCTACTAAGAGACAAGTTTCTGACATCATGGAGTGAGAGCCTTTGTGCTCTTGGGGGTCAGAAACAAAGACTGCTCTGGGTGAAGGTGCTTCACACCTCCCCCATGCCGGAACTGTAACACTTGCCAGTGAACCTCAAAGGCTCAGGCCTTCTGTTACAGTGACCCATGGCAATCCAGCTAGTGGAGATGTCCGACTGCCGGTCCAAGCCCGACTTTTGGCAGCGGGTCCGGACAGAAAATTAGGTAAAACAGGTAGGCGTGACGACTGCTGCTAGGACCACCCCCAGAGCTGAAGTGACCCCCCTCCTTGAAGAATCATCCATCTTGTTTTGGAGGGTAGGGACCACTAGGGTTAGGAATGTGCTCCCCTCCCCAAAAGGAGTGGGACCGGAAGGGTGTTGTCACTCTCAGGGACAGTAGCCATTGGCTACTGCCCCCTGACCCCTGTAATGCCTCTAAATCTAGTATTTAGGGGCTCTCCTAAACCTATCTCACCAGATTCCTGCAATCTCAGAAGAAGATGAAAGAAGAAGGACTGCTAAACTGACCCCAGCAGTGAAGACTCCAGACGACAGCTGATTTGGCCCCATCCCTACCAGCCTGTCTGCAGCTTCAAAGACCGCTGCTCCAAAAAGGAGATTAAGCCTGCTGGACCAGCAATCTCTACAAACCCCCAGAAGACTGCCTGCCCATCTACAAAAGGCAAAAAGTTAGGGGGTAACAATGCCAAGGGAGGCATTTCCCTACACGAGGCAAAGAGAACATCCAGAACACAAGTTAAATTGTGCACCTGGAATGTAAAAATGATAAAATAAACATAACATCACATTTAAATAATGGATATTTTGTACATTCTATAACCCATAGATGAAATGTAAAAATCATCAAAATCCATTAAATCCCAAAAAGGAAAGCTGTAAAAACTCAGTGAAAATGCACTAAATATTAGTGAAATAGAAGTAAAGCTATATTTTAAAGGACTCAAAAGTAGCCAGCAAGATGGCATGTAAGAGACAGCAAAATCCATTAAATCCCAAGAAAAGGAAAGCTGTGAAAACTCATTGAAAATGCACTAAATATTCGTGAAATAGAAGTAAAATTATATTTTTCAGGACCCAAAAGTGGCCGGCGAGAACTCTCGAGGAATGACACTTAAAAATATTGTATCATAATTTCATGAACAAGCAATACACCAACTCTCTCTCATACCAACCCTAAAAAGATTAATTGTTAGAGCATGTGGAACAACTAGGGAAACCCATGTAACACCTAAAAATATGAAGACCGAGCCATACACCAACATTTACTGTCATGCATAAAAAAGACACATTTTTATAATACGACAACCTCAATAATAATAAAAGAATACTCATTTGTGCTATCAGTAGTAATTTACTAATCTTAACATATTGTAACACGTGGATTATGGCTGGCTCATTTAAGTGGTGCAGTCGACCATTCAATCAAATATACACAATACATGGTCAAAATACAACATGCCACTAGTGCATGCACTGTTACCTAACTGAAGTAAATAGATGCCGCACCACAAGCCCTGTTGTCTCCTCAGGTTTTATTGTGTACAGGCTATAATGGCAGGGAAACCCTCAACCAGTCAGTAGCTCTCCAATTGAACTAAAACCTCTTAGCTACCACAGAACTCTTGGAACTTATGTCATTGTTTACCAAACATAGTCAGCAAGCAAGCCTCCTTGTCCTGGGATGAAATTCATTTAAATCATTGGTCTCAACTCTATTAGTAACACTCCTTCTCAGTCTTACATTACATTCTCCAGCCCTGCAAAGTCAATAAGATGTGCCTACCCTGACCTCAAAAGCTCCTCACCAGAAATCAGCATCAATTCACTACAACCAGTTTCATCAGTATCAAGCCACTACAACAAATGCCATCTCTGTCAGATACTTCTTCATCAATCATACGAGCTCATTGATATATTGCCAATCTTTTTCTGTTCCATCTCTGACCATCATCCAACTTGACATAATTTCCTTTGAAAACTCAAATGTTTAAGAGCCACTTGAATGTGGTCATGCAAAGCCCCACTCCCTCCCTGTATTTTACTTTCACCTAATCACCTTTGTCTACATATTTTCTTCTGACATCATTTCAGGTCTTTACTACCAGTCTCCGACATCTGTGACTTCTTCCAAAACTCAACATTCAAACTACTCTTGACTGACATTTCAACATCTCCTTTAACCATATGATTCAGTCCTGTTGTCTTTTGTCCATTCCCCTAACCATTCATCTGTACTAATGGCACTACAAGACACTATGGTCCTGATTTAGAACTCGGGAGACAGGTTACTCCATCACAATGGTGACGGATAGCCCGTCTGTCAAAATCTAAATCCCATAGGATAGAATAGAATTTAGATTTCAGCAAATGGGATATTGTCACCGTTCTGATGGAGTAACGCATCTGCTGAGTTCTAAATCAGGCCCTATATGTTCTACTGCAGCCACTGCCTCATTATTCTGATCTTCATGTCAAAACTCTGATCCTTGCAGAGGTAGTCTACACAAACAATTTTCTTGTTTTTCTATCCTGAAATATGGTCAATTGTGTAGTTATAATCTCTTAGCTGGGAAGCTGATCTTGCCAACCTCTCAGAGGCAGTTGAAGTTGATCAATGGACACTAAGATATTAATTCCTAAAATATAGGTACTAAAATGTTTGATTGCCCAGGCTGCCGCTAATGCCTGTCTCTTAATGACAGAGTACCTGGGCTCAGTGTGTGACAAAGACTGAGAAAAAAAGCAAGAGTCTTGTCAATGAGCAACTTTCTTTGTGATATTTCCCTCTCCAGTGTTGTTGAAATTTTGCGATGGAGGGTAAGTATACCCAGGACAGTGAGGTATTGAAATGATTTTACAATTGAAAGAAATGTCAGTGCACAAAAATATTTTCTACTTTTGTTTTTACAACACTGTCAATAAATAGATTTGTTTTAAACAAATCTTTCTTTTGTGATAACACCTTCTATGCTGATATTGAATGTAACTATGGTTTTACATTTTACATCAAATGATGTTAGATTCTTTGTAAAAGTCATCCCCTTTCACAACAATAGTTTCAAAAGCTCTGTTATTCCTGAATAGACTCATAAATTACTTCAACTTCTCTTTGCCTCCTGGATTAGAGGCCTCCTTTATAGTCTTTGCTAAATCTGATTTGGCTCTAAGTTCTTCCACACTTAGGGCCAGATGGACAACCAATATGGGTTGCAACTCACAGTTTGTGAACCATAGCGAATTGCAAATTGCGAGTCACAATCCTGAATCTGCAACTGTGTCCTTAACACAGTTTGGCATTCACAAATCGGTCACAAGGGACCTGCCTCATTAATATTCATGTGGCAGGTCCCATGATGCATCCAATAGGGTATGGCTAGCACTCATAAGGATGGTGGTTTGCTGTGGTCAGCAGATCACCATGTCTGTGATTGCTTTTTAAATAAAGTTTTTTTTTTTTATTGCAGCCCGTTTTCATTAAAGGAGTAGGCAGTGGTCCGTGGGCTCTTAAAACATGTTGGTGCCTCCATTCACAAAGGGAAGAGGTCCACTGGAGACCCCTTACTGTTTGTGAATGGGTTACCACCTATTTGAAGTAGGTGGTTAATGCTATTGTTTTTTGACCGCTAGCTCCCCATGCGACTCGCTATTAGGAAGGGACGCCCTTGGGATGCCCCCTTCTAATAGCAAGCCGCAAATTTAATTTTAACAGGTTACCTATTCACAAAATAGGTTCGGCACATGGTACAAGGTCATTTAGCGGTCACAAATGGCAAATTTTGCTATTCGTGCCAGCTAAATAGCTTTGTACATCTAAAGTAAGTCCTAGGTATTCAAACCCTTGTTCTGCTTTACTGCTGATTGAGCCAAAATACACACACTGAGAGATGTCAAAAAGATTCTCTGAAATACACCTCTTAATCAGATGAAGACATTTATTATATCTTTGTGCAAGGCTCGTGAAGGAAGGCCTGAATAGCCAAAAGTGTACTTTTAAAATGTGCAACAATGAAGTAAGACCATGTACAAAGAATCTTTAATCTATAAACAGCAAATATATACATGCAAGGATACAAACACCTATATTGATATATGTATATATTCATACACAATGCAAAGCAAATAATTAATAAAAATTAATCACCGTAGGGCCTGTCTGCTGCTTCATCTTTCTCCTGCCAGCAAGTCGTTGACCCTGGTTTGACTGCAATGAGAAAGAGAGATCTCCACCCTCACAGGAAATATATCAGGCATTCAACGTCTAAATCCTGATTGAGGTCTCTGAATCTCTTATATATTTTAAACAAACGAGGAAGGAGCTTTTTGGAAAAGCCCCTCCCACTGTGCAAGAAGGTTTAAAAAATGCTGGCTATTTTAGGTAAGGTTTGAAAGAAACACGTTGGAACTTGGCCAAAATCCCAAAGTGTCTTTCCCAAAACTAAACCGTTCCCTGCTGTACCATAAACATCAGTCTCGTGCATCCTTGTCTTGCTAACTGACTCCTCCACGTTATGTCCTAGCCCTTCGGTGAGAAATGAACACGCAGAATAGAAAACATGTTGCATAACATGTTGTGTACAGAAAACTACTTGCACCTTTAACGTGGCAGTGAAGCTAAGACTAAGCTAAATACAAAATGGAGTCTGTTACTGGTGAGCTGAATACAAAATGGAGTCTGTAATTGGTAACCACTAATGTGATGGTGGACAGCTAAGCCAAGTGCAAAGTGGTGTGACACAAAGTCATTGGTCAAAACACAAATATCACTATTCCCCTCCTTTAGGAATTGTCCCTTTTCTTTACATAAACTGAACCCTGCTTTGCCTATACTGTCTAAAGCCTGCCAAAATCCGTTGCTCCACTGAATCACTGCAGATCAGAATGTCATTTTGGAAGAGAACAACTTGTTTCTGACTCTTAAGAATGTCTGTTATATCTCTTTGGAAGGAATATGCTCGCTGCTGAAGCCAATCCAAAAGGAAGATGGTCAAACTGAAACACAACTTCTGTAGTTATAAAAACAGTCCTTTTTTTAGAATAAATGTGCAACTTGACATGATGGTATGCAATGCAAAGGTCAAGTTTTGAAAAGAATATCATATCCTTCAACAGCAACACCATCTGTCGCCTATTTGATAAAAGAAATGTGTCGGCGATTACATTTTGATTAAGGAAGTGGAGGCCTACACAAAATCCTAACTTCCCATTATTTTTCTTTGCAATGACTATGCAAGAAACCACCTAGGCCATTTCCACTAACTCTATTACTTTTTTGTTCTTCATGCCATTCAACCTATGTTTGGCCTCTTCTCTAATGGTGATCGCTATTCTCCTGGGCTATGTTTAATGGGCTGGGATTACGTTTTCAGATGATCTTATGAACATACCCCTCAGCCCCTAAGTTATTTTCAAATACGTCTTTGGCATCGTCTAAGTTCTTCTCCATGTTTTTCTCCTCCACCATCATCACCTGATTCTCCCCTGAGGATTGATAATAATATGAAGATTCAATTGAATGAGCCACCCTAGTAAGGTGGATCCAGATTTGGCTATGTAAACTTAGTACCGTATTTTCCATCTTTACACGGCAAAATCAGACCACATATAATCCAGCACATCTATTTTCCTGTGTGATACCCTGTGTGATTGATATCCTTAAAAAATAATGCTAATTCTACCACGTTTATACCCACAGAGCTTCAGGCACTATATTGAACATTGAGCCTGAGTCAACCATGAGCTCTATGTGCTTCCTATTCATCAAAAAGTCAATTTCAGGTCTGAGTTTCCTTCTTCTATCTCATCTGGTATGCACCACTCCTTCTCCATGCAACTGCCAGTAGTGTACACTGATAAAACATTGATTTTGTCTTTGGCTCCACACACTGTGGTGAAATGCCCCTTCCTTTCACACTTTCTCTGTTCCTTATTCAAAGCAAAATATGTTTTTGAGTTACTTCCTCAACTATATAACTTTGTGCCATCAAATATTCTATTTCTGGTTTGTTCTCATTTCTTTGAAGAGACACTGATACTGCTAAAATTCCTTTTATTAATCACTGCCATATCCTATTTTCCTAACTGTTTTTGTATTTATATCACTGGTTGTTGCTATATCCTGCTTCCTTATTGAATCTTTGTGCCCCATTTCTCTAAAACACGAGCTTTATTCTTCGATACTCTTGGTGATTTAAATCGCTTCCTAGAGTTTTGTATTCTTGGTCACCCAGATTCTGTACTATTAATTGCCACTTTAATGAGTTCATCCATCAGCTCGCCTAGCCGTCACTTATTGGCAAGTTCCCTCAGTCGAGCAACAAATTCCTCTACAGGTTCATGTTGAGACTGTGGTTGTGTGTAAAAATTATGTCTGACCATGGCAATGTTCACTGACTTGGCAAACCTGTTCTTGAGGTGTTGCTTGGTCTCTATATAGGGGCAAATGTGTATAAGATATTGACCCTTACCTGGCTGATTAAAGTGGATGGATGTGATATCACTGCAAATTTATTAATCCTGAATATGCAATGCTGTTAATACAGTATATTTGTGCTGCACATGGTTCTTTGTGCTCATGCACTTCAGTGCATGATCTGGGGTCTGCTGGGGCTACTCATCACCAAAATGTAGTAAATATATGCCACATCTAATGCTCTGCTGCCTTTCAGGATTTATTGTATCACTCAGAGCAATGGCTAAGAAACTAATGTGAAATTTGCACATTACATGAAATAAATAATAGCTTTAGCATACTTTCTTGTAACAGAAGTCATCAAATACTATGCTATGGGGATTGACTCCCTCATTACCGACAACATGACACTAAACTAGCTCCACTAATTGATTATTTTGAGGATACTTTGGTTCCCCATTTGAACCAATTAGGCTACAGACGCCAATCAATTATGACTTTCCAATGTGGAACGCCTATGATAGCATCATGTCCCAAGAAGGAAAGACAAAATAACGCAGTGGAAGGGTGCCACAATTCCCTCCAAGGAATATTTGAAAGAAGCCACACTCCAGTCTAGCAATTCATAGAAATACTTAAAAAAGAGCAATGCTACTAGGAGATAAGAATGGAACAAGACCTACCGCAACTCAAACCAAAGATCTCCAAAGAACTAAGCAAAATCATTCAAATTAGGACTCTTCACTAACAGCCCAGCCCTCCATCATTGGACTAACAGCACGATCCCTACTTAAAAAACGTTATTAATATTTATTTCTAATTGTTATTAAAGACAATTTAAAACACCAAAGTGAATACAAAAAAAACAAAGGACAAACATTCTGATTGCTAAATAAAATTGACTCTAATAACTATTTGAAAATAATCAAACAATGCAAATCCCACCAACAATCAAGATATTAGAAAAAAATGCCACAGGAAAACTAAAAAATCAATGGAAAGGTAAAAAATAATTTTGATTAAAAAATATAGCAACTTTTATTTCATTAAAAAAAATACATCCTGGTTAGAAACAAGATCCAAAGTCTGAAATGGGAAACCTGGAAAGGAAAAACAGGTAAATTACGGACCCAGCTCTCCCACTGCTGCTGAACTGCCCTTGAACTATTTCTTCTGTTGACTCCTTTGCTGCTTTCTTTGCCTCATCTCCTTTTCTCACACTTTGTGCCTTGTTTTGTTTTCCTCTTATTTTTCCCTTGTTTTTGCCTCATTTTGCTTTCCTCTCTTGCCCCTCATTTTTGCCCCATTTTGTCTTCACCGCTGCATCCCTTGGCCACTCACTCCAATCTTCTCCTAATTTTTCTGCCTCATCCCCAGCCCCACCCAAAAGCCTTTTCTCATCCCAGGACATACTTAATGGATGCTGTAGCATGGCCCCCCATTCACAGAGTGGGCAATAACGGCAGGCACGGGCAGCGTGTGCGGCACTGCATGCCAAAGGCAAGCCCATCTGTGCTTGTCCGCATCTGACCATGCCCACCCTCGGACACAACGCTGCCTCCCTCCGCACCCTGAAAACCGGGCAACCCAGTAAACACTGCTGCCGTGCTGCACCAAACTCAATGGTAAGACAGTTCTTCTGCACTATATGCACCTTCTCCTGCACCAACACACACAATGTCACACCACACAGCACCACGCCAACCTCTCACCACAACACGCCAGAAGCAATGCACCAACTCAACTGCCTACTCCTCAACACAGGTTCAGTGTACAAGCACTCCACCAAACTATGGGACCACATCACCACCCACATACCCAGCATCGTCTTCCTCATGGAAACCTGGCTCAAACCTATATCCACCCCAGACATTGCTACAGTGATCCCCGACAGTTGAAAAATCACTCACCAAGACCGCTCCAACAATCTAGGAAGAAGAACAGCCATAATCCAGAAAGAGACTATACAGTACACCACCTCCACTGGCAACACCATCACCCCCATTGAACACCTCATCTTCAAGCCCCACATGGACGACAAGACAACCATCAGAGGCACCCTAGCATACAGACTCCCAAGCATGTGCTTCAGCTTCTGTAACACCATTGCAGATTTAATTCTGTCCCTAGCCTTAGACTCCAAGCACTACATCTTCCGTGGCAACCTAAACTTCCACACTGAAGACCATAATGACAACAACACCGCACATCTCTTTGACAGTATTAGCAGCCTCAGACTGATTCATATCACCCATGACCCTAAGCACACCATAGGACACTTGCTGGACCCATCTCACCTCCAGCAGCCAGAACATATACAGCTATGTCACGTAACTCACATGAACTGATCACTCCATGGTCCACATAAGCATCCCCCTTGCACTGCAAACCCCCAAGCCAGCCAGTACCCACCTCAACCAGGCATAGAATACAACTTTAGAGACCAACTGGATGGACAGCCTCAACATCTCCAGCCCTGCCACTACCACCAACCTCGAACAAGAAGTAGAGAATGTCAACACCTACATAACCAATTGCGCCAACTGCATCACACCCATCAAGTGCAACATCCAGAGAAAACCCTCCAAATAGGTCAGCTGGTACACACCCAAACTCAGTACAGCAAAACGAGACAGCAAGCAGCTGGAGAAGAAGTGGTGCACCAGCAAAGACACCTCCTACAGAGCAGCCTTCAAGACCTCATTCAACCTCTACCAATGCCTGCTGAGAGCAACAAAGAAGGCAGCACACATTGATAAGAACGAGTGGCAACAACACAAAGGAACTCTTTAACATCATCAACGAATTCTCTAGCTCAGCTACTAGTGAAAACAACATCACACCCTCACAGGAACTGTGTGACAACCTAGACAACCTCTTTCACAAAAAGATTACAATCGTATACAGGAACTTCAAACCCCCACCTACATCTTTGGACTTTATTGACAGAGACGCCACCACCATCATAACTAACACTAACCACAAACTGACCACCTGGGACCTCCTCTGCACCCAGGACACTACCTCCTCCATGAAATTAATTCACTCAGGAGCCCATACAGACCATTGCCAGCACCACATCTTTAATCTCTGAAACCAAAGGATCATCCACAAACTCATCAGTGTACGCAACACCTCCATCACCTCTGGAAAATGTTTTGATTCTTGTAAATGCACCAAAGTAAAAACACTACTTAGAAAGCCTTTCACAGACCCCATTGTGCTAAAAAACTAATAGCCAATCTCCCTGCTTCCATTTCCATGGAAGGCAATGGAAAACAAAATCAACAACCAACTCATAACATACCTGGAGCAGAACAGATACTCAACACTTTCCAATCCGGCTTTCACAGCAATCACAGCACCAAGACCACCCTGATTGCAGCCACCGATGACATCCAAATCTCCTTGTCCGAGGGGAAATCCCAGCTCTGATCCTCCTTGACCTCACAGCAGATCATTATATACTGATCAAAAGCGCTAGCGCTAAGAGGCACTAGGACCTCGTAAATCTGACCTGATGTGTTTCAAAGTTCTATAACCATATCCTATGCTAGCACAATTATCTGTCTCCTCACCTTTATGGCTATATTCAGGACCACTGGAATAATGTGCAAGTCTGACTAGATTAGGCAGCAGGTAAAGGCAAAGTATGCAACCAAATCTGCCCACCATGTGATAAATACTTCATACTTTTGTCATTTTTTGCACGTTAATACTATCTCGACAAAGGTTTCACCTCATTAGTACCAGTTTAACATCCAGATACAGTAACAGGCAAATGAAAGATGGCCAATGAACCTTTTCATTAGGTTGTTCACTATGCTGCAACACAGGTAGCCAAGATTTTAGTAACTTGTGTTCCATTGGAGATAGAAATAATTTGTTTATAGATCTGCAAGTATGCAGCCAATGAATAAATTTAGTGGCAAATGTGGCAAATCCATACTATGCAGAAAATGCTCTGAATGCCCAATGGCATAATTCCAGGGGCCCTGCATATATTTTACTTCCTATATTTTGGTGCCCAAGCTGCTGTTTCTGGCTTGCCGTTTGATACTGCTGACACTGCCAATGATACCCCTGTACAAAGCCACAGAAGAAAGAGGACACCATCTAGGATTTTTGAATATTTTTTATCTCCTTGGTTTCCACACCTTACTCGTCCCGTAGGAATTCAGAAAGTATAGAAGGCTGCTGACGGTTTATGAGTGAGTTAAGGATTCAACACTGGGATGTCATTTGGGAGGTTATATGGTGTGTGACATCACGTCTGCTGCTTGTGGTGTGGTTGCTGAGAGAGAGGACCGAGAGGCTGCTAGTTTAATTCCTGACATTTTCTTAAGTATTGTGACTTCTTGAAGAACAGAGGCATCGGTGTTAACAGAGGAATTCACCATCAGTTTACGGAAGGGTGGATCCAGGCACACCATTCTGAAGAATGGCGTGGACTCAAGAGCTTCACCTAGATTGCCTGGATTCACTTGTTAGAGTTTCCTGTGTTCTTGGCCTGACAAGTGCCTGTGCCCGGAGAGACCTTGAGCTATCATTTAAGATGCGCCGATGGATGTGTGGAGGGTAAAGAGTCCTACCCATTTTACTACAGAATTTCTGGGTCAGAAGCAAAGACAGATTTGCAAGGCCTAGGCGTTACAGCTGTAGATCTGGTGGCACCATATTTGGATTCTAAGAATATGTGACTCATGCAAAGCACACCCTTATAAGTATATCACTTAGCACATGTAGTACAACACAGTGCAGTAAGGATAAACTGCCTTACTATTCCAACAAAACACAAATACACTGTTCCTAAAAAGTAAAATAACACACAGGGCAAGCCTTAGGTTAGAAGCTAATACCCTCACACATCCCAATGGATGTCATGCTTCATCATCGGGCGAGCTCCTCGTCAGACCGGCGCTGCAATGTCTGAGGGGCACCCCTACAAGGGGGCTCTTTGCCGGAGATCTTTTCTCAATAGCATTGTGCCGCAGAAAAGAAAGTAGAGTGGGAGGTGCCCAATTATAGGCACCCACAAGCAAGGAGAGAGAAGAAATGGCAGAAAGAAGAAAATTTAAATTGGCTCAAAACCCTAACAGACCACTCAATTTAATGAACACAAAAGGGTGACGGCCAAAGGGATAAAACCAAGGATAGGAGAGTGATGGATGAGACAATGCTCAAAACACTCTCACACTCCACAAGAAGAACTAGGGATAGAAGGAATTGGTCTAAACCCTAGGACAAAGGGTCAACATGTTTCGTGTCTGTACGGTCCAACAGGATCCACCGACACTTCATCAGGACCAAAAAGAAAAATCTACCTCTGTACTTCTCCTAAAGAAAACAATACAGTGACACAATTCGTCCAAACTGATAGTCACAGTAAACTCCAGTCACTTACAAAAAATGCTGAACGTCAGGCTAGTCTAATGTAAGGGTCAACCGTCCCATCAAAAGGATCGGACATCATAGTAAAACATGTGTCCTCGTTCTAGGGTTTAGACCAATTCCTTCTATCCCTAGTTCTTCTTCTGGAGTGTGAGAGTATTTTGAGCATTGTCTCATCCATCACTCTCCTCCTTGGTTTTATCCCTTTGGCTGTCACCATTTTGTGTTCATTAAATTGAGTGGTCTGTTAGGGTTTTGAGCCAATTTTAATTTTCCTCTTTCTGCCATTTCTTCTCTCTCCTTGCTTGTGGGTGCCTATAATTGGGCACCACCCACTCTACTTTCTTTTCTTCGGCACAGTGCTACTGAGAAAAGATCTCCGGCAAAGAGCCCCCTTGTAGGGGTGCCCGTCAGACATTGCAGCGCCGGTCTGACGAGGAACTCGCCCGATGATGAAGCATGACATCCATTGAGATGTGTGAGGGTATTAGCTTCTAACCTAAGGGTTGCCCTGTGTGTTCTTTTACTTTTTAGGAACAGTGTATTTGTGTTTTGATTCAGTAGGTTTGGGAGAACATACACTGGACCTTTAACCTCCCAGCCCCCCATTTTTTGCTTATGCCTTACTATTCCTCCTTTTTTATTTTGCCCCAAAGCACCCAGTTGGAAGGGCATCATGTAGGAGGATGGGGGCTCTTTCGATCCTCTCTCCACTAGTTTGTTTGATGTATCTTAACGACTTTATGCCAAAAAGGCACAATAAGACAACTCAAGATCGGCTGCAGGAGTTTGCAGTATGGCACCCAAACCGGCCTATTTCTGATGCACTGCAGTCATAAATAACACTTATCAGCACTTCCAGATCCAGACTTGGCGCACCTCTTGCTGTACTCCGCAGACTCTCAATCACACACTGTTCACCCTCGGCCATGACACCAATGCTCTGTGCACCTTCAGCAATGTTTTGCATGCATTCCACCGCTTTAGCAAAACTGAATTGTGACTTTCAGACTGTCAGACATGCTCCAGAGAGCTCCAGTCGACCGATGCATTACTGCCGACACATTTTATGCTAGCCTAGCCTCTTTCTGCTTGGCTGTCTGGCCCCTGAATCCCCCTGGCTGTCCTGTGCCCACAAATAGCTGCTTTCTGTGAAGAGTGACTTCTCTTTACGCTCTCTGGCCATGCTTCGTACCTGAGCCATGCTCTTTGACTCCACCTTTTGAGTTCTCCAAAGTGACAAACACCATAGATTTTTGGAATGAGGGGGAACCTCAGACTGAAGACAAGGAGCAAGAAGGTCAGAATGATTATTAAAACTTAAGCATTTTACTTTACTACTACCAGTCGCTGCCTAATCTGTGTTGAATCCAGGAGTGTCAAGAGCTCCTGTCAATCAAAACAATCTGGAACTGCAAGGAGCCAGGTTAGCTGCAGAGGGAAATTCATCCTAAAATACAGGGGCCTGGTCATCAAGGGCTACAGTTATCCCTGATCTCAAACCAAACAATCAAGCTATGATAAAAAAAGTACACTTTAGGATGCATGCTAATGGGAAGTTAGTGGGGACAAGTGCAATTCTGCTTAGTATGAAACATGGAAAACAAAACAAAAGGATCAACTAACAAGGAGTAGGAAACTCCTATACTTTAATTAGGTGCCCTACGTTTAGAGAATTGTCAAAGAATTCTATGAATATTCCAGGTGGATAATTTATACACAAGTAAATGTGCATTTGCACATATACCTTGTGTTTTTTGTCCATAAGGAATGTTTCTTCCTTGTAAGAAATCAGTCCTTTTCTCTACCACCATATACAATATTGGTTAGTTTCTTCCACATTACCTTTTTGGAAAGATACGTTTTCCCTCATATCAAAGTGAACGTAGGTGTGTTTGTGAATTGGGCCTCAATAGTTTTATTTCATGCTGAAAGACTGTTTCCAAGGTTGGCTGTGGGTGTGCCCTTTTTACGTGCAGTAAAACATGCTTAGTTGAAGACTTGCAACTATAGCACCAATGGTAATAATAATAATAATTCTGTATTGAAAAATAAAAAACATATCAATATCATATATCCAGGGGCTTATTTGCAAGACCCTCCTCGCCTATTTAACAGTGGTAGGGCATTTCCAGGTATGCTATTAACGAGGTCAAAACATCTTTTCACCCAGCATAAAGGGGTAGAAAGGTTAGGCATCAAAACGCAAACAACAGTTCAAAATGACAGTATGACCCATTTGGCCATACAAGGAAAACTCTAGTTGGTAATAAAGTCAATGATTTTATTACAGACTAATTTTAAAGTTTATGTAAATGATTCTCAAAACAAGGCTATAGAGCTACAGAATCAACATGGGTTGTTCAGGCAAAGGAAAGACGTTTAATCAAACTAACATCATTAGCAATACAAACATCAACAGAATTATCTGATGATCTGAAAACAAGCTCTGCCAAGTTCTTCCAAGCATGAAGACAATTTGTGAGTCATGGAAGATAGCTAACTAGGGCAAGGGAAACCCTACAAATTTGCAAATCACGCTTTAACATGTGCTGAACTATAACACATGACGGCAAAAAGTAAAAAGAAAATAAAGGACAAAAATAATTTGGAAATACGACATCTGGGACAAAATATAGCTAACCAAGGTTGGTAAAAAGTAAGTAAAAAGGGAAGGCATCAGCATTTCTGTTTGACCTGGCTCTTTTTTCTGACCAGTTTGTGTTGGCTTTAGGACTCTTGGCACTTTACCACTGCTAACCAGTGCTAAAGTGCATATGCTATCTGTGTAAATTGTATTGGTGATTGGGTTTCCCAAGACTGGCATAAGTGAGTTACTAGTAAGTCCCTAGTAAAGCGCACTAGAGGTGCCCAGGGCCTGTAAATCAAAGGCTACTAGTGGGCCTATAGCACTGGTTGTGTCACCCACATGAGTAGGCCTGTAAACATGTCTCAGACCTGTCACTGCAGTGTCTGTGTTTGCAGTCTTGCACTGCCAATTCGACCTGGTAAGACCTTCCCTTCTTATACATGTAAGGCACTCCTAAGGTAGGCCCTAGGTAGCCCCATGGGCAGGGTGCAGTGTATGTTAAAGGTAGGACAGGTACTGAAGTGATTTACATGTCCTAACAGAGAAATACTGCTAAATTCGGTTTTCACTGTTGCAAGGCCTATCTTTCTCATAGGTTAACATGGGGCTGCCTTTAAACAACTTTAAAGTGCAGATTCCCTTAGAGAGCAGATAGAAATCTGAAGGTTTGTGTCTCTGAACTCACAATTTAAAAATACATCTTTTAGTAGAGTTGGTTTTTAGATTGTTAGTTGCAAAATACCACTTTTAGAAAGAAGGCTTTTTCTTGCTTAAACCATTCTGTGACTCTGCCTGTTTGTGGATTCCCTGTCTGGGTCAGACTGATAGTTGGACTGTTTGTGAATCTGCCCTAGACAGTGACACAAAGGGAGCTGGGGTGTAGCCTGCATATCCTGATGAGCCATCTGAGTTAGAGTGGAAGGAGTAGTAGTCACGTACATGTGAATGGGCTGTGCCTGCCCTCACACAATGCAGTCTCCAAACCCCTGGTGTGTATCTGGGGCCTGGCCTGGGCAAGGCAGGATCTTGTGAACAACAGAGACTTTCCTTTGAAGTTTGCCTACTTTAAAGGCAGAAAGGGGCATAAGTAGTGGACCCAAAACCCCATACTTTAGATTTCTTCAAGATCACTGTTGGATTTAAGAGGAACCTCTGCCAAGGAGAAAAGCTGAAGAGCTGAGAAGTGCTGCCCCTGCCTGTGACTGTGCTTTGTTGGGCTATCCTGCAGTTGCTGCTTCTGTCTGTGAAAGTGGACAAAGACTGGACTTTGTTGTGTATTCCTGCTTGAGAAAAATATGCAAGGACTTGAACTGTGCCTGCCTCCTGTTTTGAAATCTCAGGGCCATCAAAGGCTTCCTCTGCCAGTACTTGGACTCTCTGCTGAGACTCCTGCCCTGCCAAGTGGTGTCCTATCCATTCCCTCGCCCTTGAAAGGTGAAGTAGGCAGATCAAAAGCTGAAATCCACGCACATAATGCCATGCAGAGAAATTTTCGACGCACCATCTGCAACACAGCTGATAAATGACATGCCGCCGGCTTTGCAACTGAAATCGATGCTCCACCTGCCCCGCAGCTGGGAGATCGATGCATTGCAGCTGGAGAAACAACACGCAACACCCGCTTGCGGCTGCTGATAACGACGCAAACCCCACACAGGGTGATTTTCTAACACCTTGCAACTGGATTTCTCACTCATCATCCCTGGGCGTCAAAGTCATCCCGACCCTGTACGGATCTGACACGTCGTCAACCTGACTGGAGAAGAAATGACTCATTGCGTCACTTATAAGTAAGGAATCAACACACTGCTGACTTTACCAATGCACGCTCACCCGTGCAGCTTTATTTATTACGCAAACCAGGTACTTTGTGTAAAATCAACATTTCCATTGATTTCTATTGAGTAAGACTCTTGGGGCCAGATGTATGAAACTTTTTTGCACTCGCAAACGGTGCGAATCACAAAAATCGGCCGTTTGCGAGTGCAAAAATGTGGTCTGCGATGCATGAAAGGCATTCGCAGACCAAAAATAAGAAATCGCAAAATTTGCGATTTTTTGCATTGCAACCTGGTTTTGCGACTCGCAATTGGCGTTTCCATATTTTCAGTAGGGAATTGCGAGTCACAAATTGCGAGTCGCAAAATCCAAGTCGCAAAGAGATGCATCAAAAAATTGCAAATTGCAATTATTCGCAGAATGGCATTTTGCACATGCAAAATACCATGAACTGAAACCAGGTGGTAACCAGGTGCAACCTATATAAAGAGGCCCAGAATGCCTCAAACTCTTTTCAACAATGGCTGCACTCTACGTCATGGCGAGGAGGATGAGGATCTTAGCAGGTTTGAGGAGAGGGAGGAGAAGACATGAGCGCATTTTCAGAGTGCGCATTACACTTTTTAACCTGACAGAGGAGGAAGTAATGAGAGGTATAGGTTGAACTCAGCCATGATACTTGATCTGATAGCTGAGCTACAACCCATACTGCAGCGCACAACACTAAGGACTCACAGCATACCCACCCATGTGCAGGTATTATGCTCCCTCCACCTACTCGCCTCAGGGAGCTATCAAGGGGTCATAGCAGCAGCTGGAGTGGTCTCACAGAGTACCCTCTCTAGATTTTTCAATGCATTCATCAATGCCATGCTGAGCAAACTACAACAGTACATCAGATTCCCCCACACCCCACAGGAATTACAGCAGACAAAAATAGATTTTTACCAGATAGCACAGTTCCCCCACGTCCTAGGTGCCATAGATGGCACACATGTGGCAATCTGTCCACCATCAGCCATGGAGTATGTGTACCGCAACAGGAAATACCAACATTCCATGAATATACAGGTGATATGCAATGCCTCCTACATCATTACTGATCTTGTGGCCAGGTACCCAGGGAGCACACATGATTCTTACATCTTTCGCCACAGCGGGATTCACACACAACTGCTAGCTGGGGAGTTTGGTGCAGGATATCTACTAGCTATTGCCCCTCTGTACACTGGCACATTGATGGCGTGCCGATGTCAGATGGCTCAGTTACTCATCATACCCTCTGTTCCTTCCAGGAGACAGTGCTTACGCAGTGCGCACCGACATGATGACGCCCTACCTCAATCCTGCACACCAGCTGAGCGGAGATACAATGCAGCACACAGGGCGACCTGCAACGTGGTGGAGCGCAACTTTGGACTGCTGAAGAGTCGCTTCCGGTGCCTCCACAAAAGTGGAGGGGTACTGCAGTACAGCCCAGAGACCACATGTAGAATAGTGGCTACTTGTGCAATCTTACACAATATAGCTACCACCAGGGGCATACCTGTAGAAATATGTGAATCTGAATCAGATGAGGATGATGATCCCATACCACCCCTACAGCCAGCAGACAGGACCAGTGCAGCAGAGGGAAGGCAAAGGCGTGCTGTCATCACACACAACCATTTCAGACATGAGTATAAATGACACAAATCCTCTGACAACTGTACCTGTAGTGAAATACATTTATTACCTTATGTCAGGTAATGTATGTGTAAGTAATAACAAAAAACAGGTAATGTGATAAACTCAAAACAATGAAGGACCAGAGTAATGCACTATTCTTCATAGTGTCAACAGCAGTCCACTGGCAGCTAGAGTCATTTTTTGCGCCCAAGCACACCACTCGGGTGCCCAGTTACAGCACTGGCACCTCTATTGTGACCCTCAGTGGCAGTGCTGTGCCTGGCACTGTGGCGTCTGGTGTCCGCTGCTGGTACAGCAACACTGCTGAGGCTGGAACTGTCCTCAGTGTCCCCCAGTGCAAGCTCACTCGGAGTGGCATAATGTGTTCGATCACATTGGTGATCTGCACAAGTCCATTCACAACGTCCCTGCTGCTGTTTGCTGCCTCCACTTGCGCAGCCACTGCATAACCGGCAATCAGTGCTGTTGAATATGCCACCCTGTTAGAGGAACGACAGAAGCTGCCAAACATGTTCCGAAATCTGCGCTCCTGTCTGTGTTGGCTCACCCTCTCATGGCGCAGCTCCTGGCAGAGTTCACGGACAGCACTTGTGAGGTCCCTGGTGTCCTGTGATGCCTGCACCTGCCCCTCACGGAGCTGTACAATGTTATTATTGAGTGAGTAAAGATGGCGATGCAGGCCCATCATGTTGCGGTTATGTTTGCGCAAGTTCTTATCTAATGGGAGGATCCGCTTATTTTGTAGACGCTGCTGCTGCAACATAGCAGCTTCCAGGCCACTAAATGAGGAGGGACCCTCACCTGCCTCATGCTGCTGTGCCCAGGTATCTGTCGCCATCCTGCGTGGTGCTGTGGTCTGATGACACCTGACCTTCTGCATCTGGCTGTGCCTGCCTGTTGCTGATGGGGTACTGGGCCCTTCCACCGGCTCATCGGAGTTGTTGCTGAGCTCTGGCAGTGGCAGTGCCCTGGGCCTACGTCGTACAGTCGCAATGTTGAGGGACCCACTGGTGTTTGAATCGGAGGCCAGATGGGTGTCTGTCTCGCCTACCCATGCTGATGCTGTGGCTGCTGGGCCTGGCCCACCTGCAACAAAAATATGCAGCATGTCAGTTATTTATGTTACATTTACGGTCAGACAATGGTAATAAAGGTACAGGTACTTCTCTACACGGTGCTGTGTGTGTTGTGTTCCTCTGGGTGTCACTCTACTTAAATACATTGTATGTGCTACTTTCAGTTCTGGGTTGTGGACTGCCACTCCCATAATGCATTGTTGTGCTGCTTCTAAGATGTGGACTGGACTACTTCTCACACTGTATAATATTACTTGCTAATTCCTAAGGGGCTTTTGTGCATACACATATGGGGTTATAAATCAATATTGCACTTACCTTGGCTGGTACTTGGTGTGCCGGAGGTGTCGATCTCTGTGACCCCAGTCACAGCTTCAGGGAGGATTGTGGACTCGACTAGGTCCTCCAATGGTGTGGATGGTGCCTCTGTGGGTGGACCGCCTCCTGTGCCCCTGGCCTCCGCAAGTCTCCTTGCCACCCTCTCCTTTGCACAGGACTGCAGGTCATACCACCTTTTCTTGATCTCTTCGATGGAGCGCTGTGCCACTCCAATTGCGCAGATTTTTGACTGTATGTCCGCCCATAGTCTCCTCTTCTCACTCTCAGGCACCTGGAGTGAGCTTTTTCCAAAAAGGCGGTCATGGCTCCTGACCACCTCCTCAGTCAGCACCTCAAGCTCCTGCTCGCTGAATTTCAGCTTGCGCTTTCTTTCACCCTTCTCCTGTGCTTGGCCTGGGGTATCCATCCTTGCTCAGGTGTGCTGGCTCCTTCTGAGTGCTGCTCTCTCTGAGGATGCTGGTTTGGGTGTGGCACCTGAAACTGCCTGGAATGACTCATTTCCTGCTGGTGATGTCATCAGGCTCCCCCAGGTGTGCTTCCTCGAACTTTCTCGCAATTTGCGATTTTTTACTGAATCGCTAAAAAATCGCAATTTGCGAAAATGCAAATTGCGATTCGATAAATGGGCCTCGCAAATCACAAACAGCGATTTTTAAGAAATCGCTATTTCCGAATCGCAATATTGTTACATGGCCAATTGCGAGTCGGAAATTGCGATTTCTTAAAAATCGCTATTTGCGATTCGCAAGCCACTGTTTTCATACATATGGCCCTTATTCTTTTGAAAATTCATATCTTGAGTTGGATTTTTTCGTTTTGGTCTTCTTTGATTTACATAAATATTACCTATTTTTCTAAACTGGTGTGGTGTTCATTTTGTAGTGTTTTTACTGTGTTACTGTAAGTGTTGGTACAAATACTTTACACATTGCTTCTGAGATAAGCCTTCCTGCTCGTGCCAAGCTACCAAGGGGATGAGTGGGGGTTGACCAGCTGTGTTTCTCCTTTGCCCTGACTAGAGTGAGGGTCCTTTCTTGGACAGTGGGAAACCTGACTGCCAACCAAAGACCCCATTTCTAACAATTTCATAGGCTTGGTCAAGGGTCTTCTCTTTAGGTCAGAGACATTTTTTAAGTCTCAACAAAGCATTGCAGGATAAAGGCAGAGAGGTCTGTATCTTGTAGACTCCAGGCACGTTCTCCTAAAGGGAAGGGCAAGAAGAATGCTGCTAATCCAATTGGGGAATGGTATATTAAAGTACAAAATGCACGATGATTTGTCAATCAATCACTCCACATGAATCAGAAGGTTTACTAGTCCAATCACAGTCCACCATACGATAGTCACTTGAAACACCAGATCACAATGATTATTAAACTTAAACATTTGACTTTACTGCTTCCAGCCCATGCCTGATCTGAGTTGGATTCAGTAATTCCAAATACTCCCATTACCGTCAATGGAAAGTCATATATCTTAGCTCATCTGTACAGTTTGAAACAATTGTATATCATCCATTTCCACAGTTCCTTAATGTACTGGGTTCATGGCTACATTCTCAGACTCTGTAGGAAGCTGGTCTAGTGTGTGGTTGGAACCTCAAGTACTTACACCTTATACCAGGTTCAGGTATCCCCTCTTAGTGAATTGTAGGCAGTGTTTAGAAGCCAGGCTCTCTAGAGGTAGCTGTGGATGAGCTGCCAAGGCTTATCTAGGAGACATGCAAAGCTCAAGCAATACCACTGCAGTCACACAGCACTTACACACATGAAAAAACACTCAGTTGTTAAAAAATAAAGGTACTTTATGTTTGGAACACAATACCACAAATTACTAGAAGGGCAACCCTCCTCTAAATATATACAGTAGTAATCAGGAATAGGCATAGAAAAAGTTAGAAAACAGTGCAAATAGCAATAACCAATAGTGACCCTAGGGGAGCACAGACCAAATACAAAAAAAATTGAAAGAGAACATTGGACCCCAATAGGTAAGTGGAATGTGTAGAGGGGAGATGGGAGTACTAGGAAATCACAGAGGTAAGTAACACAGTACCCCCAAGTGACCAGGAAAGCAGGAGTAAATCACTGGAATTTCCCAAAACCATCCAAAAGGGGATAAAGAAGAAAAAGAAGACACCCAAACAAGATCACAAGAAAACCAGTGGTGGATTCCTGAAGAAAGAAGACTCCTGGAGGGGACCTAGTCCAAGAGTCACAGTGGAGTCCAGGAGGAGTAGGAGCTACTACCCACCCAGCTGTACTTGCATGAGTTGGTCGCTGGCGATGAAGAACAGGCCAGCACTGCAGCCCTGGAGCCGGAGAAGATTTCCTGATTAATGCAGATGATGTCCCATGCGGGAGTGAAGATTGCAGATGAGTGTCGGTGCAAGAATTCCACCAACAAGCCTTGGCAAAGGAAAACTTGTGGTTAGTGGAAAAGTGGTGCTGCGGGGTACCAGCAAGGCCCAGAAAGACTCCACCCGGGAGAGGGAGTCACAGGGACCCTCAGCATTGCAAAGAGTCCACAGGAGTAGAGGTAGCATCCACAGGAGCCCCACGGGATTGGGACGCAGGAGTCATAGAAGGAGCCCAGACAGCACTAAAAAAGAGGATCCCATGCCGCTGGAGAACCACACAGGAGGCTGTGCTTTGCTGAAAGAAGTGCTGGGGGCTAAATACATATGTCTTCTGAAGGGCCCTTGAAGGAGCTGCATACAAGCCTTGGCAGCTGCAAGAGCAGTGGTGCTTGGGGGTACTGTCCTGCATGGGAAGGCAAAGGCTTACCTCCACCAAAGTTGGACAGCTGGCAGAGAGGACCAAGTCGACTACTCTAGACTACCACCCATGATGCAGGAATCTCGCAGCTCAAGACGGGGGAGACCTACTCAGCTAGTCATTGCTTGCTGTAGGTACCTGCGGTTGAAGGGGAGTGACTCCTTCACTCCAAGAGAGATTCCTTCTTCTTCTTGGGCAAGCTTAAGAGTTGCTGTCTTCTGAGGATGCACAGCCAGGAAAATATTGCAACGCTGGCAGGATACGTGGAAAGCAAGTTGCTGAAGAGTATTCATCATTGATTGCAGCGTTGTCAGTTCCTAGAGGGTCCTGTCGCAGTTCCAGTGGCCAGAAGTCAAAGTGAAGGTTGCAGAGGAGTCCTGCTGGAATCTTGCAAGCTGAATCTGAGGACCTACCCAAGAGAGAGACCCTCAATAGCCCTGAAAGGGAGATTGGTCACTTAGCCAGGTAAGCACCTATCAGGAGGGGGATCTGACGTCACCTGCCTGGACAGGCCACTCAGATGCTCCCAGAGTTCCCTGCCAACCTTGGAAACAAGATGGTAGAGCCAAGGGACCCTCTGGAGGAGCTCTGAGCACCACCCCTGGGGTGGTGATGGACAGAAGAGGGGTCACGCCCCTTTCCATTATCCTGTTTTGTGCCAGAGCATCGGACTGGGGGTCCCTGAACTGGTGTGGACTGGTTTATGCATGGAGGGCACCAAATATGCCTTCAAAGCATACCAGTGGCTAGGGGAGGCTACCCCTTCCAAGCCAGTCACACTTATTTCCAAAGGGAGAGAGGTTACCTCCCACTCCCAAAGGAAATCCTTTGTTCTGCCTTCCTGAGCATGATCAGATCAAGCATCAGGACGCCAGAAACATGTCTGAGGGGAGGCAGCAGCTAGGATGCCCAGAAAACCCTGTAGGACTGGTGGTAGCAATGCTGGGGGTACTCTAAGGATCCCCCAGATTGCATGGAATCATACTTTCAATACTTGCAACAGTATTGGGGTATGATTCCGACATGTTTTATACCAAACATCCCCAGGTTCGGAGTTACCATTATGTAGCTGGACATAGGTAGCGACCTATGTCCAGAACACGAATAAAATGGCATCCCCGCACTCACAAAGTCCAGGGGCACCTCTGGTAGTGGCCTCACACACTGGTATGTACAGCCTGCCCTCTGAGCTGAGAGGGCCTACCATATGGGTGACTTACAGTGACCTGGTGCAGTGACCTGTATTGACAACGTGTGCATATACCAGTTTCATGCAGACTGCAATGGTACGCCTGCTGAACTCTTTTCATGGGCTCTCTATGGGTGGCAGAATACCTGCTGCAGCTCATAGGGATCCCAAGGAGCCTCAATGCCCTGGGTACCTAGGTACCATGTACTAGGGGCTTACATGGGCGGACCATTATGCCAATTATGGGAAGAAAATGTACAGTTTACAGGAGATAGTAAAACTACTGGGGTCCTTGTTAGCGGCATCCTAGTAGACACAGTCAAACACACTGACAAGAGGCAGAAAGTGGGTGTACTTTCCTACAGATTCACTATGCGTAAAACAATAGGACATCTATTTCCAAGCTAAACTTCTATGGGAACGAAGTCTGAAAGAATTTTCATGTTAGGAGGAATGACTAAACATTTTTCTACACATTTTAAGACATAGGGCCATGAAGGTCTCACACAGGCTAGCAAAAGTGAATTATTGCAAGCCATGCAAAATAGCATCAAAATTATGAATTCATCATCAATACGCTTGTCAATGTTCATGTTACAGTAGATTTAAAATGAAATAACTCTGTTAATACATTTCAGTAGGCATAATGCAGAACTGTTTGTTTTTAGAAATTATCACTTTAGTGAAAACTATTAATTAACATGATATGGAAACACATGAAGTCAAAATAATTAATCATACATGAACTTTTAGGGCTATACTACATCACTTAAACTCACTATTCGGCAGTGAATGCATGTTAACACAGGCTTTCAGTGCACCACGTCACAGTTAACTTGTTAAGACTTCAAATAACAACATGCAAACTCTGTCACGTATAGATGATTGTGGTGAAGTCAAAGTAGACTTCCACTGTGGTGGAACTGATTCTCTTAGCAAGGCCAAGGGACTGACCTTTCTACGAAAAAGTCACTGGGTTTTGGGCCTTGCCCATATTTGAAATACAGTGCTTTTTTCCAGTATATTTGTGTGATGAAACTGGGATTAGATGTAAAGTTGGACCTAGAGCTAAAAGCTAAAACATACACACTGGACCAGATTTAGTGGTGGTGTCTACCTCATTCAGGAATATTGGCGACCTTGCTAGGTGCCCTGCTGAGCTATTTTTCCAGCAGCCACTACAGTTTTGTCCCTTTTATTAAACTGTCCAATATTTTCATATAATGTGGAAAGGCAGACATACATTGCAAGACCTTTTTTTGGGGTCTTAGAGCAGTAACTGTTCACTAGGCAGTAAATGTGGTCAGTACATGTGGCCAACCCCCTTTTTAACACTCAGTGGCCACTAAGTCTTGCTTTTTGGACCTAGTGAATTGGCAACTTTATTTTTCTGTGTTTTTTGGGACAGCATAGCGTAAGACATTTTCAGTGCTGCCTACTAGCATGAGGAAAAATAAATTACAAAAAATAGTGATGAAGTAGATGACGTGATCACTCTCTATCATTTCATAGGCACACACATGTGATTACCTATGTTCGCGCACCTCATCACATATGCTCACACCTATGATATGATGAAGGCTCCATTTTTATTTACCAAATCAGGATAAGTCAGAAAAGTAAATAAAATGAAATTGGACTGGCATGAAAGCATTTTTTATGGCCAGAGGACCAGCAGCACTTTGCTACTTCGACATCTAAAAAAAAAAAGAAATAAAGAAATAATAAAATACAAATTATTATATATATGAATTTAAATATATTTACATACATACATATATATGCACATATCTGTCTATCTGTCTATCCAGCTATCTACCCAAAAAGGTGCATCCAAGGATTTTGTTGTACATGGAAAGTTTCAGGGTGCTCTGTCAAGCGGGGCTGAGAAAATGCTGGGGGGGTCAAAAAAAGTGTGCTTTCCGTGTTAATTCTTATAGTGATTTCTGAACACTCTACAGCCCGAACTGCTGGACAGAATTACACCAAATTTGGTGGCAATGTAGCTTTTGGTCCACAAATCAAGCTTTTTGGTATTTGATGTAAATCAATTCAGCAGTTTTGGAGTTATTAAAGGAAAAAGAAGCTTGAATATCCAGAGACAATGATCTGAAAAGCAAGGCCCTGATTGGCTATCTGTAACCTGACAGAGAAGTTGCTGTAGCTATTTTGTTTCTTGCATTGGCTGAGGGGGTCGGAAAAAACAGTTTAAAAACAGATAAGGGTTTGGGATACAGGTATCCTGATCCCAAAGGAGACACTGAGGCGTTGTTTAGGTACCCTTCATGGGCAAAAAATTGCTTCTTGTTTTTTTGGCCAATGGGCAGATTCTCGAATCCCCTTCGGATTCTCCTTGAATTCAGTGGAAAAACAAGGTCCTGATTGGCAGAACGCAACCTGATAAAAATATTAACATGCACAATAAAAAATAGATGCAAGGAGGAGAAGGGGCAGGAGCTTCAAGCTTGGGTTAGAGCAACACAGTTCCAGGCCAGGCCCTGTGTCCAAACTCTCTACCTTACTTAAAGATAAAAAACTCTAGAAATTCACTGAAAAAACAAAGGTTACAGGGATGTTCTAGATAGGAAATAGAATTAAAAAGAAACGTTTGAAATTCACTAAAAAACCAAAGCGCCCTTCGAGACAGGCTAATCAAGACTTTGGGACTGATTACAACTTTGGAGGACGGTGTTAAACCGTCCCAAAAGTGGAGGATATACCACCTACCGTATTACGAGTCCATTATATCCTATGGAACTCGTAATACAGTAGGTGGTATATCTGCCACTTTTGGGACGGTTTAACACCGTCCTCCAAAGTTGTAATCAGGCCCTTTGTGTGAGGAATCTGTTCATTAGGATTTTTTTCATGCTTTTTTTGAAAATGTGACCAAATCTTAGGTGGTGGGGAATTCCATATCCTCGCTGCTGATCCTTAAAAGAAGTGCGTGTAGGTTGTTTGTTTTCTGAGCTTGGAAGGTTGTAGCCTCAGGGAGTTTGCACTTTTGATGGAGTGGCTTCCTCCTGAGATTCAAATCTTTTCTGGAAGGTACTTGGGTTTATTATAATGCAAGGCTTTGTGAGTGAGACAAACAATTTTCAACTGAGTTCTGGCTTTGAAAGAGAGCCAGTTGGGAAACCTAAGGGAGGGGGAATGTGATCAAAACCTCTTGTATCTGTTATCAGTCTTGCTGATGCATTCAGGGTCATTTTGAGTGGAGACGTTCTCGACCTTGAGAGACCTGTATGGGTCACACTGCTGTATTCTAATTTGGAGACCACTAGTGATTGAAATTGACACTGAAATTGATTTGCTTGTAATGTGCACAAATGTCAATGACGTCTTGGTGCTGATAAGTAAATGACTGAAAAGGGAACGAACCAACACATCTTGCAGTCATAGCTAACTACTTTGATCTGGAAAATAACCAGGATTTCAAGTTTTCCTAAAACAGCATAGATTGGATTGACCTCTTAAATGTTCAGGTAGGTTATTCCAGAGATGTGCAGCAGGATACACAAAACTCCTACCTCCACAAGTTTTCCTCCTGAATTTGCCAATTTTAACAGTCTTACAATAGATTGAGCAAAAGGTTTGAGTACGACTATACCAAATCATTTTTCTCTACAGATATCCTGGACGATCTCCATAGAGAGTTTTATTTACCAGATACTCTTTTCTTGACTGGGAGCCAATTGTACCTCTTGCGGTGTATGAGACACTGATATGAATTTTTGAATTTTCTTTAAAAGACGAGCTGCTTCATACTGTACACACTGACGTTTTTTCAGAGGACGTTGGAGAATGCCTTGGTGTAATGCATTACAGTGGTCGAGCCTTGTTAACACCAAGGCTGCAACTAAAGACTTCTGGAGTTCATACGGGTTGAAAGGGAGAATTTTTCTAATCTTGCACAACAGAAAAAAACAAGAAGACACTTTGTTAATCTGTGCGTTAAAAGACATACATGAATTTTCCTGCTAGAGTGAATTCTGGTGATGGCGGGAACAGTTTTACTGAGCGTGGTTGCACTGATTTGCTTGCATTTTCAGAGTCTTATCCAGTGTTATTCCAAGGGCTTTAGTGGATTGTACAATGGTAGGTTTGCAGTTGAGGGTATTGAGTTGATTAAGCTGTTATGAGAGTAAATAAGTAGGAATTCTGTTTACCTTGAGAGTGTTTTAACTAGAAAGTTATTTAGTTGGATGACATCCTGTAGGGAAGATATCCTTAAGTATATTTGTGTATCATCTGTATAGTATGCAAGGTTCAAATGTCTGAGGTTTTACATTAGTGGCTCCAAATAGAGGTTAAAGAGCACTGGGGAAATGGACAACCCCTATGAGCCGCCGTAACTCACTGGTGAAGCATTTGAAAGTGAGCTGCCTAATTTAATTAGTTGAGAGAGGTTCTGCAAAAACGATGCAAACCAGGAAAGCATGTTTCCTGAAAGGCTGTTCTGTTTCCTAGCAATACTAGTAGGATGTTGTGATTGACAGCGTCAAAAACCGATGAGAGGCCCAGGAGGATGAGCAGGCAGGAATCGTTGTAGTCTAGCATCGTAAGCGTGTCATCCATGATGTGCATAATGGTTGTTTCTTTGTTGTTTCCTGGTCTGAATCCTGACTGAAATTGTCGAGTAGGTTGAGCTGATCAAAATGCTGACTCAGTTGGTTGTGTATACATATTTCCAACAATTTGGCCAGAAAGGGAATGTTCAACACCGGGCAAACGTTGTTCTGGGTTGTATGGCTTGCATCAGCTTTTTTTTTCAAGAGTGGTGTCACTTGCCCAATCTTATGGCAGTCCCGGACAATGTCTTGTTTTAGCGATGATTTTACCATCTTCATCAGCATGGGGGAGCAAAGGTGACTGAGCTATTTTAGCATGGTGGATGGGAAATGTGTAGTTGGTTTCATGGAAAATGTGTACCTCATCATCATTTAGGGGGTCATTCCGACCCCGGCGGGCGGCGGAAGCCGATCGCCTGGCGGGAACCGCCAGAAGACCGTACCGCGGTCAAATGACTGTGGCGGTCATTCTGACTTTCCCGCTGGGCCGGCGGGCGACCGCCAGAAGGCCGCCCGCCGGCCCAGCGGGAAAGCCCCTTCAACAATGAAGCCGGCTCCGAATGGACCCGGCGGAGTTGAAGGGGTGCGACGGGTGCAGTGGCACCCATCGCGATTTTCAGTGTCTGCTAGGCAGACACTGAAAATCATTATGGGGCCCTGTTAGGGGGCCCCTGCACTGCCCATGACTGTGGCATGGGCAGTGCAGGGGCCCCCAGGGGCCCCACGACACCCGTTCCCGCCATCCTGTTCCGACCAGGATGGCGGGAAGGGGGTCGGAATCCCCATGGCGGTGCTGAAAGCAGCGCCGCCATGGAGGATTCTTTGGGGCAGGGGTAAACCGGCGGGAAACCGCCGGTTGCCCTTTTCTGACCACAGCTTTACCGCCGCGGTCAGAATTGCCCATGAAGCACCGCCAGCCTGTTGGCGGTGCTTCCTCCGTCCCCGGCCCTGGCGGTCCATGACCACCAGGGTCGGAATGAGGCCCTTAGTGTTTTTAACTCCCTCGAATTGCTTGACTTTTAGTCTTGGATGGGTGGTTAGTAGTTTGTTCCTTAACTGGGAATAGAGACTCACCATTGCCTGTAGTGGCTCGTAACCTTTCTCTGTCAATCACAATTGTTTTTTTTATTTCTAAGATTTTTTGTTGTTGGAAAAGGAAGGGAGCTTCATAGAGTTGTGATCTGAAGTAGGATGCTTTTACATTCCAAATGTGTTTTATTGTAGCTGCTCCATTCAAGTAGTTTGATTAGAAGCAATGTTGAGGGTTCATGTCTCCACCTATGCTCCATATGTATAAGACTCCTCCTTTCATCATTTAGGTTAAGATTTTACAAAGAGTGGGAGAATTAGATTTTTTTACTTTTGAGACTCTGTGGGCTATTGCTTCCTTAATGTTTGACACCGTTTGGGTGTATTGGTTGGTTAATTTGAGAATATACTACATTTCTGTTGGCGGAGTGAGGTTTCTCAGGCTTGAAAAGGTCAGGTCCACCCTGTCCATGTTTTTGGTGTCTCTAACCCAGCCTTTATGCTTGGTTTCTTACCCTTTAGTTCCTATATGTGTGCATTTATTTGAAATATGATTGAGTGATACTCAGACCAGTCATTGGGTGTGATTGAGTCTTTTGTCAGCCCTCCTTTTCTGAATATGATTAGTTTGAGTGTTGTTCCTTTGTTATGTGTTGGTCTTGTGTTGGATTGGGTCAGGTTTTAATCTGATAGGATAGAGACCTGAGTACCATCCATGCCACTCCAGTGTAGCTTGAAATCTCATAGAAAGATGCCAGTGGGGTGTGGCATTGAGGGTATTGCAATTGTTTCGATTAAATGTTCAATGACCAGATGTTTGTCTCCTACAGGGTGGTAAATGAGGTACACATTAGCTAGTGATTTCTTTGCTGTGAATAATTCTGCAGACATGTATTCACAGGATGTGAGTTTGTCCACAGAGAAAGTCTTGACTGTTAGGGACTTCTTGTGAATAATTGTAATCCCCCCTCCCTGTTGTTGTGGTCAGTTGAGAAGAACAGTGTAGTTTGGAGGAACTAGGATCTCAAGCAGCAGTTTGGGCCATTGATTTAGCCAGGTTTCTGTCAAGATTAGAACGTCCAATGCATGATGGAGGATAGTTTTGGTGATGTCTGCAGCATGTTTGATTGCCGATCTGCAGTTGAGATTTACATTCTGCCTTTTGCCCTATGGCCTGCACCTTTTCTTGATATCAGAAAAGTGCATCATGAGATGCAGGTGTGGATGGCCAAGGGTAAGTGACAGAGCTTATGTTTGAATGGGAGAGGTTGTTATTCTTCAGTGTTAATGCATTTCACATGTAGGACTATGGGCTAGATGTATGAAGGTTCGCATTTGTGAATGCCAAATTGTGATTTTTACTGCATCTCTAACTAGGATTCGCAAACTGCGATGTAAGAAGACCATTGCGGGAATTTTTTGCGATTCCTTAAAATTCGCAATCGCAAATAACGAGTACCAAATAGCGATTCAGAAAAATAACAAATCGGATTGGAAATCGCAAATTGTGATTCCTTGATTCAGGAGCAGCTTGATGACATCACAACCAGGAAGTGAGTCAGTACATGCTGTTTCCAGAAGCCTGAGCCACAGGATCAGGCACATAGACCCAGCACAGCACGAGGGAGGCACTCAGGAGAGTTAGCCAGGACCAGAATCCACAATGGCCTCTGATGGGAATGGCCAGGACAAAGGAGAGAGAAAGAGAAAACTGAAATCAGTGAGCAGGAATTCGAGGTGCTCACAGAAGAGGTGGTTAGGAACCATGATCAGTTATTTGGCAAACACTCGCTACAGGTCCCAGAAAGTGAGAAGAGGAATATGTGGACTAACATCCAGACCAAAATATGCGCGGTGGGTGTTGTACATCGTTCCATCAAGGAGATATGCAAGCTGTTAAGAATTGCAATCACATGCCAAAGAGATGGTAGCAAGCAGGCTGTAGGAGGCAGGGAGAAGTGGAGGAGGACCACCCACCTAGACACCATCCACACCCATGGAAGACATGGTGGAGTCAACACTGCTGCCTGAAGCAGTTAGTGGTGTCACTGACAGTTACACATCAGGCACACCTGGCACCAGCAAAGGAAAGGGCGGTAATTTGAATCACCATATGGTCATGTATAAATGCCCCTTAGAAGATTGCAATGGCACTACGCACAGAGATAAGTAGTCCATGCCACATATTAAATTCAACACAACAATGCCTTATGGGAGTGGTAGTCCATACCCCAAAAGTGCAACTACTACATAAATAGCAATATAGTGTAAAACCAAACGGAAAACTAACACAACAGACAATTAGAGACACTATGCCGGGGGAAATGCTTATCATGAAAGTAACTGTGAGAGTAAAATCCAAGGTGAACATCATGAATGACATGCTGCGCATTGTTGTTGCAGATGTTCTGGGCCCCCACGCAGCAGAAAGTGGAAAAGGGGGAATGACGAACGTCAGCCACAGTCAGATTCAAACACCAGTGAGTCCATTGTCAAGCACCAACTAGATGCAGGGCAAGAGTGCTACCCCTCCCTGAGTTTACCCTGGACTCCGATGAATTGCAGGAAGAAGTGCCCACACTATCTTCAGAGGTTAGAAGCACTGGCAGACAGCAGTCCCTTTTCCAGCATCAGGCTACTCCTCTCAAGAGGCGTCGTGAAGAAGGCAGACAGTGCACAAGAGAAGGTGAGGGCCCTTCACTGTTCGGTGGCCTTGAGGCATCCATGTTGAAAGTGCAGTGCCTGCAATGTAAACACATGAGATCAAAGCACAGGCAGTTGGTGTCTATTGATCACAACATGGGATCAATGCACAGGCATTTGGTGTCTATCGATCACAACAAGGGATCAATGCACTGGCAGTTGGTGTCTCTCAATAACGCCATATGCAAGTTGCATGAGAGACAGCAAGCTACAGCATAACACATAAGGGAGATGACATATGCCATTAAGGAACTCTGCACTGTAATGCAGCAGGAGCATGTCACCCACCGTAGGCGCCATCACCAATTGATGGGTAGGTTGGATGGGTTTAGCAGATCTGTCAATTGGCTCCTACCACAACTGCTTTGATGTCACAATGTGGTGTGGGCATGCAAGTGAAAATGGCACATTGCAGTCGGGACATTGCACGAGAATTGGTGCAAGTCACCAATGTATTGGAGACAATGCAGACAGCCTGGAGTGATACAAACAACAAACTTGGTGGTGGGGATAGTGAGGATCTCTCTAGCCTCAGCAATGTCACAGCCCCTGTGATGGATCCTAGGCGTCGCAGTTCCAGACACAGTACTGTCTCTGAACCTGCAACAAGAGGGGCCACTGGGCCCACTGAGCGTTCAAGTGGAGTGCGTAGAAATAAAAAGTAATGTGGAGAAGTACAGGGGCCTTGCATATCATGTAGCTATTCATTGATACTATGATGTCAATAGTGTCACACTTTAATTGGGACCTGATTGTGTATTTTGTATGCCTATGTCCTATTCACATATATTTTACCTGAAGTTAAGGTAATAAATGTGATACTTACAGAAAGAAATGAAGCTAGTTGTGGTGTTGTCATTACTTACATCAGAAATAGTTGCGCATAATCTCAGCATGTCTTTGCCTGTCCTCTGCTGCACTGGTTCTGTCTGCTGTATGAAGGGGTGGTAAGAGGTCGTCATCCTCATCGGAGTCCGGCTCTCTGGGTTACACTGGTATGGCACTTGTCGTTGCGATGTTGTGCAACATTGCACATGTGGCCGCGATGTTGCATGTGGTTTCCGGACTGTATTGCAGTGCGCCCCCATTCTTGTGCAGGCATCAGAAATGACTTCAGCTGGCCGAAGGTCCTCTCAATCGCGCTGCGTATCCTCCTGTGTGCTGCATTGTATCTCCTTTCACTTGGTGTGGCAGGATTGAGATAGGGCGTCAAGATGAAGGACTGCACTGCATATGCACTGTCTCCTAGAACGAGTTATTGTTATCTGTGACATCACATAGACGATATGTGACATTGTTCACTGTTACATTACCAATTAGGTATCTTTCGCCAAACTCCCCAGCAAGAAGTCTTGGGTGTATTCCACTGTGCCTGAAGATGTATGAATCATGTGTGCTCTCTGAGTATCTGGCCAAAAGATCAGTTATTATGTTGGAGGCATTGCATATGACCTGGAAGTTCAGAGAATGTGCACTCTTCCTATTCCGCTATACATACTCTGTGGCAGATGGTGGACAGATTACTATATGTCTCTCATCAATGCAGCCAATGACGTGTGGAAATTGGGCTTCCTGGCAGAAATCAAATTTAGTTTTTTGCAAATCCTGTGGGCTGTTGTGGAATTTTAAGTGCAGATGGATTTTGGTTAACATTGTATTTAGGAATGCATTAAAGAAGCATTAAAGCACACTTTGAGATACACCTCCAGCTGCTTCTATGACCCTTTGATAGCTTTCTGAGGCTAAGAGGTGCAGGGAGCATAATACCTGCACATGAGTGGGTAATGCATTGGTTCCGTGTGTGTGTCGCTGCAGTAGAGGTTGTCAATCAGATATTAAGTTAAGTATTTTTAAGTGCAGATGGATTTTGGTTAACATTGTATTTAGGAATGCATTAAAGAAGCATTAAAGCACACTTTGAGATACACCTCCAGCTGCTTCTATGACCCTTTGATAGCTTTCTGAGGCTAAAAGGTGCAGGGAGCATAATACCTGCACATGAGTGGGTAATGCATTGGTTCCGTGTGTGTGTCGCTGCAGTAGGGGTTGTCAATCAGATATTAAGTTAAGTATTATGGCAGAGTTCAACCTATACTTGTCAAAAATCTCCTCCTCTGTCTCTTCAAATAGGGTAATGCGTACTCTAAAAATGTGCCCCAGTCTCCTCCTCCCTCTCCTCAAACCTGCCAGCATCCTCATCCGCCTTGCCATGACGTAGAGTGCAGCCATTGTTGAAAAGAGCTGATGTATTCTGGGCCTCTTTGTATAGGTTGCACCTGTTTACCACCTGATTTAAATTTGGGGTAAATTTCACATGCAAAAACAATTTTGCGACTAATCGCAATTTGCGAATGCTTGATACATTGAATTCGCAAAAGCTACTGCCAATTTTAAGGAATCGCTATTTTAGCGATTCCTTGATATTGCACGTGAATGCCTTTCATACATCCTGAAAGGCGATTGTGCATTTGCAAACAGTGGAATTTACCGATTCGCACCATTTGTGAATGCAAAATCCTTTGGCACATCTGGCCCTTTATCTGTTGGAAGGTTAGTGAGGTCATCTTAATATTCATATTAGTGATTTTTATTCCTCATTCATTTTTTTGATTTTGTGTTCAAGCCTGTTAAACTGGGTGTGTCAGTATGTAGTCAGTTTGTATCTTCAGAACTCCTCATTGATTCTGTAATGTGTGGCTCTCTCTATTGTCCTCCAAATGGATTGATCTGGGTTTGTGATTGTTCAACACCATGAGTCTGAATTTGGTGTTGTAGGTGTCCTTACACGCCTATTTAGTGCCTGGTTTAGTTCATTGTAAGGGAATTTCCTCAGGTTTTATTTGTGATGTATTTACTCCATAGTATCTTCTGATAAAATGAACTAGATGCAAGACTGGAGGCCTTTCTGAGGGCAGTATTGAGCTTTTTGCTGGTGTGCGGGTTAATTTCAGTGAATGTCTTCGTCTCTTAGGGTTGTTGTTTCAGGTTCCTTTTGACTATATTTAGCTCATTTAGTGAGATTGTTTCAATTCTGATCCTCTCCATTGGTTGGTGTAGTCATGTGGGGGGTGGGGGATGGCAGAAAGGAAATGGCCCAACTATTTGAACCTGGAGTTTGACTGGGATCCTGAATAGTTCCTGTTGGTGTTGTGGATCTCCCATATGTCATACAGATGGAGTAGTTGGGACAGTTGAAGTCGGCTGGGTTTGGGTCTTGGTCTGTTGTTTGCTGATCAGGTGTAACTACTGTTTAATCAGCAAGTCTTGGAGAGCGGAACAGTTCATTTCAGTTGGATTGGGGCCTTGGTCTGGTGTGTTGCAGATCCTGTGAAGATGTTGTTTAATCCGTGTCCTTGAGAGTGTTCTAGAGTATAGGTGCTCTTGTGTGTGCTCTTAGCTGGGGAATCCCTGCTCAAAGGTTTCAAGATTTGGGTCACATTGTTGTACCAGTACGATGCCATACTTGTAAATAGATATTGCTCTTTCTGCATCAATTATGTGGAAGGGAGAGATAGATAGTTTTAGACCATGGGGTATCATGGGGAAATTTGATACCTGTAAGAGAGTGTGGACTGATTCTCTACACCTTGCTTTACATTGTGTGAAGAAGATAAGGTTTGCTTTTATGGTTTCTGTATTTAAGTATAGGTAGGAGTTGGAGATGAGTGTTTTTGGCCGGCTTTTCTAAGTCTGTGTTTGGATTGTTTTGATGGATTCTTGGAGAGATTTGTGGCTAATTTATTTTGAAGGATTTATGGTCAGATTTAGAGAGGCATCTTTCTGGAGAAGAGAATTTCTGTCAAGCCATGTTGCTGATAATAGATGCGTGTCCCTGCTGTCTGCGTGTCTTTGTGGTGCTTTGTTAACATTGAGTTCCTTCTGTCTCACTAAGAGATGGGTGCATCCAGTATAAATTTATGTGACAGAAGATACAGAATTGCTATGCAATAGTCCCCATACTTGTAGGAGAGTAGTCCTACTTCAGTTTCTGTTGAGTAGAAAATGCTGCTGTCTGGGATACTCAATTTACCTTTCAAGTTATTAACGCATGAGAGAATTCCAAGATGTCTGCTGTGTTCTGTGGAACTGTGGAAGGAGAATAATCCTTCAATAGTTTTAGTCCTCTAAACCCTCATCAAAAGTTGGCATCATCCCTGAGAAGTATCACCTGATTGTCAGGGATAGCCAGAAGCAGTCACGCTAGCCATAGGAAGACTCTGTGGATTCATCAAGTAAGGCACTGGATGGTTAGGTGAAGGGCAGCAAAGTGAATCATTAGAATGCGATTTATAATTGGATCATGAAGGAGTACATCCCATGAAGTTATCTGGGGGTGACCACATTCATGAAGGATTGGGTTCCCCTAAATCTAATGATGGGGGAAACAGGGAAGACCAAAACATTTTCTCTAATGGTACCTAAGAGAGTTATCTGGGAAAGGTGTTCCAGTCATCCTCTGACCATAAGAAGGGGGGTTTTATTGGGAAGAGA